>NC_139049.1:15969710-16569710 GCF_965140915.1 Aythya marila | reverse complement strand
TGTAGAGCTAATAAATGTTTACTTTGTGTTGAAAGCAATTAGGGGGCAAGTACTCATCATTAGTTGCTCTGTTTACTGGGAGTCCATCTCATATATGTTTTCTTGAAAATCATCAGAAAAGACTTCATGATTAGTCAGTAAGAATAAGATAGCAGGAGACAAGAATGCAATACTGTTGAAGAGAAGCAGAAAGCAATCCATATTCTTCAGCATTTAAAATGTAAGTGATGGCTGGAGAACATCCTGCTTAGAAAAGCATTGTCTATGCTACATTATGCTGTACGTTTTTTTATTTCCTTTACTTCATGCTGTTACTTAGGATTTCACCTGGATTCCAGCATTATGGTTTCTTCCTTATTCAAGCCTTTTGTTTCCTCTCCACGTTCTTTGAAAACATTATTTCATGAGAAATATTTCTTATCCAATCTTTTCTAACTAGACCTTCAGTATGCTTAGTACAGGCTTTGTTCTGAACACAATTCAGGAATTACTTACTGTATAATCATCTGTTTCCTGCTTTCTTGTGAACGTTTATTCCATTTAACCTCAGCCTTAAGCACTGTTCTCTCTTCTACGTTTTAACACTGAGTACTACTTTGATCCAATCTTTTGATGATTTTTTCTGGGGAACTTCTCTGCTTCCTGTTTCAAAGTAAATTTCTCTGACTGGGAATATTGTTTTAGGAATATATATCTGTATTGTCTACTCCTCTTCCTCCATGTTTCATTTATTCATCATCTTCCTATGTTTTGACATCCACCAAAATCCTTCATTCAGCAGAGTATGTGAATGGAATCTTTGTGCAGCAGAATGCTTAGTTACGAGTTTGAGTTGTGCTTGTACAAGTGAGTTAGGAGCACGTGTACTATTGCACTGGGACCAGTTCCTGTCCACGGAGAACATGAATGAAGCACAACTTTAGTCAGTTGTCTCCACAATCGTCTCTCTCCCCTCTCTCTGACTCTCCCTCCTCCCTCAGTTATGGACATTGTTCCTGTAATAGTAAAATTCGAACTCAGGCTGTATCTGAATATGGTAGTTTCCATCAAAAACTACCATAAAATGTCATACTCTGGTTATTACTAGCAGTTTTGAACAGATGGCCAGATAGGAAGTATAGCACCCAATTAAAATTCAGTGTACCACTCTTTCTCGGTTTCTATCAGAGTCATAAAAACTGTGGCCAATATTTCTCTCTGAAAAAAGTTAACCTTTTCCTGTAGTGCTGTATATACACACACTCTACAAAAGAATGCCTGTTTGTCTGAGTAAAAGGTATTTTCACTTAGTTTTATCTGGCCTGAGGCTCCCTTTGTCACTTAAGAATGAAAACTCCTTAATTTGTCAATTAAAATCAGCACTGGCTGCATAAGAAAGTCTTTGCAGACAATGGATCCATATGTAGGCATTGTCTGCCAAGCAGGGTTCATGCTAACAGCCCTGTATGTTACATGTTTCTGTTTTTTATGCTGCTGGCTTTCTAACAGGACAAAAAATGATGTTAACATGCTGCTGTCGCTTTGTCCGTGCTCACTTCCTCACAGATGAAAAGGTAGCAGCACATAACAGGGAATGAAGAAGAACAAGCTTTCTTCTCAAACACCCTGTATTTCGCAGGATGTCCTGTGTATGGTGTCTTTCTTGGGATACCCTAAGATCCTAATGCTTTTTCACTGAAGTACATCCAGCCAAGGTACATCTCCTATTCCAGTTCTCTTATGCTTAAATGTTTTTGTATTATCAGAGTTTATCTGGTCTCTCTTTATTCTATAAACTATTGCAGCTCAAGATCCAATGTGTCTGGGTTTTAGCCTGAATAAAAAATGACAGGCCCTACGACTCCTGATTTTAGTAATATCTACAGCTTTGAGATAGTTCTGTGTTGAACAGAAATTAAATTCATATTCCTGATCAGCTGATGCTGGATTAAACTGTTATCATATTTATTTGATAAATTAAGAATACCCTTACTAGTGCCTTACTGTCCAAAGCTGTCTGGAAGGAGCAGGGATCCTGCCTAAGCCAGTGGCACAGAATTTGGGCAGATCCCTCCAGCGCAGGGACAGCTGTCGCTGCCCACAGATCCAGCAGAGGGAAGTGTTGTTCTAAAATACCCACCCCTGCGGTGAGTGCCTTATTTACAAGCTGCAAGTCACAGTATTGCACCAGGAGATCAGTGATCTGGAGCCTGTGTAATGTGTGATTTATAAATTCTCAGCAGGAGACAAAGAAGCTTTAGCAATGCCAGAAATAGTAAGCATGGTAACAATTGGGATGTGCCAAGGACTGATAGGAAATTATCTTTATATCTATGGAGCTTAAATGTGTTTTATTCCCTTCAGGAGAACAAATGTTTGTATGGCATTTTAGAGGTTGAAGGGTTATGATGTGTTGGTTCATGCTTCAGCTAACTTTGAAGCTGTAGCCTTTCATATGAAAAGATGGGATCTTGAAAAACAGATGGTCAGGAGTCCACTTGGTGATCACAAGGCAAGTCATCACAGAGTGCTTTATTCAAAAGGACTGGCCCAGTTTCAGATAACTGCTTCCAGAGCAATTGTCAATCACGATGCTTTTGCTCCTGCAAATCCAAGCGGTGCTGGAGGGTTAAAAGTCAAGTCACCTGTCTGATCTGAGAAAGAATATTTATTTAGAGATATTTTAAAGTGAAATTTCAACTCCAAATATTACCCTCTTAAGTATACAGGACGCTGCCATGTAGCTTTCCCTTTCTTACTGCATCAGATTTCCCAGAGTTGTGCATGTGGAGGGACTGAAGTACATGCTCAAGACACCCCTTGGTCACACTGAGCATAGCATTTGAAACTGTTAATTCTTTTGAGATTCAAAGCTGGTTTTGTAACATCTAAATATCAAGTTAAAAAAGATGAAGGGATGGCATGATGTGTGAAATGAAACTCAACTTTTCTTGGATTGTCAAGCTGTTGTTTTTCAGTATCTTATAAATGTCTGTGATGAACAACTAGAAAGGGTGTTAGAACTTGAAGAATGTTTTCTGGATAGTGCTGCTTGAAAAAGACTGGAAGAAATTAATCCTAATGTAATAGCACTAAAATAACTCTGAAGATGAACTTGATCTGCTGGATTTACAGTCAGGAGCTGCACAGCTAAAAACAGAGTTGGTTTTGAGTAGGTGGGTAACAGAATATTCCCTTTGCTCAGGTATCATCACTGGGAGATTTGTGGAGAGTGATCGGTGAGAGGAGTGCTCCCCTTGTGGATCCCCAGGAGCCACTCAGCAGTGGAGTAAATAAAAACCAAACCTAGAAAGTTAGGTTTCAGTCTGTTACTCAAGCAATTATGAGCCTTATAGCCATTGGGTTTTGTGTTCTGACTTAATATTTTCCTTTTATTTTTAGCACAACAAAGTGTTCCTGGTTTTATAATTTAATGAAATATTAATTTGTCCTCCTAGCCTATTGCTGACAAAAAAAGAAAAGCGTGACAGATCATAGAGACAGACATCTCATTTTAAGTAAGTAGAAATAAAAATTATAGAATAAGATATACTTTTATTTACTTTGCTCACAGAAAGGGTAAACAGTTCCAAGAAGGGAAAACGGATGAAATCATTAATCAGGCAAATGCTAGCAGAGCAGATGATTTATCTTGATGGTGGAAGTCAAGATACATGAAGGGTATGAAGGTGGCAGGTCAGGAGACGGAAGGGTCTCTTAGGAAGATTGCTGGCCTAGCTAATGCTTACCAAACTTTAAGAATGCTTCTTAGAGAAGAAATTGCAGAAAATGTCTCACTACTGTCACCTCTGACATTAAATTACTATTCATCAAATTGTATCATCATAAGTAACACCAATCAGCCTGAAACAAACGCAAAACACACACATTCTCTACTATGCTACCAATATGGCTGCAAACTGGAAAAACAAATGTGTGCTTTTTTTACAACATACATATTTGCATTGGCAGGTCTGTACGTTTGGGTTAAAACACCAGTTTCACTTTTATTTGTAAGTAGTTTCAGTTTTGGCTCAACGGCAACGTTTGTGTTCCAAAACTTGTTTTGCACAGAAATATGTTGTATTTTAATAGTTCTTTTAAGTTGAATAATAATAGATAATTGTGTGCTCCATACAATTTGCAATTTATTTCCACAAAATCTAGAGCCTGTGCTGCTTAAACGAAGGGGGGGTTGTTAAGCTGTGAGGAAAAGGGTTTTGGTGTTTTGTGGGGGAAAAGCAGTATTTTGAAAACAGATCCTTTTTCCTAGCTGACGACTAGACAATTAACAAACATTATTGTAGCAGAATGAATGTAAGGAGTATAATTATGTTGTAAATATGTTTCTGAATAGATTTGTTGCAGTGGGGTGGCTAAGAATGAAAATATTGCAGGAAAATTTATTGAGCAGAATGAGATGTTTGTGCGTGTGACTAAGAGGAGGCAGAAACACCCCATTTGCTGAGGTATTGAGAGGAATACGGGCAGAAATCAGCCCTTTTTTTCAGGCTTTCTCGCATTTAGCCCTGCAGAAGCAGCTTTTCAGACAGGGCTGAGGGTGGGAATTGCACTGTCAGCTGGAGAAAGAGGAAGTGAGGCAGGAAAGTCAAAAAACTTACGGTGCGTGGGTTGGTTTTTTAAGCGTGCATACTTGTGAAGTTCTGTACGCGTTACCTGCTTTGGGCTGGATCTGACCGGCCGCGGTAGGGTCTGGCCCCGCAGCAGCGCGGCGTTGGGCTGTGCCTCTCAGCAGGAGGACGGGCACCGCGCGCACCCGACCCGGTGACGGGACCGGTGCCGGACGAGCCTGGTTGCGCCCACAGGGCCCCGGGGGGGGTCTCCGGGGCCGGGCGGGGCGGGCCCTTCCCTCGGCCGAGCCTCCCGCCCGGTGCCTGCCGGGCTGCCCTCAGGCCGGGCCGGGCCGCAGGTGCGCGGCGCCGCCTTTGTCCGCCCGGGCCGCCGCCGCCCCGCGGCCTGTCAGCGGGCCCGCCGGCCGCAAGCCCCATTGGGCGGCGCGGGCGGTGACGCGCGGCGGGGCGGGTCCGGAGCCGAGGAGCGCCGGTTGCAGCCGGTGCCTCGCGCTGCGCTGCGCTGCGCTGCGGGCTGGCGGGCGCTGGCGGGCGGCGGGCGCGGCTCGGGGCGGCTCGGCTCGGGGCGAGGAGAGACGAGGCGAGGCTCGGCGGCGCGGCCAGGTGAGCGCGGGGCAGCCGCCGCCGGCAGGTGCCGCATCGCCACGGCCTGCGGGGAGCGGCCCCGCGCCCTCCCGCTCGCCCCAGGGGAGCGGGGCTGGGGCTGGGGCTGGGGCTGGCGCCGTGCGGGTGGGGCCGGGAGGAGGCGCCGCGCCCGGGGCCGGTAGCGCCGCGCGCCCGCCTCCAGGGCCAGGTGTGGCGGCGGCACCTGCCCCTGCCCTGCCCCGCCCCGGGCTCCGCTGGGCCCTGGCCGCGGCCTCCGCGCTGCCGCCCGGCCCGGCTGCTCCGCCCGGACACCGGGGAACCCTCCTGGCGCCCGGTGGCCGCGTGTCCGGGGGGCGATCAGCCCGTGCTGCGGGGCCTGGGGGATAAAGCACCGAACCGGGCTTCCCCGGGGCTCGGGTCTACGTGGAGGCTGTCGTTAACCGCGCCGCTGGGCTCGCTGTGCTCGCCTTAGCACCTGGTGCGGTCCTGTCAAGCAGCAGCCCTGGGTAACGCTGCAGCGAGCCGGGAGCTCCGTGCTCACTTGCGTTTTCAGGCGTTTCAGCGGCGTGTTCTGCTGACTCCTGGCTTCCCCTGCCTGCTAGCTGAAGCGATAAGATAAGGCATCGCTCCCTTCCCCGTGTCTCACAAGTCTCCTCTCTGTACCTGCTTAGCAGGGAGAGCGACTGGTCAAAGGGTTGCTTATCTGTTTTGTCTGCGTTCATAAAGTTTTTTTGGGGGGAGGGAGAGAGCTCACAAAGCTTAAGTAATGTAACATTACAATATATCACTCATATAATTTATTATGTATTGTCTCTGTAAATTGTATGCATTTTCTTCGCTCAGCAGGCCCTGGGAGGAGTGGAAGAGTTCTCCCAAGTAGGACTTTTCTTCAGCAGCTGCGGTGCTGACCACAGCGAGGGATGTGGTAGGAGAGAGAGCGGGAGGGAGAAGGGCTGCAGTGTAGAACCGGGAGTTAGGATAGGCTACAAGTTCTCTTAAGGGTTTTCCCTAGTGTTTTTAAAACATCCTGTTGTAGCTAGGTAACAGTGCTTATCGCAGAGTTTCATGCTAGCACATATTTTACGTAGTAACCATTTCAATTTCAGTAGGTTTCATGTAATTCATTGAAATTTGCATGTTTGTTCTCTTACAGTCTTGAGAGAAAAAAGTTGTTGGTCTGACCACTATTTTTTTTTTTTTAAGGAAGATAGTATTATCATGGGGACAAAAGTAAAATTAATTTCCTTTTGTTTCTCACAAGGTACCTGTACAAGTGCTCTTTGAAGTTGGTGACAGCATGTTGTATAAATTTAAGGCAGAGCAGTAATACTAAAGAGGCATCTATCTGTAATTCAATATTATAAAATGAGCCTCGCAGAGCAGTATATCACTGCCAAAGAAGCATTCTTATAATGGATTTCTTGAATGAGAGGAGGGAGGAAGAAAGTCTTGGGTTCCTTTAGTTGCTTTTGCACTTGCCCTGCCTGCCACACTAGAGGTAGCGAAGGAGGCTGTAGCTCTAGTAATACTACTACAGGCTGCTAAAGCCATAAAGCTTTACTCTGCTGGGATTAGAAATGGGTATTTCATGTGACTAAGGGGGATACAGCATGGTTTGTACTGGTCTCAGCTGCCTGTTTCACACTGCTGCCTTTATTTCCTCCTCTAACCTGTGGGCTGTATTTATCCTTCCTGTAGGCATCCTCACAACAGCTGTTCAGCTGTTTTCTTGCAAATAGCATTATTCTGCCAGTTGCTCTTGCAGTCTTTTTTTCTTTTTAAGAAGTTAGAAGCCTGTGCTATGATTACAGAGATGATTGGTTAGATTACTAGGGTAGCTACGTAAAAGGAGAGGGAATGTAAAGTGGAATTAATATTTGAATCTTTAAATATGCTGGAATGTTAATGTTTGAGTGGGATAGGCTATGCTACTTTAGGAACAGAGGAATCTATTCTTAATTTGCTAATTAACTAATGAAACATTCTCTTGATTCTTCTTAACTGGTGACAAGCTATGGCAAGTCCTATCTGACCAAGGTTTGTGTTCTGTATGGAGTGAGTTCAGAGCCACGTACTAGGAGCTCGTAACTCAGCTTTGTTGTAGCTGGTAAATGTAGCTTTACATTCACACCCCTGTTACCATGTGGACGTTCAGTCTCAATGTCAGGTTGTTATGAATCATGTGGTCTTAACTTATTGATAACTAAATTGCATATTTGTGCGCGCTCTCTCTCTCTCTCTCTCTCTCTTCATACATATATATATATAGTGTCTATGTCCCGGTTAGAGTTGTAGCAGACTTGGTATGCAGACTTCATTTCATCATAGTTATGCTTGGATTTGTTGTTGCTTTTCACCAAGAGATGCTAGCATGCTGTGTGCTGGTTCTGGATTCAGGTTTGAACTTGTTGAAATCAAATTGTGTTCTATATTGAACTAAAGCTTTAGAATTCATATGAATAGTTTCCCCAGTTAATTGGTATGAGAAGACTAATTTCTATTGATGTTGTACTTTGCAAGAAAGGTAGACAGTACAGCTATCAAGGAAGCCATTGCAAATGTAGTTTGGTGCATGACACAGGCATGCTCTCCTCCAGTGTACACCAGAGAGGGTTCTATGGTCTTCCAACAATCAGAAAGGAATTGCGGAGAGAACACCTAATGGAGTGTCTTCCATTTAATTCCTACTGGTGCCATTCTGTGTCAAAGTAATGCATGTCTGAATTAGATGGTGTAAGTGCACTTCCATGAGAAGTGTTCAACTTTTCATTGTGTTCTAGTATTGTAAGCTGGAATGCAGTTTCTCATAAATAAATTGTGGACTTTCAATGTAGGAAACTGGCCTTTTTGATCCCTTCAATAAGGAATCCAGTGATACCAATAAAAAATGTTAGCAAGGCAATCTTTTTTTTGTTGTTGCTAATTGTTAGTGGGCTTAGGAGTTGTTTTGGGTTGCTGTGTTGCAAACACTATTTGCTTGCTTGGGAGATACTTGCTTGAGTTGTGGCTTTTGTTTAATATGGAAGCCAAATTTCAGTTTTATGCAATAACAACTACAAAGCTATGGTCATGTAGTTCATTTAGCAATAATTAGTGACATCAATTTTAATGCTCTCACTTAAAAACCTTGGAAATATAACCCATGATTTCCCAGACCTTACTGCTATAGTTTGCTCGGGAAAATATTGGTATTTTGTGAGTAGTTGAGGTTTTCAGATATTTATCTAGATATTTTATGGTAGGTTAAATTCTCCTGCATGTAAACGTAGATATCTACTGAGCTGGAATTTGAGAACTGCAAATTTAGATTCTGTTGTTAATGTATTTATCCTTAAAATTCTTTTTTGTGAATGAAGGCAAAATCTTGATATGCAGTTGTAGTGTAATCCAAAATACTTGAAGAAGGGAGGTGCTTGAAAACCTTCAACAGAAACTGCCTGTTTCTGGGCTGTTTAAATTATTAACAGGGGTGATAATCTATTGCTTTCCACCCCCAACAAATGGAAGTGTGAAAGTGATTATTACTCAGCCAGTGTCCTTGCAAGTAAAGGCACTTGTTTTCTAAGTAAATGTCTTTTATTAAACATTAACGCTGTTTAAATACTAATTTTACAATGACACTGGCTCAAAGTCAGGAAAGCACCAAAACATTGCCTAGTTGACTCCGGGCACATCCTGGCTCAGTTCAAGTGCATTTTCAAACAGGAGTTCAGTAACGTTGGCTTTGCTTGGAGCTGTTAACTCAGTTTCGTATAAACTGGGGGGTGGAGGTTTTTTTTGTTTTGTTTTGTTTTTTCTCACTTCAAAGCTCTTAATTGACTCAAGCGGTGGTAAAACCTTGACTTCTGTTTTTGAAGTTACTACATTTGGCTTCATACTGAAAAGTGGCATTTGTTCTTGTAGAAATGCTGTCTGGAAGGAAAAAAAAAACAAAACAACGTTGCCAGTTGTTAGGTTTGCTCAGACAGCCTGCTCATAAAGGGGATTTGGTGTGGTGGAGGACTGTTGTGCAGCATGCTTTAACTTGACAGAAGTATAAAGAGAAAGTTTAAGTACTAAGCTAACTGTCTGTCAAGGTATCAAAGCAGGATTACTGCAGATTTACTGTAGTGCTCAATACTGATCACTTGTACCTTGTTCTGAAACAGCATTTTTCTAGGAGATGCTTCTGGTAGGTAACTGTAACCGTGCTTTTAGCTCTAGTGATTGCATGCAGACGTGTTCTCAGAAAATGTAGTATTGCGTAGGACATGCAATGTGGAAACTTGTCCTTCAGTCCTTTAATTTCATTAAAGAAAAATGGCTGCTTGGTTGAATAGATAATACAGAGAAATATAGAGATGGAAAAGATGCTTAGGAGATTGAGGGGATTGTGCAGTCAGTATGCACCCTGCTGGATGGTTAGTAAAACCTATTCCGCTTCCATTTCAGGGGAGTTTTTTATTAGAGCTTCACAACTTGTTGTGTGTGTTTTTTTTTTTTTTTTTTTTTTTTTTTTTTTTTAATTTTAACTTTGAGGTGTGGAGGTTCTATAAAATGTTAGCAAGATGGGTTTGGGGAGAATTCACATACACAGAGTAGCTGAGTTTGAATCAGATGTATGTTGGATATTTATCTGTTCTTGTTAATTTTTATAGGTATTTAGTTGGAATATCTAGAATCGAGTGTTTCAGCTTGTCATCTGGCTTTTGGCAGTAACTGTCTTTCCAATTAAACAAGAAGAAATGCTTTTTCTTCTAAGAAGAGATACTAGCCATGCTGTATGTTTGTTCTTAAGTCTTGTGTTTATGTTTAAGTGTGGTAATAATTATCTTGCACAGGCAGAGTGTATTTATTTTTCATTTGTTAACTTGATGCTTCTGTTTTTTTTAAAATCTGTTATCCTGATAGGACATGTTTGGTCTTGGCAGTCTATAACTATTGAAAAATCATCAGTTTCCCTAACTAAAAACTTTCCCAACATAAAATAATTACTTAAATACATTGAATTTCAATACTCTGCTCTCAGCAAAACAGGCAAGATTTCCCATCATGTGTCGCACGTTGGCCACTTTGTTCTTGATCTCAGCTCAGTGCTGCTGAATTCCTCCTAGGCCCTTTATCCAGAAGTACCAAATCAGAACATGACCGTGCTTAGTGAATGCATCAGTACCCACGGTGCTGATTTACAGCAGCATGTATGCTGCTGTGCTGCCTAGCCGTAGCACCACAATATCCTTGTGGATTGCAAAACTGGCCCAATGCTTACTAGGATTTGTAGTCCACTCTGTTGTGCTGTGACAGCAGCACTGCTGGTGCTGGTTGGAAAACTAATTCAGAGCTAGCTCAGGTGTGTGTACATACTCTATGGTTCCTCTTTCTCAGAATACTTCTTTACTTAGACTTGATTTCTGTAGACTCACTGGGAACATCTTGGATATTACTAGGGTTTCTAGCCATTTACAGTTTTTTCAAGAGTCAGTTTATTGGAAAGTACACTGAAAATGGAAGGGCACGTACGCATAATTCCCTGCCTTTTCCCAGGGGAGGATGGTCTTTTGTTAAGTATTCTTAACTTCTTTATGCAGCTGGCCTCTCTTGTACTTGTACTGCTCTTGAAGACTGAAGATAATAAACTATATTATAATTAAAGAATCTGCTGGTAGAGGAACCCTGTAGCATTTAAGTAATGAGTATTCTCTAGTGTTATCTTGGTATGCTTTGCTTTCTGATGTCCTGAGCATAGCAGCACAATGAATGGACGTGGTGAGTATCTGTCTGATTTCTGGAAACTAAGAGGATAAGAATTAATTTTCTATTGTAGCACTTATCTTGGTATGCAGAATTCAGTAGATACTATTGAGACTTCCTTTAGTATGCTGGAGGGATCCTGCTGATACCATTGTTTTATGGTTATGTATTCATATTTCTCAGCATGAGGAAGACTTGGGGATGTGGATACAAGAATAAAAAGGCATTAAAAGTGAGCTTGAAAAGCTAGTTCCATGCGTTGAGAGATGTCTGACTGTGCTAGCCACGTCAGTATTGGGATGAAAGACTTGGTGTACTGTTCTATAAGATGGTTTCTGAGAAAGTTATAAAAGGTACAGCATGCCACAGATACTGGTCCCAGTCTAGACATGTTGAGATTTCTTCCCTAAGCAAGATTACACCAAAGGCATGGGTGAAGAGCCAAGGAGACTTTTCGTACTTACTGCTTCAAACTTGCTCAGATGTTTCTTTGGAACTCAGAAGCATGGACTGCTTGTAGTATTGGCAAAGAATTTCTGTCTTCAGCATTGCAGTACTGATTTCAAAGCCGGGACTTGAGGGGACAGCAAAGGAGGCCCATTCTTACCTCTTTCTAGGCACCACTTGAGAGTGTAATCTGTGCTGCTTCCCTGATACCTTCCATGGCACGCTTGGGCTGGAATGTCTGACTGCTTGACATGCCTGCAGTCATCCCTGGAGAGAGTGGTCTCCTCCCACGCTGGTTGGAATAAGCATTAGCTGAGCACAGATGGGCTGTGTGCATCTGTCCTGAGAAGGCAGATGTGTTTCCCAGGCTGTTCTGTTCTCGCCTCTTCACCCCCAGTAATTTCTCACTCATCTCTTCTGTACTAGAAAGACAGCTTCCTGTAATCTACTTGCTTAAGAACCACCAGTCCTCTGAGCGTTCTTAGTCTTGCAGTCCTGATTGTTTTTTTTTGTTTTGTTTTTTTTCCTAAATGAGATGCTAATGATCTTTCATAATGCAAATGAGGTTTGTACAGGGATGTTACCCTTCTATGGTGGAAGTGTTTTCTTTGGTACTAATGTAGGACAGCCTTTCCTGCTCCTAGGGCTGCATCCTTGGTGGTGTGTATCTTTCCTACCAAAGATCAGTCCAGGCAGGATTTTTCCCCTCTTCTGGTTGCTTCCAACACATGGCTCAAGTCACAGCAAAAATATGTAGTTCTTTGCCTGTTTCAATTCAATCTCTTATGTTTGGCTTGTTTAGAAAAACATTTACTTTATCAAAGAAATGCACCTAGCTGGTCTGGCAAGCTCCATTTAATTTTTGCTTCCACATCTACAATGTTGACTGCCATAGTTTTTTTTTTTGTTTTTTGTTTTTTGTTTTTTTTAAGTGGACTTATTAAAGTTTATGTGAAGTTCATGATTGTATGCTTGGGTGATAGCATGAGCTGTTCTAGGGTGATGTTGATAATGAGAGTACATTGCTGTGGTTAACGCAATCTGGTTCCTCAGTGCTGTCAATCCTATTCCACAAATCCATTACCAATTCACAAAAAGGTAGCTTGTCTACAAAGGGATCTTTCATACATTCTTTGAACATTCTTGGCTTCAAATTTATATTTAAATGAGTCTTGTGTACAGTTTGGGTGCTGATCCTGCTTATGAATCTGTGTCCCCTTTTTGAGACTAATGTGAACTGACTTTTCTGTTGTGTACGTCATTATGGGCTAATGCCAAGCTTAAAAGAATAGACTTCTTTGGGTTCTTACAAGTGTGTATGTCTTCAGAAATAGCAGATCTTTTGCTAGCAAGAATCCATGCCCTTCTCCTATATTTTTCTTAATACTGAAAAATTTTGTTTACTTCAAAATGTTATGGGGCTGAAAAAGAAGCTGCTGGAAGACAGTGCTTCACTGTGGATACTGACCTCTTTGTGTTAAAAATGAATGAATGTGACTAGACTGCATGGTGCTGCACAACAAATATTTGGGACTTATTTTTTGTTGGGTGGTCCTAGGCTCCCCAATGCCCTCCTCTTCCAGTCAGCAGTGCTACACTTTGTTATGCTCACTTAAAAATATATATATATAAATAAATAAAAATAATAAGAATTTAAATCCTCATGGAACTCTGCAGTTACTTGTCATGCGTTAATAGGTTTTGCTGTTCCTTCAGCAATTGCCAAGCAGACTCTTGATGGTAGATCTTCAAGTGGCTGATACTTTCAAGTTTGGAATGCCAATGTGAAACTTTTGGTGCACTACTTATAATTTCCTTTTACAGGGAAATAAGTGAAACATACAAGTGTCTGAAGAAATGGAGATTAATGGAGTGCAAAAAACCCACTCTGTTTTCTATGGAAGAAGTGCTG
Organism: Aythya marila; assembly: GCF_965140915.1. Taxonomy (NCBI): domain Eukaryota; kingdom Metazoa; phylum Chordata; class Aves; order Anseriformes; family Anatidae; genus Aythya; species Aythya marila. The sequence goes on along the minus strand of NC_139049.1, from coordinate 16,556,465 downwards.
GTTTCCTGTGAGAATACAAACTAAATAAGTTGGTTGAATCACTAATTAAATATTAGGGTGAAACAAAACACGTCTCTAACTGAATTTACCATTTGGCTTCTCTGCTTTTTCCATATTGACTGTAATCAATATTTTAGATGCTAATATGTATTTTATTAATTTTAAGCTAATGTATTTATATTGTTAATTAAAGATGAGAGCACAAGCTGAAAATAAATCCATAGTCCAGGGAAGTTACTGCATACAGCTTGGCTGAAGATTTACATTGCCTCCTTAAGGAAGGTAGAGGCCACAATGCTAACATCTGTCAGTTTAGTGGAAACCCTTCCTCTGTTATACTACCATCACTATCTGATATAACCTTAATTTATAGATTTTTAAATATATGTGTCTGAGTTTGAAAATATTGCTGGGCCACTGAAGCTATACAAACTACTACTCACTAGAAAAGTAAATCAGAATTGATGCAGAGTCCAGATTTTGTGTGGGTTGGTAGGGATCTCAGAAAGCACCCTGCGTGGTGAGAAAGCATCCCTGTGAGGATCACTGCCCAGAATGTAGAAAGCTTACTTTCAGAGAGGTCAGTCATGATGCAATGACTTGCAAGACAGACAAAGCAGGTCTACTTCTCAATTTCCTTGCATGTTCATTACCATCAGGTTGCTGTTCAGCTCAAACGTGCCCATCCAGAAATGTAGCTTTGTGCCTACTCGCCACTTCTGTTTTGCAGTGATTTTTCTGTAAGCTCCCAACTACTGTCTGTCTAGCCTTAAACTTGGATTTAAACTGGGTAGTTTGTTTTTATTTTTAGCTTGCGTGCATAAATGTTTCTCAGCAGTACAGTCCTTTCTAGGAGCATAGGTTGTGACCTTCTGGTTTGGCTAGAAGGCAACATCTTGAGGAGAGGGCCGGAGAAGTGCTTTTACTAAAGTTGAAGCATGTATTTAGAATTGTTCTCCAAGCTAACTTAGTATGAGACTAAAAGTACTGTTTTTCCCTAAATGTATGTGTCTTGATGACTTGTAATATGACTTCATTAGAAAGTTTAACCCTCAAAATATTTAACTTGGTTTCTCCCTCCCATCCAGTATTGAGAATTAAGCCCAGGTAACCCCATGCACTTGGGCAGACCTCACTGATGCAATCCATTGTCATGTGCCTACAGGCAGGTAACGGGAACTGGCTGTGTGACCAGACTGTTGGGAGGTGATCCACCTCCTAGTGAGCATTTGACCAGGGACCTGTTTTAATACCACAGACTAATTCTTTACTGGACTTTCTTAAACACGGAACAGATTAAATCCTTGCATATTGATGACATTTAAGGAGAAGTTAGCTACCTATGGTTTGAGGAAGACTGGTGTTTTCAGGAGTGCTGCAGCATAGCTTGGAAATGTATAATGTGATGCAGGTAATCCTGCTCAGTCAGATTTCAAGAATAAGGCTTTTGCTTGTAAAGCAAGTCAATTTGGAATAAAGCTTACTTCTAATTTAGATTAGGTGGCAAGATAAAGTATTTCCCTTGAATTAAGCATAGCAGAGAAAGGAAGTAATAAAAATCAACACTGATATTCTGTGTTTAGGTGAAGCTGCCTTCAAGACACCTTTTTTCACCTGCTCAAAGGCCTGTGTTGAGCCTAGGAATGTTCAAGCTATTGGGTAGTTGGGGAAACTACTTATTATATCCTTGCCAAATTACATGCTAATCTAGTTTCTCAGCTTACGGAAGTTTTGGTAGTGGCAGTGTTAGATAGTTTAATTTTGCAAGGCTTTTTTTCTTTTATCAGCTTGTGTGCTAGGCAGTTAACTTTGAAGCAGTAGCAGGGAAGGAGGGCAACCCATGTAAAGTGAAAGTGTAAGCATAGCCTAATTTACTAAATTTTTGTACTAAAAACATGTTTGACTTCCCAGAAATGAATGTCTAAATAGCTTGATATAAGTAGCCTTCTCTAGAGAGAAAGGACTACCTTAAACAGTGGAAGACTTTGCAATTACTGGTCCACATTTTATGTTCAGCAGTACTGTCCTGAGCACAGCAGTGCTTAAGGACTAGCTGGTCTGTATGCAGAGAGTTGAGGTTGCCTACTTGTGGTTAAGATCCTAGACTGTTTGAAAGGTCTTCAGGTATTCAATGGTTTGAAAGTTTGTAAAACTTGTAACACTGTTGTTACTGTAGTATTGAACATCCAGTGCTTGAGCAACATTTATTGTAGAGTTTGGGAGTGTCTTGAGGCTTATTTTGAATACAGAAGGATAATCACTTAAGTTTAATCATCACTTGTGACCTTCTTCAGAAGGAGCTAGAAAGAAGCTTTCTCTAATCTTGTTTGCATGTTGTTTGGCATTCAGTGGAATTCAGATGCAAAAATACAGTCCCCATCTAAAAGATCCTAAAACTACATCTCTGTGCATGCAAGTGACCAAAGTACAGGTTTTGGAAGACCATATATCAAATGGATTGGATTGAGTATTCTATCACTTGGATTGAGTATTCTATCACTTCTCAGTAGAAAGCTGAAACAAAAAGCAGTAGGTGTGTGAAGGCATCTGCTGAGGCTGTGCAGCAGTTGCATTCTTCATGAATTCTGAGCTGCCCTAGAACACTTGCAGTACCTGGGCTTTTTGTTGTTTTGGGATGCTTAAAAAAGGAGATGGTGGCATGCCTATAGATGGGGAAGTTCTAACCAGAAAAGACATGTTGGGGGTGAATGAGCAAGGTTTGTGCCTTTTTTTTGCTTTTGTAATATTCATGAGGATTTATTTACTTATCTATTCCAGTGTCACTGGGATACCTGTCAAAGTATACTTTAGTTGTGTAAAATATATTTTGATTAAGTGTCAGAAAAATCTGTTCAATACTGAAGGTTATTTTTTTGAGTTGTGTAAAACAAAACCTCCTGTCAGGTATTGGCTTTTGTAGCCCATCATCATCTGGGGACAAGTGTCACGTGTCAGAGCCACCCCAACCAAGTGTGCCTACAGTTATATAAGCATTGACCAAGGGGAGGAGTAATGCAATACTAAGCAACCTTTTGGAGGAAGATAGAGTTTCTAGTGGTAATAGGTAATATTTTTTCAGAATGATAGCCTCTTATTCATATGCTGGATTTGTTTCTATTGAAGTTGTAAGTAATTAAAAATTGCCTAGTTAGTAGTGAATGCTACTATTTTATTTTTCTGGCCTGAGACATGGTTCCAGCCTGGGGTAACTCCTGAAGTCATCACTTAGCTTGGGGCTAAATTTCTTTCTCTCATCTTCTGAGAAAGAGTGCCAATTGAATTAGGCCACTTTGAAAAGCTTTTATGGCTCTGATATGGGTTGAAAGCAGCTGGAGATGAGAGTCATCAAGCCCATTACACTTCAGCTTCTTTCCATTTGATTAGTCAGTCTTGGCATACAGATAAGATCTGAAAGAAAACTGTCTTGAGCAAAATTATCATTAATAATTCACATGTTTATATTATACTTGTATATACTGTGTATTTCTCCAATAGGGGAGTTTATTTTGCATACATGGAATTGTAATAAATACACGTTTCATCAGGAGGTTTCAAAAGTGGTCATTAGGATAACTGGAGTTTAAGTATCTAAGCACTTAATACTGTGACACTCACTTTCTGCTAGAAACAGTTCTAAAACCCCAGTAAGAACTTTTCTTTTCTAGGATATGTGATAGGGACTAACAATTTTCTAGTGTGAGGCAGAGAGATGACAAAGAAAGCATTTTTGTAGGAAGCAAACCTGATGGAATTACATGGGTCAGTCTCACTCTGAGTTCTCTGACTACATAAGCACAAACCACTTTGAGCATTAAAGCATTGCTTGAAGATGATGTACTGGGTTATGCATATACTCAAGTACAGACAGTATGTTTTTAGCAGAATTGACTTAAGTTCAGTTTTTCTGGTTTTCTTTGTAATTTAAATACAAAGCTAAAATAACAAAACCAACCAGTGTTAATTGTTGTAGTATAAGTTAATATTTTTTCATACTCTGAATTCTGTGCCTTGATTATTCCCCAAGACAAGTCTGTTACCAGGAGAGTTTTCTTCCATGTATCAAAATACACATGCATTATTAAGTTGTATTACTTGTAGCTTTCTCTAGGTGCTTAGTTATAAAAGCAATTTCTTAAAATGTTAGTATGCGCCCGTGCCCTTGGCAAGGTCCATGCGTTTGTCAGGAAAAACATACTTCCATCCTTCTGCAAATGATTTTTCACATTATTCCAGACTCTCAGCCAATTCTGCTATCACCTCAACTTTTCAAATTTTCTTTGTTAAATATATACTATTTATGGTTTTTGCACTTCTGTTTCATCTTCAACATATTAATCTCTTGGTGTGTTCTTTACAACTTTAACAGGGGTCCTAAATACTTCTTTTTATTATAAAGTTCTGTTTTAATTCTAGGTTAGAAATGGGAAAAAAAAAAACTTTTTTTTTGAACTTTGTTCAAATCAAGCATTTATGGCTTGAGTAGAGACAGTATCCAGATACTTTTAGTGAAATGAGAGCCTTAATTTGATGTGTTTAGTACCTTTCTGTGTTTTTACACCTGTGAATTTATGTCCAAGTGCCAAAGAATTATTCCAAAAGAGCTGATTTTAGAGATACTTACAGATCTGTTTTTGCAAGTTGAGCTGCAGTGAATGAAAAAATTGCTATTTCTCAGCTGTGGTTATAACACCTCAGCTGCAGGAGTAGCAACTTCTTATGTAAATGCAAAACCGTTTGTGCTTAAATGGCTTTTAGCACTTAGGTGACAATGACAAGGGCTGTTACTCCATCTCTACTTCAGGGAAAGCAATGCTTGGTTAGTGACCCAGTAAATATTTCACAGGGATGGTATCTTAAAGGATTCTAACTAGAACTTTGGCTTATTAAATGTTAGATTTTTTAAAACACTGCTGTGGAAAGACGACTGAAGTGCTGTTGAATTACTCAGTTGTGGAGAACCAAATGTTTCATGATCTGATGAAACCTTTTTTCTCTCCAGGAGCATATTACAACCATCCTGTCCTTCTTCAGCTGCTTTACCTTGAGCAGGCCTGGTAAGTTTCTGCATTTTGTTAAAAGCTGCCTTGTCAAATGAAGAAATACTAATTTAATTTTGGCCATTCCTCTCTCTTCAAACGTGAATGTAGGATAAGAATAGGGTTCTGCCTCAGTCCTGCTATTTGTATTTTTATAGCAGCTTGTCAATTGTGTTGGAAATTAAAAGTGCAGTAAGAGTACATCAGGACAAATACAGAACATCATCAGTCCTTGTTATCTGTAGTGCTTAACAAAATTGTGTAGTAAGTTTGCCTCGAAACTGGTAGTGTCTGTGGTATTGCTTTTGACAGTGGATAATTTGTTTTATGAAGTAAAATATGGCCCTCAATTTTTGAGAAACCTACCTTTCTGCCAAACTTTGGTGTATCAAAACTGACTGAACTATTTCTCAGAGTAATGTATGGTGCATATTTTATTTTCACAGAGCTGTTTGGCTGAAAAAAAAAATACTTTCCAGTGAAATAGTTAGCTGTAGGCTGTTTGCTCTTTTTTCTTGTGTTGATATGATGGTGTAAAACTTTGACTTTACGCTCAAGATGTTCATGTCCAAGTGTGCTCTGTTCCATTTTGTGTAGCTGTAGCAGTGCAGAGCTTACCAGCTCCTGATGTCTGCAGTAAGGCAGTAGTTGTGCTGAAAGCTGAATATTTGCTCTGTATTTTAATGGCTTCACCCAAGTAAGTATATTCAATGTTTTTCCATGCAGAATGAAGACAAATGTAAAGATGGCATGTCCAAGGAATTTTAAAAGGTGTAGACCTCCTGACTGAGAGGTGCTGTATATTTCATTCTCTTTAATAAAGTAAGTATTAATCAAATGTATGCTGCTAGGGGTTAAATTTGACAATTACATACATGTGTGTGCATGAGAATGACAATAATGCACAATAAAAATGTTAGAAAAGCTACATTTTCAAATCTCTTGGTAGGAGAAGGGGAATTATATGTAAGGATATGTAATGCAGAACTGTTCTTACAAGAAATTTTGTTCACTCGTTATTCTTTACGAATTGGGTGGAATGATTTAATTCAGTAGAAAATTCTAAATTACAAGAGCAGTCCTGTTACCATATTGCTCTGATTTTTGGCATTCTTAATAAAAGATAAATAACTTTAGTTACATAAACTTAGGATAGAGGTCAAGGACTGCTAGTAATATCTCAGGCACTCAACTCGTACCTGCTTGTTCTTGACTAGTACCCAAATGCAAAAAAGCATTTCTACTAATTTCTGATGCTATTTTAATATTAAATAAAAAATAAAATAAAATGAAATCATGGCTATGGTGTTAAGTACCAGGAATTCTTGGATCCTTTCGCTGTACTTTGAATACTAGGCCAATATTTCATATTAGATCTACAAATCATGAAAACAGTGATAAGCTTCAAGTGTTTAATGGTGAAATAAATTGTTTTTAACCATTCTCTAAGGATGTCTTTTCTTTTTTCCTCTACCAGCTGCTGTTCTCTCACAGGTGAAAGTCATGATCACGCTAACAGAACTCAAATACTTAGCAGATGCCCAGTCATCCTACCACATACTAAAACCATGGTGGGATGTCTTCTGGTATTACCTCACCATGATAATGCTGCTAGTTGCTGTGCTTGCTGGGGCTCTCCAGCTTACTCAAACCAGAGTGTTGTGTTGTCTTCCTTGCAAGCTAGAATTTGACAATCATTGTGCCGTGCCTTGGGATTTAGTTAAAACCAACCTTAACATGTCTGCTAGCTCTACAGCACAGATAATCATCCCGCTTAAAATCCAGAATGATCTCCATCGGCAGCAGTATTCCTATATTGACGCAGTATGTTATGAGAGAGAACTTCATTGGTTTGCCAAATTTTTTCCATACCTAGTGCTTCTGCATACCTTTATTTTTGCAGCTTGCAGTAATTTCTGGCTTTACTATCCTAGTACAAGTTCCAGGCTTGAGCACTTTGTAGCAATTCTTCAGAAGTGTTTTGATTCTCCATGGACAACGCGTGCCCTCTCAGAAACAGTTGCCGAGCAGTCTGTGAGGAAGTTGCCAATATCCAAATCCAAAGCAGTGATTTCATCACCTGGGAGTTCAGTAGATATAGGGGCTAGCAGACAGTCCCTGCCATATACGCAGCCTGGCTTGGAAACAACTGGAAGAGAAAATTCCTCAAGTGTTCTTGACAAAAAAGAAGGGGAACAAGCTAAAGCTATATTTGAAAAAGTGAAGAAATTCAGAGTACACGTTGAAGAGAAGGATGTCATATATAAAGTGTATATGAAACAGATCATAGTCAAAGTCATTGTGTTTGTAATAATAATAATTTATGTTCCCTATTATTTATCTTTTATTACACTTGAAATAGATTGTGTAGTTAATGTTCAAGCCTTTACAGGCTACAAAAGGTACCAGTGTGTTTATTCACTAGCAGAAATTTTTAAAGTTCTGGCTTCGTTTTATGTTGTTTTAGTGATCTTCTATGGCTTAACTTGTACGTACAGTTTGTGGTGGATGTTAAGAAGTTCACTTAAGCAATATTCTTTTGAGAAGCTGAGAGAGAAAAGTAACTACAGCGATATACCTGATGTAAAGAATGACTTTGCATTTATTCTCCACTTGGCAGATCAGTATGATCCTCTTTATTCCCAACGATTCTCAATATTCCTGTCTGATTTGAGTGAAAACAAACTGAAACAGATTAATCTGAACAATGAATGGTCAGTGGAAAAACTGAAAAATAAACTAGTAAGAAATGCCCAGGACAATATTGAACTTAACCTTTTTATGTTAAACGGTCTTCCAGACAGTGTATTTGAACTGACAGAAATAGAAGTCCTAAGCTTGGAACTTATTCCCGAAGCCAAACTTCCTTCAGCTGTGACCCAGCTAGTCAATCTCAAAGAACTCAACGTTTATCATTCATCACTAACTATGGATTATCCAGCAGTGAGCTTTTTAGAAGAAAATCTGAAAACATTGCGTCTGAAATCAAGTGAGATGGGAAGAATTCCCTTTTGGGTCTTTCATCTGAAAAACCTTAAAGAATTGTGCTTAACGGGATATTTTGTGCTAGATCATCACAACTCCATTTACAATGAAAGCTTTCAGGGACTAAAAAATCTGAGATCAATTCACTTAAAAACCAACCTTTCCCGTATACCTCAAGTGGTTACAGATCTTCTGCCTTCTTTGCAACACTTGTCTATCAACAACGAGGGAAATAAATTGATAGTGCTAAATAACTTGAAGAAGCTGGTAAACCTGAGAACCTTGGAATTAATCTGCTGTGATCTAGAGCGCATACCCCATTCTATTTTTACCCTAAACAATTTGCATGAAATTGACTTAAAAGAAAATAATCTCAGAACAGTGGAAGAAATAATTAGTTTTCAGCATCTTAAGAACCTTTCTTGCTTAAAACTGTGGCACAACAGCATTTCATATGTTCCAGTGCAGATTGGTGCGTTATCAAACCTGGAACAACTGTATCTAAATTACAATAATATTAAAAATGTTCCATTGCAGCTATTTCTTTGCAAAAAGTTGCAATATTTGGATCTTAGCTATAATAAGCTAACCTCTATACCTGAAGAAATCAGTTATCTGACCAATCTGCAGTACTTGGCTTTGACAAAAAACCATGTAAGTAGAACTTTGAATTACTACTTAAAAAAAGAAAATCAAATATTGACTTTAACCTCCTGTTCCTTCTGGAGCAGTCCTGATTCAAAATGTTTTTGTAGTGCTGATGATTGAAGTAAACAAGGTGGAGCTGAGAGAAGGTGGTACTTGTTTATTTGCTAGAACTTCAGTATCATGAAAGCTTGTTTGATACTAAGTGCTATCTTAGTCCTAAAGTGTCTTCAGGGCTCTGTTCCATAATCACAGATAGCATAGGCTGGGATGGGTGCTAAAATGTACCTTCCGTTTCCCTGCGCCTGTCTATCCTATGTAGTATATTAATGGCAATGATCCGTGTTAAATTTTTACCTGAAGTGGCTAAAGTGAAAGCTTTAGTGAATCAGCAGCTAGCTCATGAGCAGCGCAGCTGTCTGACTGGGAGGAGGGAAATAGCTGGTAACCTCAGCAGCAGTGCTAAACTGAGAGGCTTGTTATTGTAGGGTTTATGACCTGAGGACTTCTGTTCAGGTTTCAAATTGCTTTCACTTGTAAGGTTGTTTTTATATGTTAATAGTGTGGACCGGGATTAATTACCACTGTGCTGTTTGTACAGGTTTCACAACACTGGAGCTGCTAATGTCTCTCCACAGAATCTGTGCTTTGTCTTCGTTAAATGGTTCTTAGGAGATGGCGGTCTATTTATCTCCCCTATCACCTGCACATGTTTGTACACAATCCTACGTGTGCACACATGCATATGCTCACCCATGCCATGCTTCTGCCTTGACTTCTGCCAGTAACTAAGCATTTCCTTAACAAAAAATTGTATATAAAATGTTGTAGCGTTCTCAAGCACTTTCTCATCTAATGACAAAAGCATTAGTTATCCTTTCCATGTACCTCCATGAACTAAGAGCTTTCTTACCCTTAAATGAAATCGGGAAATGTGAAAACTTGAAGCTTAAGTGCAGGTTAACATATTTTAACATAGGTTATTTTTGTTTTTTCCTTTTTCTAGATTGAAATGCTGCCTGATGGATTATTTCAGTGCAAAAAGCTGCAATTTCTTCTTCTGGGAAATAACAGTCTGATGAATTTGTCCCCTTGCGTGGGTCAGCTACTGAATCTTGTTCAATTAGAGCTCGTTGGAAACTATCTTGAATCACTTCCCACTGAACTAGAAGAATGTCAGTTCCTAAAACGGAATAGTCTAATCGTAGAAGAAAGGTTGTTAAAAACGCTTCCACCTCGTGTAAGAGAGCGTTTGCAGACATGCTCAGATAAGTGCTAAACTTGAAATGAAACTCTACATCAGTGCATCCTCTAAGCCTTTTCACTTAATACTCTCTAAAGATCTGTATAGATGGAGAGAATAGCAGTTTACAGATTAGTCTTAAACCTAAATGCATTGAACAGAGTTGATTGTATTGGAAAAGAAAAATTTGTTTGGACTTGAACAAAAAAATACAGCCTTTAACAGGTAATCATATGTGGAAAGTCTGAAATATGAATTGCCAGTTTGATTCTACTATTTGAAATAACTTAGTTAAATGTTTATGATAGTACTGGAATGGAAGAGTTGATTGCCTGGTTATAGTGAGTGTGTGTATATACTTTTTTTTTTCTTATGGGGAATTTATTTCTGTTGGTAGTAACAATTTTAAACAGTTTCATCTCCTGCCATATGAGGCCTAAAAACTGTCTGGAATTAGTTTTTAAATGTGAACTCTTCACTAACGTAGAATATCTTAAATTGAGAATTTAAGCTATTTGAGCAGTTCAATTGCATGGGATATACTGAAAATCATTTTTCAAGATGATACCTTAATTTTTGAAGATTTTTTGACAAGTACTAAGCATTAATTTTATAATTGTGGAAGATGCCATTTATGTCTTGCTAGTAAAACCAGCTGGGCAATAATATCTGAAATCAGTTTCAGTATTTTTGTCTTATATAGTAAGTACAAAATGTTGCCTAGAAATTGGGAGTAACCAGAAGAATCTGGAATAACTATTGTGCACGTGTACTAGTCAAATTTTACAGTACTGATTTTCGTAGATAATGATGGCAAACAGAACACGATAAGGTTATAAAGCTGTCTTCTGTGTGTTGTGAGCATCCCAGGTGTCAGTGTAATGTGTGTTGCTATTTAATGTTTTTTATAACCTCTCACTTACTGACTGCCTCAGTGCTTCTCCATGCCCAGTTATGGTATTTTGGTGGCTGAGGAGAGGAAGAAAGAGGTATGTGTTAGATAGGAACTGAAAAACAAAGTTAAAATAAACCAAATAGTCACACAGTTCATAAGTACCTGGGAGGGAAAACCAGGAAAGCATTATAAACTTTGTCTCTTCAAGGGATGGAATAATTTCATAATTAACAGTGGTGAAATAAGTTTTCATGCCATCCTTAATACTTGCAAAGCTGGATGGAAATAAAATGGTTCCTGACTTTATTAATTTTTCTACTGTGCGCTGTTTTATTGTACTTGAAGACTTAACGCTGCAGACATTTATTATGCTCACTTAAGAAGTTCTGCCCCTGGAGGAAAAAAAAAGAGCAAGCTTTCCAAAAAACACAGGTTTGAAAACTTCTTGTAGTATATTAAAGTTTTCAAAAACAATCTTAATTATAGTAAAATAAATGTGGTAAATTGTGCTCTTAAAGACTTCATTGTCATCAAGTGTGCTAACTATACATTCCAGTTTGCAATAACAAATAATCACAGATAAGCCAGTTTTAGTATTAGACTGTTTCTAGTCATCTCTTGCTTCCATTTCAGTGACACTTCTATGGAGAGTAAGGTTTATTTTGAAGGAAAATACCAAAAGTGAGTCTGATCAACGTGGAACTATGAGATGTCTCTGCAGTAGCAGTGCAAGAGGTACCTCTTTATTCACTGTACTGATGGCATTCCAAAGACCTCTGTAGTTAGAGCACTGTTCTTCTCAGGGAACCAAAATATGTAATTATTATGTTTTATGTAGTTCTAGAAATAGTGTAAGCTGATTAGTTGTTTTTATGTGCAGATCAGTACAGTTGGAATAGTCCTTCATAGCAACCATATGTAGCTCTCCCAGGCTCTATTTCCATCTAAATCTGAGTTGTGTAATAGTTCCACGGGAATTGACGTGGTTCACAAACGGAGCCAGTCGTGGTAGATGTGATCGATTAAACTGGAGTATGCTGATTTGCACCCCTCTGGCTGGAGCTTTGTTAATAATTGCAATAGATCTATTAGAACTTGGTAAATTAACACTGGGGAATGCTTCATGCCATAATTTGACACCTGAGACTTGCGGCTTAGAATTTTTTTTTTTTAAATAGGCAAGTATTTTCTTTAAAGGTTTTTTGAAATTGGCAAGTTGTATTGAAAAAGTTGAATAAGCAAGTAAACTGTACACATGGTTTTGGCCAATAACTTCATTTTTTTAGCAGTGAATCTGCCCTTTGCCACAATCAACACAACTGATAGGTGAGCAATGATCTTAAGTATGCATTTTATGATAGTTCTGCCAGACTGAAATAACACCAAACTTTGAAAGGTACTTAATTTCTCTAATGTGTAATCTCAAATCCCTTAAGGAAATGGTAAAAGAAAAAAATGCATAAGTATACAATGTTTTACAATTTAAGTAGTTTACATTTTTTCATTCAGACATCTTTTTCAATGTGCACCACTTTAAGAGGGTTGGATTTTTTCACTGTATGTTTGTTTACAAGACACCCAGAGAAAAGCCAGAAAGGTTAAAGGCTAGAATCTCTAGCCTTGCTTTCAATCCACAGTGTGCCTTTATTATCTGCTTTCTACCATTAAGCCCAATCCCAATGTTTAGAAGTGAGGGCGGAGACAAATACAACCCTGAATTTCTTGTATTTATTTCAGCCGTGACCTTAATATTCAGTATTTCTTCAAAGAGAGGAGGTTTTCAGGGAATCAATCTGAATCCATTGTCATAAGCTTTACACAATAAGCGGTACTGGCATCTAGTCTTTGTATTAAACAATCGCTTCCAATCGAAAAAAGGCTTTTCAAGTTGTTTGTGTTGTGTTGTTTGAGAACTTTGTATTGTGCCCTTCCGTATCACGAATGCTTTTTTTAAAAAAATTAAATTTTTTTGCATTACAATTCTATGAACTGTTCTTTTATTTCCTAAATGAGATGTTGCATTTAATGCAAAGCTCAGGAGTTTGCTTCCAGCTATCTGTATCAATGTGCCTAGTAGGCATGTCTGCTTCAGGAAGGTGTGGAAAAAATGGATGCTCTGCTCTTCCATTTTCAATGCAGTTCTCATGCTCGGGGCCAGGAGAGAAACTCTTGTGTGAATTAGAACTAAACTTTTGTCTTAATCACAGAATCACTGCAGGTCTCTCAGTTTGATTTTTGGGGAGCTGGATAAATACAGAATGCAGCCTGGACTTGTACTGACAGAAGTGGGAAAGCAATGATTCTCTTCCCAGCTTGTATTTTTCTCCCCCCCCAAAAAATGCTGCATGTAGTGAGCCATGCATATGTTTTAAGTATTGTGTATTCTGTGAGTTTGAGGTTCAAGCATCTCTTGAAACACAAGATGGTACCTGATAGTGTGTGGTTTTTTTTTGTTTGTTTGTTTGTTTGTTTTCTGGTGGTGGTAAACCATGGTTTGGCTCTTCTGTTTTGAAAAGAAGGAGGCAAAAATAAACAAACCATGCAGGTGATGTTACATGTTCAAGTGTTAGCTGTGTATCTTTCAAAATAAGAACCTTCCTAGCCAGTTTTACAGACTTATCTCTATTTCTTCTTGGAGGTCAAATTAAATAACTAATAAAAAATGACACGCAGCTTACTTTCTTGGATGGTGATAGCGTTACTAAAATCAGGCAAACCTTCTTTCAGCTGTTGTTTCAGGCTTCTTCAGATCCATATATTCTGTCTTCATGGGAATTTATATGTATTCTAATGCCTTTGGTAGACTTGCATCATCATTGGTATATAGACTTACCATCTTCAGAATGAGAGTTGAAGTTCTCTCTGTAATCACTTACAATTAAATCTTTCCCTCTTCCCTTTCCACCCCAATAAATGCTGGGATTATAGAGGGCAATATGGGACCAACTGAAGTAGAATTTACTAGTAAGCACCTGATCCCAAATCCTGAAATCAGAAGGCAGTGCATGGCATCCTATGGATTGCTTATCAAAGATTTTATGGAGCTCTGGCTATTTCTAGAGATCACTAATTGCCCAAGTTCTTACTTTATTCAGCCTTATTGACTGAACAAGTTCCTCAAATGCCCAATCATGGCAATTTGTTTCCCAGAGAGTAGTACAGGCTTTATTGTAGTGCTTGAGGCTTTCTGGAACAATGCTGGATGTTTTACGGTGGAATGGTTTCAGACATGGCTGATCAGGAAAGCGAAACTGAACCTTATTTTAATCAATGGATACCAATGTGTTTAAACTAGCACTGAACATTTAAGTTGTGTTTTTAGCTTTGATTTGTTCTTTTTTGTTTGTTCCCAAGGGTTGAGCTCTGCACTTCAGATACCCTTCACACCCAATGGGAGAATTTGTATATCTTAGTTGAGATCTAGGATATTGAAGGGGTCCCTTTCACTCACAGCAGTAAACTAAGGGGTTTCCAGCTCCTCAGATCACTTGCTCTGGGGCTCTTTGTGTGTAGGGTATTTGGGGGAGTGGCGTGAATAGTTCTGTATGTTTTCCAGCTAGCATCAAAATGGTTCCAATCTGGCTGTTTCTGCCAGCTAAAAGCAGGAGCTGTCACTGCAGCATACTGTTTAGTTCCTAGTGGAGGCTGTTGGCAGTAGCTTGTGCATCTCAGAAGGCGAATTTCAATTGAGATGCAGAGACTGCAGCTTGCTTGCTGTCATGATGAAATTGGCAGCTAATGTGGACTGGCAACAGAGGGGGGATTGTAGCTGACAGATAGGAAGCATCAAGCAGTAATACTACAGTACTGTGCGCTTGTAGGACATGGCAATGTTGCTGGAATTCCTGTGTCTGGAGAGGCGCCGTCCTGGCGTTACACGAAGAGTTTGGCCCTGTCCTCTGCTGCCAGGACGCGTAGGTGATGGAGGGGGCAGTAGCAGCCCGCTCCAGGGCTGGACTGGCTTCTGAAAGGGCTTAGGCAGTAACTCAGTTCAGTGTGTTTATTAATTGAGCTGTTATGCTTCTGTCTTGTTGCTTCCTTATGTTCCTCCACTTATGTGAATATATCTGTTCTTTGTCCTACCTCTTAAAACTTTCAATCCATTTTCATTATATTTTGTACCACAGTGTGCTGCTCTTTGCTAAGCGACAGATAAAACTTCCTTTGTCTTTTCCACTCATACTTTCATATCTGTCCATTGCAGAACAAATGCTCTTGTGAAAATACTCTGTAAAGCAACTAACAGAATTAGTATTTGAAAAGTGTGCAAGGATGAAAGCTGTCTGTAGTGGAAGTCTGTAGAAATGCCAGTCACTGCGAACTCACTGCAGTCTCAGTAGCAGCAAAACATTAATTATTTTGCTAGTTCTCTGCTCTTTTAACAAGCTGAATTATCTTGCTACAGTCTGATAGGCACCAAAGTCAATAGCAAAATGGGATAAGGACAAAACCTCCTATTGTGATGGTTGCTTAGGGTGCAGCTTTGCACTTGCTTGCGAAGTAATCATGCTTTGCTGCTGCTCCTTATACATGTAGTACTTTCTTACAACCAAATGGTAATGCCCTCTGTGGGTGAGCTATAATGCACATATGTATCTGGCTTCAGGGGCATGCACATAGAATCTGGATCTAGTATTAAGCATGTCTAGCACACAGTAATATACTGAATATGTTCTTTTATTTTAATAATATCTTTAAGATATTAATGAAGTGGAAAGTATAAGCATAAAAGATACTTAAAACTTATCAAGAATTCATAAGTAGCATGTCTTGAAATAATCCCATTGGATGACACATGCTCAGTTACCTCGGCTGCAATGGTTGCATAAAACTTTAGGAATATGAGGAGAAAGCAATCAGACCAATCAAGGTGTGCAACCTGTGATAGTTGGTTGTAAAGCAAGATGCTTCTACTCCTGAATCAGTTCCTTATTCTGGCTGGTGAGAGACACAGCCTGTTCTTATTCAAAGCAGTCTGTCTTGTTACAAAAAACACATGAAGTAACTTGATAGCTATGCAGGGATTTACTCTGTAAGGTGCTGAGTTTTTGAGTAACTGCTCATGTGAATGAGCTTGACTCCTACCCAAAGTCAGTGGGAGTTCAGGGTATTCATACTACTTCAAATAACCCTTGTTATTCTCTAAGATGCCTTGATAAAAGGAGCTTGTAAAACAATGATTTGTTTTCTGTCTGTTCTGTGGGTATAAATCGTAACACATGCATGAAAAGGAAATGGGGAACAGTTATCTCTTTTTAAAAATGGCTAGAAACAAGCAACAATGTCAAAGGCAAGGACACATGAATCTTATTTGTTTTAAATCTCTCTTCGTGCCAAGTGTGTGTGGTTTTGCTAGCTTGAGAAATAAATCAACTAACTAGTCTTAACTGATAGCATTCTTCCCTGCATTGGTTCAGAGGAAACTTTGATATACTTTAGGTACA
The DNA here is from genome assembly GCF_965140915.1 of Aythya marila. NCBI lineage: Eukaryota > Metazoa > Chordata > Aves > Anseriformes > Anatidae > Aythya > Aythya marila. The sequence goes on along the minus strand of NC_139049.1, from coordinate 16,540,217 downwards.
AACTCAGTTCTAAATTCACTGAGTTTTAACTATAGCTGCGTATTTTTCTGGATTTAATAATTTTAGTGGTTTATGAAGAAGGAATGATTTTCTGCTCATTTACATGGATATATCAAGAGTATAAGCACAGCATTGTATGCAGTGGGTGAAGGAATATGAAATTCTCCATCAAGCTTCTAGTTTCTCTAGGCTACAATACAGTTACATTATGTACATTAAAAATGGAGGCTTTTAAGTTTAGCTCACAAATAAAAATTAATAGTAAGTGGTACTTCAGATATTTTGATGAAAGGCTCTGCATGTTTTATGCTGCCCTCACTTAGTTCTTAATATATCAAAGATGTTTATGTTGGAAATGCACAACTGTCAGTGAGAAGCTGGAGCAATGGGCAGACGGGGAAGAAGAAAAAGCACGGGAACTGAGTGTACTCAAGTCAGCAATGTAACAGCAAATAGTGCATGACAAGCTGTCTTTTAAGACTTCAGGCTTAATCAGTCAAGATCTCAGTCATTTGCTTCACTTGGAGTATTGCTCTAGTACCTTGCAGACTCAAGAAAACAGAACTAGAGGATAGGACAAGTCAAGGTTCAGGGATCTTCCTTCACTGGAAAAAGCCATCACCTTTTCTTTAAAGGAAAACAACAAAGTCGTGATGCAGAAGTCTAGTATGTTCAATAAGGCTTTGAGTTCGTTCCTTCAAATTGCGATATCCCTTTTGAATTTTTCAGAATTCTCTATTTAAGGAAAACCTGTGTGCAAGTTGATTTCAACCCTGCCTTTTCTCTGTAATGGTCCATTCTTGAGTGAGTTTTAGTGTTAGTTATAATTGCATAGGACAAAGGAATCCCTTACAGCTTCTAGGTGTCAGTGAAAGTCATCTTTGTGCCTAGGTAAACAGTGATCTGGTTTCTGTGTCAAGGGCAGGGAGATGCTAATCACTGTGGCTTCTGAGTCCAGCTGCTGCTTACTTCACGCTTGTGCTGCACAAGAGAAGGAGCTGGGAGGGGCACAATAGGACTGATTATTTTGGTGGCTGTGCCAGTTCATGTGAGTTTTGATTGTTTGTAGGTAGAACTGTAACCTAAGTAGCGTAGACTCCAAGTATAGAACGTTGAGTAAAAAACAACCAGACTGGGAGGCAAACTCAGTACTTCTCTGGAAGTTGTGCCTGGTACACATTGTAGGAACCGAACTGGCAAAGAATGGTGGGGGTGGGTGGAGGGGAATTCTGTTTGGAGAGGAAAGCTTTAAAGGGCTGAGTCCCTCCCGATGTGAGCATTTCTCAATTTGCATTCTTAGCATGCAGTTAGCTAATGGCTTTATTTTTGCCATCTTCATAAGATTAAACCAGTAGCTTCTTTATTTAACACTACCCAAGTCCATAGGTCAGTGGGAAGGGAGTAACACTTACTTTAATTCTTTCTCAGCCAAAGTAATATGCTACAAAGTCAGAGAGCTTTAGCATGAGCTGTACATGCTGATATTAGATTGGATTGCTAGTGAAGTGTGGGACGTGCATCCTGCACAGCTAGTGACCTGATGCATTTGGATATGCTAAGTAATGTCTTTGCCTTTCCCTCCCGAATGCTACATGTGCTGAGAATATAACCAGCTGAGAGGTTATACCTTGAGGAACACTAAGAAAAGGATTGTAGGTATTTACAAATACTTGCACAACCATATAAGGTATGCGTGTATAACTGTTTATTAAAATTCGAAAATTAAGCTGCTAGGTAAGAGTTCAGAAGTAATCAGCTATACCCAGAAAATTAAAACAACTGTTTGCAGAGAAACTGTTTGCATATTTACTTTGTGCTCTTGCTTGTTAGCAATTTGTTTTTCACTTGTTTCATTTTTAAATCCCTTACTTAAATTACAGATTCTTTTGTTTATAAATGTTATTTACTGCATAAAGCATTTCATTGTAAAACTTCGTCCTACCTGTGCTTTATGCAGCCAGAGGCATAGCTTGCTCTTTGTCTCCCTCTGTCGGCACTATCTCATGACTGAATTGGTACAGTAGGATGCTTCCAGGCATGGACGATCTCATTGAAAAGACAGTTTTTAAAATATTTTAGTAAATTCAATGCAAATAATAATTTAAGAAGATCCAAATTATAAGTTTCTGAAATATGAATACAGAACAATGTATTTCTGAATCTTTCTGAAATTTGGATGTAAACACACCCCAGATTTCAAGTTGCTGCAGTATGGAGCAAAACCATTTGTGGCACACAGCAGCACCAGTTCATCTTCATGCTGCCAGTTAACCACTGTGCGCAAAGCAAATGCAATACCCAAATAGCTGAAAAAAAACTGTTATGTATTTGAGTATCAAGATGTGTATTTTCAGTTTACTTTTTGTTGGCAGGTTGTCTTTACTCTGTTTTGATGTTGATTAGTGCAAGCTGAGAATTAAACAGTGATATTAAGATGTATGTTAAGCTCTATAAGAAGAGTTGTATTAAATGTGTAAATTCTCCAAAAAATGGGAAAAGTCATTTTCCATTGGGAAACAACTACCTTTAATTTGTGAGGAACTAGATTTTCTCCCTACTTCAAATCCATGTCACAGTTGTTGCGGGTAAGCATACTACTCATGTTTCCTTTTGCTGTAAAGTCAGTATGCTACTCTGCTGTGTTATTAGTGTGGAGTGTCTTCTCCTTCCCAATCCTTTCTTTAACTTTTTTTTCCTGAAAATCTGCTGTTTCCTTGGTATGCTTGGAATGGCTTTCCTGAGAAGAGTGTTTTTCTTCGTTTCTTTTGAAGTAGTAGGGAAATAGAGTACTTGTTATTTTGAAACTGTGGCTAAGATCTGAGTAACTTCCAAAGAAATCTGTCTTCTGGACTTCTTAATATTTATTATGAATGTGCAGCATAAAATACTGTACATGATTTTTCAAACATAATTAAGCAGTCCTGTTAAGCAGAATGGATGAGATTGAAAAAACAAGTGTATACACTGCTGATGTCCAGTATTTATGTTTAACTACTTTCTGTTAGATCCAATATTTTTCCAGATTATTACTAATAGGTTATTTCTGGTAAGAAACAGAAGCATTCCGTTGCTGTCTTGCTTATTTACAGGAAGTCACAGTTACCTCCTCCTGCTTCATTTCTGTGTTTTGGAAAATGTATTTAATCCACCAGTTTCATGTCAAGTCTCTTCCTTAACTGACTCCTCACCCTTGATATTCTTCTAAAACTATACCACAGTGTCTGTCTCTGGGGACCGCTTTGTCCAGTCCTCTCACTGAGTGCATTTTTCTCTCATAGTTGCAGCCATTGTACAGCTGAAGGCATCTGTGCACCATTGTTCTGTATTCAAATATATCTGTGCATGCATAATTTATGCTATGTAGCAGCTTTTCTGGGCTCATTGTTTCAGCTGGGGGTTTCTGTTCCATCAAAGGGACATGCAATTACTCATCTGCCTGAGGAGGATGAATGGTTTTCTGTGCCAGCTTCAGTGAAATTTTTGGCTAGCTGCTTGCAGAAACATTTTGCTGTAATCGTGTCACCAGGTATCCCCAGACTAGTCACTAGAGGTCAACATTATCATCTCCTAATAGAGCATTAACTCACACAATTAAAAGGCAGTGTCTGGTAGCAGTTCATGCTTCTGTATGTTAGATGTTCATGACAGGATGTTACTGATTCTGCCACTTCTCGAGGTTAAGAGAAAGCGTAAAGACAGGAGACAGTCATTTCTTACAGTGTGGGCTTTTTAAGGATAGCAGGAGCAAGGAGGGGTGGGGGGGAGCTGAAGGCTGTTGCTTATTTGAGCCTGAGGTTGCTTTTGGTGAGTGCTTTGGAACAGTGACAAAGGCAACAGGGCAGATCAGTGAAGAAGACTCTTTTTCTGAGGCCGTTGCTGTGTGTCAGATTTGTGGGGTCTCCCAGCTAACACATGTAGCCGGGGATCCCGTTCAGCACAATGCCAGCATCATAAGAACTCCTGGGGATCCCAAAAGCAGAAGTGTTCTTTGCATTCCTTCTTTAAGTTTTTTTTTTTTTTTTTACTGTTTCTAGCTTGGAAAAGCATGCAGGCTCTTTCTGAAGTCTCTGACTTACTGCTCCATAACTGGATGAAGTTAAGAAAATTGAAATCAGAGAGGAAGAGCCCAGAACTGCATCATTTAACAAGCAGCGGAAAGAAGCCTAGCCTACAGATCAGTGTCCCTGAAGATTTCCTCATAGTTAGAGTATTTAGAAGTGACCTCCCTCTTCCAGATTTTCTGCTGTGTTCTGATCTTGCAGGCTTTTTCTTGGCTGGAGGACTTGCAGGATCTTTGTCCCCTACATATCCAGTTGCATATTTTCATGCAACTCAAAGGAAATCAGTTTTTTTGAGATTTCTATTCTGTTGTTGCATCTGTTTGAAATCAACTAGTACACTCAGTATTTATTAAGGGGATGACACAAATCACATTATTTTAATGCTTTTTTTGTTACCTCATTTTCTATGAGAATATGATATAAATAGTTTTCATCTTAAGAAATCTGCAGAAACTGTCTGTTATGAATGCAGTATTCTCTGGGCTAAATCATCCACTCCACATCTCATGAATTGTGGAAGAGGTAGAAGAATGCAACATTTTTCAGAGAACATGGATTAGAGTTTCAGGTGTGCATCTCTGTATACAAAATCTGTTTTTGACTTAAAACTTTCCCTGGTAGGTCTAAGAAGAACACTGAGGGAGAAGGGAGGACTGACCTGCCTAAAAAGGCAAAGAATGAGGTTGCCTGAGTGGCCCTGAGTGTAATTTTCAAGGACTTACCTAGGCAGGGTTTTTGTTGCTGTTCCTTTTATTGTAAAGTTGCTCATAATTTACTGTGTTCCTGTTACACCACATAAAAGTGTGGTGTTCCTGAAAAATTTATGGAACTTAAGCTGGCATTCCTTACACTGGAAGGAAAAGAACAAAAACAGTACTTTACAAACACTTTTTTGTTATAGTTGTTTTTTTCCTAATTGTAGTCAAGAGACTTGCCAGGAGTGGGAATGCAAACTGCCCTCCGTTCTAACCGGGGTGCTGTGCCCTGCTTTCTCATTCTTAGCTAATGCACCTCTGCTGCTTCTGGGCCATAAGCTGTGCCGTGGGCTGTGCCAGGCAGTGCTTCCAGCTCATCTGGACTAGCTCAGGATCTTTGCGTGGTGGTGCCTTGAATGGGGGGAGTTGCACAGGCATGAGGATACTGAAGTCTGTGCCAGAGAGATGCTGTGGATGTGATGGCAAAGCAGAGGTGCTGGTGGGAGAAATGTTTGTTCCTATTTTCTGGTGCATCACCTTTGGTAGACTGACACCTGTGTTTCTTCTGAATGCAGGTCTGGGGGAGGGCTGTTTAACTGTCATATGACGCTGTTGCAGGGCTAAGCTGAAATTCCCTGCATAGTTTGAGCTGGCACAAACTGATGGCACAGCAGAGGGAGGTAGCCCTGCTGCCCTCTTTCCGCTCCCTCCTATATCTGCAACTATTTCTGCAGCTGTGTAGGCTATGTGTGTGTGCATGGGTAAGCTAAATAGGCCTGAGGCAGAAGCCAAAGCACTCACATCTGCTATATCCATGCTGCAAGTTGTAATGTTGTCCACAGCACAACCCTGGCCCAGTTAACATCCTTTGCAGCTGCATGCAAGCGTGGCTCTGGTTGGCACAGGCCAGCTGGTAGTTTGATTTTAGTCCTGGTGGTGGCAATAAGGGAGTTTAACTGTGTGGGCACAGGCTGTTCTTGGCAATACATAGATATGAAAAGTATCTGTAGTATCATGTCACTGTTTGCTATTTAAACATCAATAAGCTTTCTGTAACTGGTTGCATATCCTTGGACTCCTGTAAGTGGGTTTTCATATTCCTGCTTCTCTCTGTGTGGATCCAAAAAGTAACAACAGAAAAACAGGCATCTTTGTATATGGTGAAAAGACCATCAGAAATTGTAGTATGCAAGCACTGTGCAGTAAGCATGAAGTCACCTGGATCTGATGCTTCACAATCACAGAATCGTCTAGGTTGGAAGAGACCTCCAAGATCACCTAGTCCAACCTCTGACCTAATACGAACAAGTCCTCCACTAAACCATATCACTAAGACTTGATTCCTTATTAGAAGTTGCAATCTTTACTCACCAGTAGTCAGCTTCAGGACCTGAGCTGCACTTGATAAAGCTGAGAAGCAAATATTTCCGGGGTGGAAAATGTACTAGATTTACACACCTCTGAGACTGACCTTATTTGAAAGTAAGATTCCCTCCAGCTTGTTGGAGCAGAGGTTTCTTGAAGGAAGAGAGCAGAAGGCTTGAACTGGGAGGTTTGTATTCGTTATATCCAGAGGCCACACTTCTGCTCATGCTGTGTGGTACTTTTCTTTGACAGTGCTCTGCTTCGCCGCCACTTCAGAGTAGTTTCGAGTCAGCATGAATCAAGGCAGCAGAACGGATTTCTTCATGAACCTGAATGGACATGTCTCCTCTTGCTTTTGCACCCCCAGATGCACTATTCTTCTTTCCTTTCAGAACTGCAGAGTTCACCTGTTTATATAGCATTATTGCCTCTGTCCTCATATCTAACAACCACCAGTTACTCCTTTATTGTTGCTGGATGGAAGCATTTACGTAGAGCTCTTAACAGTGAGTTCAAGCTAAAAATGGATTTGATTTCATAAGATGAAGTCACGGACAGCTAACATCTTATGCTGAGATCATTTTGTACTGTTTTATTTCATGGTTTGCTTTTGACATAAAGGCTTCCTGTTACTCTGGTAAAATATGCTTTCTTCATTCTTCTTTTCACAAACTAAAATAGCCTTGTAGTGCAGAGACCATTGGCGTTACCTTTGTTCCCTGGTTCTGCTTGTATTCTACACAATCTCCGGGAAACAGTCCTATTCCTGGAAATCCATCACATTCCACACAGTTGTGTGGCCTCGCTGATGGTGTTCTTCAACTGCTTAAAATGATTCAGTGGAGCTTCCATTTGTGTTTGGGATTCCTGGAAGGTTTGTCATATACAGTGCTCTAAAAATGCCATACAGCAGTTAAAGCCAGACATAGGGACTGAACTGTGCATTTTTCTTAAATTGTTACTAGCCAATCTAAAGGGGAAGTTGTCTACTGCGTAGTCTTTTGGCTATTAAAGGTCTCCAGTACAAACACATCTGTAGCCTTTTGCTGAGCAAAGAGTCATCTTACTGTATACAGCCCAATCAGCAGCTAGCTTGGATTCATCTTCTTATGTTTGTGGTATAAGAAGCAATCCTCTCTCTCATCTCAGCTGCATGCAGGCTTGTTTCAGTAAGCATACATGTGTGTACCCACATACACACAGCCTGAACTCTAAATACTTCAGTGTGATAGTTGTTCATACAGATACAAACTTCTGGCAGTGTAACCTGGACTGTTTGGACAGCTCTGCAAATTGCATCCACCAGGAACGCTAACAGCTGTGAGAAGGGAAGAACGAAGCCTTTGGACTGCACGCTTTCAACTGTGTGAATGGCTCGTAGCCAGAGCCCAGAGGACTGAAAAGCACTTCTAGAAGTAAAGACAGACTTGAACGTGCAGTTGCTGAAGTAGCTGAATCAGGTGTAGTTCCAGTGGCGAGCCAACCTTTAACAACCTGGAGAAAGTGAAAATGAAAAAGAAGCTGCGTGCCTTGTGTATGGTAACTGAATGGTTGGACTGACTGTTCGAGTTGTCCACAGGTTGCTGTAATTGATGCCCACTCATGTCAGAAGGCCGTTACAAGTTCCCTAATGCTGCTCACTTTCCTGTGCAGTCACCCTCTTCAGAGACTGCCCACTGGGGCTTTTTCACCAAAGAAGTCCTGAAGCAATGATGTATCCTGTCATTTGGGTTGGTTTCCTCCTGAAGAAGCGTGAAATAGGCAGAGCTGAAATTGTGAACTTAAGTTCTGTTTTTTTCCTAAGAGTTGGATTCAAGTTGATTTGTTGTAAAGTACAAGGCTCAAAACTGCAATTGAAAAACAAGAGAGGGAAGAACACCTCTTTACCATATGCGCTGAAATAAGGGCAAGTCTGAACATTAAGAGTTGGAGTGGGGTCAGATGCATTCCATGTAAGCAACTGTCAGTGATGAACAAGCCCAAGGCCCAGGACAGGATGTATGCTGGCTTCCTCTGTTGAAGTAGTGTTGGCCTGGACCTGTGTCATATGTAGGCAGCAAAGCATGCATCCGTTCATCTGGTGTGAGGGCCTCGTCTAATGACGCAGGAAAACGTTGGGACCTGTCTTCTGCTGTTACACTACTGATTTGAAGAATCGCTGGCATCCAGCTAGCGTGATGGCGAGGTTTTCATTCTGTTGTGCCTCCTTTGGCAGCAGGACGGCCTGAGAGCTGTGCTTCCACACTGTGCCAGAACATAATTTTAGTGCCTAGTATCTCAGTGGCATTATAAATCCAAGATGTGATTGCTTTTATCTGACCTGACACTTCTGCATCCCATGCAGAATCCCATGGCTCTTAGAGCTCCTGAGCTCACAGAGAAACCACCAAAAAAACTTCACGTTTTGTTCCTTATTAGCTATGTCTGTATCAGCTAATCACCTTTGCAGGTAAATTGACTAGCTCATCCCCAGTCTACCAAGCCTTCTCCCTGTCAGGCACCAAATTTCAAGGAATCATTTAGTCATGTGTTTGTTTTTTTTCTCAGTGTTGATCTGTTCCAGCGATTAACACAAAGCATTGTTTATTTGAAGTTTAGGCAGCCAAGATTGCTGCTATATTTTAGTACTTTCTAATTCTGAGAGTCTGTTCTAATCCTGACCCTTTCCTGGCTAATAAGCATACCATATGTCTGATTACTCAAGTTCCCATGCAAAATAGGAAATTAAAAATTCCAGATGATCAATAAACATTTCTTTTTGTTTATTTTGAGGTGTCTTTTAAAATACCACAAACGTTTAGGGACCTGTTTCTCAAATGTTCACTCCGTCATTGTTAGATGCGTAAGATGATATTTTCATTAAGTGCACGCTGTTTGTTTTTAATTTGATTTATTGACACAGATTTGCTAGCAGTAAAAGATCTGCAAATAACTGTTGAAAGAGAGTGGACAAAAAGATGAGTAGTTTGGCAGTGGAATTTCATGGGGGGGGGAGGACATAGGGAAAAAAATCCAAGCTGAGGTCTAATGACAAGAAAAAAATCGGTTCATCTTTGAGAGATCCAAGCACAAAGCATGATGCAGAGTATACCATAACTGCCAGTCTGTTACCTCTTTCCATGATGTAAACCAGGGGAGTGTGCCATGGAGCCAGTGATTCAGCCCCATACAGCATCACAACCAGGATACCAGTCAGGGTATGTCACCGTTCTGACAAACAGACACTCCCCTTTAAGTCGAGCTGTTCTGTACTAATTTATATTCTATGCATTAATTTGGTTACAAGCAGGCTGGCAGTGTGAGCATCGTGGTTTGGCTTCTGTGAGGGATAGGAGGCTGTTGAGGAAACCAAGTATAAGAGAGAAGTGATCACCTGAGTTAAGCTATCTGATGTATGAATGAGGGTAAGAGAAGGTGCCCATAGAGGAAAAGAAAAAAAGCCAGTATGTATGTGAGCAGTTTAGCAGGGAGTGTCAGAGGGGGCAGGACCTCAGGCAGCCAAAGGTGTCACGACTGCCCCAGCTACCCCTCATCCTAAAATCCTCCCCCAGAAGATGTCCTTGCTCCTGCTTGCTTATTCAGTCATGCCAATGAAGATGCACTGGTAGTAATAAAACCAGCCACTGTTTGGATAGCAGTGTTTAGTAATTATAAAGTGCTGCTTCTGAGCTCTGATTGCTGGGCTCCATCCCTCCTGCCTTGTGTGAGCTACCCCCCTCACTGCGTCACCTCTAAAATTAGATGATAACATGCTGCATCCTGTGAAGCACGTGGCTTGGTGGCTTAGAGCTGCAGTAGGTGTACTGAGCATAGCTGCACGGCTCCCCACTTAAGAAGTTTGCAGACGGATCACTGAAGAAAACTTAACAAACAGAAGCCTAACAGAGGTAAAGCGCCTTTCAAATCCAGGAGCTCCAGTTCAGCCAAAGGTCAGAAAACGGGAGTTAGTCCTATTTCTTTTGGCATGTCTTCTGCTCTCTGTTTTCTGAACAATACAAGGTACATGCTGTCAATACAGCACTTCACAGAGAACTAGTTAGGCTGAATTCTTCCCTGCTATAATTGTACTGCTTTCGTTGTAATTGTAGCAGTGCTGAATGTGGCTCCTCTGTACTTAGGAACAACAAAAGCGTCCATGAGATTAAAAATCCTTTGTGTTTTCCTTCTGATTAAAGTGGCTGTTAATATATGAAATAAAAAACAAAAATGTTGCAGGCTTAAGAAATGGTAGCATACTGCTCACCTTGCTCTGAAGCTTTGCTTCTCCTACCTGGATTCAATCCATAGCATCCACGTGATCTATTTTAAAAGTCTGCATTTCCAGGACATTGCTGTTGTTTAAGCATATGGTGGTGTAAAATCAAAATCGTGTTTCAAAAACATTGCTGTGGAGGGAGAGGGGTTAAAATGTAAATCTGGAGAACAAAGTAGAGGAAAAGATAAACTGACAAACTTCAAGTAGCTGAGAAGCACTTGAGCTGTCAGAGCATGCAGCTTGGATGCGAGTTAAATCACAAGTAATTTTTCAGTACTTTGTCTGAAAGCAATTTAGCATTCTGTGTTAGCAGATTATGCTGTTTTCAACAGTTGTTGGAAAGAGATGACTGATGGAAAGCATTTTCATTGTGGGTCTGTTTCCAAGTATAGTCAAAGCTCTTGCACTCTGGCCTCTGTTCTCTTGCCCCAGTTTCTCTCCTGAGGCTGAGGGGAGATGGGATCTGCCAAGCTCTGAGCGTCACCATCCCTTGTCCCCAATTTCAGGGCTGCTCTTGGGAGCCAAGAGGCTTGGGGATTTTGAGGGGGAATAGGAACTGTGGGGCAGTATCCCTGCAGATGCTGTGCTGGCGCTGTGCACCTTGACCCTGGATCACGCCAAGGGGTCAGCCCATGGGTAGCTGCATGGGGTGAGTGCTGACGGTGCCGGCTGTCCCTGCAGCCGGCTGGTCGGCTGTGGGTTTAACTCGGCGCAAACCAGCGCTGCACTGTTTCTTTTTGCAGTGTAAATGCTGTGAGGCAGCACACAGTAGCAGCAATAACACTTCCGGAATTTGTAAAATATGAATGATAGAATAGGCCAATTGACAAAAAAGGCAAATACACAAAGTCTGCAGCAATGGCATTTCTTAGGTGGCCTGTCCCACATTCCTTCGGCGTCAATGGAAACCAAAGAGGCTATCTGAAATCAAAGCAAGCAAAAACTTGCCGTCACACAAGTGGTTGAATCCAGTTTCATTGTGGTAGAAATGATGCTTTCAGTAAAATAAAGACACTGAAAGGACTTCAGGCTTCAACTGCCTGGATGGCCTTAAAACAATGGGGGAACTTTCCAAATAAAGTACACATTTTTTTGCAGGTAGCAAAGGAGTGTTTAATTTCAGATGTGAATTTTGGGCCTTCTCCCACCAAGAGCTCGCGCAGCAGAAGTGCACTAAGCCTCCAACCCACTGGGTGTAATTATCCGTGGACTGTCTTTTCTGTTGCAGTATCAGTGACCTTGCCTGTGATTATTCTTCTTGGGGAAGTTTAGCTCAACCCTCAGAGTACATCAGCAACTCCGAACAAAAATAGCCCAAAAGTCCACAACAGGAAACGTTAACAATGGCAGGATTACTGGCCACCATGTCACTGTGAAATAAATGAGCAACCGAGAGGGACTTCAGGGAAAAGCAGCAATGTGATTAGGTAACGGGAGGGACTGGCTTATGAGAAAAGATTAAATGAGCTAAGTGATGACGAAAGGGTGAACAGAACAACTGCAGATGGCTGAAAGAAGAAACCATCCAGGACAGGGAGGGATTCTCTTAAGCTGCTGCCAGGAGTTAAGAGTAATGGAAAGAAACCAATAAAAAGAAAATGAATGCAGCAGTCACGGTAACGGTTTCTTTAGCTCAAAAAAAGAAACCCAGTGCATTTGTCCGTATGGAAATCTTGCTCATTTGTTTTAATCTTCTGCCATATCCCCCGGTGCCTGGGGACAAGCATTAAAATTATATAATGGTGAATTACTGCGGAAATCTTTTAGGCAGGCGGCTCCACAGGGCCAGAAGTGGGTTGTGCCAGCTTCAGCCCCTTGGTTCTTGAGGTTCCTCAGAAAACACAGCCCAACCGGGGGCTTCTGCCAAGGGAAGCAGCTCTGCGCAGCAAAGCACTTAACTAAACGCATCGGTCGGGTGATGAGCTGAACTTCCACTGCTACACATCACATCAGCGGCTCCCAGATGAGGAACCTACGCCTGCCCTCAGCAGCCCCTGGAGCAGATGGCTCAGAAGGACGCGAAGCCAGAGCTGCCCGCAGCAGTCCCTCGGTCCACATCCTGATCCAGTTAGTGTTTGTGCAGTAAGACAGCTGGGATGCCTCATGGCCTATTTGTTGCCATTAACTCCCCCCAGGGGGGTTATATATTTTGAGTTTCTCCGTGTTTACATATTTGCGTGTCCCTGAGGGCATACACACGCTATCCCTAAGGCTCGGGGCAAGTCATCGGAGGAAAAGGAAGCACCTCCCTCTGATGCTGAGCCCGGCCCGGCCCGGCTCTGCCAGAGCCGTGACTCTGCCCTGGCAGCGCCGGGCACCCGTCCCTCGCAGCAGCAGCCTGCAGTGCGCGCCTCGGGAGGCGCCGGCTGCGAGTTTGTGTTTCCAATTGTCACCCTCCGAGGCGCTTGGCCGCCGGCAGCGCGCTGCCAGCCCGCTCTCCTCGCAGCCTTTCCAGGCCGCCCCGCCGGAGGCCGAGGCCTCGCCCGGCTCCCCCCGCCGCCACCCTCCCCGCGGCCGGACCCCTCCCGCCCGCCCCGCGCCGGGACCCGGCGCCGCCGCGGGCCGCCCCCAGGGAGGCGCCGGCTGCCCCTGCCCGGCGCGGCCCCCTCCCGGGGCCCGGGGCGGAGCGCGGCCGGGCCCGAGGGGGCTGCGCTGCCCGGCGCGGCCCCGCCGCGGGCTGGAGACGTGGCCCCGCGGCGGCGAAGGCGGAGCGCGGCTGCCGGCGGCCTCCCCGCCCCGCCCGGCCCCGCCCGGCCCGGCCCTGCCCTGCCCGGCCCGCTCGGCTCGGCTCGGCTCCGCACCGCTCCGCTCCGCACCGCGGCGTGAGCGCCCGGCCGCCGCCCGTGACCCCGCGCCGAGGCGGCAGGCGGCAGGCAGGTAGGCCCCGCGGCGCCGGGAGCGGGCTCCGGGAGGCTCCGTGCCCCGGGCCCGCCGCTGCGCGGGGGCGGCCCCGGGGAGATGCCGAGCCCCGGCGGCTCCGCGCTGCCCGCCCCGGGACGGGGCAGCCCCGGAGGGCGGCTGCGGGGGACCCCGGCCGCCGGCTCGTCCCCCGCGGCTCAGGCAGCGGGGCCCCGGGGGGGTGCTGGGGGCTCGCGGCCCGCCCCAGCCCGCCGGGGACACGGAGCGGGGGCGTCCCGGTGCCGCTGCACCGGCTGCGGGCAGCGCAGCCCCGCCTCGCCTCGCCCTGCCCTAGCGGGTGCTCGCCAGCAGCCGCTGCAGCTCGCCGGGGAGAGTTGGCCGAGCGCGGTGAGAGGCTGGGCAAGGCTGCGGGATGCGTCGGGTGGGGTTTCGTCGGGACGAAAACGCGTGGAAGCGGGGAATGTGCAGAGATGAGGTGCGGCCCGGTGGGGTTTTGTTGTCTCTTGCTCCGGGGTCGGGCGCGGGGTCTCGCCACGCACGTGTGCCGATCGCTGCCGGCAGCGCCGCAGCCCCGCGGGGGTCTGGAGGAGAGCCCGCGGGGGCAGGGGGCTGCCTTGCGAGGTGGCGGGGGAAGGAGAAAAGATGGCAGTGCGGGGAAAACGGGAAAAACGCCTTCGCTGTTCAGCCGAGGGGGCGCGTCCCCCCTCCCCCCTGCGATTTCAGAGCCGCTTTTACTTTTCTTTCTGGCGCGGTGGAAGCAGTGCGGGGGCAGCGCTCCCGTTCTCGTTGTTTCCCGGAGCCGGGCCCAGCAGCGCTCCCGGCCCCGCGACCTGGCCCCGGGTTCCCGGCACCTCGCCTGTGCCCAGGGCTGCCGGCGAGGCGCAGCAGCCCGCGCAGAGCACCTGTGGTTTCTGAATCATTTCCTTTTCCAGTTGCGCTCTGAGTTTGCTAAAACGTGTGGCAGCGGTGATGCTGCTTTCCTCCCGTCTGGGTAGTCACAGGCCCTGCTGTTGGTTTTACGGTAATAACACCGTTCTGTGGTGGCTTTTTTTTTTTTTTTTTTTTTAATTGCTTGTTTACTGTTGGAATAACTTTCAAGAAGAAACTTTCTGACAGAAACCCTGAAAATCCATTACTTTGTGTGCCCAGCATCAGCCGCAGCCAGCGCTGGCTGCCGGAGAGGACCAGCACTGGAGACTCCTGAGCTCCAGAGAAGTTCCTCGCTTCAGCGCCCGGCGCTATCAGGCAGCCGGATCCCGCAACAGCCCGGGCTGCTTCCTGCGGCGGGGCCGCCACCTGGGGCTGGAGGCCCCCCGTAAGGGCTCTGCCCGTGAGTGGGGCAGCGTCACAGCTGGTGGCAGGGAGGTGAAATGGCATCGGGGTCACCCGAGTGACCGCAGGGTCCGAAACAAAATGGGCCGGAGGCTGTTGGGAGCAGCAGTTCCCCTGATTGTCCGTTGACCTCTTAGCATTGATTCAAGTGGCCCCGATTTGTTGCCAAAAAGGCATTTCCCAGCCCAAGCCTCTTTGAATGCTGCAGGAAGTGAAAAATCTCCAATGGTACTCCAAACAATTCACAATAGCAGGAGCTAGAGTTTAATTTTACAGGCTTTTTTTTCCATCTTGAGAAAACTGAGTGAAAAGATCCTGTCCTTGCTGCCGGGGAGCTGTGAAGGGCAGCGGAGGAGGGCGTGTGGTAAAGAACGGCCTGAAGAGGAAATGTTGTACGTCAGGGAAAAAAGACAGGAACTCCAAAATACTTCCCCCAAAATCTTAGTACAGCAAAGAAGCCTCTCTCTTTCCGAAACAGTTTGTCAGGAGACTGTTAGCCAGTGTTGGATTTTACGTGTTTGACATAATGGAAACTTTTCCCTCTGCTTCGTCCCTGAGCTGTGCTCCCATCGGTTCTATGCAACCCAGCGCTGGTGCAAGCTCAAGCCATAGCACGATGGCTTTGGTTGGGTTCTGTGCTCCTGAGACCTCTGTCCCCTGAGGAAGATGGGAGGTTTGGTTCACTCCCTGGGCAGATGTGACAGTGGCGTTTGCTGTGTCGCTTCCCACTGCAGCAGAGGGCAGGCCTAGTGCTGCCCCCTCCCCAGGCAGGCACAACATCTCAGGCTGCCTGCGAGGCTGGCGCCCCAGGCTCAGCCTTCCCACACCGCGCTCCTTTGGTGCCTGATGCAGTGGCTGGTCAGGCACGGGACAGACCCTACAGCTGCATCATCTGGAGACTCGAAGCTTGGATCGGGATGGTGGGGTTTTTCTCTGTTTTTTCTGTTGTGTTTTTTTTTTATTATTATTATTTTTATTTTATTTTATTTTATTTTATTTTATTTTATTTTATTTTATTTTATTTTATTTTATTTTATTTTATTTTATTTTATTTTATTTTATTTTATTTTATTTTATTTTATTTTATTTTATTTTATTTTATTTTTTCCAGTGTGGAGGTTGTGTCAGCTGTTTCCATAAAGGGCTGATTTGCAATCAAGTGTTTGATCGGGTAGGTAGGGCAGTGCCATGTATGTGCTTTGTGTGTTTTCTAATCGTTTGGGAGAATCCCGCTTTAAGCTGGAGTTCTGGGTTCTTCTTGGCTGTGTTATCTCAGATAAGCTCGTAGTAATGTGCAGGGTCTGCTTCTTGGTGTGTCAGTGGTGAGAGAAATGCCCCCTGCAGGGCACCATGCCGCAGCTCTCCTGGAAAGTTGCTGGCACTGCTGCTGGGGTGAGTGTGGAGATCCCCAGGGTCTGAACCAGAATGGGTGGCAGAGCCTGCTCCTGCAGAGTGATATAAAAGGCATGTTTCTTTCTGTTGGAGTCAACTTTCAACTTTTCCATTGACCCTTAGGCAAGCAGCACCGGGCCTTGTATACCAACTTCAAATTCTGGACTAAAGGATGCTCTGCTGAAAACACCGAGACACCAGC
The DNA here is from genome assembly GCF_965140915.1 of Aythya marila. Classification (NCBI taxonomy): domain Eukaryota; kingdom Metazoa; phylum Chordata; class Aves; order Anseriformes; family Anatidae; genus Aythya; species Aythya marila. The sequence goes on along the minus strand of NC_139049.1, from coordinate 16,524,056 downwards.
CCACGTTTCCCTTCAGTGGCGACAGCACCCAGTGACTTTGTGTTGATGGGAATCCAAAATTCAACAAGCCAGCAATGAGACTGCTAACGTGCTGAGAACACTTCAAGTTTTGTCTGCTCACCATTGGAAACAAGGTAGGAGCTCGGACTGCATGCTTGCTCTGGAGCTGGCAGTGAAGCAGAGCACAGGTTGGGTGCTGCTCTGTGGGGGGCTGACACGTGCCGGCTTCATGTCGCCCTGCGGCAGCTCGGGACCACGGGTTGCTGTAAGGAAGCAGTTCGGTGCTCTGAGAGAGTGCTGCCAGTGTGCATGCCTGAGCAGTAGTCCCAGTGGCAGGCCGCTCTCATGCGAGCACACAGGGCGAAGTGGGTGTTCGTGGACGGTATTGTCAGAAAGGGCCCCGCATGCCGCAGCCGGGTCTGAGCCCCGTGTGATGGCTTTGATCTGGTGAAGCTGGGGCTCAGTGGATACAGCCTTTTGTTCTGTGGGGCACCAGTGGGCCTTCTGATGGAGTGTGTTTCGAGCTAATCCCTCCAGTGGGCCACGGCTGGGCGCTGCTCTGAAAACGTCTGGTAAAGAATTTAGGCAGGTAGCTCTGGTTTTCCAAACCTTGGTTTGTGATCTTTAAAAGTCTTCCTGCGTGAGTAGCAAGTCAGGTTCTGTAGCTGTTCATGCTTACCTTTGAGCGTGCAAGGATCATACCTATTGTGAGAATACCCATGCTTGACTTTCTATATGTTAGTCTTTCCATTTTTTCAGGAGTGCGGGTGGGACTGAGCTGTGTTTTCATTGTTGGAGATTTTTGTCACAAAGGATGGTTAGGGGGTAGGAAAATGCATCAGCTGTGCTTCAGAGCTGAGAATACCCACATGTTTATTTGGGCGTTTGGGGATTCGTGTTTTACGAGACTATTGCAAAGTTTAGAAAGCTCTCTTGTGTAGCATGCGAGCAGGAGCAGAAAAGATCCCTTATGCGAAGTAGTCTCACAAATCATGAAAGCAGCATTTCTTTAATGTTTTTGGCTCAATCACTGCATAAAAAGTTTTTAACTAACTTTTCAGATGGTTGAGCTGCTTAGGCTCAGAATGGACCCTTTGTGCTTCATGTCCCAATTAGGAATTAACTTTTAATTATATCATCTGAACGTTTTTTATTCTCAGCACTTGTTTTAGCCTGGAGTCCCTGAATATTCCTTTGACAATGACTGTCACTAGTTTATGTAATATTCTCTATCCTATGACATGGTTCCTGTCTTCATTATCTGAGTGTATCAGTAAGTGTTTGTGGAAAGCCTGCTGTAGCTTCGATTAAAACTTGATCAGCATTTCCTTTTCTCGGTCATTCAAACGTATTTCAGCAGTACTAAAATAGTACTTTCTGGATAGTTTCTTGCTCTTGGGGTTGCTGTTAAAGGTTTTCACATGCATTAAGAACGTTTTGCAGCTCTGGAAAGAGGGGCCTAGCCTTGAGTGATAGCCCTGATAAACTAAGAATGTGACTGTCAAAGCCAAAAAGTAGAGAGTATCACATGGAAATATACAGAGTTCACTTTTCTTTAAATTTGGACAAAGAGTTCAGCAAAGCTAGACCTCCACACAGTGCTGTGGTACAAAAGAGCTGCTATCAATTCCACTGAGATTTTATCTGGCAGAATCTGGCCCTGGACATTTTTTTTGTCTTCAGTCCAGCCAAACAGAAGTCAAAGAGCTGCTGACAATAGGAAGTATTCTTGGTGTGTAATGCATGAAAAAGGACTGAGGCTCAATTAAAACAACAAGGGTATTGTATGGGATGCTGTCGCCAAGGCGGCGCTTACTGGATGTGTAGGTGGAAATTGCAGCATATACTTTGATGCGCAATTACTAAAGTCGCTTCCTCATTACATTCTTCAGGTCTGCTCCGAGCTCTGGATTCGGGGCTGGGAGTGGCTCCCCAGGCACCGCAGCAGGGACAGGGCGGTCACTGTCGCCTCTGAACCCACAATGCTGGCTGCGGGCGTTGGGCAGGGCATGGGCTGTAGGGCCACCAAACTGGGCGCAGGAATAACGCATCCTACGGGTTGGCTGTGTTTTGTCCGCTCCCCGCGTGGCAGCCTAACAGCGGCTGTGGTTACGTGTAGCATCAGCGCAGCTCTGGTGGCTCTACCGAGGAGTTTGGGCTTGCTGTGAGTTCAGACTCGATCACTTGCAGAGACATGGAAAAAGCAATATATTGTGATTTTGTATTCACCCCTCCCAGTAAAGGCAGTAGGCACCTTTCTGCTTGCAGCTGGAGGCACGGCAGGGTGATGTGGCGTGCCCAAGGCAGGGAGTCCATGGCCAAGTCTGATGGGAGGCCTGACTCATGCTCTGTCCTTCCTTCTGGCCAGGTTTCCTTGCCAGCCTCACCCCCAAGAAGACAAATGTCAAGTGGTTTGTTTGATGATACAGTAAACATATGTCTCTTAAAAATAACTTGTTTGGATGCAAATGGATTGTTTTTAATGACTTTCCAGTTCCTTAACGTGGGATTTATGTTTAAGCAACAGCATCATTTGTTTGTATCTCTTCCAAATGATGGTATTTCTTCCTATGAAAACCTCTGATATGATCAACAGAACAAAAAGTAGCCCATCATGTTTGAAGAAATGGCAACGTGCGACCTTTTTGCTGTATTTCCAAATACTCAGTTTTCAAAGAAATTTTTCCAACCCCTATTTCCCCCTCACCTCCTCCCCCTCCCCCCCCCCAAAAAAAAAAAAAGGCAGTTTTTATTTTATTTTACAGGAAACACCGATGGCTGGAGGGCCTGACAGGGGACACTAGTTTCCTGAAATGCTTCAAAGCCAGGGAGATATTACTAGTAGAGGTATTACTGTATGTTACATGGGAGCAGACCATTGCTGGACATCTAGGTCAGTGCAAACAGATAGCAAGGTAATTACCAGAGCTCAGTATCAGGGTAGTTCAGGTACTGTTCCACCACATGTACGATTTCTGTAAGAACTCAGATAAAGGCACAGCATCAAACTCTTGGGAATTAGGAGTTGCTAATTCCAGCCCTTATCATCTTATTGCCCCCTTAGCCTAATCAGTGCTGTTTCAGACTGGAGGCCTTGTCCATGGGTCCACTTTTGGTCTCCTCCCAGTTAGGTGACGAAGTGGAGAGGGTTCATTATCTAAGTCTGCAGTGCCAGCACAAGCAGTGCCAGGAGCTGTGGGGGACTCCAGGGCAAGCTGTGGAGACAAGGATCAGCCTTTGTAGCTGCCACAACCAGCAGACATGCAAAACCACAGTTTCCAAGGTTTATAAATTAAAATTAGTCAGCTGTGGGCAGCTGTTTACAGTGCAGTAAAAAATGCTTCCCCAATACACAGGCCAAATTTTGGGTCACAGGGGTCTGGAAAGTTCAAAATAAAAAGACAGCAAGTTCTGTAACATGCATAGTCTAGTGCTGTTCCCCTAAGCCTGTTTCTAGAAGTGGTTAGAACAATTTTTGGTGCCACCTGAAAAGTGGCTTGACAGTATTTCTGTGGAGCAGTGACCACTTACAGCCAGCTGCAGGGTGCTGGGGATTCGTGATACCAGTTCCATGTGCCCTAGGGCTCAGCAAGTCCCTGCCACCAAGTCACGAGCTCATCGCTTCCTGTAATTGCTGCGGCCTCTGTTACATATGTGCTGTGCTCTGTTCCTTTAATGAAGATGAATATGCTATAAATCATGTATGGGAACCAGCCCAGAGACCTACTTGCAGTGGTATTCCCAAAAGCCATTTCATAATTTATCCTAACACATGCAATATATTTAAATCAGCAAGGAGAGCTAGTTTTACCCAGCCCAATGCTTTCCCCACTTGATAGATCTCTGATATGAAGGACTGCACAGTCCCAGTCTGAGTTTTCTCTTGTGGAAACCCATCTCTGCCAGTGGCTCGGGGCCATGGCTGTGGTGCCCAGGGCTGGGCTTAGCCTTTGTGGCTGCTTTAGGAGGTGGTGGTGCCGGTCTTCTGCCCAAGGTGGGGTTGATGCAATGGTGGGGAAATATGGTTCAGTGTCAGCTGGCAAATAATACTCACATCTTTTCTGATTAGTTTAAGAGATATCACCACGTTCTTGTGCTTCCTCATTCTAAACTTCACTGTTTCTGCAATTTTACCGCTCTCCTAGTGCTGTGTTCCTCCTCCTTTTGCCCTCTGGCCTGCTATTTACACCCTGCCCTAACTGAATTGGTGCAACTTTGACATTAGCTGCCTGCCCAGTGCTCAGGGGCCCTGACTGTGGTGCGAGGCTTTGTATGTTACCTAAAACAAGGCTTTGTATGTTACCTAAAACAAGCCATGGATGACAGCCATTGCCCGGGGGCACAGCAACATGGTTGAATACCTACTGGAAGAGTAAGACAGCAGTAAGAGTAAGACAGCTTGCCTTCTGGGGAATGATGTCTGTAGTCTGACAAACACAGCGCTGCCAAGCCCCAGTCTCTCACATACAGCACAGCAAGCAGCCGTGCCACCACCATTTTGTCAGATGGTGGGTTGGGTTGGGCCCAAAGCATGGGGCATGTCTTCAGGCTTTGCTCAGCAAGGATGTGGTAGCTGGGATGGTGGCAGCAGGCCTTGCTGCTCAGCAGCTTTCTCAGCAGTCTGGAGGTCGTCTTTCCCCTCACGGCCAGGCCAGTCCCCAGCCTGAGGACGGTGAGGGAGGGACAGCAGGTGATGGCCCACGGCTATCCCGCTGTGCCCTGCTGGGGTCTGGGCACTGACAGACCTGCACCAAGAGATGGAATAGAGGCAGGGATGCCCAGTTATCTGTGTCCATTCAGAGTTACGTTGCCTAAAACGAGTTAAGTCGCTCCACAAGCATCTACTTAAAAATAGCAACGGTCACCTAGCAATAGCTGGAGCGTGGGGAGCCGCCAGGAGCCAGCAGCGTTTTTATTGAGGGCTGTATTGGAGGTGAGCAGCTGCAAGCATTAACGTGTCTGTACCCTGTAATCGTGCTGCATCCCTCAGAGCACGGGCTGAGGCGAGGAGCTCTGGCAGCCTGTGGTGCAATGGCAGGAGGGCTCTGGTGTGTCCACCGTTGTCACTGGGGGTGGCAGGGTGGCCGCAGCTGGAAGCAGTGTCTGTTGGCCTGCCCCCGTCCAGCCACTGATGCAGCCGTTCCTCAGAGCATGAAGCCCTGCACAACCACAGATCCCACCGGCAGCCCTGCCTGCCCGCTCCTGCAGGCTGCCAGCGCCAAGCAGCTAATTAATTAATTTCCTTTACATTCTGCAGTGTGTCCACACGGCTTCCCCGCGTTTCCCCTGGTGAAGGCCAATTGCTCAGGAGGTGCTTTGTGACGTGGCTGTTTTGGAATCATCCCCTGATTTAATCTCTCATTTATTAAGTCTAACTTGTGTCTAGTACTTTGCTTTCCCACTTGAATCTATTTATTCTCTTTAGCTCTTTCAGGTCATGTTAAGTCATCATGCTGTGCTTCTCATTGCCCATGCATGAGCTGATTTCTGTGGTTAGATTTCTGCAGGAGTAAATATCCATTTGGCTGGAAGCTGTTCCTGTTTACATCAGCGAAGAGTTTGGACCTGAAAGTTGTGGGTGTTCTTTTTGTTTTTGTTTTGTTTTTGGTGTTCTTCCACATCTCTATTTCCAGTGAAAGCCATATCTGCTTATTATCTTCAAGTCTTTGCGCATGCCTTCAGGGTACTTTATTTGACCCTCCTTTTCCTTTGCAGGGGGATTCAGGTATTCTTTGCACATCTCCCTGGATTCCAGCATTTCATCACATACTTACTTTCATTCATTGACTCTTTGTATCCTAGATAATTTAAAATAATAAAAACCTACTAGTTTCTCTCCCCTTCCATTTTGTTGTTGTTTTTGTTTTTCATCTGGCACACTCAGCACTTTTTTGCAGCACTGTTCAATGAGACAGTACAGCTCTTAATCCAAGTCTCTTTCTGATTTCATACTGGTAGCAGAATGCCAGATGGTTTGTCTCATGTGCAGTTTTCTTTTCTCTAGAGATTGAGGATTGTTAGAAATACGGAAGAGATGAAAAAAGAACAAATTCTGGTTGTAATTGGAAAAGTTACTCCAATATTTAGAATTCAAAGTTTCCTAAGGTGGGTTAAAAGAGTGTTTAATTTAAGTCACGTTTCACGTTTGGGGTACCATAAATTGTGCCATAAAGTAGCATTTTGAATGTAGGTGAGCTGAAATCAGTCATGCTGTCTTACTTTCCACCAGCTGAAATTTTGAACTCATGTTCTTCCATCTGCATGTGGTAAGAGGAGGTAGTGACCTACAGTGGATGGTGTGCTGTTCCAGAGATGGCTCTTTGGGCTGCGGTAGGAATTTTTACCATCTCTGGTTTGATTTGTTTAGATGAATGTAAAGATTGACAGAATCACTTTGTTTTGAGAGAATTACAACAGGCCTTGTTTGTGCATGTGGACCCAGGTGTCTGCAGGGGACAGGAGGGTTATGTCAGAGTTGTGTGGACCTGCTGTGTCTCTGCTGGGGCTCTGAAGCCATTGCTAATGGATGTCCTCCTGGTCACTGGACAGGCCAGAGTGTGGAAGCAGTTACAGGGAAGAAGGAGATGAAGACTGCACAATTTTGTATAACTATGTCATGCCATTACAGCAGTGCTGGCAAGCCCTTGCTCCTCTACATTTCTTTCCAGTGTTTTTTCTTTATTGCTGGTGTCACAATGAAAGAAGAACTAGGGTTTCTACAGAGAATCTTGGAAAATGGTTATCCATCTTCTTTGTGTCCAATCTCCATTTAAAGCTTCTTGTGAATGTCTTTTTTTCTGAAACTAAAAAAAAAAAAGTAGCCTGTCATCAGACACTGCTAGTTTATTTACCATCATTATGTGCAGTACTACTGCCATTGTTCAGTAAATGTTTCATTAAAAAAAAAAAAATAAAGGAAAATTTAAGTGGCAAACAGATTGTGGTGTTGCTCTGCAGACCTGGCATGGCTCAGAGAGAGGCTGGCTGTGCACAGGTCTCCCCACTTGGACCATTAACCAGGGTGACAGTAAGTGCACTGTGCTAATGAGGAGTCACACAATGCAAATAGTGACCACAACAGAGAACAAGGGATGGGAGCAGCATGTATTTGTGCTACCAGGAACTATCTGCCTTCATTTAAATTCTCCACACATCACTTACAAGAAACAAAGCAACCAGGGAACACAACAAAGGCCCCTAAAAATACAGAGTGGAGCCCATCGGACGGAACAGCCGCTCTGTGTGGTGCAGGTCCTGAGGGCTGTCCCTGTGCTGTGTGTCCAAGAGAGTCCCCAGCCCCTGCTGCAGCCTGGCCCAGCGCACGTGGACCAGGGGAGTGGCTCTGGGGTGTACATGGCACTGATGGCTGCGTTCATCCATTCAGGCAGCTTAATAAAATTAATAATAAATTAATTTTCATGTGCTGCAGGGGACTGCTGGCTGTGCAAGGGAGGTGCATGGGTTCACCTGGTTTCATAGCCTGCATCGTGTCTTGGGGACTACTTGAAGACAAGAAGCTGACAGTGACTCTCTTGTCTGCCAAAGTGATGCTAAAAGCAACACAAAAGTGTTAAAAGAGGGCAGGGAGCGGGGGCTAGGAGGTGTTTATGCTCCCCACTCAGGAAGTGGTGAAGCCCCAGCCCAGCTATTAACCCAAGCACATTTACAGGCATTACCTCTGTGTGCTGCTGCTTTTGGGGATGGGTCCAGCTCCTGAGGAGGTGCTGGGCAAGCAGAGACATGGTGCTCCTTAAGGGGGCATTGAGCTGGATATCTATTCACCCAAGTACAGCCAGTGCAGTGGGAGCAGTGATACATTTGTAAGATGACCATACACTTGCAGTTAGGGCTGCGTCCTTCCCTGTCTGGCTCAGGATCTGCCAAATCCTCACAGTCCCCAGGAGGTGTGTCAGCACGTGCACCCTCATGGCTGAGCCTTCTTGCTGCTGGGTGGCACCAAAGCCACCCCATGAGTTCCAGCACACAGCTGAACTGGGACTGTAAACTCTTAAAATATGTCTGTGACACGAGGTGATTGTGGTGAGCGTTTATGGTATTAGTTAAAGGACATTCTTCATAAATTGTCCTTGGGAGTACTTTTGTTACATTCCCATGTGGATTTATCTTTCCACTGTAACTTACTGGGGAGTTTCAGTGCTGGTTTGATCTCAAGGATTCAGTTACACAACTCGCTGTGGACTTACAGATCGGTGTCTGTGTGTACATGCTCGTGCGGGAGCTGATTTCTCCGAGGAGGTGATGATGTAAGCCTAGACATCTGAGGTGAAGATAAAGCCCTTGATCTGCCCATACTGCCTGTAGTTCTGGTTAGCTGAAGCACTTTAGCAACTTGCACTCAAAACATAGTAGATTTAAAACTGTAGTGAGTATGCACACAAATATTCAAGAGCATCCCAGAAACCACTATGAATACAACGGAAGTGAATGAAACATGATAGCTAAACAGGCCTGTGAAATCTGAGCACCGGATAACTGCTTTAGCCAGGCCTTTGAGATCAAGGCTAGTGTGTACGGAGCTGGCAGCGTTCAGAAGGCTGTGCCGACCCATCAGGTGGGGTGGGAGTCAGTGCAGAGCACGTTGGTGTCCCTGCATGTACGGGGCATGGTGGTGCTGGGTGGCAGCACGAGCATCCCTTGTCAGGTGGGTGTCCGAGGGACCTCATGGGAGGCAACTAGGGACTTTGTGCCACATCCCAGGCCTCTCATGTCCAGACTGGATTGTGTCAAACCTCTTGGAAGAACTTTCTCGCTGTCTTGCATAGACCAGTGGGTGCTGGCTGCAGGAGGCTGATCGCTGGCCTTGCTCTTTTCCAGGAGGATGATTCCCGTGACCGAGTTTCGCCAGTTCTCGGAGCAGCAGCCAGCATTCAGGGTGCTGAAGCCCTGGTGGGATGTGTTCACGGACTATCTCTCCGTCGCCATGCTGATGATCGGTGTGTTTGGGTGCACGCTGCAGGTAAATCGGCCGAGGGAGGTGCTCTCAGGGGCACTGAGAGAGCAGTGAGGACAGTCCTCATGAGTACAGTGCCACACATTGTTTATCTCTTGAATTTGCAGTGAACAAAGCAAAAATTTGCTAGTCGTGGGTTTAAAGCTGCTATAACACAGACCAGACTTTCTGCAGCTGTAAATCAGTAGAGCTGCACCAGAGTCAGTGGAGTGATGCCAACTCAGATAAGAGCTGTTGCTTTGGCTTGTGCATGTATGCCTGTTTTCACCGCAATCTGACATAACAAAACAGATGATCAAATATAAGTTCTTCTTTGTACTACTTTTTTATTATTATTATTATTTTTGCTTAGAAGCTTGGAAAAATGTGATTCTGTAATTTCTGTTTTTCTTTATTTGGCAAATGTTAATACTTTTTGCTTTTGTGTTTCAAAGGGATTTGAAATGCATGTGCTTATTTTATTAACACCACCCACAACTAATATTACGCCTCCTCCATTCCAAAGCATCTCTGAGGATGCTGACACATAAACAATTGACATTACTGTCACTCACTGTAGCTAAATTTTGCTGAAGAGCCAAAAGCTGAAAAGAAATGGAAAGTGCTGTTTGGGATGGACTCCACAGGAGCAGAAAGTTGTAGTACTGGCTCAAACGTGGGTCTCACATATTTTTGCATGACTCAGAAATGGAGCTAAAGGGACACACTGACAGAGCTCTTACATGTATTTCAGGAGGATTTGCTCACCTCTGTGGCCTAAGATTTTCACTTACCTTGTCCCAAGTTTCATGTGAAATCAACTATGGTTTCACCTGTATTCACCATTTTAAATATTTTCAGTTGAAAAGATAGGATGTCCATGTTTAAAAATCTCTGTACAGTACTGTGTTTTGCATCATAACCTAAGTGTTTGCTTAAGCACATGAAGTAGAGCTTCTGTTGTTTTTAAGTTTACCTGCTTGACTGGATGAAGCATGCTGGAACATAATGCATGGAAACACTTCAAATGACGGGCAGGTTCTTTTTATTTCATCTTACTACCAGAGGTATGAATCCAGAGTGTAACTAACAGCAGTGTAAGAAATACCAGAATAGCATTTACAGACAAAAATTAATGGTAGGAGTTTCTGAAGTGTCAACAGTTACAGTTAAAAATGTGCAATCTCATCTCAGCATCTCCCTACACCACAGTGGATTGTCAAGGATGTTCTGCACTTGGAAGCTCTTGTTGCATACCCTATTTTTAGTGCTTTCAACAACCATGATGTCAAAGGATACATTCATACTACAGTAGAAAACATGTTCTTAGTTTGGCTAATCCCAGTTAGTTGTTCAGGGAAAATTACAGATCTCTTTGGTTTATCACACGGATTAGTATTTTAAAATTAAGACCTCTGGGGAGCATGGCCCTGAACTCAGACTGTTATCCCAACTTAAACCAAAGGTGATTGGTCCCTGAAGGTAATCTCACCTGAGTTTACCAACGTGAATGGCGAGCCCAAATTAAGGAAGTTGCTCTTTTTTTTTCATTATAGACAGTCAAGGACAGGTACTTTGTTTCCATAGGTGTGTACTGTGAGAACTGTCTCTGTATGAGACACTGAATAAAAATGATATCCGTGCACGTACATGTATAAAATGCCATTGACTCTCTAATATCACTATCTGTATTTATTAAGACTGAAGATAAACAGCGTCTTCCCAGCATAGATATGCCCGCGTTGGCTCTTTGTCAGCCATTTTGGGTGTGATAGACATCACAGTTTAAGTGTAAAGCCACATGAATGCAGTTATGCTGCTTTCAAAGCCTGAGCTCTTTCTGAATACTGTGTAGCACTTACCAGGATGAATACACCCATCAAGAACAGTCTGTCTCTGGGGAGAGCAGGGCAGGAGATCCCTGGTCTTTTCTGGAAGCATTTCCCATACTTCTGCTTTTTCTGGATCGTCTCAGTGCCCTTTTATCCAAATTACGGAAAGCTAATCATTGATGAAAAGGGGTGACCTAGTTCCTTGCATATAGGACAAGTATCTTGTTGGGACTAACAACAATAATAATAAAAGCACAGACAGTGAGATCAAGTGCCAGGCTATGGGAAGGAATGCCTGACAGCTGGAGGAACTCCAAGGACAGCTACCCAGTGGTACTGCCGCCATTGTTTGTACATCAGTTTAAAAGATATCTTTTTGTGTGTTTCAGGTCATGCAAGACAAGATAATATGCCTTCCAAAACGAGTACAGCCTTGCCAGAACCAATCCAATAGTTCAAACGTGCTTAGTACAATCCCAGATACAACCCCTCTTCCTCCACCCAAGCCATCCACTCCTCCAGCTACAGTTGAAATGAAAGGGCTGAAGACTGATTTGGACCTTCAGCAATACAGTTTTATAAATCAGGTGTGCTATGAACGTGCCCTACACTGGTATGCCAAGTACTTCCCTTACCTTGTCCTTATACACACGCTGGTCTTCATGCTGTGTAGTAACTTTTGGTTCAAGTTCCCTGGGTCGAGCTCCAAAATCGAACACTTCATTTCAATACTTGGGAAATGTTTTGATTCTCCTTGGACAACAAGAGCCTTATCTGAAGTATCAGGAGAAGACTCTGAAGAGAAAGATAACAGGAAGAACAACATAAACAAGTCTAATACTATCCAGCCAAGCGCTGAAGGCACTCTGGTCAAGACACAGTCTTTAAAATCAATCCCTGAGAAGCTGGTTGTGGATAAGGGAACGCCTGGGGCATTAGACAAGAAAGAAGGTGAGCAGGCCAAAGCACTGTTTGAAAAGGTGAAGAAATTTAGACTGCATGTTGAGGAGGGTGATATACTCTATGTCATGTATGTTCGCCAGACTGTGCTTAAGGTAATTAAATTCCTTATTATTATTGCATACAACACAGCACTCGTCTCAGAAGTTAATTTTACAGTAGTCTGTAATGTTGATATAGAAGACATGACAGGATACAAGAATTTTTGCTGTAATCACACGATGGCACATCTGTTCTCTAAACTCTCCTACTGCTACCTGTGCTTTGTAAGCATCTATGGTCTCACATGCCTTTATACTTTATACTGGTTGTTCTATCGCTCGCTGAAAGAATATTCCTTTGAATATGTTCGGCAAGAGACAGGAATCGATGATATCCCAGATGTCAAGAACGACTTTGCTTTTATGCTTCATATGATAGATCAATATGATCCTCTCTATTCCAAGAGGTTTGCTGTCTTCCTGTCTGAAGTCAGTGAAAATAAGCTGAAACAGCTGAACTTAAACAATGAATGGACCGCGGATAAACTGAGACAGCGGCTACAGATGAACTCCCATAGCCATTTGGAGCTACAGCTTTTCATGCTCTCTGGACTACCAGACACTGTTTTTGAAATTACTGAGCTGCAGTCTTTAAAGCTTGAAATTATTAACAATGTAATGATACCAGCAACCATTGCACAGTTGGACAATCTCCAGGAGCTCTCATTGCACCAATGTTCTGTGAAGATCCACAGCGCTGCCTTGGCATTTCTGAAGGAGAATCTCAAGATCTTGAGCGTCAAGTTTGATGACATCAGAGAACTTCCCCACTGGATGTATGGCCTCAGAAATCTGGAAGAACTCTATTTAATTGGCTCCCTAAGTCATGATATTTCCAAAAACATTACGTTGGAGTCTTTTCGGGAACTTAAAAGCCTTAAAGTTCTTTACATAAAAAGTAACTTGTCTAAAATCCCACAATCTGCTGTCGATGTTTCAAGTCACCTTCAAAAATTGTGCATCCATAATGATGGCACTAAGCTGGTGATGCTCAACAACCTGAAGAAGATGGTCAACTTGACACAGCTGGAATTGGTTCACTGTGATTTAGAACGCATACCTCATGCAGTCTTCAGCCTTCTCAGTCTTCAGGAATTGGATTTAAAAGAAAACAACCTCAAATCAATTGAAGAAATAGTAAGTTTTCAACATCTGAGAAAACTGACGATCCTAAAGCTGTGGTACAACAGTATAACATACATCCCGGAGCATATAAAGAAACTCACTAGTCTTGAACGGCTTTCCTTCAGCCATAACAAAATAGAGGTTCTTCCATCCCACCTATTCCTATGCAACAAAATCAGATATTTGGATTTGTCTTACAATGACATTCGCTTTATCCCACCTGAAATAGGAGTTCTTCAGAGTTTACAGTACTTTTCCATTACTTGCAACAAAGTGGAGAGTGTGCCAGATGAACTATACTTTTGCAAAAAACTTAAGACTCTGAAAATTGGGAAAAATAACTTGTCAGTCCTTTCACCTAAAATTGGTAATTTGGTATTCCTCTCCCACTTGGATATTAAAGGCAATCACTTTGAAATTCTCCCAGCTGAACTTGGTGAATGTAGATCTCTGAAGCGGACTGGTTTCACTGTAGAGGACACCTTGTTTGAAACGTTGCCTTCTGATGTCAGGGAACAAATGAAAGCTGAATAACTAACTTCCTCTTGCTCAGTTTTACAGAAATAATGCTTCTACCAAATATGCTGTAGAAAGTGCATACTCTGAATATGCATTTAGTTTGTGATTATTTTTTTTCTTTTTCAAGAAGTCCTTTCTGTACAAAGCAATTTGGAGTAAGGAGTACATATATTTTTAATAAAATTTTCTCGTATTTTTTCACTGTTTTAAGATATTTTAAGTTTATTTTACCCTGAGAACAAGGGTGTCTGTAACTTAATTTTTACTGGCAAAAGTAAATGTTTTTATCTGATGACTTTTCTTTTTTTTTTTTTTTTTTTTTTTCCCTTTGGCTAATCCCAACAGGGGAACTATGTATAAGTTGTATGCTTTGAATTGCATAATTTGTAACAGGTGATTATATTGTCTTCCTGGTTATTGTTTGTCCCTTAGGATGTGGTCTTCAACGGGTAATCCTGCAGGTGTTGGGTGCCCTGTTCCCTCTTTTCTTCAGTGGGAGCTGAAGGTGTTCAACATCTAACAAGATCTGGGTTGACCTTCCTTTTACTTATGACACTGTTTTCTCACACGGTCAAAGCAGATAGGAAAGGTTCTTTATGTACAAAGGCTGGAGGTATTTTAATGGGTCTGAGGGATCATGCAGAATTCCTCCAGGGCCTTCTGGAAAATTTAGTCCAGGTCTCCATTCACATGCAGCACCAAACAGGAGGCACTGACTGCAGTTTCCTCCCCAGAGCTGGAAGAGTAAGGCCACAGGTCACAGAGGAGTCACTACCAAAATGACTCATGCTGAAGGTTTTCTGAACAATGCAGAGAGGTTCAGGGGCCAATTTCCTGCTGACTTAAGTTTAAGGGGTACAACAAACTCACTGTTTTGGAAAAGTCAATGCAGGGAGACAAAACACTAATTTCAAAAATCCCCTACCTATCTTCCACTAAAAGCCCAGTACTGCAAATGAGCAAGTGTCCTCTGTGTCCCTCAAGGATGCTGGGCACCTTGCAGGACTGGGATTCAGAAAAAGTGCAATCATGTTTAGTTTGTAAAGTTTCTGGCAAGGAAATGATAGTATTTTTAGCAGCTAATATGCTCCTTTTTTTGAGCTTTGGTATTGTATTACAAGCTCAACACAGGAACATTTGCAGATTTGGAAAAATGAGGTTAAATTAATACATTAACTTCTCAAAACTCTCAGCCTACCAAAGGGCAGTGATGAAGGCTATATTTTCATCTCCCAAATAGTAATTAAATTGGAAATCATACAGTTGGATGTCAGCTTTTTAAAATATTTTAATAATCTGTAATATCTTTAATGCATCAGGCTGGGAACTTTGTCCTCTGAAACCATTCTCAGTTGTTTGTTTATCCAGCTTTTTTTAAAATTTATCCAGCCTTTTATTTATCCATCCTTTCTCTTAGGCAAGTTTGGCAGGTATAGTCTTTGATAACTCTTGTGCTACTCACAAACTAATTTAAGCTAATAAAAATAACCATATAAAAAATCACCAAGCAAAATATCTTGCCGGGAGGAGATTTCTTCATCCTCTCCAACGACGCATATTTGAGTCAGATGCAGGCACTGGATAAAAGCTTTGCAAGAATATCTAGGAGTAACTACTTTCTGTAGGAGGCAATGCTGTTTATAAATTGCAGAGGTTGAGTTGCAGATTGTTTAAAGTTATGTAAAATAATTTTTGATGATTGTCAGGTTGGTTGCTTTTCAATGTTCTCTAACTGCCATTGCATGTCTTGAACTCCAGTTAATCTGGGTTCTTGAGTTTATTGTTATTTTGAGTCTGATTTATAAAGGTGGGGAGACAATCTAAAATAAATATTTCCTAGTTAATCCAGGGTATGCTGCGCAATCTGGTAAGTGGGCTTGCTACATTACCAAGTCAGACTTGCTTTTTGCGCTTGGCTATGTTCTGCAGAGAATCTGTGTGATTAATCAGAAATGGGTCAGGCGTGAAAGAATCAGAACAAGCTTTTTTTAAAGTGGTTTAATTTAGTTCTGTAAAAGACCTATAACTGATGTAGCTGTTGCAAGAGTTACTCTTACTCATATGGAATGCACTTATTGGAACAGCTTGGCAGTATATATATATATATATATTCTAAATGTATTTCGCTTTGATGTAATGTGAGGGAGAGAAATGTTTCATTGCTCATATTAACCTAATTATGTAAACCAAAGTGCTGTTGTCTCTGATGAATGTAAACTGTTTAAAATGTCCAAGTAATCGTTGGAGCTATATGGTTATCTTATTTAGATTTGAAATATGGGAATACATTTGACGTGTTTTTTTTTTTTTTAAATCTTTATATTCCTAGATGTAGCATTTTAAATCCATAATTTATTTTATGTCTAATGTTTTATGTGTAGTGGTCTATCTTCTGAATGGAAATTATGCACACCTCATAACTGAAGGTTGGAGACTGGTTCTACACCTTTTTTTTTTTTTTTTATTTAAATACATCACTTAGAGGATGTGGAGGTTTTGTTTGCCACTGATTATATTTATGTCAGGGCAATCCCTCATGTGGGCACAGTTACATGAGTATAAAGTGCCTTGTGCTGGTATTTCTTTATTTACCTTCTAGATAGCAAGAAACTATACCAGTGTAAGCACTTTCACACTAATAACTGTATCTCCTCCAAGGGTTTGGTCTGCTGAGACAGCTTAGTCAATTGAACAGCTAATAACTATCCCCTCCAAAAAGGGGCAGTTTCCTTTGTCCACCCCTGCTCCCATCCCTGGCTACATGGTCCAGCCGCTTCTCTCGTACCTCTACGGGTCTGGTGCTTGTCTGATCCCTCCACAGGATGAATCAATTTACTATGCCAGCAGAAAACTAAGCCAGTAAAAAAAAAAAAAAAGGCAAATCTGCTGGATTGATGGACGCTAGGGTAGGAGCAGCAAGGAAACAGGACTCTGCAGCCAGGGTCTGGGCAAGGAGGAGAAAGGATAGGGCACTTTAGAGGTGCTAGGTCAGCTCGTCGTCATGCCGAGCCACGTGCTTGGAGAGCTGTGCTGTTGCATCTATAGCAGGGTTAGGCAGCATGCCTTTTGTGAGTAGAAAACCCTCAGGCTCACAGTGAGTGATAAAATATCAAATTACTGTTAATTGCTTAAACTTAATGGAACAAACTCAGGTAGCTGCACTGTTGACTTTTTCTAAACTTCTTACTGTCTGGTCTGTGGGGTGTATTTTCCAAAACCATATTACAGTATTTTAGAAGCGCATCAGCTAAGAGAAGATTGTTTCTTAATTCTGTATGACCTCCAGAAAAATCTGTAAAAGTGCCATGTTTACTCAGTGATTCATGTACTGCTCATATGTATATTCACATGCAATTGCATAATAGAAGACTTTTCTGTGAACTATAGTATTTGACTTAGAATGGATGGACTTTTTGTGGATAATACTTCAGGCATGGTTTCTATGAGTTTATATAATCAGTTACAGTAATCAGGTGCCTAACAAATAATACAATTGCCAGAATATAATCAAAGCATTTTATGTTATTGCTCAAAAATAATGTAAATCTTCCTTGGTAATGGAAGCAGAGATGACAGAGTGCCTCAAAAATACGAAGACAACTTTCATAGTATATTAAGCCTGAATAACAGATCTACCATGTGATCAAAATCTGGAGATGTACACTTCCCCCTTTGTCACAATTAGGATTTGTGCTGACCTCGTGCATCCAGCCAGTCCAGCAACTTTTGCAAGTTCGGATTGGAAAGCGCCCGTTCCAAGTCTCATATCACATTTCTGGCACTTCCACTAATTCATGTGCTTAAGTGGTGACAAGTCCTGTAAGAATGCCAAGGAAAAACTTTGAAATTTGACCAAACGGACAAACACCTTAATTCTGTAGCAAGAATCTTTATATGATAAAAGACCTGCCTAGTGTTAAATTGCAATATAGTACACCCAGGAAAAAAGTGAAATAAAATGTTCTTTTGTAATAATGAACATTGTCAGACTGCAATGTGATTATTTGTTTTGGAAACACTTTGTTTCTGGGTTACCTAAAGATCAGACATAACCATCTTTTGGGTTTATTCTCTCGGGAGGGAAGTCAGGAAAACACACTTGAGAAAACATCGTTAGACTTGACAGGATTTACAGTGACGGTCTGGCTTCCTGCGCTCCCCCTTCCATCCAGTCTCTCCGCAGCCAGCTCAAGGGCACACAAAGAGGCTGTCCCTGCGGGAGCAGCTCCCTATGCTCCACAGGGGCTGGGGGGCCCGGTGCCCACCTGCGCTGTGCGGGAAATGATGCTGCAAGCCCTCACGGCTGATGCAACCCCCTATAAATCTCCCTCCTGAAGGCAACAGGCTCGTGCTGCCTGTGTTTGGTATGGTATGTGTTCCTCCTTTCTTTAGGTTGGGATCAGTGGTGTGTGTTGATGTGTGCAAGGATGTGAAGGGCCAGGAGAGCTGGCCCACTCCCAAAAGGCACACAGGAGGCAGCATTTTGGGGCTACACCCAGCGGGATGGGCACAACAGCACTGGCAAAACCATTGCAGGGTCCTGGCGTGTTTATTCAGCACTGTGGTTGTAGGACAAGCTCACAGCCTGAGCAAGCTGAGCTCTGACAAACCTCATCTTTCAGTTTGGTTAGGACATGTCCTGGGAAGTGGGACATGAGGGACTCGCAGGGTTGCCTACTTAACAGTGAACAGCAACATGAAAGCCAGGCTGTCCTTCATTGCGTGCCAAATAGCTACTGGGAATTTTCAATAGCTGTGATGGATGCTTTGTTTTTAGGTATTGCATTCAATAGTGAAGGCCATGGTAAGGAAATCACACGTCTGTCCTCTTTTCTCCTTTGGAATGTACATGAAGCCATGAAGAGCCAGGTGAAGAAGAAAAAGGTGGTTTTTCTTTTTTTTTCTCTCTCTTTTTTTTTTTTTTTTTTTTCTCTCTTGTGATTGCCTCCAAAATGCCCCTCCTGCCAAGGGTGCAGGTCTTCCCCCAGCCATCTCCTTCCCTGTGAATGGCGGGCAGGTGGGAACAGTGATCCTCAGGCGAAGGCCAGGGCCACCACAGGAGCATGGAGGCAGGACCAGGCCTCGGCCGGATGAGCCCTCGGCCTCCTCCTCCTCTCCCAGCTAGGGCAGTACCAGGGCAGGTAGTGTCCCACCATCAGGGCGGCTCAGCGTGGCAGGTCCCTGCAGGCCCTCCATACACTGGCGCCCGTGTGCTCCAGGCTCTGCTCCCGGTTTCCTGTCGCACGTCCTGCCCTCCTCTGTAGCAGAGGACCTGGCAGGCTAGTCCAAGCTGGACCTGCCCTGTCCCCACTGGGATGAGAGAGGGCTGACGTGCTACAGGCGGACATGAGGTTTGGCAGGCGTGCAGTGGGCGGCAACAGGCCCAGAGCTTCCACATAAGGAATCCCAGACCACTGTGAGGACCTTGCTCCAGTCGTCTGGCTCCAGGCATGCGTTTGAAGGAGCTTGTGCTGGCAGAGAAGTTGTTTTTATCACTGTCTCAATGCTAAATAGGCTGTCTTGTGACTGGGCTGTGGCCGACTGCTTTGGCTCTGTCTAGTAAACTGTGATGCTACTCATGGTGGTTTGTAGGGCCGTGATGGGTCCTCACACATGGGCTGTTGGCAGGTGACTGCCTTTAAGAGCATGGCTTCCTGCACTGGGCCCGTGAGGGCCTGGATGTACCCAGAGGTACTTCCTGTGAGAAAACAAATGCAGTAACCTCAAGGAGCACTACCATCATGTGGGGTTTGGTGGCTCTTGGCCAGGGCAAAATTTGCAGGTATTACCATGGGCAGTGCTGGCAAGATGCGTAATCCCAGGGCGTGGAGTTAAAACACCTACACTGCAGGCAAGCATGAGCCTTTCTGCTGTCAAGCATGATTTTATCAGCCCCTCCTCTCATCTGCTGCGAAGGCTCATGAAGCTGCACCTAAAGTGAGGTGTCTGCGTGGCACATCCAGCAGCACCCTTGATGTGGCAAAGTGACACAGGAATGGGTGTTGGGAAAGGACAGGGCAAGATGGTGCTTCCTTCAAAGCCATTGGGATGTGGGTGGGCTTGTTGCTTGTCTGTGTGCCTTTACAGTGCTGCCATGGCTGGCATATGACACAGGTGGACCCTTATCTGCTTTGGACAATTGGCAGGTCCCTCAGGAGCACAGGTTGCAAGGGAATTTGTGACAGCCAGATGCACTGACAGCCACAGAGCACGTGGCGATTGCAGCGAGGAATCACTTGCTAATGTGTGTTGCTGCCAGCCTTGTGTGGTACTGCAGAACATGCACTGACTTGATTTGTTGTGCTTTTACATTTCTGGAGTAAGAGGGATACTAATCTGTCAGAGGTATTTTGTCACATTAGATTTATGGAGTGTGGTAAATAAGTGTTGATATTTTGCTGCATTAAAATTGAATTTAAATGTAACCCTTGTCTTTTGCCAGTTGGGGTCATATGGTACTGCTAGATTGGCTTGTGGAGACTGCCTGCAGTTCTATTTATTTAGGAAAATATTTTGGCAAAGCTGTGACATCCTGTTTCCTTACTGTGAGCAGAGAAAAGAAAGTAGTTAAATGAGCACAGAGTTTCAGCATGGTAGCAAGGTTACCCTTCAGAACAAGTTGACGGCTACAGCTAGAAGCTAAATGAGATTTTTACAACTCCAGAACAAGTTGCAAACCAAACCAAAGTGCAAAGTAATCCCCTCGGCAAAGAGTAACTTTGGAAAGCTGAAGTGCCAGAAGTGAAAGCAGGCAGGATCACTGCTGGTGAGCTCTTCAACCCCATTTCCCCTGTGCCATCCTCTGTCTGAAGGTGATGCCAACAGTAAGCCAGTTTCTTTGCCTTCTTGGCTGCACTAGGCATGCTGAGCAGGAGGGGACTGCCAGGCTCAGTGGGACAGAATTTATTATTTTCTTTAAATATCCTCACTACACAGACTCAGTGTGCAAACCATGACATTTTGGGAACACTGATCATTCTCACTGTCACCACCAGCATGTCAAAACTTGCACTCTGCATGGGGTAAGATGTGGTAAATAAATAACATCACATCTGTGCTCCCAGCTGGTGGCTACGCTGCTCCTTTAAAGCACAGTGAGCCTTTGGTGGGATTTTTACCAGAGTTGCTTCAATGAGATGAAGAGCTTCAACCAAGCCAAGGACCTGGCCATTGGTTTCACACCGTCAAAGAGAAATTTGACTTTCTGGGCTAGGCTCTGCAAAGCCTGGCACTTGCCCAGTGGAAGAGCAACCAAGCGGTCCCGCTGGTTCAGGGCTGGGCCGGCTGGCGCCAGCTCCTCCTGCGCCCGCAGCCCTGCTGGGGTCTCTTTGCAAGCGGCCTGATGGGCTGCCAGAGGAGCCAAGCCCTCGCCTTGCCTAGGCCAGTGACTATTTCTGCAGGAGTTGTGAAAGCTGAGAGGAGCCACTTCCACCCTGCTGACTGCACCCAACCGCAGGAACCAGCCACACGAGGGCTCGCCCAGCCGGCTCTGCTGCAGGAGCTGTGCTGTTTGGGGCTGCGCAACCCCTCCAGTGCTGTGGGAGCCATGAGCGCTCTCTCTGAGAGCACTCGCGGGTCTTTTCTTCAGGCAAGTGAGGCTGGGGCTTGGTGGGTGCGCAGCTGGTGTTTCAGCTGGAGCTTGTATCAGTGGAGGTTTGCCACAGATCTCCCAAAATAAAAGATCTGTAGTGGGAAACCTGTGAAAAGGATCAGAAAGGACAACTCCAGGCTTGTCAGGCCTGTGAGGTGAAAAGAGCGAGGTGATGAGGCACGGGCTGCTGCTCCCTGTGGGGCATGACAATACCCACAAGGGTACCTGAGCCCTCGGGGCTGAGATGGCATTTATGTGAGCTGGGCGGTAGCAGCAAGGCCAAGGCTTTGCAGGAAAACTTCAGTTTTGGCAATCATTGAAGAGAGAGCTGTGGCCCAGGCTGCGAGGAGGGGTTTTACTGGGACTTGGGCTCCTCCTGGGCTCACATTGACACCGCAGGGCCTAGAGCCGTCCCTTGGCAGGGAGCAGGAAGATGGAGGAAGCATCTGCATTGCCATGGCAGTGCAGGCAGCAGGATGTAGGCACAGCTGCCTTTTCTTCTGCTCCTCAGCCCACAGGGAGCCAGCACAAAGGGCTGGGGCCTGGGCAAGGCTGAGGGATGGGGCACGGGCAGCCCCTGTGCCCAGGGCCAGGATCTGCCAGCACCTGCTTTGCCTTTAGGAAACCTTGGGCTTTCATGTATGGAGAAAAAAAACACAACAGCATTTACTGAAGGATTTTTTGTTTTGTTTTGTTTTTCCCCAATTTCACAGCCCCGATTCCCATGAGGTAGGCTTGACAAGTCCCCATTTATAAGGGTGCAGAAGGCTATGTCAAAAGGAGGCCAAGAGGCCAAGTGGCCATAAGGTGAGAAGAGCCATGCCCAAACTGCTCACAGTCAGATACCCCCATCCCTGGGTGTTGAAGGATGTTTGCTTCCAGTGGCTGGGTGTAACCCTCTGTAAAGCACAAGCCAGTTGAAAAATGGGCCAGGATTTGGTACGGGCTGAGACACTGCCCAGACAAAAGTGAGCAATGTCCCCCCACCCCTGAGTTGCTCATTAATAATGTGTGTGGATGTTTTCCCTTGACAACAGCAGAGTAAAGCCTTAACTTCATCTAAATCTCATTTAATCAGCTTTCTGAGAAAGTCTTATAGACAGACCAGAAATTCTATCAAAATCCATCCATTTTTGTACAGTACTTGTTTAGAAGAAGTTATGCCTGAGAAAGCTGCCTAATGTGTGAGCATGTTTTCCTTACACATTGACTGCCTTAACATTATTCTATTAGAGATCACTCAGCTGTTGGGGATCTGTGATAATGATGATTTAGAAACCAGGCCAGCAAGGAATTCAGACAGAGTGCAGACAAATGGCCCCAAGCTGCCTCCATCCCAAATGTATTTCCATTTTTCACACTCTTTTTCTCTACAGCATAGAAGACTCTTATCACTCTGTAAGTACGTGTTTAAAGTTGCTTCAGGCCTCCAAATGCATCTGGCATTAAACCCTCTGTCATTATATAAGAAATCCTTTCAGTTATAGGAGCCTTTAAATTGCCGTGCTTCTACCAGCCCCACAGCTCCCTCGCTGGGTTTTGATCCCATCTTTATGTGTGCCTTGGGTGCTTTGGTTGCCTTCCAAGATAGCGAGGCTGACTCTCTGCTCTTTAGTAACATGGTGTCCCTGAGCACTTTGTTTTCAGGTCTTTAATGTATTATTTGCCACGGGTGCACAGATAATGCAATAGATGCCAGATTTATTATGCCTTATGGAGCATTCTATGAATTTTTTCCCCATTGCAGTCCACATGAAGAAGTTTGTTTATTCTGCAAAACTTCAAAGCATTTGATTTCAAACATTTTGCTTTTCCATTTATGGCCATGGAAAGGAGAGGTGAGACCGCAGGGTGCAGGCCGCTTGCAGTGTCAGTGAGGGGCAGCAGGCACTGCAGAGGCCAGGGGAAGCGGGGACACGCCGAGCAGCACCATGTCAGGGTGGGACATGGGGCTGAGGGGCGAGCACACTGTGGTAATGGGGTCCGGAGGCATCGGCCCTCGCACAGCGCTGCCTTGTATGGCACAGAGCAGAGATGTATCATGACCCTCTCTGAGGTGACAAGAGCAGAACTCAGTGAAGATGTGGCTGGGGGTTGCGGGAGAGGCCTCCTTCCCCCCGTCACTAGTGAATTTCCTGGGAACACACTCAGCGTGATGCTGGCTGCTGCTCCTGTCCCCAGGAGGGGGTTGTGCTGGGCCCCATGGGTGGAACATGGTCCACGTGTAACAGACGCATTTGATTGAGGTGGTAGCTACGTGTACACCAGATGTTAATTAATCCACGGTAGGAAATGCAGTTCCATCCCTGGCCTAATGATGATCTCTGCTCCTTTACCACCTCCAACATGACCGCTGGCACACGTGCTGTGGTGGCCTGTCTAGCTGACCCCTGGTGGCTCTGTGTGGCCATGGGGATGCTGCAGCCCTGCCCCAGCTGTGCACAGGGCCACATTCCCCATCTTTTGGGGAAGAGGAAGGAGGTTTTCCTGCAGTTCTTTGTTTCTGTTCTTTCTTTATAATTAAAGCCTGATAGCTATCTAGGGGAAGCTCTTGTCCTTGCTGTCATTCCTCAGAAAACCATTCTCTTTTCCACCTCTATTTGCTTTAAAAGACCTTTTATTCCCTCACCTGTTTCCCAAAGCCTCATCCTTTCCTGCTTCTCCTGCTGTGGAAGGGAAAAAAAGCCTCAAAAACAAAAACAAAAACAACAAATGAAACAAAAAAACACAGACTTACAGGAAAAGGTCAGCTATTTTTGAACTTCCTCTCCCAAACTTTATTTCTGTCTCTTTCGATACCCAGTGCGTTCTGCCACCCACCTGTGGGCATGGGTGGCTCACGGGTGCCTCACAGGGCCCAGGGGCACACTGACCTCCCTGGCTGCTCTGGGGGCCAAGGTACTGCCCCTGGAGAGGGGGAAAGAAAGGCCTGTGCAGCTCTTAGAAGCAAAGGAAGGACCTTACCTAGCTGGGGAAGATTAATGCAAGTCAGGTACGTAAGCAGTAACTCAAAGGCCTCCCCAGAGCAGAACATGCAGAAAAGCAGCCCTAGATTAAATCACCTTAATGCTTGTGCCCAGCTTCCTGGGGTCACAGGCTGATTACACAAAAAAAGGAGCAGTTACTCAATCTGACGTGGAAACGCTGTATTTCTCTGAATGTTTCCCAGTGCTTGGCTACGTGGAACTTTTTGCTGCTTTTGGCTTCGTTCTCCTTCAAAAACAGTCTTCTAGGCAGGATTATCACAACTCATGCAGGGAATGCCTCAGTCCAATTTGCTTTCTGCAGCTCTTTCACATTTGGATTCTCTGTTAATAAACAGTTGCTTCCTTTTATCTCTCTGGGGGACTAAGAGAGAGCCTGTGGGCAAAGGGGATTGAAAGCACCATCATCCCTCTGGAAAGGAAAGCCTCCTGCAAAGCTCGTGGGACACAGTGCTTGAAGGAAACTGGGCTTAGATGAGTTTGGGGATAGCATAGGGATAAAATGCAGCACAGAGGGACCAGGGACACAGGTGGCTGCCAGAAGAGGGGCTGGCCAGGTAGACAGGTTCTCCAAAAATACTGGAGACATCTCAAGAAGCCCCCCTTCAAGCACAGAGTGGGAAAAGTCTCTGTCAGCTGCCAGAAGTGGCTCACATAGAAGGAAGAAAGTGGATCTAAAAAGCAAACTACAAATGAGGAATGAAGAGCTGTACCTTCCTCCTCCTTTACTATTCAGGAAGAACATTAGGATTGAAAAACAGCTTATTTTTTTGTGAAACAAATTGCAAATAACTGGAGGGCTTGAAGTATCTGATCTATTTATAATAAAACCAGTGGGAGGTTTAATTTGCTTATTTTCCTAACACTTAATAAAATATCTGGCAAACAGAAGTGAGAAAACCACTTATGTTAAAAATTTTGCATTCCCACTTCTTCAACGAGCCTTTAACTGCAGGCTCTGCTCATCAAGGGGGATTGGAAATTTGAGGAGTTGAAAAATAAACACTTAAACAAAAATGCTGTGAACAAATCTTTTAGGCCTATTTCCTGTCATCAGAAAGCTATCCCCCCAGTTCTTCCAAGAAAATTTAATGTCACTTTAACAAAGATTCAAAGAAAAAGGAAAGAGGGAAAGAAAGAGAGATGGTTGTTGTAAAAGTGCACATCCCCTTCACTTCAGCCTAGAAGCTGACATGGTGCAAGTGGAGCTGTTCACAGGGGAAAGCACTGAAATGTGCTTTCAGGCTGTGGGACCAGCTGTGTTGATGCAGGTTAAATTGGGAAGCCAAAGTGACAGGTATAGGGCACTGGCCTGGGAGCAGCACCCTGCTCAAATGGTTTCACAGCAGCTAGGCACCAAGCATTATATAGCTCTACACTCGTGGTGCTTTTCACAGGGAGAGGTAATGTCTCCTGGACATTGAACGCTTTGCTTCACGCGTGTGTGCTGCCATGCAGACACACAGCTTTGTTATGACCCATACCTGAGAACAAAAATTTTCGAGGGTGGGCAGAACATCCTGGTGAAGAGGTGATGGGAGGCAGGGTTTTCTTAGTCATTTGTTGTTCGTGTGCTGTGCTCCCCAAGGGTGGTATTTTCTGTTGGTCTTCCTTCAGCCAGTGTTTCCCACACTGCCCAGTATTTTTGTAATGCAAATGAGCTCCTTCTCAACGTCTTCCTTGAGCTGCAGGATACTTGGAAAGCTCAGAGAAATGTTAATATCCTGAGGGCAGGAAATTTTCAAAGCCCCTATGTAAGTAGCCTATGATCAAATTCTGGCAAGCTGTTTGGCTATGTCCTGGTTTCTCTCATTCACCTGACATTTACCCACACTTTCTATTGGTGTTGCAGCAGGCTGAGAGAGGCATCTGGTCTGTGTCAGCTTTTATCTGCTTTTTTGTTTCCTCCTACTGTGCCTCATTACGAATGCTCACTAATTCAATTCAGATTTGAAAGGAAATATATGAGAAATTAACTGGCAAGACATCAGCAGCTGCAAGAACTCTAGGGGAAAAGAAATCCATGAGCTAATGGAGTCAGTGGCAACGCAAAAGCTAGACACCACTACAAATTACTTCAGCACATGTGAACCTGAAAACAGAAAGGGGGTCAAAGAAACTGGAAAAGAGTTGGGAGGAAAGCATCTGATTGTCAAGCATCGTTTTTCTGGCAACCTCTCGAGGCTGCTGGTAGATTCAGAGCAGAGCGAGGGACCTTGAGGGGCAGGTACCAGCAGGGAGGCAGGCCTGCGATGCTCAGGTCATCATCCACGCATCCCCTCATCCAGCTGAGCATGAGGAGAAATACAAGATGATGGATTTGAAGGAACACCTGTGAGTTATTGAGGACAAGAAGGGGTGCTGGCTCTGAACAGGGAGTGTGTTCTACAAGAGACCTGGAGGAGGTGTTGGTGACGGGAGGAGAGGTGTTTCTGCTGTGTCAGAGGGGGTTATCTCAGTGCCCAGGGCTGGTGCCACAAACAAAGCCTTGCACTCAGCTGGGTGTGATTGCTGCTGCTCCACAGGCGGCTCACAGACACCCACAGCAACCCCACGGGCACCTCTCTAGCTCACCCTTGCCCCAGAGCATCGCTGTCTGGTCCCTGCTGTGCTTTATTCAGCTGTGGAGCAGAGGCTGCTCTCCAGGCATTCCCTGGGGGAGCTGGAGCTCCCTAGGGCCACTTGCCCACATCACACCACAGGGATGGAGCTGCAAGGATCTTGCCATGGCCATCCTCACTTGGCTCCTGCAGGACGGTCAGGGCCAAGTAATTACACACCCCGAGCTACAGATATAGAGGCAGTGCTGCGCCTAACTGCTCGTTTGGGTTCCTGATGTCAGGATTCAGACCGCAGCAGCTTCCTCAGGAAGGTCTGTGGGGCAGCTGCGATGTCTCCCAGTTTGTAATGGTCCACCCTGGCTCTGAGGCACTGGGGGCATTGCCCACATTGTAGCACAGCTGGGTATTCCCACTGTCTTTCTTTTTCCTTTCTTTTTTTTTTTTTAATTTTTATTTTATTTATATATTTTTTTTGGGGGGGGGGGGAGCAGGGGGAAAGAGGTAGCAGTGACACAAATATTCCTTAGCACTGGGGACCCACATCTTTTTTTTTTTTTTTTTAAGAATAGCCATCTCTGATGTTAATGCTAGGGCAGCTTCCTCAGCGAGCTGCAATTACACAGCCCTGGCACCTGTGGCTGGCAGTCAGTGCCCTAAACCTAACCAGCTGCCTGGCACCAGGCTGGGAATGGAAGGTGTCCCTCCCATGGGGACGGGCTGAGGGCATCCCACAGGGGCTGCTGGGGGGACTCCAGGCACAGCCTGAGTGACAAGGGCCAGCACAGGGAGCCTGTCGCCCTATCAGGCTGCTCAAGGTTACAGCTCCTGTGCTCGACCCAGCAGCTCTGCATAAAACAGCGAGAGTGTTTCAGCTGGGAGAAATGTTATTTTCACTCAGGTTTGCAGCTGGCCAAAATGGAAAAAATAGGTACCCAGAGGGTGATGGCTAATGGCAGATGGGTGTGCTGCCCAGGACAGCCATACAGAACTGGCAGTATCAGGGAGAGTGACTCTTTAAACCATTTGGCTGAAAAGCAGCCCTACATCAGCAGTTCTTACAGTAGCTCTTCACTGTGCTGTTATTGTGGATTGTTCTTTTTATCTTGCTGATTGTAAAAGCAAGAGCAAAGTTTTTCTTGATTTTTTTTTTCCCTTGGAAGAAAAAAAGATGGACCAGTGCTCTGCAGGCACTGTGGAGATAAGCACATGTCCTTGACCACAAAATGAAATCTTGTGTTTCCTTTCAGGTCCTGTTTCCTGCAGCGCTTGCCTGGCTCAGTCACTGAGTCTGGGTGCTGAGCGCTGGTGCCGCATTCTGAGCTTGCCAGGAGGAGAGGGCTGGGCACAGAGGGATTGCTTTCCTGGTCAGCTCTTCCAGACTGAGGCAGAACCTGAAAATTGCCACAGTGTGAGGACTGCAGCTCCTGGAAGCCAGCTGGCTGCTAGACAGGGTGCAAAGCCACCAGCATTGCCCCAAAAGGCGTAACTGCACTGTGAATGTAGTCCAGGAGATGTTTAGCCCTATACTGCCATGTTGGCCCTAGCCCTCACCCCATGCACTGGATTTGCTGGTGGTGCAGCGCAGGGTGCCCAGGAACCCCTTGGGCAGTCAGCAGGGAAGCAAGGATCATCAGGGCTGACCTGGCTAAGGGACCAGGCTGCTGTGGGAAGGAGTAAAACAGGGTTGGTGACAGGAGCAAGAGCAAGTTTTTGTTATCTCAGTGAGATGGTCCATTTACAAGTGTGGTTTGCTTTATGGATGTCAGTTGTGTTTGTTTGTTTGTTTTACCTTTGCCCTGTTGTTCTTGGACCTTGCCTCTGGGAACTACTTTGTTTGGATCTACTGAGATGTCCAGCTGGAGCAGGCACAGAAGACTCCTGATCTCCCATAGTGAAATTTTCCAGTATACTAAAAAATTAATTTACTCCTTCTTGCAGAAAGTGACCAAGCAGAAATGTACTCTTCTGCAAGAGGGAAGGAGAGGCTAATAGGAATCACCTGTAAATCCCAGGGAATCAGGTCTAGTGTGGGGTGGTTATTTTCAGGTTCGCTGCTGCAAATCTTTAGTAGACAAATCCTAGGGAAAAGCCTAGGACAGCTAGCTCTGTGCAGTTATTTACATCTGTAAGAAGGGTCAAATGCCTTTAATGTGATTGAAGAACAGAAGCTAGACCTGTTTTACAGTGATTGGGGGCTATCCAGAGAGAGACTTGGGCTCTAAGCATCACTGAGAGGATTCATATAACACAGCAGGAGCAGGGGAGATATGTACAGGACTCATTAAAGAATAGAAAAAATAAATAAATAATAAAAACAGGCTCCTTGGCATGTCACTTGAAAAACAAGTAAGTAGAATTAAAAAAATGAAACAGAAATGCAAATATTTCCAGTTTTCCAGTTCTTTAAAAGTGATGATGGTTCAGGTAGGTGATGAGCCACTACTTTCTCTAAGAAGCAGGCAAAATACTAAATCAAAGAAAAAGGAGAACCTATGTACATATGTATGCACTTTGAAAGCCTCCTGCTGAATTATAGATGCCTTTGATTCATAAAATATAGAGCCTGTCAGTGGTTCCTATCGAAGTTTGAACATACTATTTCACTTGTTCACAGCACAGACTGTATGTGCTATCACATTAAAACCAGAGAGAAGTAAGAAAGACACCAAAATATCCTGTAGGTTAAAAAAAAAAAAAAGCTGACAGACCAAATAATTATTAATGGGAAGCTCAGCATGCATAGGGGTGTGGAGCAGGCTCCTCTAGAGTCAGCTCTTACCGTGCAGTCATCAAGAGATGAACTGCAAGAAGTAAGGTTCTTTCTTTCTTTATAAATGCGGGGAGATTTAAGAATGTGAAGGCTCATCCATAATACGCAGCAGCTGCCCCGGTGGAGTTTGCGCATGCTGGAGTACAGATGCTGTGGGGGGATGCTGCTCTGCTGTGGAAGAAACGCCTTGCAAGGCTCTCCCATGGTCTATAATGAGAGGACTGGAAATGCTTGAAGGTATCATGGGGTGAGGAGCAGTGACCCCGAGGAAGGTGTGTCAGGACCAACAGAACACCCAGCAGGCATCGCCCAAACTGCAGGAAGGGTGCACCAGGAGGGGCTGTCACAGGCGTGTGAGCACAGCCGTGTGTCCCCCCCTAACCCCACCCCCAAGGCAGCTCCTGGCCCCAGTGAGCTGAGGGGCCAGGGAACTGTGGGCAAGGCTGCCCCACAGACTGCGGGCAGCAAGGAACAACTGCTGGCAGGAACTGTGCAGTGAACCTCAGGTCACGATTGTTGTCTGTCATTCAGGGCGCTGGAGACAGGGTGTACGGGACAGGAGGGTGGTACTGCATCTGCTGGCGCAGCCTGAGGAGCACAGAGGTCTGCCCAGGAAGGAAGAGCCATGAGCAGCTCTGGGGAGGTGGAGGAGGAAGCAGCTCTGACGGAAACAGTGACCTGGATTCTCAGATCACTGAATCGCAGGAAGACTTGGAGTCCGAGTGAGCAGACTGCAAATAAAGTGGAAACCCAGATTAGAGCCTGCTGGGAAGCTGGAAGTCCTTCACCCAGCAGCAAAGCCTTCTGCAAAGAGAATAAGGATGGCACTGCCCAAGAAAACAGTTATCTTAGGTCAAGCTGAGGCTTTCCAATGCACTTGGAAAGGAATCTGGTTGAGCCAGCAAAAAGCCTGTCAGCTGGACAGTGCACAGAAACATATCCAGGAGGCAAACCTCAGCATGTGGGCAGGGCAGGCAGGGACAGCTATACTGCCCTGGAGAGACTGGGGAGATAACAAACGTCCCCTAGCTCTGCAGACACTCCTACGCTACTAGGGCTGTGCAGTACATGCCAACTGTGCTATTCAGTACCTGTATGTCATTATTATATATAATCGTATCCTATGGGCATCTCTTATTGACTTCCATTGACTACTGCTAAAAGAAAGGAGTGTGAGGTGAGGTCATTAATAGAGGGAGATATATGAATATATAGCGGCAACAAGTGGGAAACTGAATGGAGCTCCAACAACACAGAACATAGCTTTAGCAGCACAGAACACTTTCTCCTCTGGCTGCCTCTGTTACCAATAAGGGAAATGGAAAAACATTTTTCCAGAACATGAGCATGAATCCTTGAAGTATCAACGACAAGTGCTGGGATGCAAGGTCATGGTGAAGCCTTGCCTGCTGGCACTGAATGGGGGCTCACTGCTGCGCTGCGGCTGGCCTTGAACAACTGCAGGGGCTCACCCTGCTCTGGGGCTTCCCCTGCGCTGAACCAGAGGCCTCAAATCCAGCCCATGCCCCAGGCCACCACAGGCCACCATCACTGGCCCAGCTGGCTCTGTGCACACCCGCGCTGGGGAAACGTTTTTCTCTTTGTGTGCCAGGGGCGACTCACATCCCTCAACTCAGCAAATGTGTGGTGTTTGGGCTGGGTTGTGAACCTCAGTCCTGAGTTTCGATGGGAGACTGCCTGAGAATTTGACCAAGCTGTTGAAGGCTCAGGTGCCTGCGTAAATACCTTCCCACACACACCAAGTGGATCGCTGTGCAGCCTCACCAGGATAATTCATGTGGAGCCCTGCCTCAGAGAACTCGGAGAACAGTTGTAGCTTGAGCAGAGTTTACTTTACAAGTCTAATCACCTTTAAAGTATCTTTGCAGTAAGAGACAAAGTAAGTATTTCTCCTCTGCAATTTTTACTTATTGCAGTACAGCAAGGGCCTCATGAAGCAAGGAATGCTTTCCCTGGGCTTGAATAAGGCATTAATTCTAGCATGGTTTGTGGAAGATGCCAGTCTAGAGCTGCAATCATGAGATACATTTCAACAAAAACCACAAAGGCCACTATCTGGGAGAGCAAAGAAGAGAACACCGGTAAGTTATTTCTAACCAGGGCTCCCACCCCGCGTGGCAGGTCCTGAGCCCTCCTGAGCCAGGTTGCTCCCTCTGCCTGTGGCCAGCCCCAGATGCTGAATTACCATGGTGCTGTGGTGGGGTTATTTGAAAACTTGGTTTTCTTCTTCCTTCATGGGACTGTTAAAGCCAGAGGGTGAGCAGAACAAGCCCAAGAATGCTGAACATAGCACGCTCAAAAATAAAGGAGCAAAGCTGTGAGACAGCGGCTTCCTCCTGCAGCCTGGGGACAGCCTGATGGGGAGGTGATGGAAGGAGGGTGGAGAGGTGTGGGGCCAGGTCCCCAGGGAAGGGGGGTGGGCTCGCTGCCCCTTGGGGCTGCAGGGGTGGGCTCGCTCCTTCCCCACTTCCTGCAAGGGAAGGTGGGATCCTGGGCAGGGATGTAAGGGGGCAAAGAGCATGTTAGCAGGCGTCTTCCAAAGGCAGACTTCATTTGCTTTGAAGAATTGTTCTCCATTTTCTGTTAAGGCATATGGCTAACAGGGATATTGGCTGCATTGTGTCCAGGATCCATGTGGATGTTATTTTTCCTGATGCCACTAAGCATTCAAAGCAGCGTATAGCTCCCTGTAATGTGGGTCTGATAGGGCATCTTCAATTTGCCACTGTAGATGAGTTTCTTTGATTGCTCTGTGACTAGTGCAATTGGAAACATATTCCAAACACAATGATGGGAAGAAAGGGAGGCCTGAATTTCCCTTCAGTGCTGCCCATGTGATTATCTGTACTCATGCAGCTTTCTGTGGTTCTTTTGCATACGGTTACTCAGAGTGAAGTAAGTCTCCCTGCTTTTTTGACATAAGAGTAGCCACTCTTTCAAACCATTTTTTTTTTTTTTTTGGTGGATTTTGCTGTACTTTTGGTCTCTTCTAGCTGAGCTGAATGGAAAGACCCTCTGCTCTCACTCCTCCTGTTCTCTCCAAGCCCAAAAGGAGGAGGTGAGGCTCAGGCCACCCCCTGTGTGAAGGCAAATGAAATGGGGGAGGAGAGCACCCTCCCTAACTTGTGTCTCCCACAGCCCTGGCACCAGCACCCTGCCTTGTCCTTCCCCTCCCCAGGCCCAGCAGCCCAGCCCATCAGTCTGAGGCACTGCGCTGCTCGACCAGACCTAGGAACTGCACATGGGAAGAGCAAGTACAAAAAGAATGCAACATGGCTGAGTTGAAGGGATCTTCAGCTTCCCCCACACCAGTTTCTCGAGTTGGGGCTTCATCCCAGACCATTACATGCTTAACCAGGCATAGTGCAGATCGGCTCTTCCTTCCTGTTCATGCAGGCCTGGGCAAAGAGGCTGCACGTTGTTCAGAAGAATAAACAGCAACCAGCATCATGGGCAGCTCATTTCTACCGTCATCACTGATCTCGATCTGTCAACTGCTTTTGCTGCTTCTTATTTCTTGGCAAAGACAGTCAAGCCAAAGGTCCTTTGGGAGATGCAAAGACAATAGAAGGAAGCATTTGCCTGATGTCTGATGTTACCGCAAAGAGCTGGCCAGCGGACATGAAAATATTGAATTTATGATGGAAAAATTCATGGGAAAAATGCAGGGATAAGACCTGCATTTCTAAGGACCTATCTGCTTCCTGATGCATGCTCCAGGTCTGACTGGAATTGGCCTTTATTGGCAAAGCTCCCACCTCTAAAGCTGCATGGCTTTGGGCTCAGGTAGGGCAGGGTATTCATTGCAGCAGCCCCCCAACTCATTCTCTGTTTTGTACTCCAGTGTGTCATTCAGATTTCTGAGAAGTGGACATTCTGAAGTGGAGTGCAATTTAAACCCAAGGCACTGTCTGTCACATCCTTCCTGGGGCTC
This sequence comes from Aythya marila, assembly GCF_965140915.1. Lineage (NCBI taxonomy): Eukaryota > Metazoa > Chordata > Aves > Anseriformes > Anatidae > Aythya > Aythya marila. Next base: position 16,490,768 of record NC_139049.1, on the reverse strand, counting down.
TTCCTTCAGTGCATTTTGGCTCTTGCTCCAGAAGCACCCTTGTTCAGACACAAGTGGTGACTGCTCCGTGCATCTGCTGCTTGTTAGTGTGTTAGATCCTTTTGTATCAAAAGAGATCCTGTGAAATGAAAGGAAATGAAACCCATTTATAAAAGAACTGGAAAATGTGGATTCTCTGGGGCTAGGAACAAGGTTGTGGGACTGTCTCACACGCTGGGGGATTCATTTCTGTTTCAGTAAACAAGCTCTAAGTGGGAAATGCTGCCTGGAGGAGCCAGCTCCTCCTTCAAGAAGTAATGCCCTGAGACTCAGCATGTGTGAAGGTCACACCTCTGGGAAATACAGTTAGGGAGCACCGTCAGTACAGGAAACCTACCAAATGTTGCATGCCCAGCTGGTGAGAGTTGGAAATCCAAACTTTTTTCAGTGGATTTACTGTAGATTTAGTAAGGTTTTGTTGGTGTTTATATATATTCAGGTTCACTGATTTGAGTTCCAAGCAAAGGAGTTTGCAACGGAAGCAAATGCAGATCAGGACTAGGTATCTGGGTACCAGCAGAGCTCACTTCACACCAACCCTAAGCGTAGGGTTATGACATTTTGAAGTGTGGGTACCTATCTCGCACTTTCTATTGCACTAACTTTATTTTTTAATTTTTATTTATTTATTTATTTATTTTTGTAGATGAGCACATACAGGAAAGGTCTGTGTGGCTGTTTTTGAAGAGGAAGGAAGAAAATCTTGTTGGTAGCACGAGGACAAAGGTGGCAACACACTAGAAAGGGTGTGCAACAAGAATTTAAAAATGGGTTCAACAACAGATATTCAAACGTGAAGAAGAAATTCAGCAGTAAGTGCAGGTAAGACAACCTGTTCTGTATAGGGAAAATCTATGGGAAAATGGGAGTTGAGAGTAACAGCACAGAAATAGACATTTATATATTTCCCAGAGATTTGGAAATAAAAGAAAGACATTTGGTTTAGCAAAAAAAATAGGAATATAGAGTTTTCAGTCCCTTCCAGGCCAGCATCACCACAAAATGTCATTTGGAAACTGGACAGATACCAAAAGTTCTCAAATACTAGGAATTGGGAAAGAGATGGTCATAAAGCTTATTTCAAACGTATTTGGGATACTGTTCAGTGGGCAGTGAGAATAGAGAGCTGGAAACCTGGAGCCCAAATCTATGGGTAACACAGCAGCACAGTGTACAAAAAGCACCTAAAACAACACTGTGAGCAGGCTTAAAAAAGACTTAGTAATTGACCTATCATGGGGTCCCAAAGTGTCGCTACAAAATAATGAAGTGCTATCTCACTTCTGCTGACTTGAGAACACACATGCAAACTTCTCCAGGCTGTGTTAACAAGCACACGTAGACCTGGGACTACAGCAACACATAACGCAGCTAAGCTAGCAGTCAAATGGGGGCTCAAGGAATGGCAGGAAGACTCCTGGGCACAATAGGTTATGCGATTTTCTTATTGTAACAAAATTGGGAAGCACAGGAAAACTGCTAGTGTTTTGCTGAGTTCTCAGATCTAAGCCTGCTAAATTAATGTTTTAAGTAAAATAACAAGATTTTATAATGTTTCTAACTAGTCATTTGACAGCTTTCTGCAGATGGCCTGAAGTATGTATGAAAATATAACACAAATGGAAAATTCCTTGTCTAATTTTACAGCATCCTTAAGTGCTCTCTCTCACGTGCACATGTGCACACATTCTGTCCTGCAGAAACAGTCTAAAAGTAGTGATCCCATGACCACTGGTGGTGTGAGGTGGTGATGTTTCCCAGTAAGGAAACAGAGTGGAAATGCAAGCGATGTACAAGGGGACCAGTGAAGGCTGTGTTAGCAGTACTCAGCTTATCTGGGAGAGGTTAGAGGCTGGCTGAGATGCAAGATGCACAGACACCCATCGGGAGCAGGGGCCAGCAGGGCTGTGGGTGCTAGCTGTAGCCCTTGAGGTGGAGAGGAGTCTCCAGAAAGTGCCCGGGACAATGTCTGGGTCCTTCGCATGGGAGGAAGGAGAGGGCAGAGACTCCCAGGTGGAGAGGGCACAGAGGGAGGGAAGGAGAAAGAGTGTGCCTGGGGTGGCCGGGAGGGAGCTGGGGGACCTGGTCCGAGGGGCTGTGTGCAGGGGGAGAAGTTGGCAGAGCAGAGAAACCATTCAGAGAGACGTGAGGGAATCGTAACATGCCTTTCTTGGAGAGCTTGGTGAAGGAGCCTGGAGGGAGGTGAGGATTCAGAGGAGAGGATGGAATAAGGCTGGAGGTATGAGCTATTAGGAGGTGAGAAGAGAGGCAGTTTTGGGGGGCAGCTGCATAGACGAGAGCAAGTGAGAGATGCTGCTGACAGCGTGAGGGCGCAGGAGGACAGCCTGGCTCACTGAGGGGGCTGATGGCCGTGCCCCTCACAGGGGTGGCACCGGGGCACAGATGTGTGAGCAGCGGAGGGGTGAAGGGGCAGCAAAGGGCACCGCGGTGCAAGTAGGATTTGTGCGGCTGAGGGCTGCAGCACAGAGGGGGCTGGCACTCAGAAGGGGCCACGGGCTTTGGGCAGAAGCGGCCTTCTGGCGGCGCTTTCCCCCCGCCTCGGTTCCCGTCTCCCGTGGCCGCCCTGCAGCGCTGCTGGCAGCCGGCCGGCAGCAGGGGGAGCTCGGCGAGAGCCGCTGCAGGCCGCGGCGCTCCTCCGGGCCGCGCTGCTACGCCGGGCCGCGGCGGGGCAGCAGCCGGGCAGCCCTGCGGCGGCAGAAATGGAGGGGTATTGAAATAATCGACGGGAAAAGCCCCGGCAGTCCGTCTCCCGAGGGTTAAGACCGTCAGGGTGCAAGCGTCACACAGGCCAGGCTGCGCTGCCTTCCCCCCTTCTTCTTTTTTCTTCCTCAAGGAGAATGCTGCATGCTGAGTGAGCGCTGTTCTCCAGTCAGATTAATCTCAGAAAGTTCCGGTGACATTTTGGGAAACTAGGGCCGTGAATTCACACCAAAATCAAAGCCATGCAGTGCCCGTGCCCTGTGGCTGTGTAAATGCACCCACGCTGGAAGACAGTGAGTCCTGCCACATGCGGAACGGCAGCAACACCAGTCAGCCCGTCACAGCTCCTGCAAGGCCAGCGCGTGGCGATGACTCCCTAGCCACAGAGAGCCGAGCAGGAAAATAAATACTTTGGTCTTTACATCGCCTGTTTCCCGTGGTCCTGGGCACAGCACACGAGCCCTCATGATTCATCCCACAGTCTCTGGGCGACCCAAGGGAAAACCGCCTGCTAATTTCAGTTCCTGCTGTCGGAAAGCATAATTGCTATGACAAAGCAAAATGTTGTTTTGCATTAAGGCACAATCAGACCTACCTGCTCCCGCTACCTTTTTATGTTTGGCGATAAAATAAACTGGAGGTGTTTGCAGGTATATGTGTAGTTGTTTTCTGGTGGCTACACTGTGTTGGCAGTGAATCTAGTGCCATGCAGTACATAACAACACGGTCAGTGCTTTCTCCAATTAACTTATGTTCTGAAGGCAAACGCAGAGAAGATTTGGTGAGGCAGTAACCCGCTTGCCTGTCACAGCACATACGTGCAGTACTCCTCTCTCAGATGTATGTTTTTGAATGAGGAGATGAAGCAGGTTGTAAATGAGTGTGCTAGCTGGCATGGAGGCTGTGGATGGAAATCACAGGAGTACCTGGGATGTGTAAGGTGCATCGTGTTGGAGAAGAGTGAATAGTGTGATGCTGAATTGACAGTGGGTATCTACCTGGAGAAGCTTTAGGGACTTCAAGTACTTTGGTTTCATTGTATTTGAAAAAGTATTGTGAAGAAGATTTCAGAGCTGTAATTATATCTGTTGTTGCTATGTTTTCCCTTGGGTAGAGTCTCTAGAATGGAGCAATTGATTTTGTTTGATCTATAATATGTACAAGTAGCTAGCAGGAGGTGCTGCAGTGAAAGCAAAAAGATTAATCTAGCCATTTCAGGCAAAATCAACTCCTCTTAGTGTTGTGCTGGCAAGCCTGCCTTTTGCAGGCTCCTGAGCACACACAAAGCAGCCTTGTTTCAATTGTTGAGGTGGGAAAAGAGCCCCAAGACCCTCTAGGTCCCTGCTGAAGGACCCCTGCTTTTAAATATGCTTTCTCTCCTCTCCTTCTACAGAATGACTCAAGGTTTCTTTGCCCCATGGAAACATAGAAAGACAGAGAGAAAGAAGATGCAGCATGTAAGAAATAATATACTATTCCTGTCCCCCTTTTTTCTTCTGTTTTTGCCTGGTCTTTCTCAGCTCTTTTTCTTTTTTTTTTTTTTTTTTTTTAAATGGTCCAGCTAGGTGAATCCTTAACCTCCAGCCATTTGAATGACTGAAGTCAGTCATTTGCAGACTCTGAGCACTTTGGCCCCACATATGTTCTTTCTTTTTCTTCATGCTGTTCAGAAAGCTCTTCCCAGCTGCGCACCTCATTATGCCCCTTTGGCTAGGCTATTTTAGGAAAAGTTCTTGTAAAGAAATAACAAAACCAACATGCTCTAACTATTGTAACTCTGGAGCTGGGGAAGTAAAGGCTAAGTGCTAGCACAGGTATAGCTAAGCACTCTGAAGACAACTGGCTTGCTGTTTCTTTAAAGACCGCTGTTTTCCTACATCCAGGTAGGGCACTTAGGCTTTGTGTTGTGTCATTTGTACGCAGTGCCACAGCCATTTTACAGAGAAAGCCAATTGCAATCTGAAGAGGGAAGAAAGGTTTTCAGGCATGATTTGAAGAAAGAAATAAAAGGCTGAAATATCTGGGGGGAAGCAGGGGAATAGCTCTAGCAAGGAGGGCTATGCCAGCTGAAAGCTTTCTTTGGTCTTACCCTGCCAACTCTGCCTATCCTGGGTTTTTAATTTTTATTTCCTATTCAGTCTCCATGGTCAGTGTCTAGTATTTGTGGAAACAAGGGTGAGCATGAGCAGCAGAGGTCATAGAAAGGGTTAAGTGCAAACTTAAGAAAATAGGAAGAGCTAAGTAGATTCAGCCTAATCCAGCCTGTTGGTCACAGGCTAACCCCCTCCAGTCCTCTGGTGCCCAAGAACTCTGAAAAGTTCTTGTCACCTTAGTGGAGGTACCTGGTGGCTGCTGACTCGGGAAGTGAGAGGAGCATGAAGATGCCACAATAACATGCTTATGGTTGACTCTGACACGGACTCTGTCATGGGCTGACCAAGCAATGTGCAACATTATTATTTTTTCTGCCAAGTCAAAGCCCTGCTCACGCAAGCAACAGGGCTGAAGGGCAGGTGATGGTGTTTACCTGCGGCAGAGCTTCCTGCTTTTCTGCCATGCCTCCTTTCAACTGAGATGACTGTGTGCTTTGTGGATTTATAGTCCTTTATTGATAAGCACCAGAATGAGGGAAACGGGCCATCTGGTGGTGTGTCCACTGGATGAAAAGTGAAAACACACACAGATTTTCTGCACAATCCAGAGAAGCAAGTGTAAATTGTTCCATTTTTCCTGCCTTCACTTGAAAAACTTTTCTGGACTGCAGTATGACAACACATGCTGCTTATCATGCATGCATTCACAGTTGCTCCTCTTTTTTCAAAATATGAAGGCTGTGGTAGCTGTTAAGAATGAGGCCTCATACCCCAGATCTTCATTCCATTTCAGGTAGCTGTATTGCACACTGAGTGAATGACTTTTTACTATCTCAAATGAAACAGAAGAATCGGTGAGCACATTGTGGCATTCTGGAAGTATTTAGAAGGGGAAGAAAATGCTTTTTATCTACAACAGTCATTCTCACGTTGCAGAACAGAGACTCCTCCTCTTTTCAGCACAAACTGCAGGTAAGGAGAGTGTCTTTTTCCAACCAGGAAGTTCTGAAGCAAGGAACAAGTCACACGCCGGGCACAACACACGCCTTGCAAGGCCTTTAAAGGTGGCTGGGCTTTTAACAGAGCTGTATCCTCACTTGCTGACTGTGTGCTGGGTGTTTGAAGACAAGCACAGCAGTGAAGTGTCTTCAGAAAGAGTGGTAACGTGGGTCTGGACAATTATATACAATGGGGTTATAAAGTAGAAAAAAAGAAAAAAAAAAGAGAACCTGCCTACTATGATAGGAACAAAGTTTTGCAGCACTTTTTACAGTGGAAAAATATGTTTCTCTGGTTTGCTTGGATATCCTTGGGACTGCCAGTAAAGCTGTAGTTGAAGAGGTGACTAACTTATGCCAGCCTTTCGGAAGCTCTGACGCTGCCCGGGTGGCAGGGCACACTGTGCTGCAGAGGCCTGATGCTCCTGGGCTGGCTCTCCACACAGCAGCCTCTCCGCAGCCAGCTGCAGGCACAGGCAAAGTGAGCCCTTGCCAATGTTGTTGGACTGCAGGGTAATAAAACAGCTGCCAGTGCATTGCCTAATTTTGCCTGGAAAGTCAGACTCACCGCAGCCACTGCGGGAGGGCCCGGGGCACGGCAGTGGCAGGATCGGCTCGGCGGGTGGCAGGTGGCACAGCGGGGCTGGTGAGCATGATGGCACTGGCTATCTGCAGCCCCACTGGCTTCCTGCCCACCTGGCCTGGATCACACACTGAACCGTTTAGGACCTACAAACCCCTTTTTCCTGGGAAATGGTGGCCTGCATCCAATTCAAGTGACTCATATGCCTCCTCTGCCTTGTTTAAGCAGGAGTCTTCCCCTTTGAGCTTTGTATGTTCCATGAGGGCAAATTACTGTACTTCTGGAGAGGGGAAATCCAGTTCCCTGCCCTCTCTTCTATGCTACCGTCTGTATCTCTTCACAAATAACTACCTCATCCACTACTTTAAAGTCGTAATATTCCCCTTCCTCTTAAATCTGTCTTGGGAGAAAAATCGGCCAGCCTGCGCAAAGCCAGGACTGAAATATTGCCCAGTGTGGAGTTTCCTCATTGCTTTCCGAGGAGCCACTGGCACTCCCCACTTTTGGCACCTTCTCTTCCTTATGCTCACCTTCTGCTGGTGCCTCCCCAGCATGTGCCCACCTCGGACTGAGCGAGGACAGCTGTGGGGGCATAGCAGAGTTGTGTTGCATGGCTGTTCTGAAAGCAGCTCCCGCATCTGAATTCAGAGCTCTGAGCCACGGATCAGAACAGCAATAGGAATGTTTTTCAGATGTGAAGGGCCAACACCAGGCCTGTGCAAGTGGAAAGATGCCATTTTCTCTCCACTGTCTGTGTCTTTCTGGCCTCTGTTGTGATATGGAGCAACTTGCAGCTGGCTAACTTGTTCTTCTGCTGAAACAACCCTATAGACTGCAGTAGGAACACAGACCAGCTATGGCATCGATTCCCCCAACCAGGTTGTTATCCCCTCCTCTTTCCTGGACCACACATAAGCAGGTTCCTGAAGGGCAGGGCCACAACCAGCGATGCAGAGAGATGCCCAGGAGCACCCTGACCTGGTCCCAGAGGAGACCAAGCCTGAGACAGGGGGAGAAGACTCTCCACTTGAAAAGGAGGGAAAGAGAGAGTTTTAAATTATCAAAAAATTGAGTTACCTTTACGTATGTATCACAACAAGGGGAAAAAAATAATCCACCCAACCCAGCAGACGTTCTGTAGGAGGTAAGACTTTCACACTTGTGCTTGCCCGTCAGAAATGGCCTCTAATTGGATCTAGATCTGCCCAGCCTCCGGGTGTCTTCTGCCTCCTGTCCCCGGAGTTATGCGTTTGTTTTGCTGCTGCGTGTCCGCTCGGCGAGGTGTCTGTGATTGCCAAGTGAATGTGGATTCAGCTGGCTCTGACCAACTCTGGCATTTGAAAAAATCCTTTTTCTTCTGCTTGAATTTCCCTGCCAGCTGCCTGCGAGTCAGGACTTCCCAGCCAGCAGCTCTTGCTATTATCTGTTTTCACTTGCCTTGATGTTTACCAGATTGTAGTGCTTTTATCTCTATTAATCCTACCTCAGCGTGGAGCCCTGCTACTGCAGACCCTATGTGGCCTGGGCACTGGGTCAGAGCAAAAATAAATAGATGGATAGATAGATAACAAGTTCGCCCTACTGAGGAAACAGCAAGGTCTAAAACGCTGGCCAAAAATAATGCAAGTGTTGATGATCTCAGAGAAGAAAATAACTAAAAGCCCAGATGAAGGTATTGAAAATCAAAGCTTAAAATAAATGACAACTCATTAGACTAAATCTGAACTCTGCTGAAATTCTCTGCCAGATGAAAACGTTGGTATGAAAATAGTGCTGAGCAGCTGGGAGCAGGACAAGCTGCCCTGATTTTCTGGTCTGGGAAACTAAGTGCTGCTAAGAAGTGCTTTCATTTGTGATCTTCGATACATCTTGCCGTCAGTTAGAGGAGAAGGTCTGATTAAAAACGCAGCTAAAAATGTGGAGATTCTCAGTCTTTGAAGGGACAGAAAGCTATTCCAAACAAGCATCTAGTGATTGTTTCTCTTCCCCTCCAGTACCTACAAGTCATGGAGGAAGAAGGAAAATTTGGCATAAGCTTTTTTTTTTTTTTCTGCTTTTAAATTCTACTTTTGATCAAGTGCAACAATTTCAAAAGGAAGAAGTCACATCCAGTTCTAGTTGAAGTATTTATCTACAGGCAGTTCTGGTCAGTTGTCAGCACCCAGCGAAGAGTTCGGAAGAGGGGTGCCCCTGCAGTGCAAGGAGGGTAGGAAGGAGGGTAAGGAGGTTTTGGGGCGAGCCTGGTTTGGTGCCAGCTCCCCCTCAGGCGCTGGTTTCCGTGTGTGGCGGCGCCGTGCGTGGCGCACCCCCGCCACCCGGCCGGTCGGATCCCAGAGAAGCACCCGTTTAATTTTATTTAATTTTACTTTCACAGAGCGCCTCAGCTATGAAAGCGCGGGCTTGCGGCCGCCACGGGGGGACAGGGAACACCTCAGCGCCCGCTCGGCCGGGCCCGGCTCCCCGCCGGCACCTGAGGGCAGGGGCCGGGCGGCGCGGGCGGGGCCGGCCCTCACATGCGCGGCGCCGCGGGGGCCATTGGCCGCTGCCGGGCGGCGGGCGGTGCTCCGGGACGCGGGACCGGCCCCCGCCGGCTGCCGGTGCCGTCCGTGCCGCCGAGCCATGCGGGTGCGCGCCGCATGCGGAGAGCGCGCTGCAGGGCGCCGCTAGGAGCCGAGCTCCGCCCGGCCCGGCCCGGCCCGGCTCGGCCCGGCCGCCCCCCTCGCCGCATGGCAGCGCCGCGGGAGTGAGCGACCGCGGAGAAGGAAGGTGCGTGTGGCCCCTCGGCGTGCCCCTGCCCCGGGGGTGGGAGAGCCGGCACGGGCAGCCCCTCGCCGCCCCTGTCGCTGCGCTGCCCGGCTCCCCTCCTTCCCTCGGTCCTGCGGGCAGCCCACCCCAGGCGCTGCCGAGTCCCGGGGGCGCAGCCGCCCCCCGGCGCTCGCCCCCCGTCTCCCGGTTTCGCCTGGCGGGGGCCGGCCCCCGGCGCGCAGGGGCCGCGCGGCAGGTTGCTGGGGCTGGAAAATGGAGGGCGGCGGCGGTGAGCAGCCCGGCGTGCGGGGCGGCGGGGCTCGGCGGGACTTCCTGTAATGGTGGTGCTGAACGCCGGGCGCTGCCGGGCCCGAGCCGCCGCGGGGAGCCCCCCCCCAGCCCCGTCGTGCCGGCTGCTCGGCGGCGGTGTCGGCTTTAAAAAAAAAAAAAAAAAAAAAAAAAAAAGCAGTGTTTATTTATTTATTTTCTTCAACGTGTCTGCCCGCGGTGGTGGGGAAGGACCGGCTTCCTTGCCTCGCAGACCGAAGGTGGGGGATGGCTGTGCCCCCCGCATGGGGAGGGGGCGTTAGGATGCGGGCGGTGGGCAGGAGCGGCGATGGCATTTCGGTCCCGCAGAGCGGGGCTGCCGCAAAGCACCCTCATCCCAGGCGGGTAGGTAAGTCCCTTTCTGCCTCCCTCCTCCTCTTCCCCCGGAGAAAGCAAAGAAAAACACCTCTCTTCACGTCTCCTCGGCTTTGGAGCAAGGACTGGTGGTGTAGATGGTTGGTGTTATGTTATTTGCCCTTGATTGCCATCTTAAATTAATTCAGCCAGCCTTGCTCCGAGGCCAGGATCGTGTTCGGTCTTTGTGATTTATAAATCCCCTGTAAACCTCGTGTTGTTAGTTGAAACTGATTTATGAGGTCTTGACCCAGGAATATGCTCCTCTGGTTATATTTTCTGTGCCGTACACCATTTTCTCCCATGCTTCTGAGGAAGCGCTGCCTTTCTAGTAAACTCAGTTGGTGCCTTGCCTGTATCTTGCTTAGTGTGAAAACCACTTGTCTGTCATGTCTGCTGCCGCCGGGTTCTCGCACACAATAGCGGTATCAATTTAAACATTCCTCGTTTATTTGCAAGCGAGGTTACTGTGGTAAAGATCCAAAGTTTACAAAGTCTGGATGAGGTAAGGCGGAGAAGGGAGCTGCAGCAAGCAGCAATTAGCGCTGTGAGATGCAGATGTGCTCAGTAGATACCCGCACCGGTCCTGGCACCTCCGGGGGGATGGCAGGCAACCCGTGCGGCGTGTTCAGACCTGGGGAAGGCATTCTGGAGCAGCAGCACCAGCAGCTGAGGAAGTCTGTGAGCTGCTGTCACGGGAGGTAATTAGTAATGGGAGCAAACCGGTGCGATAGCCCTGCAAGGAGGGTGACAGCACTTAAGTGCTTGCTGTGAAGATTAACAAGCGTGCGTTGCACTAATGCACCTGAATGTGTGAAAGGCAGTTCCCGACTTCCAGCTCTTTCTCAGCCCTGCCTTCTGTCACCTCAGAAAAGCCTCCCTCTCTCCTGTACCAGCAGGCAGGGAGTGCCGTGGAGATACCACGGCTGTACGTCCTGTGCGTGGGCATCTTTTCTGACAGCACACCCAGAGGGTGAGGAAAAAGCAAATGCTGTTGGAGATACGTTGCAATAGGTCCTGCTAGTGACAGGATGGGTGGAAAATAAATGCCACAGGAGAAAATGGTACACGCGTTCCTGTGGTCAGAAGCACTTGCGACCACGTGTGCTGTGGCTTGCTGCAGCTCTATGAGAAGTGACTGCGCTGAGCCTTCCTGCCTCAAAGCCAGTTCTTGCTTCCCCAGCTCTTCTCGTTCCTTCGTGCAGTGTGTCGAGGTCCTGTTCGAAGCCAGTGGCTGTCAATGGATTTTGAATCGGGTCCTGTGTTGCTGGCTGAGGCTTTTTGCCCTGCATGCTGCCAGTTCCTCCTGTTACTCGCTGACGGCTTCTCTGGGACCTCCGGAGGCAGAGTGCTGAGTCGGTGCCTCGGCTTCTTCCTGCACCTCTGATAGCAGAGGGCTTGGTGGGGAAACTGACTAATGTGTGGAAACTGGCTGATCACGAAGGGTTAATTAGTGTCCTGAGGCTTAAACCTTTTTATCAGTGGGGCTGGTGATGGCTGTTTTGCTGAAAAGTAGCTTGAGTCACAAATGGTGTCACGGGGGAAGCCAGTAAGCTATTTTCTCAACTAGAGGCAGACAGAAAGGAGTTCCACATAGTTAGCGCTGCTTTTGCCAAGCAGTGAACTTGAAAGGTTTTTCTCTTCTGTTCAAAAGAACAATCTGTATCTTCCAGTGAATTCATAAAAATACTGTGGATTCCTAAATATTCATAAAACATAACTAGCGGTATTTACCTGATGTTCAAATGTTACTATATAATGTAAAAAGAATAAAGCATGTTAAGCTCCTGCTGTTTAAATTTCTCCTTTTTTTTTTGTCAGCATCAGAACTAGACTGCACTAGTTCTCCTTTTTTTTTTTTTTTTTTTGTCTCTTGGCTGTGGAGAGATTATAACCTAGCAAAAAAATAATAATAATGCTATTGATATATTAAGAAAAATGGAAATAGTTTTCCCCAGAAGCTTTGCATTTAGATAAAGAGTTGTCTGCTTTTGCATAACTGACATCTTAAACGTTTTTTTTTCTAACAAGCAGTGAAAAGTCTGTGGACTTCACCATGCAAAGACTTGTGCATATGACTAATTATCTGCACGTGTATGGTCTCATGAGCATGCATGCATGCAAAAGGCTCTCTGGGGCCACAGCAGTGGTGCTTGATTTTGCAAGTATTTATTCTTGGCTGTGATGTTGAGCTGCTGTGGGCCTGTACCTGTAAGTATTTGCCAGAAAAGGGCTGAAATACAGAGGAGGATGTTTGTGAAATACAGTTTTCTAGCAGCTTCCAAAAAAAGCCAACGGTAGGTATTGTTTTAAAGCAGTTCCACACCTCATACCTCGAGAACACTTTGAGCCACGTTTTTTCCAAGTTTGACTTGCCTGCGTTGGGGACGGGTTTGGCTCACAATCTTTTGGTCTAAGCAAATTGAGTGCAATTTTCTTTTAACCATATAACAAAGAATAGGTACTGATTGCTTGCCAAATAATTTTTCCCCTCAGATATTCCAAACAAATTTAGGAAAGAACAAAGCCAGCATTTCTAGCGTTTGACTTGTTGAGAATCATCTTGGGGTTTGGCATGTTAAAAAGCAAAGTGCGTCACGAGTCAAGTTGGCGCTTTCTAATACCATCAGTAATACTAATTTCCACATCATTAATTTTAACTGACACTGCTTCTATCTTTCTGTCGACACAACTTTCTTTAATTAAAAGAATCAAGGTTCTTTTCAGTTATTTTTGTATTCTTTTCAACTGTGCTCTTCCAGTCTTGGAACAGTGGGTTGCTGGCCCCCTCCAGGAAGCAGATAAGGAAGACAACTCAAATGCCCTCGTGTAGCAGCTCCCCAAGTGGTGAGGGAAACATCCTTTCAAGAAGGAAGCTTGTTTGCTTGGACTCAGCCAGCAGAACGCTTCTTTTGCTCACACTTGGAGGAAAGCAGTGGTATGGGAAGAGGGCACGGCTGCACCAAGGACCTGTTTTTTGGCACTTCTCTAAAAGAAGTACCTCCCCTTTTCTTCCTCCTTTTCGTGTACAATCTAGGCTGTGAAAACCTGTTGTTCATGTAGTCTCAGAACTGTTGCTACCTACAGTTTTCCTTCTTTCTACTCGAGCCACTTTCCTCAGAAGTGGTTTGCTCTAAGGCTGGAATAGTCATGATGCTCAGGATTTCAGAAACAATCACGTTACAGTGACCTTAGGGAAGGAGAAAAGTTATCTGTTGCTCAGATGTTTTTCTCTTTTGAGACCTCTTTTTTTGGTGAATGTAGCTCTGATGAAGAAGCAGAAAAAATAACCAGGCTGAGAGCGTATGGCATCTAGCAGTGAGTGAGGATAGCAGTCACCTTTATTCCCCATGGTCTTGCATTTTGTGTTGTGTGATCAGCAGAGGAAATGGTCCAGTTCTTGTGACCTATCTTGCTCCTTCATAGTGTTAAGAACGAACACTTTCCCTATGTGGTCTCTCTGTTAAAAGTTGTGCATCTTGGCTGTTCTGCCTTACAGAGGTCTCGCTTGAAGGCCAGGAAGCTGCAGTGGAAGATTTCCCAGATGCAGGGGGTAGGTATAACAGCTAATGAAGTGTTACTTCTTTCTGTTATTGTCATATCTCTTCAAACTGATTGCCTAGTATTTAAATTTGAAAAAGCTGCACACTTCCCAGACCAGGGTTCTAAACAGTCTTAATATAAATCCCTCTCTCCTCACTTGCTCAGGATTTTTCTGCCTGGGTTGTGTCTCCTGATTTTCCCGTGTTGAGGTTAAGGTTGGGGGCTGCCTGAATGCTGTGTTACGTGTCTTACCTACAACTCCCATTGAGCTGGCAAGTATGAGGAGACCTGCAGCAGACTGTGTCCCTGAGCATCTGCTGGACCCCTCCCCTATTCTATTCAGTGGAGATAGACACAGAAAGGAAAAAGCACAGATGTGGAAGCTCTTCATAGCCTTTCCAACGAAGCAGCAGGGCAGGCTCCTACCCACCCCCATGCAACCAAATGGCTGCAAAGCCCCAGCCAAGATGCCTTTTTTTTTTTTTCCCCTTGGACTTCATTCTTAACAAGTTAGCACTGAGATAAGTTTCTCTATAAAAGATGTTCTTGATTGCCCTTGGGTTCTGCAGAAGACGGGACTGCCACACCTTTGGTGTTTTTCAAGCCTGGCTGATGCCACAGATACCAACATGCCTGCTAAAAGCAGCGTGTTTTTTTTTTTCTGGGTGGGCTTCATTTGACAAACTTCATTCTTGCTGCAGTGATTTTTCCCATCTTCCGATTATAGCTGTAAGGAGAAAACAAATGCATGTGGTATGTATATAAATATGGTGACTGAATAATCTGTCTGTTCCTCAGCCATCACAGGATAGGAAAGAAAGGGAACTTTTACTCTTCCAGTTGGTGTGAGATCTCGTATGAAGAACACCGGAATAACCGTGGTGCGGGCTGCGGGAGCTGTGTGCTAGGGACAGAGGTGGTTCTGTAACCTTGCAGTACTTAAGGTTAAGACAGGCTGGTAACACCAAGGAGATCTTTTGTGTACCTTGATATGTGTACCTACAAAGTTGATTTTGTCTTTTGTTAACAGAAAGTATGGGTTGTCTGTCTCGAATACAGTGATTTTTTTAAAAAAAAAAAAAAAAAAACAGGCTTATACAACAGTGACTTGCTAATCATAGAAAATAACCTTTCAGTTCAAAAGCTCCCTCTGTGAATATTAATATTTTATACAGAAGTATTATGTAATAGACATTTTGTCGCCTTTGCAGTCTTCACAGAGGAACACGTTCTCAGGATTGTGTCGTTCTGATTGTTCAGTAGAAATTCGTGCACTAAACCAATGCAAATGTCAGTGAACAATTTCAAAAAGTCCATCCTGCATATCTGTACATGGTGCTTTGTGTACAGATCATGGAAAGGGAGGATGGGAACGAGAATCTGGCGGTCATTGCATGAAAACTTGAATAAGAAGTGTGAAAGGTAGCGTGTTGTCCTGCTCTGTTCCCCAGCTCCGATACGGTTACCGACCCTTTCCACATGTATTAGCAATTGCCCTCATCAAAGGTGCACAGAGGAACCAGACTTCACACTTAATCTGACTGGCGTTTAAAAATACAGACTCACAAATCTACATACAGAGTTTCTCTCAGTGGCTGTCATCCAAAAACTTTCATGTGCTTGCTTTCTGTCTAATTAAATTAAGAAATAAAGCCTAAACTGCCTCAGCCGAGAAGAACTGACAAAAGGGACATGAAGTTTTTTTATGCATATGACTCTTTTTTTTAAGTAATGTTTGCTGTTTTATAATCCGTACTAAATTTCTTCACTGTTTTACCTCATTGGCATTGTTAGTAGAGGGAAAGGGAAGGCAGTTGATAGTTTTGCTTCCCACCTTTCCTATCCCTCTGACAACAAACCATCGGCCCTTGGAACAAGGAAGCAGAGGAATGTGGAGACACAGGGCTCCTTGTGCTGCAGAGCCAAGCGTGCTCAGGGCGAGTGCCCCAGTGGGGAAGCAGGCAGGAGGGTGTCTAATACGAATAATGGAAGAAGAGCAGCTCTTGGAAACGAGAGTAAACTGAGAATGAGGAAGAAATGTACTGATGAAAAAAAAACACACGAGAAATGAAGCGATTTGGACAAGACTCTATTTCCAGCGGTTAAAATTCATTGTTAGAATTGATATTTGTTTGTTTTTAGTGTAATTTGATTTAAGATGTACCTAGATTGAAAGGTAAAGTTATGAGGGTCCTTATTAGCATCAGTCAGTTTAAAGAAATTGCTGAGCAAATCTTGCAGAAGAACAAAAATGGTAATGCATACAGTGAAGCCATGAAATAGAACCACTAAAGAGGCATGCAAAAATACAAAAAAAAAAAAAATAGTTACAGCATGGCAAAGGCAAGGAGGTAACAGGGTTGTTGAGAAAAGTATGAGTAAATATAAAATAAGATCTGAATGTACTAGATGACATGTGCTGTTCTGTGCCCAGGAAGTGTGTGCATCGGCTGGAGTGATGAGGGTGGTCTCTCTCCAGATGCAGGGCATGCACAATCCTTGTCCCCATGGCCAGCTTCTCCTGGGTGAAAACCAGTTTAGAAGCACCTTCTGAAGTGATACAGACCAATGTGTAGTTCTAGACATCTGTTACAGCAAATTTAACTGGCTCCTCAAGGCTTCCAGGCTGGACTGGGAAGAGCCTGGCCTTGCACCTGCAGAGCTGTCCACGTGGGCGAGGCCGTAGTGCTGCTTCTCCGCTCCCTCCTCTGCGGGTAGTAGCTGCCACTGTCACCCCTCCATCGGGGGCTTCTTCAGCCTCTGATGGTTTACCTGCTCACTACCTGAGCTCGTGAGATCCTGAATTTGGCTTGCTGTCTGGTAAAGAATATAATAGCAGCTTCTGCTCTTGCTGCCTGTGGGTCAAAGAGCGGGTTGCCGGCAGCACCAGGACGCCCTGCCTGTAGGGAGCCCTGTCGGGACCCCGGGGCTCCATGAAGCGGGAGCAGTGCCTAAGGCGTTTTCCAGAGGCAAGGCGGTTCCAGGCCTGGCTGGAGCAGACCCACTCTGCCCTCCTGCCCACTTCTCCCACGCAGCTGGGGACAGGGCTGGGGCCTTTGAAGCTCCCGGGTGGCCTCCAGTCAGCTGGAGCCGATTGTGAAACCTTGCTCGGAGATAGCAGCAAAATCTGGTATTTATCTGGTTAGGTCGCATGCTGCTTTTGACAATACTTCTGTAGTAGGTTTCCGTGCTGGCTTGGGGGTTTTCTTCTCTCTTGGTAGCATGACATTTTTCTTCTGTGGTGGGTTGTTGTTTGTCTTTCTCATGCAGCAGCAAGGGAGGAAGATGGCATTTTAACCAAAGCGATTGTCAAATGTCGGCGGCTGGTTGCGCTCTTGGAAATGTATGTGTGTGGAACTGAGAATTACTTGGTTGTGCTGAAACTAAGCCTCTTTATGAGTGAAACTGCTTCATTTATAGTTAATTTATTAACTGAGTTCTCCCCCCTCTCCCGAAGATCTCTGCTTCTTCTGCAAAATACTGGGATTTCTCTGCATTCTCCTCTTTTTACAGAACTCACAATAATTTGCTTTGCAAATGTCATCTGATTTCTTTATTTCATTCTGTTAGCAATGATTGTTTCCATGCTAATTGCAGCAGAAATAGTATTTTTAGTAGTGGAAAAAATGTTTGATTGAGTGACTGCACCGACGAAGGCAGCCACACGTAGGCTACGGCATACAGGATGTGGCGTTTGGAGGTTGCATGTGTTTTGCCAGATGTGCCAAGTGCCTGGCCTGATGCCATCACCCCAGTGTATGTAGGGTGTAAGGCTTTCCCTGTGCTGAGCAGCCTGAAAGCACAGCAAAAGACTAGGGGGAACAAGAGCTGGAGGAGAGACGAGGTTATAGAAATGGTACGAGTGCTCCCTGTTTAACCTCCTTCACACCAGCTATCCCACGTGCTCGTGCTGTAGAAGAGTGGGTGTATAATCTTGTATTGGAGCAGATGTTCCTGTAAATAGGACGTTGCTTTGTTTTGGTAAATTGAAGCTGTCACCTCAAAAATGAGAGGGGGAAGCCACTTGGAAGAATTCTTCAAACGGGGCTTGGAACAGAATCCAGAGGAATTTCTGTGCAAGGACTGCAGGGAAAATTCCTTTGCTGGCCTTGTCTCAGCACAGGCATTTCCTTACACACTGATATGGTTTATACAAGAATCTCTACTTTAATATTATTATTTTTTAACCAAAATTGGATTCTTGAGTGCTTTATTTGTCATTTGTTTCCCTCAGCCTCTCCTCCAGGTATGTTCTAGTTCCTGTGCTTGGTCTGCCCTGGCAAGGGGAGAGTGGTGGTGGACCTCAGCAGGCTTTCAGACTGAGATAGTGCCTTTGAAGACAATATGTCCTTTCCTTCCACGCCTCACCAGTGTGGTGGTGGTGTTTGGCCTCTCTGGACACCTCTCCTTAAAGGCTGATGCATTTTCCAAAAAAAAAAAAAAAAAAAATCATTCCTCTTGCTTTGGCAGCGTTAGCTGCCTTTGCCTTCTGTTCTCAAATGCTGGCTGTTGACTTTGGGATGGCTGCAAGGGAGAGGCTGAGGCACGGCAAACCCTGCCCCAGCCCTTGTGTGGTTCTCTGACCTCGCAAGGGGAGGTTATGGAAACAGCCAAGGTGAATGGCCCTGCGGCTATCGGAGCATTTTCTGTCAGGGATCAAGTACGCTCCAAAGGTCTCTCCTGAAACCTGCTCACAGCAGACCTTTGTAAAGTACCCAGTCAGGGCTTTTTTTCCTCCCCATGCATTTAAAGACTGCAAGCAGGCTCTGAAGCCTCAGATTTCAGTGCTGCGGCCTGTGAAGTGATTGAGCACTCCTAAGAGACCTCTTGACCACTGCTTTGCAATCCCCTGACCCTTCTTAAGGAGGAAAAAGGAAAACCCCTTTACTTTAAGATGCACTTCTTGTTTGCATGTTCAGCAGCGCCTTCCCCATCTGCTGGCCCCAGTCTCCCCGCTGTGGAGGTGGCAGGCGCGTGGTGGCAGGTCCCGCTGGGGGCAGCGGGAGAGCCGCGGCCATGACAGGGTTTGGGCTCTGCAGTGGCATCGGTGCGCCCAGCGGCTCGCCCTGTTTGTTGATTGGAGGCAATTACTGTGAAATACTTGATTTGTAACGAGGCATATTCACAAGCAGCAAACTAAAATAAATACTCATGAGCAACCTGTCGGCACGTGGCTCTTGGCTTTGCTGAGCCGCTGCTTTCCGTCTGCAGGCTGAGCACTGCCTGGGTGGCTGGAGGCGAGGGGAGGCGTGCAGGACTGCAGCTGGGGGAGAGCCCCGTTTCTTCTCCATGTTATTGTCCCAGGGATACGGGCGTGAGGTTTCCAGGCAGCCTGCGGGTTGCTTGTCCAGCACGCGGCTGTAAGGCAGCAGTCTGGGTGGGATCAGCGTGTAGCTGGTCTGGACTGGCTCCTACAGCATTGGGGGGGTGGCAGTGTGGAAATAGCGGTGCGCTCGGTTGAGTGTGGTGGGGGAGCTCGTGTTTAATAAAATATGGGGGAAATGGCAAGTTGCTAGTTCGAGGGATCTTGGCTCTTTAAGACAACTCGTTTAGAGTGTTTCTGAAATTATTAAAATAAGGGTGTGCTCAGCCTTCCCCCAGAGACCAGGCGCTGGTGGTAAGAGGATGACTAACTCTGCTTCCGTGTCGCAGAGCGGCGCTTCTCTGACACCCCCACAAGTGCCAATACTTCACTTGGCTGGTTTGATTCACAGCAGTTTGTTTTTACACAGGAAGCGTCCGAGGCACTTACCAAAATGAGACAGTGACCACCAGCACCTGGCTTGGTGTTCTCATCACCGGAGCCTCCTGGAGCCAGAGCTCAGCTCAGCTGCAGCCAGAGGAGGAAGGAGGAGAAGCACAGCCTGATCAGGTACTGAGCCAGGAGCAGGACAAGTCCTCTGGTGCTGAGTAACGTGGAATTGTGAATGACTGTTGATTTAGAAAAATAAAAATAGAACTGTTTCTTAAGAAGTGTTGTGTGCATGCATGATGCGCCTGTGGTCTGGGAATGATATCTCCATCCCTTGTGTGCCCAGCGTGGGTACGTGGTGTAAGCTACTATTCTGTACTAGACCTGAGGTGAACGTAAATGCATGCAGCTCTTGTGTTTTTGGGGGTATTTGATTTAGACGTTGAGTTCTGATACAGCTCAGTGCTTGCAAGTACCTAGGCTCCACGTGGATTGGAAAAAATTGGCTAAGAATACTCTTAATTAGTGTTTGAGTGTTGAATAGCAATTTGATGTCTTAAAGGACAGATATTTTTCTTTGTTCTTATTTGGAGTCTTAAATGCCAGCTTTTCAAGAAGCATGTTACATAGTACAGAAAGGTAGCAGACTGGTGAATTGTAGGACAAAACCAACCGTCAGCTTGCTAACCGTGTTATTTGCTGAGATTCCTGTAACTGTTCCTGGAAACTGATATTTATTCTTGTATGCACATCTTTGGTTGTTAGGCTCATTTTAGATGAAGACAGCCAGAGAAGTTCAAGGTTTTGCTTTATTGTATTAGGTTTGTTTTTTTTTTCCTTACATAACTGTACTTTTCAGTTGATGTGGAACTCGTGCTCTGAGGACCATGTTCTGAAAAGACTTGTGCATATTTTCTGTGCATCTTAAAAAATCCTTAAGAATTTACCACTATGTTTGTTCATACAGTGCTTGGGATGACAGCAGCCCACAATTTACTTCTGGAGGGAAGTCTCTTTGGAGACATATTTTTCACCTGGAATGATGCTTTGTCTTCAGAAATATCAGCATCTGTCCCTTAGGTTGTCTGAATTTATTCCAGTCACATTTTGATGCTTTTATTTATTGACCCAGGTGGAAAAAAGTGGGTTTTTGTTTAGATGATCTATTATGAAAAATATTAATGATTTGGGGGTAATTTCCAGCTCAATCTGATTTTATCTTTCCTTTTGTAGTTAGGAAAAGGGATGTCTTTTTCTAGCATGCATTTCTAGTATAGCCTTTACTATTTTGCCCTGGGGAAAAAAAAAATCAGCATTTATTTGATTCAACAACTGGCTTCCTGCTTCACAGGAAGAAGAGGTAGTGGCTCATTTGCCTGCAAACATCCCTCCTGCAGAGAGTCCTTTGTCAGGGAGTTAGAGGAAAGCTAGTAGTGACTGTTGAAATAGCCACATAGCAGGATGAAGAGGGATTACTGAAGCATTACTAGAAAACGTATGGCTATGTGCAAGACCTCATGTACTCCACAGACAGGCTGACCTGAATTTTGCAGCCAGGCCGTACTGGCTTCTGCATTGATGTGATGTGGCAGGCTGCATAACCTGCAGCAGATCGTGGTTTTTTTTAAAAAAAAAAAAGGAGGGAGGGGAACACAGATTTATATTTGAATAGAAACACATACAGGGCTGTCTTTATGACTCTGCTTAACCCATCTAAAGCTTTTTTGTTGTTTCTTAACCAGTAGCTGTCTACTCAATTTTGTGTACTTTTCATGTAGTCAGAATAAGGCTGCATTGCTCATTATGAAGAGTGAAGATGAGGCATTCTTTACTGCTGCATGGAGAAATATGTGGATGGATTTGCTCATAAGAGGCTTTTACAGGTGACTTAGAGTTGTGAGATAGGTTTTAGCAAAGAAATGTTAATATTTATCTTAGCAGTGAAACAGTTAACGGAACTGACACTTAATCATCTGCTGGAGGAAGTGTGGAATAGGATTAGTATCCACTAGACATAATGGATATAGCTTGCAAGTATGTTTTCGGGCTATCTTAATTTGGGAAGATTACACATTATACATGAAGTATGACAAAAATCCAAATAGAAACCAAAATGAAATCCAAATCCAAATGGACACCATGTCAAAATAAAGTAGGTGATTCTGACCTGTGTGCAGACTTCTGTTGCTGTTACTTCTTGCCGTAGGATTTTGACTTTGCAGTTTAGTTTTCTACTGGCACAAGCCTGGTGTGATGGCAGTTACCACTTCCTCCCTTTTTCTGTGGATGTAAGCTGTGCTGATGCAATGCTCTCCTTTTCCTTCACCCCTCCCACATGCAAGCTTTCTTTACCCTGTCTCACCACTTCCTCCTGAGGTGCCCCTACAGCAATGAGAGATTTTTCTGCTGGTGCTGTTTAAACCAGGTGCTATGAAAGGAACAGTTTGTGCAGGCAGAAGAAAATTCGCAGCCACTAAAAAGGTTTCTACAGTAAATTTTTGCTGGCAAGAGAGGAGAGGGATTCTTGGTTGATACAGCTAAATCAGCAACACGTTAAAGTGTGGCTAGGGGCTTTACTGCGTAAGTGTTCTGGTCTGGTAACTGGGGTGAAATGTGTATGCATAAATATATATATCAAATTTATGTCTAGAAACCCCTTTTGATTTTTTTAAGAGGAATTTCTGCAGCTGCAAACTCACGAAGTGCCAGGGGAAATACTGATATCCTCAAACACAGCTCATTTATTTTGAATCACACTTCACTGATGTGCTTTTGGTAAGTTTTAAAAGCAGCTTGTCTGTATGAGCTATTTGTTTACCATGTGCATGCAGCAAGTGTCAGTGCTGATCTTCTAGAAGTAGAATGAAAGGGACCTGAGGAAGGCAAAAATTTGCGTGGGTATTTTCTTTTTTGGTTTCTTGTGTCCTGCTGACAGGTGTCACAGCATGTTGTGCATCTGGGTGATGTAAGACAAAACATTATTTCTCAGGTTTTTCCTTCTTCAATATGCTGTCTCAGAGGTGCAGCCAGTGTTGCCCGTTGGCTCAGCTTTAGCCAGCAGTGGATCCCTTTTGGAGACAGCTGGAACATAAACGTAATGCAAGGTGAGCCTGAGGGGGCTGCGGCCGGTGGAGGAAGCACGGCATGCTGGCCCCATGTCCTGCACTGCCTCACCGGAGGAACTGGGTACAGCATGTGGTGAGGGGCCTGGAGAGCGAGGAATGTTTTTCCCAAATGAGCGTGTGTATGCATTTATTTCAATACCAGAAAAAGTAATTAGAATTCAGTTAATTTATGAGTAAATGAAATTGAAATTCACCCCAAAACAGTAAACTCTTCTGTCTGCAACGGTGTTGTTGTCAAGGTTGTCTCAAAGCAGAAGAAATTTTTTTCATAGGTTTCAGCACAAATTTTATTTCAACTGCTTCTTTGCAATAAGAAGGACCTCCATGTACGTCACCCCAGGACTGCTATTTCCATGTTATGTTATCTTTTTTTTCTTTCCCACTGGTAGAGTTATATTTGTCATGCAGAATTTTCAGTGCTAGCATTAGACACAAACTGGAAAATGACCTTACTTTGGTGTTTTTTCCACTGTTTTTAGCTTTGATGCTGCTTTGAATAGACAAAAGGCTTGTTCATCAGTGACAACCAAGGCCAGTCCCCACAGCCAGACTGCTGCAAGCTGAGCTGCTTCTGGCCGGCTGGTTCTTCTGTGAGTCCGGACCTGGCCCCGCCACGGGCAGCAGTACCAACTGCAGGACCTCCGGGAGGAAAGGGTGTGGAGTATGGATATTTGTCAGCAAACTTGCTGTAGCATAGAGTGTGTGACAAAGGTCAAAACATAGCAGTTCTTTAAGCCTTTAATGGAGTAATGTCATGTTTAATGCTTTCATCTGCATAGACCAATATTTGACTAAATAGAAAGCAAATTCGGTAGACTTTAGTAATTTTATCTATGTGTTTTGACACAATGTGGTGGTGTTTTGAAATGCTTATCCTTCTCTGAATTCTCCACTGGAATCTCAGGAGGTATTTTTTGGATAGGTGAAAGGAGCTCCTCAACTTGTTGTCACTCTCTCAAGCTTTGTCCCTTGTCTTAGGTAGGCAATGCTTTCTTGAGTAAGGCAGCACCATCACAGTGTGTTTGTTGTCTTGGAGGTTTCATGCTTCAAGAGCTTGAAATTGGTGTAGTGAGGCTGGCCATCAGGAGTAAGGTATGCCTGTCCTCATCCAGACCTGATTTAATCTTGCAGTGAAGTGAAATGCTTCCAGCAGCTAAGGACAGTAGAAGGGACTGGGATGGAAGGGTGAAGTTTTCCTTTCCAAGACTTGATTTTATGTAGATCTGCTTAACATTTTGTATAGTAATGTTGTACTTTCACTTCTTGGTGGTGAAAAGGACGTACTATAAGAAGTTGGTGACATTATTGTCTGGCATCTCAGACGGTAAAGATGAGGGGAGAGAGAGCGATTTGCAGCAGAAAAGCAAACAGCTCTTTGCCCAATTATTTCAGTGTTGCTGTGGTTTAGTTGTAATATTGTGTCACTCTGTTCACAGCTTTTTATAGATCCTTTTAGATTTATTTTTTACATTTAAATGAATAATACATTTCTTAGTTTTGTTTATTATTTCAAATGCTAGAGTTTCTTTGCAGTTGTAACATTCTACTTGTTCTGGTGATTGAATATTACAAACCTGGCCTTTGTTGTTGAGTTCCCAAACTTCTCACTTATCTGACTTTGCATTTCATGAAGTAGTTCTTGCTCAGTGTAATTGGAAGCTGTAGAAAAGTTTTCTCTGCATAATTAGAATTGATTTGATCAGTAAGGCATCAATCTCTTTCCCATTCCCTTAAATCTTATCTTCTGCAAGAGCTGTGGGGAAAAAAAAAAGTAATTTTCTGCTGCTAAACTGAATCTGCCACCTTTTGAAGTAAAATGTTTATCTGAGCTGCCTACAAAGTCCATTTTTCTGGTCAGTTCAAATTATGTAAGGAACTTAGTGATTATTAATGATGTTGTGTTTGAAATGTTAAAAAAAAAAAAAAAAGATATATAAGAAAAAAATTGCTGCTTGCAGAAGGACTGCAGCTCAGCGTCTGCCTGTAGTTTGCAGCTGGAGCTTGTGGTCCTGCATGCTTTTCAGCTGCAGGGAAGTGCTCTAGGATGTGGGTGAGTATTTGGAGTGGCAGAGGTGGGTGGGTGGTGCCACAGAGAGGCATTGGTAGGGGCAGCGGCATGGAGCAAAGAGCTGGGTAATGTATTGATCCACCTCTTGGGGCTGTGCTGTCCTGGTATGAGGATTTAGATCAAGACAATCTGGAATGACTGACAGCTCGGTGAAATAATCAGGCTGCCTAGAGCTCTATCATCTTGTTAAGCATCGTTTGAGATTTATGGTATGTTCATTTCTCTTTAATGCAACTGATTTAAGATACGTAAATGTGTTTCTAGCACTATGTTTGTAGTTTTTCTCCCTACAACTCATGTAACTTTAATACTTATGTATTTCTTGGTTTCATACAACTTCTGTCTCAACCAGTGTTCAGTCTGAAAGTAATAATAGAGGAACTGTGACTTTCACAAAAACAGCATGCATAGATTGGGAGAGATGAGGAGCTGAGAACTAGAGCTCCCATCCATAAGTATTTAGCAAAGCTTATTTCAACTACTTCTGTCTTTGTTATAATTACTCGAGTTATGCCAAACTAAAAGCTCCAAGCATGCTTTGGTTTGACATTTAGCTAAATCATACACTCATTTAGGTTGGAAAAGATCTGTAAGATCATCTGGTCCAACCTTTAACCTAGCACTGCCAAGTCTACTACTAAACAGTGTCACTAAGCATTACATCTACACATGCTTTGAAGACCTCCAGGAATGGTGATTCAACCACTTCCCGGGCAGCGCATTCCACTACTTCACAACCCTTTCAGTGAAGAAATTTTTCCTAATAACTGACCTGAACCTCCCCTGACACAACTTAAAGCCATTTCCTCTTGTCTTATCACTTAGTGCTTGGGAGAAGAGACCAATCCTCATCTCGCTATAGTCTCCTTTAAGGTAATTGTAGAGCCTCTTTTTCTCTGGGCTGAACATCCCCAGTTCCCTCAGCTGTTCCTCATAAGACTTGTTCTCTAGACCCTCACATGTAATATCCTAATGAGGAGGAGAATTGCTTCTGTGCACATTGAATAGCACTTGTAGTTCTTGTATGTTGGATAACATGTACGTAGTTGGTGGAATTTGTGGTTGGTGGTTTTTGTTTTTGTTTTGTTTTTTTTTTTTTCAGTCACAAGTTTCTCTTGTTTGTGTGGGTTGCTCACATAGCTGTTAGTGGGAAGAGACAAACACTTGATACAGAAAAAGATGACGAGGCAAGGGCTGTCATGTATTATGTATATATTCTGTGCCTTGCATGCTGAGGCCCTGACCTACTTCAGGCCTCTAAGTACTTCTGCAATGTAAGTGTTTAGTAATGATAAACTGCAGCACTTGGCAGAGGGATTCAGTGTGCACAAACAGCACCTTAAACAACCTCTTATCCTTTCCCTGAAATGAGCCAGTTTAAAGGTTTCTGTTCTTTCGGGAGGGGTTGGACGAGTTGCTTCTTTGCGGTGTGTGCTGACATGGTATTCAGTGACCAGCACCTTGGTTTAGTGCATGTCAGCAAAGTAAGATGATAGAGCTGCCTTGTCTGACCTGTGTTTTTCTGCGTGTGTTGCAGTAATTCTTAGAGTGTATATTAACTTTTCAGAAGTAGTCAATATACTTAGAAAAGCCCTGGTCTCTAATAACATCTGAAAACAAGGACAGCAACAAGAAAGCAAAAGACCAGAAAGTCCCCATCAACAAAATGAGCTGTAACATGGTCAATGGGAGAGCTGCTTGCAGCCAAGGGCACTCATCGAAGGGGAGGTGGGTTAGGAAAACTTGAAAGCTGTCTTGGCTTTTTCAGTGAGGACAGGGTTGGACTCTCCAACTACATGCTCAGAGTAGCCGTGTAACGTAATGTTACTTACAGCATTATATCAGGCTGAGTTTCACAGCTTGTCACAAAAGGCCTTGGGGCATGTTCTTGGCTTTCTGGAGGGTCTGATCAAAGATGACGGAACTAGGCGGGCTAAGAGGTCATGGCATTTTAGAAAGAGAGCCTCTTAAAAATAACTCAATGACCTTTTTCAGTTGGAGGTATCCCCAAGATAAGTTGTTTTTGATTGATCTGAAGCCAGGGCTATGAGTGTTTCCTGCTTACTGGATGCATTGAACGTGGATTCATGCACATGGGGTTAAAAGGCTGTGTGGATCAGCGCTTGTTGAAAATGTTTCCTGAAACTTGAATGGGTTAAACAATGCTACTGATGTTTCTTGATACCTTTTTGAAATATCACCTACCAAATTAAAAGCGTGTGTAGGGGATGGACTTGTTTTCATTCTGTATAACTGGAAATCACACCAGGAATGTGCATCTTGTTTTTAGAGCAGTCATAGACCAGTCCTCAGGAGCTGACTCACTGCTGTTTTGTAAGCAGGGTTTGCCTTTCTTTCATGTGGTTCTACATTTTTCCATTCCCCAGTCCACTGCAATTTAGATCTTCCCTGAGCATGCTGGCGTCAGAAAACCTTCGTCTAGCATAGAGCGTTGTCCTGCATGCGTTGCTTGTGCTCAGCCTGATTTGACAATAGCAAATGTAAAGTTTAGTTATTTCATTGCTTTCTAGTTGTGCCTTTGTCAAATTGTGCTGCAAGGGCACTTTCCCTGTAATTGTGTAACAGGATGGTAAATAAAATATTTTTAATCGTTTGGGAGGGGTGTATTGTGTTTAGTCTAGTGTTACGCTGTCTTACTTTTATGGGCCTGCTTTCAGTTCTTTCCTACACAACGATTGAGACTTAATCTTGAGTTTCAGATAAATCGACTTGTTCAGCTTGTATATTTTTCCGAGCTGCTCTACTGGGATACTATGGTGGGGTGGGATTGGGAAAAATGGGCAGCTGGAAAGAATAAGGGGAAGGCCAAGGCTCTGTACAGTTTGAGCCTTCAAGTTATAATTTCTAGTGTGGAGTGCACCTTGTATTATGCCACTGGATTCCGCTGTTGACTTTCAAGATCACTGAAACTTAGTACTTATTCTCACATCTTGGTAACACTTTATTTGTGGCAGATCAGGTACCTTCCTGTGATTGATAGTAACATTTTTTTGCTTCTTTGTAGTTGGATCAATTTTTTTTATTTTTTTTTTTTGGTGGCAGTTTAGGAGGAGGTAAGGTGCCAAAAATCTGCAGCACTGTCAGCATTTTTTTTTTTTTTTTAAACCAAAAGCTTTTCTGAAAATAGCTGCACAAACGTGTAAATCAAACTCTTCTAACAGGTCTGCTACCTGTATTTTTTTTATATAGCTTTGCTAGGGTAAAAGAAGGTCTGATTGTTCTAAGTGATGTTATTGCAGAACTTGTGTGGCTGTAAAACTGACAAGTGTGTGAATTTCACGTTACTTCTGTATGATTGAGATTAAGGACAGTGGTGTGCGTTGCCAGTGGAAATATTCCCAGGGAAACTATATTTGAGAGTAGGGAAGAGCACCCAGCAGAGATTAAGAAATATTTTTTTTCCTTCCTACTCCACTGTGGCCACGAGGCTGAATGTAGTGGAAGGGAAAAATGAAAACCATTCTCACGGAAAAAGGGTGGAGTGATACCACTTTCCTTGATAGAAAAGAGGCTGTGAAGAGCGGAGAAACTATAGGAAGATTTTCATTTCCTGGAAGGAGTTTCACGTTTGACATGGGAAAGTGGGACTGATAGGAAGGCCTGTAGAAAGGCAGCACCTTTCCCCAGAGCTGCTGGACTTCAGTCTGGGTGTTCCTGCAGCAAACTCCACCCTCTCATTTCATATCTGTCTGGTATGTTTTCTCAGCCTTGATGCCATTGTCATGTTATTGCTGGCAAAAAAAACCCTCCGTGTGTGGGAGATATGCAAACATGTTGTAACGTTCTGATATAACTTTAGTGCAGGAAAAGAGCAAGCTCTGTACGTAGGTATCTCCAGCTGAGCTCCAGTCTTGCAGCTGAATTCATGAAATAAAGCTGCTGACCCTGAAAAGAGGTTTAGATGGATGTGGGGTGTAGGATCAAGTTATTAATTTTGTAAGCTTATAAAGCACCTCTTTTCAAGCTACATTTTCCATGAAGCTAAATTCCTTTACAGACAGTACGAATTGTCTGCATGAATGTAAAAGCATTGGATTATTTAATGGCATTTTTTATCGAGGATTTCTGGTGATGTGAATTTTCTCATTGCTTCAAGTACTTCTATCACCAGAAGAATGCTGGTTTTGCTTTCTTATAACTGAGGTGGACTTTATCTTCTTTCTCTTAATGTAAAAATTCTAAACATTGTTTTTCCTTCTATTGTGTTTGTGTTTTTTTTTTTCTGTTATATTCTTTTCAGGGTCAATGAGAACATAATCTTTTTGTGGGAGGGAGGAATGAACCTATTAAAATCCTTTCTCATATGCAGGGTTAAGAATTGCACTCAGGAGGGTAATGCACAAGTGGAATTGCTATCTTCTCGTAACAGTTTAGACTTTGGTAAAGAAAGTGGATGAGTCATTGCAGGGATTTGATGGATGAAAAGATTGATTAATAATTAATTTAAAAACAAGAAGGCCTTTCCTCCGTGTCCCAGATTTCAACCACTCAAAAGATTCTCACGTGTAGTTTAGCATTTGAGTGCTATGGACATACTTGTTTTGATGTCTTTGCTTAAACTGCAAATGCTCCTTTCCCTATGCTTTTGTTTTCACATTATTAATAAAGATATAAATGTCAAATTAATTTGAAGTGTCCTTATGAGATTGTGGCACCTTGAAGGAGTCAAATATTCCCATTATTTTGGGTGTGAATATGAAGGTTTATGATACTTGTTTCTTGACCTTTTTGTGTTGCACTGGTGTACTAGGTGCTTCCTGAATAGCCATAATCCCCTTTTCAGTGTTCTTGTGCTCTTGCATATGATTTAATTTGTTTTTCCACAACAAGCACATGTCAGTCCAGGCCTTACATTTCAACAGGTGTGTGTTAGAGCTGGGGGTCTAACAGGAAACCCAAGTGCCATGGTGCCTTTATGCATTTATGCTGGGTTAGTGGTAAAACTGGGGAACTCAGCAGGCTGCAGTGTGACCCTGACAGGATGACTCAAAACTGGCCCTTTGAATTCAGATAAATTAGCTTAAATAATCTCTACTTGAGTTTTTCATCTGCAGTGGTCCTAAAACAAGGGGTTGATCAAAATCGATTCATGAAAGGTGCAGCAGCTTCAGAATCCTTTTGAAATCCTTTAAGATGTAAATTGATGTGCTCTGAGTGCTTCTGCCCCGGGCAAATCTTTGATATGAGGCACATCGTGTGACTCTGATCCTTGAAGAGGTAATAAACTGAGTTTTGTCTTCTTATTAATTAAAGCCATGCTATGTCCCGTGATGGGCATTTTTGATATCGAATATTGGATGTGTTTTGTGCATAGTGAATATAGCCAAAGGTTTTTGTTTGCTAACAATGTACAAAAAAAAAAAACAAACCAAAACAAAAATAAGTCTGATCTTTTTTCACTTTTACTTTATTATAACTGTAAATGGTAAATGAAAATTTGTAATATTTTTAATTTGGGCTGTCGCTATAATTTGTAATTTTCACCTGAAATGCTTCACATTTCCAGTTCAACGGAGTGTCCCCAGTTCTGTCTAGGCTATAGCCTTCTCACCATGCTCCTCTAAAAAGGAGATGGCCATCAGATATTTGGCACTAACATGGAGCTACAGCTTTCTGGTGCTGGTATTTATGACCGTGCATCTTGTCAGATGCACAGGGTGCAGCAACTGAACCTTGCACTTCTCAAGGCCTGAGTCTGTAAAGAGTTGTCTAAATCTTCCATTGTGCAGACTGAGATACACTTTCACCTGCTTTAACCATGAACTTTAATTTACCTTAGTCAGAAGTTTAAGTTAGTTGCAGTGCCGTGTGAATTCTTCATAATGTGTATTATGTTCGGTACAGAATTACCATGAGTAGGGTTTTTAGAACAGAAAAGGAGAGTGCAGGACTGCTCTGCAAGCATATTGTTGGAGTTAAACTCCGTTTTTGTCGAAGGAATCGTTTTGCCTTTGTAATAAAACTCGTTGGTTTGACTCAAAATATGAAAGTTATGATACGGCTTTTTTTAAGGTATGGCTTTTTTTTTTTAATTTGTGTTAAACACATTGAAGGTGGATAATGTGAAGAAGATGAAGAAATCTTAGCTGTAAAGAGGGATACTCGATTTTGTGAGTGAAACTAGACCTTGACTGCTTGTTTTCCTCTCACACAGCCTCCTTGCTAAGTGCCACGTGCCGGGCTGAGTGGGTGTTCGGCCGCCGGGCAGCAGAGGACAGAAAGCGGTTTGCTTTTCAGGGGTGCTGGGGAGAACTGGATGACTTCCTGGCTTCACGAAGATAAAACTTGCTCTGGCAGCAGTACGGGCAGTGAAATTTGACAAGAAGTGGGAGGGGAGAAGGATGTGTGCGACAGGGCAATTTTTGCATTGTGGAAGGAAGAAGCGAGGCCTGGAATTTATATAGCCTGATGTTTGCGAGCGTGTGAAGTAAGCCAAGGAAGCTAGCGGGTGCTGGGCCGTAATGGATTCGCTCTAGTTTGTCGAGTTGGTGTGGATAAGAGGACAGTGAGGAATTGCAGGGCTCTGTAACCTCAGAGGCAACAAACGGTGTGACTGCTCTGGGTGCAAGGTGCCCCGGGCTGCTCTGGCTGCTGTTTGAGGCTGGTGCAGCATTCAGCTCAGCTCCAGAGCCGTTTCCCTGGATCTGTGCTGTTGGAAGCTTCCTAACGCAGAGAAGGCCCTAAGCAGGCCTAGTTGCAGTTACATTTGTTTTTCCTGTGGGATCAGCTCGGAACCCCTGGGAGGATGAGATAGGGGTCAGAGATGACCCGCATTTCCTCCAGACTTCAATTTTTCCTACTCTCAGACTTGTGTGTGGGGAGAGATCTGTGGTGTGAGCGAGAGAGCTGCAAGGGCATTGCGTGGCAAGAGGGGATGGATCTGGCAGCTGAAACTTGCCCAAAGAAGCAGGTCCCACCAGGGTAGCTTGCCTGGTACACGTGGTCCAGAGAGTGTAAAGCAAGAGTTAACATCACATGGTAATTGGCGAGGCAATGCTTTTTGCTTTAAATCTTGGTAACTTTCACAGTGCATCTTCTTCTAATTACTTCACTTCTGAATGAGTGCTAAGGTATGTGGGGGGCTTGTTTTTAATTATGAACTGCAAATAGTTCCCATAGGTTTTCAGGCCTGGTTCCAAAAACATTACCTGTCATGTGATGTTGCATCAACCAGGAAATCCCCAGACAGTAAGCCTGCTTGGATTTTCTAACGCTTGCCTTTCTTCTATTCTTGTCACACTTCTTCCAGTCACAGTGGTGAGAAACTGCCTTTGATGATTATTCAGACTGACTCCTCTTGTGTGCATTGGTTAGGGGGTGACGAAGGCTGTGAAACATGACTCTATCCATGAAAAATAATTTTCTAAAATATTTCTTTAGCTTTTCTAATAGAATCATTTTTCACTTGTACATTTGCATTAATAGCAGTTGGCTTCTAGTTAATAAATGCAGTGCCCTATGAAAATAATTGGTTATTAGGATTGGATTGGTTCCTACGGTGCCCTTGCTGCAGCTTTTGCTGGCTAGCTGTGACTTTGCTTGTGTGCACAGCAGAGTTGTTTACATGCCTGGAATATGCTAGAGGCAAGGAGAAAGGAACAGCTTTAATGCGATGCAGCTAGATGCTCTGTGGGGGAGGCCTCAGAGTTGTTCATAACAAGATCAAATGTTGATCAGTGTTTGCGGAAGAATAAGGTTACTGTTCATGAGAAATGCAAGAACAGTATATTATGTGCTTTCGAACCATCTTTAAAACCAGGTATTTGTGATGCTGCCTAGGAAAATGTCCCTCTCCTGCTGCTGTTGTTTTGAACTCAGAGTGTCAGTGGCACCGAGGTGAAGCATCCATCCAAACCGCTCCGGTGTGGCCCCAGCTGCATCTCAGAGCTGTCTTCAGTGAGGAAATGAGCAGTCACCGGCTTCTTTCAGCTCCCCCACAAAAAGCCTGATGATTTTTTTGTTGAGGTGCTGCTGGAACATTGTGGCTACTATTAAATTTGTTTTAAAGGCAGCTGTGGGGATTTACAGTCTCTGTAGAATAAGAAAACAGTTATTCTGACATTGAGCTGTGAACATGAGAAAATGGCTTATCCCGTATTACAAGGTATAAAAGCTGGGAGAGGACAGAGGGAACAGCTCGAGAGGAATGAAGAAAACAGCTGAAAACCACCTCCTCTCCCTCCAGAGCTATTTTTTGTCAGTGACAAAACTGTGGGATGAGCAAAGCTGATTTGTATCTGCAGCAGGTCGTGGTTGTGATCTGAAAATGTATCCCCAGGAAAAAACAGAGCAGGCTGAGCTGCGGGGGCGGAAGTGCACGAAGCCACGTCTGCTGGCTCTGAACCTGGAGTTCCTGTTCGGTCTGCTGCTTGTTGTCTTCCAGGTGATGCCTAAAATCCCACAACAAGGGCCCTCAGTCGCTGCTGTGCTGTGTTAGGCTGTGCACAGCATCAGCAGGCTGGGGTTTCAGATGGGCAGGTTTGTGAAAGAGAAGCTGGGGGATGCAGCTTGCAGGGAATGGGAGGGAGGGAGTAGGGAAATCTTGGAAGGCTGCATCAGAATAAGAGGCTTTAAAACTATGGCTCAGTGCCTGTCAGAAATCCTTATCTAAAGCAATCCTGGCGAATACACAGTCATGAATTTATTTACCAGAACTCAAGCTTTTATGGTTGTGTGGTTTCTTGCATTCTTAGATGTGTTTGGTGTTGAAGCAGCATCTAAGCAGATGCTGAAGCAGATGCACTGTGGTGTCTGGGCCCGTCTCCTGAGGGGGATATTTTGAACAGTTAGTCCCAAATAAATCCTGTGTGTGGTTCTGGAGCTAAGGGCTTGTCTTCACATGCTGTTGAGAAATGATTCGAGTCAGCCTAAGGTGTGAATTTCAAGTGGATTGCTTTACATCTCTGAGGAAGAATAGTTGAGAGTTACTCTGATTCTGGGAAAGAGTGTCTGGGGAGGGTCCCAAGCAGTTTAACCAATCCATTTTAAAAATTTGTATGGTTTTTCTCTCAAATAATCTGAAATGCCTTATGCAGACAAAGCCTCAAAGTGGATTATGTTATATAGGAAGGCTGGTCATAAGGATTTCGGAAGGTTTATGTGGATGCAGAAGTATTACTAGTCAGGAATAGCACTTGCATTTTAAAATCACTCTGTACTTTTCATCTGAATTTAATATTCAAGCAACCCAGCTAAACTTAAACAGGAATTATGAGAGGAATGTGGACTGACTTCAGTGTGCAATAGACCTTTGAAGCATTGCTATGGCCTCTTAAAACTATAATTAACTGTGCGATCACTGAAAGTTTCAGCAGAAACTTTTAGGTCTCATTGAATCTTTCATAGTCAATGGAATGCTCTTTTTTGGTGGGTGAAGTCTGTTTTCTGGCTTCTTGTGAGAATTTTCTAAGCTGATGGGGAAGAAGATGGAGGAAGTTGGAGGAGTACACGCCCTCTCTGTAGGTCTTGGACTTGCAGCCCAAACTGAGATTCTTCCCATCCCATAGAAAGATTTTTAGATATGTGTACAAAGCAGAGAACTTCAGCAAAATCTGTGTAGTAAAAAAAGGGCTGAAAGTTTTAGTATCAGAGGCTTTTGGTGACCTGCATGGTAATGTTTACCCCCAAGCCAGAGAGCAGGGGACAGAGGAATCCAGCTCAGGGAGTGTACACTTCACAGCCTGAACTGTCTGAGCAGAGTGATGCTTTTGAATACCTGCTGCCTAATTTAGGGGTAATTTGTTGCAGAAGGTATGGGCAGGGCTCTCCCTTTTGCTTTTTGATGTATATTTACAGTCCATTTTCCCCTCCTTCGCTTTCCCTCTGTTCTGCTGCTTTAATAGGAAGAGTGGATGCCTGAAGTACAGTATATATTTTTCCTTAGTCAGTTTTGTGTGTGCAAAGTTGCAGCGTCTGTACAGCAAGTACCTAGGTTATTTCTTTTTCAGCTACTGAATGTAGACTTCTGCTAAACATCATAATGAATTTCTGCTCTAACTAAATGTATGTAAGTAGGTGCTTGTAGGTGCCATGCGGGACTTTTGACTGTAAGAAGTCCATGTGTGCTGGAGGGCAGAATTACATCTGTAGGCTGGTACCAATGTGCTTCTAGGATGCTTAACAGTTCATGGTGTATGAATTGTGAGTATGTTTATTTAAATCAAGTTACGCTTGAGATTGGAAGGTTCTCAGTGTTTTTCCTACTGGTGTGGCAATTACAAAACCAAATGTTGTGGTTTTCTTGGTGAGTACATCGTTTTATTGCCCTGGGAAAGATTTGATCCTAGAGGCTAAGGATTGATTCTGTACTAAGGTTTAATCCACTGCATGTGCAAATCCAGGTGGTGGAGGGTGGATGCTTCTCCCTTGGGCGGATGAGGAGTGTTGTATCTACATGCAGAGTGCGTGTGCTTTGCATTGCCTTTTTTCTCTGATGAGACGGCAAATAGGGCTGAGGCCAGTTCCTTTTGCTTTGCCTCATTCATCCAAAAGGCAGCAGATGGCTGGTAGCATGCACAGGCTTTTAACCTGGCTGAGAGTCAGGCTGATGAGGAAGAGCCTGAATGTGTCCTTTGTCCAGTTTTGGTTGACTCATCAAATCGGTGGCTTGGTGAATGCCTTACCTTTAGAGTCAAAGAATAGGAGAAACAAATACAGATTTTTTTTTTTCCCCAAATATTTTTTTGTAGCTGTCCCAAGTGGCTAATCAGCAAACATACAGGTTTGCCTCCCTTAGCGCACTCTAGTTGGTTTTGTTTTGTTGACTCTGGCCCAGTTATGTAAAGGATGGATAAATAGCAAGCAATTACAAGGAAATACATACTTGATGCTTCAAAGGACCACATCTGTCATCATGGAGAGCTTAGTGAATGTTGTTGTAGGAAGAAGAGTGTGAATGGGAAATGGTGATCTCTAAGAATATTTCAAGTAGCCAAAACACTGAAATTCTGGTTTAAAGGGGGAGGAAAAAAAGAAAAGACAACAACCAGGGTAACAGCCCTCTGACTTTGGGACACATTTCAAAGCAAAATACAGAAATTTATGGGACAACGGATACATGAGAATTGGTGCACATTAGAAGTAAGGAAATAAATTGGGGAATTAACTACACATATATTCTATATTTTAAGTGTTAGGAAACAAATAATCCACGTTATTAGATGAAGATAATGAAATAGGTCATGCAAGAAAAGTAGAAATATTAATACTTCTCTATATTTGAGAAGGTGCAATATTTGATACTGTGCCATTCTAACAGAAGATGATTAATTTCTTTAAATCCTTGTTAATTAAGGATTTAATAATTTCTAGGGGTAGAGATATGCAAACTAGCAGTGCTGTAACTCAGTTGTTAAAAAGAGCTTGCTGTGAAAAGTCTGCAGGCCTGCAGACAACAATTCTTAATAACTGTTGGCATAGAGGGTTGTAGAATTAACAGTGCCAGAGAAGGGAAGGGTGGGTGACTGTTTTAGCCCTGTTCCAGGTAGGGTGGCATTTTTTCTCATCAAGATACTGGAAAAGTTAATGCTACATTCAGTTGATAAAGATGTAAGACAGACTAATGTCAGTGTGTGTTAGGTCATGGGAAATGCGTCGTAGCAAACGCAGTGACATGCTGGAAAACAAGCTTTTCTTGGGAGAGGGATCTGCATGAGATGCAGTGAAGCTACGCCTGCCAAAGGCAGCTGTGCAGCTGAAGAGGGGCAGTCCTGCCTAGCAGATGCTGCCACTCCCTTGCTCCTTCCATCTTCTCCCTGCGGTCCCTCCCTGCCTCCAGCAGAGGCAGCCAGGTAGGGCTCTGGCGTACCCTTTTGGGACTCCTGTCCACACACGTTGGTGCTATGTGGTATTGCAAAAGCGCCTGAATTAAGGACTGAGTAGCTGACGTTTACAAGTTAGTCACTGGCAGTGAATCATTATCAACTGTGAATGCTTCTAGCCATCTGCTTTAAGGGTTGAGGTGAGGCTGGATTCTGTTGAACATTTTCATTGGGTATCTGGAGGCAGGGTCAGAATCTGAGGCGCAGTCGGTAGCGCGGTAAGTGAGGGCACGGCACTGTGTACCGTGCAGCCTGGGGATTCCTGTGAGCTGTATCAATCAGAAGTGTGTTTTAAATTAGTCTGATGCAAGACCACGGGGCCTGCAGATGTTGTGCTGCAGCCCAGTGACCGAACAGGAACCCAGGGAGAAAGGTCCTTAGGGGTGCGGTGAGTAAATAAGACACGACTGCTCTTCCTTCTGCAGGGCAGTGCGTGAGCGAGTAGGAGCAACGCGGACAGGAGGTGAGAGCGGTGTTGGAGTGGTGTATGGGACGGTTCTGGGGCCGGGAGCAGCCTGGTGGGAGGAAAGGGAGTGAGCTCAGAAAAAAGGCAGAGGAGATAATCTGAAGGCTGGGTGGTCTTCAGGTTCTACAAGGAGAGCCTGCAGAGCTCCTTCTGCTGCTGGGTCAGCTGTTTCTTGATAGGTAAATGGGGCGATTTGATAACCAGAGGCAAGCACCTTCTGAGGGAGAGCACAGCACTCTGGATGCTAAAAGGCTAACAGAGACAGGCATAACACAGCTCATGGCTGATGGCTGGGAACTGCAATTGGGCAATTAGAAATAAGGCATGCATTTGTAACGGTGAGAGAGAGTAAGCACTGGAACAAATAAATGATGAAGGGAAATGGTGGATTCTATCCAAAATGTTCCCAGGGCTTGAAAGCTTCTCTGGAAGTGTTATGTTAGGCAAACAAAGGTTTAGCTTACAGTTACGTACAGTCCTCTGGGCTAAATACAGCAATAATAGCGCATAGTGGTCTGCGTTGTCCCGTGGCAGCAGTAATTCATAGAGAGAACTATGCAAACCTGAACTAATGTTCCTCATATGCTGAAACAATTGGGTACCAGCTGGCCTTGCTGATAGAAAGTATGTAATGCATGTATGTATTTATACATGTGGAGCATACAGCGGGATGCTGCCTCCTGGCCGGAGTGGTACTTCCTCTTAACTATTCTGAGAGCTACGGGAGATGCTGGAGTCCATAAGTGGTTGTGAAGAGTTTCTTAACCATGGGATTCGGCATCTCAGATACTCTTCATCTGGAAACTGATGGACTCGGATCTGGAAACGCTTCTACTTCGTTTATGCTAGGAAGTAATTCCTGTCTGCAGGGTGGATTGACTTGTGTGCAGCACTGCCTGAACTCTGCTCTCCTGTACCTGAAACTGGTGGTCTTGGCACATAACTAGTTTGGGTATTTTCGTGCTGCTCTTCTCTTGCTGAGGTAGTAGGTCAGATCTTTCGGCTTCTCTTACTAAAGACGCATCTGAAGAAGTGACAGGGACAAGTAGAATGGATGGATTAAGTGCAATGGGACGCTCTCCAGTAATGAGTTTATAAGCAACATGTTTTCTTGTTTTTTGTTTTTTTTTTTATAGTGGACGGTTAACCTCTGGAACTCTCTGCCACATGATATCATTATGGGTAAGAGCTGATATGATTCTAGGAAGGATTAGAGATCTCAGGGAATGTAATTATTTAGTTTAACGTGAATCTATAAAATCCCTTGTTCTAAGGTCTAAAAACATTTCGTAGCAATGGGGTCTAATGTAGTGGGCTGTTTATAACTGTTTCCTAGTAAACGTATTTTGCTGTAACATCTGTTTCTAGCTACTTTTAACAACAGGAACTGGTGATTCAGAGGTCTGTTTCTAAATTTAATATGAGAAGAAGCGTAGCGCTAGTTGAAGGAACACCGAGGGTGTGTGTATCAAGGGGAGGCGGCGATAAAGGCAGAACGCACCCTGCATGCTAAAATGTGTCATTGTGCCTCTGATTGCAGGGCACAGATGCTGATACACAAACAGAGGATACATGCGTCAGAGTAACAAACTGGTTTTGAGCATTCAGCTTTTCAGGGATCGTGCTTGTACAGTGTCACTCCATTGTATTTAGAGGAATTGATCTGCAGGGAAAATGCAAGGCCTTTATTTTGGGGATTGATGTCTTTATAAGTGGATGGAGGAAAGGGAGTGAAGCAAGGAGGTTTAAGATGTGGAAGGAAGAAGGCCTGGCTGTGTTTTTTCGATAAGCAAAAGTCTCCAGTTTCCTTTATTAGCTACCTCCTGACGTGTGTGTTGGAGAAAGCTTCTATCTGCTCTTACATTGGGTTTCAAGTGTTTCTAGCTTCATTACTCATTTTTTCCCCTTTTTTTTCTGTTCTTTCCCTTCCTAAAGATAAGTGCAAGAACACACATGCACAACCATAACTTTATGACACACATCTGGTAGCTCCTAATGGACAGAAATCCTTGACAGGCAGGTATGGGTACGGGCATAATGGCTGTAAGCAGGTAGGCAGGAGCAGCTCAGCCAGCCTTGTTGGCACCTCAGCCTGCTCCTGAGGTATCATCTGGACAACAGAAAGCTTCTCTGTGTTTGTTGCTGTTTGTGTCCATGCTGAAACACATCTACACGCTCAAAGAAACCCAGTCCATTCCTGGTAATCTCTTGTGACCCATGTATTTTCACACTCCACGAGTGTGTGGAAAAGAATCTGCTGATTTGCAGAGAGTTTTAAACAAAACAGGGTTTTAACAAAAGTTTTAAAACTGGAGCAAACGCAGGAGATCAAGCTCTTTAGCTTCTCTGCCCTCCCAAGTACAATGGTCGTTCCATTCCTGGTCCAAAAGGGACCAGTGAGTGGGCTTCCTCTAATCTGTGTTAGGATAAAATTAACAGTTTAGTGATACCTCCCTGGGCTCCCTGCCTGCCTTGATGTAGTACTATGGCAAACCAATCAAGTAGGGATACTGGAACTTTAAATAGAGGAAAATACAGTGTTAAAGTCATAGATGCTATGAATTAGCTCTGAAGAGCTGCACCAAGACATAGGGTAAGCATGATATTTTGTGGCTTTTGTATGAAGGCAGTTAGTTTCTCCCAGCATGCAGTCACTCCAACACAAATTCTTTGTTGTAGAAAACACTAAATATTTGGGAATGTTGAGCCTGAAACACAGATGATATACTGCAGCAGAAGACTCCCATGGGATTTTTTTACGAGATGGATTTTATTTGTTAAATGAGTTTTCAGTAGTTGTTCAGTACATGCTATTGTATTGCTTGCGTGATGTCTTACAGTGACACTGGTCTGATCTGGACTGTGATGACTGTATAAATTGCATCACTTACGAACTGTGGAAAGATGGCTTGATCTGTAAGAGACATCTGTGTATGTGTGTGTTTATAATGTACTCGTAAATCATAAATTAAAGACATTCAGTTAATGACACATAGAAGCCGTATTCACAGCTCTTGGTGTTCTTGTCTGCCCACAGGAGTTCCAGGAGTAAAAACTGATTGCAGAGGAAACTGAAGCTGCTTTTGTACTTTGTTTGAGGGGGAGGAGTAACAAAATAAGTTATGTAGTCTAAGACATCTTGAAAATTTGGACCTTTAAGTGGTCTTTGGGCTTTTACCAAGGAACGTGCTTTGGCATTTTGGTTTTGTGTATTAGAGAACACTAGAGATCCCTTGGCTTTAATTTATAGCAGCAAAGTACAGTTATTTCTCTATATTTCGGTCATATTGGTTTGCAACATATGGTTGTGGTAATTCATAGCTGTATACCCGGTGGTTTTCGGTGACTTAAATTGCTAAGAAGAAATAGTTTGGCCTGTGGTGATCGGTGGGACAGTGTTGTGGCTGGGAGGGAGACCTGTGGCCTGTTTGGCTCTGACAGTGACAGCCACCTCCGAGGAGGCCAGCACAAAGCTCCATCAGCTGGCTGCAGCAACGTGACCCGGAGGTTCCCAATTTCCATCAATTGTCCATGGCTGACCTTTGCCTTCGGTGTAGAGCTCCTAACTGTAAAGCTTATATGCAAGTCCAACACTGAAAGTTTGAACTTCACATATTGAGCTGCTTATGCGTCTGCTTGCTGCAGACTGTGGTGGTTTTACCGTGCTGGGCAGCTAAACCCCACAACCGCTCTCTCACTCCCCCTCCTTTAGATAAGGAGGGGGAGAAGTAAAGCAAAGAACAACTCACGGGTTGAGATAAGGATAATTTAATTAAAGGGAAATAATTATAATAATTAAATAAAGACTACCATGAACTAAACAATTTAACTAAGGGGAAATAAAAGGGAAAGGGGAAAAAGGGAGGAAAACAAACAAACAAAATAAATGAAAGCTATATGGAAGTGCAGAGGAAAGAAATTACTCTCTACTTCCCACAAATGAGCGATGATTGACCACGTCCTTGAAGCAAGGCCTCAACGCACGCAGCCGGTGTTCGAGAGGAGGACCGACGTCTTCTCAACGAGAGCCCCCCCCCCCCCCCCTCTTCTTCCTGTTTCCACCTTTTATTGCTGAGTGTGACACCACATGGTATGGAATATCCCTTTGATTGGTTTAGGTCAGCTGCCCTAGTGATGTTTCTCTCCTCACTTTTTTGCCCACCCCCTAGGAGGGTTAGAGAAAGGCCCAATGCTGTGCCACTGCTGCTCAGCAGTAGACACAACACTGGTGTGATAACACTGCTGTTCCAGCTACAAGTACAGAGTACGGCACTGAATGGGCTGCTGCCGGGAAAGTTAACATTCCAGCCAGACCCAGTACACAGACATACTGCCATTGTAATTCTGTGTTACACAGTGAGGGGGTAGGAGGGTTTTTATTCAAATCTCTGTTCAAATTGCAGCTATTCACAAGCAGCAACTCAGAAGAAAAGTTATTTTATATAACTAGCTAATTTCAAGCATGCCATTACACAATTTTTTGGTTAACGGAAGGCAGTAAAGATTCCTTAATAAAATGACTCACGGTCACGTTGTTACTCATATTCATATAACTAAGATCCTGTAGTCTAAGTCTTTTGGCCTTTACCTCCATGAGTGTTCTGACTTTTGATGGGGGGTTTGTTTTTGTTTTAAAGCCACTTCATGATTACTC
The DNA here is from genome assembly GCF_965140915.1 of Aythya marila. Taxonomy (NCBI): domain Eukaryota; kingdom Metazoa; phylum Chordata; class Aves; order Anseriformes; family Anatidae; genus Aythya; species Aythya marila. The sequence continues at coordinate 16,449,520 of NC_139049.1, read as the reverse complement.
ATTTCATTTGTTTCTTGTACTTACGCAGCCAGTTGTATCTTCCCCTTTAGTGTTGGAAGTACAGCTTTATTGCAGTCTATTCTTTCCTAACTTGACAGAACAAGTATCAGTGACTGTGACCAGCTTCAGCATGTAAGTCTCTGCAGAGGGCTAAGAAGTGTTATTATCAGATTAAGTGCAAGTAGAAACCTCCACTGTGCTCCCTACTTGGGATGCACGGCAGTAGCCTGTGAGGCCCTTGTGCTGCTGAAGAACATACACGGGGTCTCACAGCTAGATAAAGGGTCCTGGTGTGGTTGGAGTGAGTGAGCTGCTGTCTTAGGCTTACATTTGAACCATGTGAAACACACAGATCTGAGGAAGAGTTCTGATAACAGAAGAGAAATAGTGTATTTGTGAAAATTACACCTATGTGGAAATAGCGGGTTTTTCTGCTATTTTATATCTTGCGATTATATCTTTGCTAAATCACTTTCTGAAACAGAATCACATGATAAGGAATAATTGCAACACACTGCTAATACTTCTAAACTCTTTTTGGATCTCTTTAATTTGTGACTTTTCCTGTGGTCGAAATGCTGCTAATATAGCAGATAAAAAGAGATTTATTTTTGTTTTAAGCCCATGGCATAGACTTGAAGGTTTTTCCTTTTACAGCTGGTCAAGCTTGAAACTATTGCCTTCCTGAAATGCTCTGCCACATTATGTAGTATGAAATCTGATGCAATTCAACTGAATTTTTGGGCTGTAATCTTTTTGAGACAGGGTACTTTGATTACACAATGTATGATGCAGGAAGGCCTTAATACAGAATAGGAAGTTGAATCGTTTGTGCGATGTAAGTGTTAAGTGCTAGCAGAGTCTAGGTGTTTGTCCAGAAGTCACAATTCTTTTGTTTGATTATCAGGGAACTCTGACCAAGGCCCAGAGCTGAGTGCTACGCAAGGGGTTGAATGAGGAGCACAGAGCATACAATGCAAACACTGTGAAAGATGGTGGCATCTGATGCATGGTGTGATCAGACAGAGAGAGGACGCCCCTAATGAGTCAGGAACAGGATTGTCATAATGGTTTGTCACTTAAAATAAAAAATTAACCCAAGGGTAGTTCTGCTGCTCATATCAGAGCAAGCAGCACAGCAAGCCATTAGCCCTATTTCAGGACAAGGCTGCAAGTTCCCATCAAGCCTGAAGAAAGATGCTTGTCTGACAATGATGCCTGTCTGACAGCTGTCCTACTGGCCCTTCCCTTTCTCAGCTCCAAACCAAAAATAACAGCCTGCTCGTGTGTGGTGAACATAGATCCAACTCTGGTATCGGTGCAAAGTCCTTTTGGTCCAGAACCAGTTCACTGTGAACATGGATATGGCTGTGTCCACGTGCAAAAACCTTCAGCTTACAGCAGTAGCTCATAACCTTCTTCAAGTCACCATTTGGGGTCTGTTCTGCAAGGTGAGTTGTTGCTACATGGATGCCCCAAGCTTTGTGATGAGGCAGAGGATGGTCCTTTGCTTTGGCAAGGAGGACTTAAAGGAGGGGCATTCAGTGAATGCTTAAAGGAATGACTTAGTAAGGTTTGGTAATCCAAAGCTGGTTGCTGGCTTTACATCTAGGAGATAAGGTTTATATTATTAGCACTTGAGGAACTTGAAACAGAGATTAGAATTGCTGTTCAGCCTGAAGGGGAACAAAAACTATGGCAGCGTTCAGGGCCCTGACAACACTTTTTTCTTTTTTTTTTTTTTTTTTTTTTTTACAAAAGAAATGAGACATAATTTGGCATACAAAATTTCTTGGTCAAAAACAGGCTGTTGCAAAACTTTATGCTAAATGAAATGGATGTTTTTGTTCATGTTTTGGTCTGGCCATGACAAATCCTAAGCTTTCAACTGTCAGTTTATGGGAATATAGTCATATGTATATTATTGCTGTACGCCCACATTCACAGGCAGCCATCCAAGTGTTCAGATGAGATAACAGGAACATACAAATGAAGCAGCTGGCTAGTTGTCCTGATGTTCTTGACTAGATCCTTGTTAAGATGCTGTTAGTCAAACCAATGAATAGATCTGGGGTATCAAAGACTATTTGCTATACATGGCTGGGGTCACTGTGGGCACTTTGTGGCCTTTTTGTGTTCTTGCTTTTTGTCAAGTCAGAAACCTCAAACACAGAGTGAGCGCTGAATTAACCCCTGTGTGTCAAGTTGCAGGTTGCCTCTAGGCTGCCTTGTACGAGGCTGGGGGCTGTGTCCCACCACCCCATCGCCTGGGGAGTGCCAGGTAGGTCTGTGTGTGCCTGAGGGAGAGGAGCCTGTCCTGCCTGCTGCCCTTCAGCTCCTCTTCTGGGCCCTTACAAAACGAAAGCAGCAAGCAGCGTTGGCTGCATTGCTCCTGTTTTGCATATACGAGTAGGTAATGCCCTGTCCCATGGCACATGCTTCTAGAGATACTGCTGGAAATGAAGTTATGGAGTAATTTGCCTTAGGGCAAGTCCTGAGTCCTTGTGCGGCACAGGACAAGGACAGTGAGGGGCTGGCTTGTACCTCCCTTGCATTGTGCCTGGTGGAAGTCAGAGCCAGGGCTCTGAGATCAGTGGTGAGATACTTATATGAGCTCAGGCTTTACATTTACCCTGCTTTTTGAAATCTTGGCATGCTGGAGGAAAGGCTAGAAGATGATAAAAAGCAAAGAACCCTTCTCCTGGGTCAGTACGATGCTGCTGGAGGATGTGAAAATGATCTGGTTTGGCTGCGTGTGGAAACAGTGGCAACAAAACCCAGACTGCTTTCCTCCAACGACAGGGCAACTCTCCTTTTATTTCAGAAGCAGCTGGGGAGCGGCTGTTGTGCTGTTTTACTTGCCAAAACTAGCTCCAGTGGCGAGCACCTGGGGCAAGGGGGAAGCGCTGCCTGCACAAAAAGAAAAGCCTCCTCCATGGACTGGCTCACCCATTTGACCTGGTAGGCCAGATTGCATGTCAGTTGTAAAGCCCAGACGGTGAGATGGTGCATGACTGGATGTCTGCGAAGGTGGCTGCCAAAAATGTTATTGCAAGTATGTGGTTGAGGCTGTAGTAATCGTGGCGAGGCGATAAGGTCTGGAAAGGGAGCAGCAGCTGCAGTGGGCGATCTTTTCCAGGAGGCATGGATTTTATGCTCTCACGTGTGCTGAGAAGAGCATGTAGCTGGATTTCCTGCTGGAGCAGGAGGAAGATCTGTCCGTAGATGAGATGGAATAAAAATTCTCCTTTCTGTAATCTTATTTTGGTTATTTGAGTTAAACTGCAGTACATACTCACAAATCTTCATTGTCTTTGTCAAGACTGATGTGACTGGACAAGGTAGGTTTCAAGAGCTGTTACGTTTTGTGCCTTTTTTTTTTTTTTTTTTTTTTTTTTGAGATATCTCAAACCAATAGAAAGGAGTATATAGGAATGTTGTAACTATGAATGGGTTTATCTGGACATAATGTTTAGACTTCTCAAAAATACTTCATAAAATATTAAATTTGACTATGCTTTTAATCACAATCTTATTCCATTTTTCTGGAAGCCTGATGGTTTTTGTTTTCTTGCTTTGAGTTTTATAGCCATGAACATGCTTATCATCACCTAACAAATAATCACTTAGATTGTAAGCCTTCTGGGGCAAGGGTTGTCTGCCCACTCTGCAGGAGAGCCCATGGTGCAGAGGTTACAATTCCAGCTGGAACATTTGGGTCAAATCATAATATAAACTTAGCAGTAGTAAATATTTAAATTGGAGGTTGTATGGGTATGTTGGTGCTGGTTAATAGCAGCAAGCAACACAACTGAGCCTTACTGAACCTTTTTGCAGAGCTGGAAGCTCACTTGTTAGGGCAGGTATGCTGCAGTCTCAGGAAAGACAGCAAGTCTTTTAGAGCACTTCATTCTGTTTTTAATACAAGGCTTTGAATGGGGTTTGGGAAAAATCCAGCATAAAAACAAAGGAGATGGTTTGGATCTATGGGGAAAATTTCAAAACTCCAGCCTCCAAAAGATGTGTGGTAGCATAATTCCTTTTTTATGCTTAAGTACTGAGATTGAAGTACACACCCTGAACCAAACAATTATGGGACTAAATGGACTTAAGTAAATAGCTTACCTCTTACAGAAAGGAGCTTAAGTTTAGACCAGGAAAAAGAAATAGAGTAATCTGAAATCTCTTTAAGGATAAACACTTGAGCTGTAGGCATTTTGTCCTGGCATGAAACCACTGAAGATTCAGCTATTGGAAGCCTGGCAGGAATGTGGTAACATTAATAAGTCATCCTTCATCTCTTGTTCAGAGTTTCAGAGAAATCATTGTTGTTACCCATCTGACAGGACATCAGAAACACAGAAGATCTCTGCTCGATAAGGAGCAGGTAGGGTTGGAGCAGACTGTCAGTAAGTGTCCGGTGTCTGCTTGGGGAACAGGACAGGGACACGGTGTGGCAGGAGGGGGATCAGAGGCTGCCTTGTAGTTATCCTGAGTGGTTTCTGTGATGTGGCTGTACAGCTGGAGTGAGGAAGTCACCCCTTCTCCCGGGGGGGAGAGAAGAAGCTGCATGATGTTTGGGTATGAGCTTAGTCTGAATTTTGTCCCTTTAAAAGCGTGCTTGCACAACCTGGTTCTCAGCTGTGCTGGCACACCTTCACTCTGCTCTTGCCACAGAACAGATCTTGGCAGAAACGAGGAACTTTGATATGCAAGTAGGAGGCTGGTGTTTACATGCAGCTTTTTGTGTCGCTGGGCGCTTCTGCGTGTGTGTTTTAATTTGCCTTTGTTTTAATTTTTTTTTACTTAATTTGTGTGACCTCTCATACATCACTTTTAGCTAATGAAAGTGTCAGTGGGAGTACTTCAAATGCAGTATTTCATCTGTGGGCAAATCTTCTGTATGAAACTTCTGTTTAATATGTAACCCAGTGAGAGTCACTGTGTTTGCTGTTCTGTCTGCAGAGATGAACCAGTGCAGGTAGGGAACAATGGACCCTGTGCTTTAGCTAAAGGAACTTTGTCTGCTCTTGGCCCTCGATCTCCGTGAAGGTGCTGTAAATGTTCCAGTGCAAGGTTGCTGGCACATCCATTAGAAGTGAAAAGAAGGAAAGTATTCATTGAAAGTAACTGGCTTCGGTTACTCAGTAAACGTGCTTACTTCATTTCTAAACCATATTCCCATCAGAATGTAAACCTAGATTTTAAGTACCATGAGTCAGGGTGGAGGGGAAGCTCCCCTCTTACGAGGGACTTTTAAAACCTACAGCAAAGTGAACTGCAGTGATAAGTTTTGTTTTCTTTGGACACTCCTTCCTATTCTTGCTGTATGTTTAAGGTGTGTAGCTAAAGGTACTAATATCTCCTGTAGTAAGATTCATATCTTCACAGGCTGTGGCTTAAAATCACCAAATGAGCAACTCATTGCCAAGTTCAATTTCTTACAGCTTTTGAAGTTGCCCCAGTTCCAAGTGAAATCCAGAACAAGATGAGACAGAGGCTGGCAGCGTGTGTGGCAGTAGATCAGAAAAGAATATTTTTTCAGAGCAATTGCATGAGTCGCTATGTGCCGTTTCTACCTGAGATCAAGTAATTTTATATAACAATCTTTGTAGCCATGTGAGCTTACTTATGTTAAAGGTCTGAAACCAACATTGAACTGTTCTGCTTTTCAGATTTCTAAACTAAAAAGAAAATAGAGTTTTTGCTATTTTTTTCCCTTTTTGTCCTTCAGTCTGTTTAATGACTTTTTAAATTGTATCTTTTTTTTGTGTGTGTGTGATTAAAAGCAGGCTGTAGGGACTGGAATTGCCAGATGTGCTTTTATTTTGGTGCAGTTTGCTTTTGCATCTTGATAAATTCCCCAAGTGCTCTGGTCAGTAGAAGCACCAGATGTTTTCTGTGTGTTCCTGCACTTCTGATAGCAGTTATGAAAACACTGGAGAAACATCACTGGCTGAAAGATAGGAGAACAGCAGATTTTGAAATGGCAAAGGGATTAGATGTCTAACACCTGAGTGCAAGCAGCCGTTGTAGTTTATCATGTGGTGTAACTTTCAGTTACATTGAATACCCGTGTCAGCACAGGTTAAATCAGCTGCAGGAACTTTGTGTTGTGTCTGTCTTTGAGAAGAGCTTTGTTGGACTGGGGGTCTTGCACAGACGAGGCAGGCTGCCTTGTGAGGATTACTGGTTGGGATGTGCCTCAGGAATTCTCTGCAGTGGGGTCCAAAGTGTCTGCTCACTGTCTTTGCTTTACTCTGTTTAGGTAAAGGAGAAAGCACTGCAGGGAATTTGATCACTGTGCCCCACTGTCGCCGTTTCTATCTCTGGTGGTGTGTGTCCTCGGGTGGGCCAGTATGATGTAATGACGGTGCTCCTAATAGTGAGCTAGGGTTTGGGGTGCTGCCATCTGCAAGGTCCATTTGTTACTTGGCTCTAAGATTTCTGTCTAGGTAGTTTTGTATTGTGAGATTCATGTTCTTCCAGAGAGGAGAAATTGCCTATCAACGTCTGTGCACTCACAGGCTATTGCTTGGAGATATGAGTAAGTTCAGTATTTAATCCTGCTGGGGTCCAGCCTCGTTATTCATACGTGTTGGATTGCTGCCTGTCACCTTGCTGGGTGGCTAGCCCCAGAATGGTAAGATCACACATGGTTATCTGACTTGAACTGTATGGAACCAAGTTATCATGGCAAGCTCTTCAGTGGCCACAGAGACCAGGAGGACCACTTGAGGACCACTCTCCTGTCCACTCTTTTTTCTTTCTCCCATTTTGTCTCTCACGGCCTTTATGGTCTCTGATGCTACTGACTTGTAAGGAAGGAGCACAGCGTTGCTGAATGTTCAGCTTGGGATCTCTCTGAGCTTTTCAAGGTATAAAATTGACAAGTGGTGTTCTGGAAGAAGCTGAGCCCCTGCACTACATCCTGAAACCTGGGGATAAATGTGAATAAAATCATAAGCTTGTACTTCTGGTCAAAGCGGCACCTCTCGTAAGAGAATTGCTCTAGAATAGCACAGCAGGCAAGTGGGAAGTGATTCTTTTTCTGTGCTCAGTGGAAACGGAGCTCGCGTGTGGCGAACACCGAGTTAATTGTGTTAATAGCCTCCGGGTGCCTCTTGGGAAGTAGTCAGAAATGCAGCATTGGACTTCTGTTTAAGGATGACTTTCAAGATAGACCTCTGGTGATTTACAGCAAGGGCAGAATGATGTATGATTTGAGAGTTTATTGTTAGGGAAATTATGGCTGCTAATACTGTTTTTTAAATACCACATTGATTACAAAACCATCTGTGTAGGAGTGATGTATAACACTAGACTTCCAAAGAGCTGATAAACAAGGAAGATTCAGTGTAAACACTTAAATAGCAGGATCCAAAAGTAGGTTAGATTGTTATACAACCTGAAAAAGACCAGTTTTGGAGGGCAGAATTTTTGAAGACTTTTAAATTTTTTTTTTTTTTTAAATCATAGAACAATTTTTTGTAAATGAGTACTAATTTGACATCAGTTCTATAAAGCAAGAACCTTATTTTTATCTCCAGTGTACTAGAGCCTAACACATCTGTATGCAGTCTGAAAGGAGTTAGGTTTGGTAGTTTTTAATTTATGGAATTACTGTCAGTCTGGTCAATATTATTCATAAAGATGCTGACTCTCCAGTTGGAGAATTTATTTGCAGTCTGTATCAGTGAGATTTTATATTCCCTTTAAGGGAAAGTCCAGAATTAATAGTTGTGCAATTTGAGCATTGGGATGGAGAAGTTGAAGAGATGGGTTAGTTGCGTGTGTTTTTCGTTTTCTGTTTCTCAGTGAGTGCTAATCAGTCCTTCTCCTTAATCACGTAAGTATCAAATACCAGCAATGTATTTTTCCATGTGTGTGTCTGTGTACACATGAATTCTGTGTATACGTAAAGGGTATCGTGGAACTGTTGTTCTTTAGTTGGAATGTTTTTCTCTATAGGAAATCTACTCTCAGCTTTGTTCTTGTTGCTTTCCCCTTATTCAGTTATCAACAGTTTTGTATACAGAGCATTTTGTGGTATACCGTCCCTAAAATTCTACCTTTGAGTTCACATGCAGTTAATTTTTAAAAAGCCAAATATCACATCCTGTAGAAATTTGCTTAGCCTAAAGTATAAAATAGGTCAACACAGTGTAAGAATATGCTCAGTCAAGGGGTAGCCAAACAAAAATAAACCAGCCTATATCTTGCAAAATGATCTACAACTGGTGGATTTGGTTGATACTGGATGTCTTAGGCAGTGGGTTTAAGAAAGTAGTTTGAGTAGGAATTCCCGTCATTCTAATTTGCTGGGGCGGGGGGGGAAGGGGGAATTTTTTTCACAAGTTCTTTATGTGAAATCTGTCTGATCTTCCTGACACAAAAGCACTAACAGGGAAGTATCTGATACCCCAAGCCACACTGTAGTCCTTGTGTTCTGATGTCATTTTGCAATACCTTCAGCTGCTGAAGGAGCAGCAGCAGATTTCAAGCAGTAGGTAAACACACCTTTAAGAATATATATGTTGTGTTTTATTGTGGAATGTGTATTGGGTTTTTCATGGAACAGAGGAATTGAATGCATAAATCCATGTTTAGCTGAATTTTGGGTTTTGTTTTGCCAGGATGCTTACAAATGGAAGAGAAGCTGTAGCTGCAGTTATACTGGTTTTGTAACTTGAGTCCTGTCACGCAGAACAAAACACAATAATCCACTGTGGTATAAAGCAGCAGAGTTAACTCCTTTTTCTAAAATGATCTGCTGCTCCTCCACAGCTATCTGGAGGAAGTACCTCAGCAGCATACTGGGAGCAGCAAACCAGGCTGGGAAAAGTTGTAATATTCTGGGTTACAGTGACAAGGGCAATCTCCATCCATCACTATTAGATCCCAAAGTCTTCTGGTGTCTTGGTTAAACCTCCTTCAGTTTGTTATAAACTTCTTTTCTTAGGAAATGAATAACCAGTGCAGGTAATGCATGTTTCTGCGTGTTCAGGAAGCATGCATTCATTTAGTTCCTTTTGTGAATGCTTATATGCATTATTTTACGTGGGCTTTGGGGCTCCTTTCTGTGGGACAGAAAGGAAGAACGGTGTCATCTTGATTGTTGCAGATTGTCTGTAGATCCACTGATACTCACTACGTCCTGGCTGGGATGCTGTTCTTATCACATCCAGGGCCAGTTGGCTTAATAGGATATTGCAGAAGTAGAAAAACAAAGGAAGTAGAAATGGCTAGTGGAAAGAGATAATAAAATATACAGAGGAAATAAATTTAAACCTATGGTGGCTTGATCAAAAGCAGGAAAGCAGAGCCTTTCAGTTATGGGAAAACTTTTCTTCTCCTTAATTTCCTGTGGGAAGGGAGCAAATACGTTTGGTCACGGCAGTATTTTTTTTCTTTACGACTAGAAATGTTGTGTGTGGGCTTTGTTGTTTTGTTTTTGTTTTTAGTTAATTCTTGACCAATTGCAGTGACAAGGCTAGCTCAAGAATCCTCTTGTTTCCTGAGACAAAGTGGGCTTGTTCAGACTCTTGGGAACCTGAGGGTAAAACAAGAGGTTCATGTGCTGTGGTTCTGGTTTTGTTTGTTTTAATTTTGAAGTTGCTTTAACTTTAAATATGCTGTTAAAACAGGAGAGCCAGTGAATTACAGGGGCAGACAGATGAAGTTTTTATCAGTTAGTACAGGAAGAAGTAGGTTGTAAATAAACATTGGAGTGACATACCAATCTGCTGCTTCCTTTTCCTCTAATTTCTGTATTTAAACTAGAATGGTTTCTTAGGAAATAACCCCAGTCTGCCCACTTGGTATTTCAGCATTTATAGGCTGGAATTTCTTAGAGGAATTCAACAGGTTAATCACATTCTGAGCTCTACCATACTTTTCCTTAAGATTAATGAAAAAAATATAATTGGATAAGAAGTATGATTTAATAAATTTGTTGTTACCCCCTGCTGGCTTAATGTGGACCTGTGACTTAGAACAATTGTATTATCATCGTCAGCTCTCACTGCAGTTGTTTCTTCCTATAATGTGTTTATATAACTGCAAAATAAACTAAGTGCGTTTGGTTCTAGGGCTCCATAATGCTTTAGCAATGAAAAGGAAGATAGCACTTCTCTACTTTCAGAATTTAAGCTTTTTCATCTGAGGAGGCAGCAAGAAGCAGTTGAACTTGCAACAGTTATATGCACTTACATCACAGCAATTCTTTTCTCCAGAGGGAAACCACCCAGTCGATAGCTGCAGGTAATGGATCTGGAGCTCGGAGAAGCAGATGTTACCCTAGATTGTCCTAGAGAGTCATCTGAGTTACAGAACGGGAGACAAACGGTTTGAGAGGAAAGAGGGTCATTTGATCCTCATGCTCTGTTGATGCCCAAGGTCCACTTGGTGCCTGGTGCCTTTTGAGCTGTAAGGGCTGAAATAAACGCATGTTTTTAACATGAAAAATCAGATATTTTGGCTTTTCAGCTGCATAATACTTTATTCTTCAGTTTGCTGAGCTGCTGCCTTACAATTCTTTGTGTTTTTTTTTTTTTTTTTTTTCACTGGTGTTGTGAATGGCGCCCACACTGGCCTCGAAGGCAGAAGACACAGGACAGTGAGTCACAGCTCGTGCCTGCCAGATACAGGCTGAAATTTTCATCTGTTTTTTTCTTAGCCATCACTCTGGCTTGTAATGAAACCCCAACCCCAGTGTGGCACCCTTGAAAGGAGGTGAAAATTAGCAATAAAAATACTTAATATCTAATCCAATAAATATTCCAGAGAGTGGGCTTAGAAGGCAGGTTTAAAAAGTTTTAAGTAGTTTAACTTTGGATAAAGTAAGCCCCGAAGCATTAGAACACTTTTGGATCTGCTCTGAGTACCTCTTAATGTTTTGACTTCTGGCCATGTGCAAGAATAAAACAAAAATTAACTTGTATCGTTAGTAACTTAGTAAAACTTCTATGGTTAGTAATTTAGTAAAATCAAAGACCAATAAATGTAATGATGGATTTAAGGGGGAGAAATACCGATTTTATTCGCAGTTTGTCAGTCAGAACATGTCTTCAGACTGTGTGTAGGTTTACAGTTAGCGTTTTGGTTTTTAAGGTTCAGAGCATTTACGTATCTCAAACGTGAGGAGGGGAACCTATTTTCAGCTCCTGGAATTGTTTTTGGTAACTAGAAGAAGGTCTGCCTTTCTTTGATGATGCACAAGGTTTTAGGCAGTAATACCACACAGGTTTTTTTAATGTGTTTTGTAACTGCTGATCTCTGCCAAAATGCAGTTCTTTCGTGAGTGCCGGTAACTTTAAGGAGAAGACACGTTCAGAGCATTGAGTGCAAAGCTCCTGTTGGATCATACTGGCTACAGCCAACAAAGAGGATTATACCAGCTCTGTCACGTTTCATAACTTTTTTTTAATTTTGTGTATGCAGAAAACAGAGGTCTGATAGAGGTGATTTTTAGCTTTATTTAAGTATAATTGCTCTTCCTACGTCTCTAGCTAAAACCACTTTGTGCTTTCTCATTCTTTCCCATTATTTCAGCTGCTTGGAGCAGACAGGCCTGCAGTGCTTGGGTTTCAGCACTTTATCCAAGCGTTCTTGTGGCAAAAGCAAAGCAAAATCACCTTCATTTTGTGAAATGTCAGGTGTCCCAAACTGCAGCGACATAACTTCCACCACAATTAGGTAGTGCAGCATTTAGGAAGAGGCTAGCCCAAGAGGAGAGCAGCAGCTACGGATATGTTACAGCAGTCACAGCATTGCTCCCTGCTCTCCGTCCTGCCACCTTTCCCTGCAGGTGGAATGGCTGTTTGTATGCCGGGGCACGAGGCAGGCATGATTTGGTCTTGCTTGGTGCTCAGCTCTGCCTCCTCTCCTGCTGAGCAATTGCACAAGCAGGTGAGGGGTATTTCTTGTTGATGCTGAGGTGAGCAAGACTTCTGTGAAAACAGCCTAGAGATCCCTGAGAGCTTGCAAGAAAAGAAATCCATGCAGGAAGAAGGTGCTGCTGTTTTGTGGCTCACCGCCTGGGCAGGTAGCAATTGTGCTAGGAGTTAGGAGGGTCCTTTGATATCTGTCCGTTCCCATTAACACAACTGACTAATGCTATTCTTTCGCCCACAATTGTTATAGTAGTTAAATGTCAAAGGTAGCAGTTGCAGGCCAGGCAGTCACAGTGACTCAGCCTAGGTAAGCACCTGGAAACATGAAAGAGAATGGGGAGTTGGCAGCGAAGTGGAGCAGGGCAAGGTGAGGCTCTGACAGCTGTGGGTGTCACTGTGCTGTGCCCCGGGCGCTGCTGCAGCAAGTGGGGAAGGTTTGGGAGCTGTGCTGCGTGCAGGGAGGGCAGTGAGACCCCAGCAGCTTGTGTCGCTGGTGGGGGAAGAGTATTGCATGTTCTTTTTCCCACTGGAAAATAAGTAAAGAAAGATCTGGAAGTTCCTTCTGCCCATTCCCTGAGGAGCTGAAACTCTTACGTTTCACAGCCGTGCAGAGAGCACCAGTGAGCCGAGTGCTGCGGGGAGACATCGGCCTCTTCTCAGGGCTGCCCCCGCCAGGCCCCATGTCGGGCAGGTACATGGCTGGTGAGAGCTCATGAGAGCTGAGCAGGGCTCTCCCTGTGGATCCCAGCGCTGTGAGCTCTGTGCCAGGGTCTGTGATGACAAGAAATGTGTGCTAGAATAATCAAACCGTCACGCTGTATATTCATCGCCTGTGGCACTGTCCTTTGGGGTTTGTAAGGTGCAGGTCTGTACAAATCCATGTGCTACGAGTTAAATGTAATAAATCTCAGGCATCTTTCTACCCCCTGCTGTAATCTTGTATTCTGCTGAGCTGCTCTTCTGTCAACCAAAGGGATGCAGACTCCAAGTGATAATGTACATCCTGTCTCCTTCCCCACTCCATGTGTGCATACAAGCTGCCTGTTTTACTTCAGAAATGGCAAATTTGGGTCATGAGTTCAGCAGTTAAAATGATGATTTTACCACATCCTGCTTGCACAGGAAGCTTTAAAAAAAAAAAAAAAAAAAAGAAAAAAAAAGATAACTTGAATCCTAGATTTTGTCTAAACAAAAAGCAAAGCTAGCTATTTAAAGCTGCAAAGAGGTTTAGATTCTCACCCAGTTCACCACTTCTGTCTCTCAGTGCTCAGTGCATATGATCACATTAAAGTGAAAGCCTTATAGCCTATTCCTGTGCTATCTTAGGGTAATCAGCTCACCAGGCTGTGATGATAATCTAAAAATATTTTCCTTTTAAAGTTAAAGACGTTATTTTTCTTCTTGGTTTGCTCTTTTGTTGTGGGTTGTGTTGGTGGTGGTGTTTTCTGTGTTCTTGTTTTTTTTTTTTTTTTTTTTTTTTGTTGTTGTTTTTGTTTTTTGTTTTTTGTTTTGTTTTGTTTTTTTGTCTGAAGAAGGATTACTTCATGGACTGGGGGGAAGGGGAAGATTTTTATGAAGTACTGCTAAACAGGTCATAATGGTTTGTCACTGTAAAACATCCAAACACATTTAAAAAAATGAAAATAAAATTTGTGTGCCAAGTTTTCACATAGTAACTGCAAGACTTTCACTTAAGTGGTGGTGCTTAAAGACAGGGAGACGATCCATCTGTTAATCAACGTGGATGCCGAATTGCAGGGAGTGGGAGATGCTGACTGTTACTGTGTTAGACAAAAAGAAATGAGAGACCTTGCTCACAATGTAATAACAGACCTAAAATGCACTGTGATAGATGAGCAAAGTGCTCATCTAACAAACATTGTCTACTCTGTGTATAAATGCAAGGTAATTAAAAAAAAAAAAAAAGGGTAATGCTGGATTTCATATTTTCAAAGACTCAAACACTCCATTTTTACAGAATTGGATTTTGTGCAGTGGATTCAGTTGTTGCTGTTCATGTTGTTAACACGCATAAGCTGCGGCACTTGTCTTTTAGATATTTCGTTTGCACATAGCAGACCTTGGTGCTTGTGCTGTCAGGTGGCAAAGCTACATAAATATCATCTGGCCTGAAGTGAGAAGCCTTCCTTCAGTTTTGATGCTAAAATAATGTGCTGTTTCAGTACGTATCCTTTGAGAGTACCCTGTTGAATGGAGTGACAGACAACATGTGACATGCAACAAAACCTAATGAAAATGTAAACCTTTTGAAGATTTGCATGTCACGGTGTGATTGTTTTTTAATTAGTAAAATAATCTGCTCACCAGTCAACAATATTGATTTTGGTTTTGTTTTCTTGTAGGAATGTTTACCCTTGCAGAAGTTGCATCGCTCAATGACATCCAGCCAACCTATCGTATCCTGAAACCATGGTGGGATGTGTTTATGGATTATCTAGCGGTTGTTATGTTAATGGTTGCCATTTTTGCTGGAACCATGCAGCTGACCAAAGACCAGGTGGTCTGCTTGCCAGTTTTGCAGTCTACTGTAAATTCAAAAGCACAGCCCAGCACATCAGGGAAGGCTGACTTTACCACTGTTGAAACAACCACTGGTCAAGGAGAAGACGCGTCAATGAGAACGGTTTCCTTTGGAAGTGCCCCTACTGTAACACCAGATGTACCTCTGAGCAGAGCTACCTCTCCTCAGTATCAACCCACTGAAGCAGGTCAGGAACTGAAGAAGGAGCAGAAGGATTCTTCAGGCCGTAAAACAAATTTGGATTTTCAGCAATATGTATTTATTAACCAGATGTGCTATCATTTGGCTCTTCCTTGGTATTCAAAGTATTTCCCCTATCTTGTTCTCATCCATACCATTATTTTAATAGTCAGTAGCAATTTTTGGTTCAAGTATCCCAAGACCTGCTCAAAAATTGAGCACTTTGTGTCTATATTAGGGAAGTGCTTTGAGTCCCCCTGGACTACAAAAGCACTGTCTGAAACAGCATGTGAGGACTCTGAGGAGAACAAACAGAGGTTAACTGGTGCCCAGTCCCTGCCCAAGTATGTTTCCACTAGCAGCGATGAAGGAAGCCCAAGTGCCAGCACTCCCATGATAACAAAGTCTGGCTTCAAGTTTTCAGCTGACAAACCAATGATCGAGGTCCCCAGTGTCACTATTTTAGACAAGAAGGATGGAGAACAAGCGAAAGCGCTCTTTGAGAAAGTCCGTAAGTTCCGGGCGCACGTGGAGGACAGCGATCTGATTTACAAGCTCTATGTTGGCCAGACTATCATCAAGACTTTCAAGTTCATTTTTATTCTTTGCTATACTGCGAACTTTGTCAACACCATTAGTTTTGAACACATCTGCAACCCCAAAGTGGAACACCTGATTGGCTACACGCAGTTTGAATGTACACACAATATGGCTTACATGTTGAAGAAGCTGCTGATCAGCTATATTTCTCTAATTTGTGTCTATGGCTTTATCTGCCTCTACACGCTCTTCTGGCTGTTCCGAATACCCTTAAAAGAATACTCTTTTGAAAAGGTCCGAGAAGAGAGTAGTTTCAGTGATATTCCTGATGTGAAAAACGATTTTGCATTTCTTTTGCATATGGTAGATCAGTACGACCAGCTGTATTCTAAGCGATTTGGTGTCTTTTTGTCAGAGGTAAGTGAGAACAAACTACGTGAAATCAGTTTAAACCACGAATGGACTTTTGAAAAGCTGCGGCAACACGTTTCCCGCAATGCCCAGGATAAGCAAGAGCTGCACCTGTTCATGCTGTCAGGGGTCCCCGATGCAGTCTTTGATCTGACTGATCTGGATGTGTTAAAACTGGAGCTGATTCCTGAAGCGAAAATCCCAGCAAAAATCTCCCAGATGACAAATCTTCAGGAGCTTCATCTGTGCCACTGCCCTGCAAAGGTCGAGCAGACGGCCTTCAGCTTCCTCCGGGACCACTTGAGATGCCTTTATGTGAAGTTCACAGATGTCGCAGAAATTCCTGCGTGGGTGTATTTGCTCAAAAACCTCCGTGAGTTGTACTTGATAGGCAATTTGAACTCTGAAAACAATAAAATGATAGGGCTTGAGTCTCTCAGAGAATTGAGACACCTTAAAATTCTCCATGTGAAGAGCAATTTGACCAAAATTCCCCCCAATATCACAGATGTGGCACCACATCTAACAAAACTAGTCATTCATAATGATGGCACTAAGCTCGTGGTACTGAATAGCCTTAAGAAAATGATGAATGTTGCAGAGTTGGAACTGCAGAACTGTGAACTGGAGAGAATTCCTCATGCCATCTTCAGCCTCTCTAACTTACAGGAACTGGATTTAAAGTCAAACAGCATACGCACAATTGAAGAAATCATCAGTTTCCAGCACTTAAAAAGATTGACTTGTTTAAAGCTGTGGCACAATAAAATAGTCAACATTCCTTCCTCCATTACCCACGTAAAGAACTTGGAGTCTCTTTACCTCTCCAATAACAAACTCGAATCCTTACCAGCCGCAGTGTTCAGTTTACAGAAACTTAGGTGTTTAGATGTAAGCTACAACTCAATTACAGTGATTCCAGTGGAAATAGGTTTGCTTCAAAATCTGCAGCATTTTCACATCACGGGAAACAAAGTCGACATTTTGCCAAAACAGTTATTTAAATGTGTTAAGTTGAGGACTTTGAGTCTGGGACAAAACTGTATTACCTCAATCCCAGATAAAGTTGGTCAACTGTTGCAGCTGACTCATCTGGAACTGAAGGGAAACTGCATAGACCGTCTGCCAGCCACACTGGGGCAGTGTCAGCTTCTCAGGAAAAGCGGGCTTGTCGTGGAAGATCACCTCTTTGACACTTTGCCCTCAGAAGTTAAAGAGGTATTGAACCAAGACACAAGCATTCCCTTTGCTAATGGGATTTAAGCTGAGTTGAAATGCTCAAGTAGCTGACTTCCAAACAGCAAATGTTGAAAAGTATGGCTGTTGTGAGACCATGCATTTGTAGAACGCAGAATCCCTCAGAAGGCAGGACTACTAGCAGGATTGTAAGAGATATAACCGAGTGTTCAATGTTTGCAGTGTTTTAAAAGATTATTTCCAAATTTTTTGAGAGGATAAAGAACCTTAATAATCTCAATTCTTTTTTTCCTTAAATTGTTTGTAACTTGGATGCTGCCGCTTTTGAATGTTTACAAATTTGCTTGCCTGCTTAAAGTAAATGATTAAATTTGATGACCTTTTCTTACTATGCAAGTTATTCTTTAAGGTCTGGATTGATCTTAGTGCATTATGGGAGGAAAAACAAAGATAAACGTTGTGTACGGTATGGTTCTTGCAGCACTTGAAACATGTTGGTGTGTGGTGTTAGTGTCAGCCATTCACAGCAAATGAAACTGGTTTGGCTGTGCTTCAAACAGCAGCAGAACCACCATTCCCCTGCACTAAGGTATGTGGTTTGCATGAGGCCAGGTGTTTGCCCTCATTCTTCATCCTCAAGGCCTCATGATTTTGGATGAGACTTGTTCTGTAATCCAGTGTGACTCCTTCAGAGCTGTGAGGCCTTGTCCCATCCCCACAGCTGATCTCCCTCAGCTTTCATAACGCTCCTCTGTCCCAAGCAGCAATGGGTGGTAGAAGGGAGAGTAGTGCCACTGGGCTTTCAGGTTGGGGATAGTTTTGATGCTTGAACTGTTCTGCATGGTGGCTTTGAGAGTCATTAAACAGCAGGTGACTTCACTGCTCATGTTTTGCTCCTCTTCAGAGTTTTCATCGGGGAAATTCAAGACATTTTACAAGAGTTAGTGATTGTTTTGTTTCACAGCCCTTGCTTAGAAACTGGGCTGTCTGCTCTATTTTCTAGACTAATGACAGAGACATAAGACTTAAAATTTACCCAAACATGATTTAGCTTCATCATCTGTTGCAGCGTATCTTCCACTTTAACTATAGGACCACCCTTCTCCCCCAGCCCGAGTAATTTGATGTTTTTGAACACTTATGCACTGTTAGAAAACCCTAAATGTGTGCCAGATAAGTCATCAAATAAAGAAAAAAGCAGACAGCAGTGAGCGTGAGATTTTTTTTGTTTGTTTGTTTTTCGTGGTGTTTTTTTAACTGAGTTTGCATTGCCAAAGCCATTAGAGAAATACAATCCATTAAATCTGCAAAATCATCAGTTGTAAATCTTGGCCATTTACATTCCATGTGTGCAGAAAAGAAGTACTATGCTGGGAGATGATTACGCGATTACTCATAGTTTAAACACAATTCCCTATTGTAGTGTGGTCAGGACTGAACTAGTCTGTCATTCAAGAGACCGTTCTCACACAGAAATCCTCATGCGCAGCAATTTCTACTGTAACTTAACCAGAGCTGCCCTGACTTACACTATTAATGAGGGGATAGTTTGGGCCTAGGGGCATTGAGCAGTCAGAAGCATTTTAAAAACTGCTCTTATGAATCTTGCACATTTTACTGTCAATCATTTACTATTAGTCATGCTGGGATGACTGTTCTTAGCTGTAGGTAGCAGTCTCTGAATACATACCTGCACCATATGTTTATGTGTATCAGAAGACCAGTTTATGAACAGTGGTTTTCCCACTTCTTTTGGGGATATAATCTGTTTTCTCCTTGCCAGCTGGTAGTAAACTTGGGATGCTGACAGTTCTGCAACACCAAGTCACAGGTTTGGCAGAGTACTCACGGTTACTGATCTCTCCTCCACTGGGAAATTTTTGTGCTAATTCTCGGATTATTTTTTTTTAAGTAGGAGTTGTTAAGGCTGCAGTGAATTTTTCTGTTTTTAAGAAACTTGTGTTTATTTTTCGCACATAGATCACTTTAAAATTGCTGGACTATTGACTCTTAGAAAAACTGTGGAATATAATATTGGTGTATGCCTTGTATTTGCTGTTGACTGTCATTTCAGCTTCCTAGAAATTTTGTGTAGGAGGGAGGAAGAGTTGGAGGATGAAAAAGTCATTAATATTTAGAATAATAGTTCTATTTTTCTTTTTCTCTTATTTTAACAGCAGTGTCACAGTGTGGCCACAGATTGATCCTACTTTTTAAAGCTTTTTTTGATGTTTCTGATGCTCTTACTGTCCCTACTAATGTTCAAAAATAAGCCCACGTTCTCTTAATATGAGTATGGTATGAATAATTTAGATCACTGTTTGACTAGTTATTAGCCAATTGTACTTCTTCAGACAACTTCCTCCAAAATACATACATTTGAAAGTTAATTTCAGGCTTGTGATGCTTACTCAGCATAAACTCCATTCTTGTTTTTAGGAGAGTTTTCTGAGTGGGGAGGAACTGCCCATCTTCCCCAGGTCGCCTCCCTCCCCAGTCCTTCCTCCTTTTTGTGACTGTTTATAATGTTCCTGTTTCCTGCGTGTCCACTGACACAGTCTTGCTTTAAGGTCTTTGAAGTTCATCTCTTTTCCATGTAAGGCATGTGAAACATATTTTGCATTTCTATTTGATTTAATAAATAAGATGTTTATATCTTCCTCTTATCTATTTTTTTTAATGGGGAAAAATGTGTTTGCATAGTAAAGCCTCTGATTTCAAGTGTCTTATGCTGAACTTGCTCTTTGGCGCCTGTAAATTTAAAGAGGAGGAGGTATGAAGAGCTGCTCCTAGTAAATCCTGTGGGTATGGTTTCTAAGGAGCACAGTGTTTCAGAATAGATGGGATTCTGTTTTCATCTACATAATCTAAACGTTCTCCTACCATTTTGACTTGACTAGTGGAGTTTTGCACAATATCTGCACAGACCTGGAAGAAAAATGGTTGCCCCTTTAAATGAGGGGAAGTAGGAGATGCTCACAACTGTCGCTACAACATATTTCTGTGAAGATCCTTGGGTTTTCCAATAAGTTGTCCTTCTGTAAGATGCAAAATGAGCTATTGCTTTTCTGAGCAGGCATTAAGTCTCTGAGTGTACAGGAGGATGCTGACACTAATGAAAGGCTTTCTGCTGCTAAATAAATGGTGTTGCAGTCCTGAGCTGCTTTCTTTTAGCAAGGAGGGAAGCCCAGACACTGTAGGTCGTGTCTCGTAAGGGGCAGTCCACTCTTCCCACCCACCCCTCCTCCACCCCACGTATCACTTACTGGGCTGTATATTTTAATCTCACAGAAATAGCTGTTCTTTCTAACATGGTTCCATGTGCTCAGAAATTAACAGTGTTATGGTTGTATGAAGGCAAGAAGTTAGACTTCCTTTTACTTGAAGTCAAACAAATGAGGTGCTCGTACAGGTATAGTGTTGGCCATCATCCTGATCTCTTGTAGGATTTCAAATTTCCTCCATTCTCGAGATGGAACTGTGTGCCGGAACATGACAATCCTCAGTAAATCTGTAGCATGTTGTTAACATGCAAACATGAGGCTTCTGTCAGGTGTGGGTTGTGAACCTGTGTGGGTGCTAATAGTGAGAAAGAGCCTTGAATTTGCTGAGGCATACCAGTGTGGCTGGCAGAGCCCATAGGGTGCAGTGGCAGTGAGCTGAGGGTGGCTTCTCGGGGCTGCTGTCGCTCTGTGTGATGGGATTACTGTCCCGCAACAACTGGCATTGAAGATAACGCAGAACACGGCAGGGCTGTTCGGCCCTCACTGAGGAGGGAGGGTAAAACCAGAAGGGCGCTGTGCCCATGACTTGTAGCCTACTCTTGGTTTTGCCCCAACCTTCACCTTGGCTGGGGGAACGGACATCGAAAAGATTCACATTTCCTGTCTGTAAACCAAGGCTTCTTTAATAAATGTAAGTACATGAATAATTGTAAAAAGCACAAGTGCTGTAGCAATGAGCCCCCATTTTGTTACAGGTGTAATGCAAAAAGTTGCGTTCTCCTATGATAGCAAGGCCATCGGCAACCACCCTGGTTTATGGCTGCTCTGCCTCCTTGTAGGCTGAAGACTGACATCAGTGTACTTCAGAGCCTGGGTGGTCTGTTCCTTCAGAAATAAATCTTGTGGAGGTTCCTAAATAAAATGCTCATCAAGGTGCTTTTCTTTCTTTTTTCTTTTTTAGGAACATGCTAAAAGGTGGTCCTTAAGGTTACCAGACTTGAAAGAATCGAGAAAAAAAATCTTTAGTGTTTTTAAGCTTGGCATTAACTCCTTTTCTACCATGGTGAATTGTTAAAATTGTGTCATGGACTACCCATTAGTTCCCAGGGTACCCTGAATGACCGGTGATTTTATCAGAAGCATTCCCAGTCATTCCCAGTTCAGGCTGTCCACTTGTGCTTGTACAGTGTGTTCAGCACTTAAATTAAAGGCATCAAGCACTAATGTTGCAAAACCCTGAGGGTTTAT
Organism: Aythya marila; assembly: GCF_965140915.1. Classification (NCBI taxonomy): domain Eukaryota; kingdom Metazoa; phylum Chordata; class Aves; order Anseriformes; family Anatidae; genus Aythya; species Aythya marila. The sequence continues at coordinate 16,428,284 of NC_139049.1, read as the reverse complement.
GCTGTGACCAGTTTCCCAGGACAGCAAGTCATTCCTCATGCTGTTAAAGGGAGGGAAAGCTGTGTTACTGAGTGCAGTTGTTTCTGTAGCAGAGACGAGGCTCTAGAATTAAGCTCAGAAACAGATTTTCCAGGCTGATTACAAACATGCACCCATTCCACGATAAAAGTCAGGGGAGATGTTGCTTCTGGCAGAGAGATGATGAAAACTGCTCCTGTGATTCAGCCAGGCATGGGTGCAGAAGTGGCAGCTCTGTAACTGTACACATCCACACAATGCAGCTGAAGTGGGGGGGTCGCTAAAACCACAGGCACTGGAGTTGGGCCAGGCTCCATCTCTCTCCCTTCCCTGAAAAGAACAGCCCCTAAGCTCTTTTACAATTGCTAGAGCCAGGATCTTTGTTCTGTCTTGTCTCCAACATCACGTTGCCCCTTGATGCTGGAGGTAACGTAGGGTTATTGGTTTAATAATGACTGTTTGGGAAGAATGCCATCTTCTAAATTAACACCACGGTCTCTTGCAGGAAGCCTTCCAGCACAGAGCAGGTCTGTTCCCATGAAATGAACATGTTGTGCCCATAAACAACAGAATTGTGGATTGGGATTGGGTTGCACAGACCATTAGGAATAAATGCGTGAACACGTTGCTCTTCTGGTAACTGGTTCTGGGTAGTTCTGCTGTTTCAGGTGGTTTTTAGAAGTGGATTTTCCCTAACACCCTCCTGCCGTGTCTCTGGAGCCAAGATTGCAGGCATGAGGCAGACTGGCTGGTTGCCCCAGCAGATACGGGCTGGGAGAGGGCTGGGGTGCCACAGCTGCTGCCAGAGGGGCTCCTTGCTGCTGCTGGACTTACCTTGCTCCTCCCAGCATGTCATCTCTGGGAGATGCCACGTGGGATTGTGTCCCCAGCTACAACATAAAGGAAATGCTGTTGGATGCAATGTGCTGCCAAGTGATGCATTTGGTTTGGAAGATGGAGGTCATGATAACAGCAGGAAATGCACAATAAGAAAAAAAAAGGGGGGGGGGGGCATCAACAGTCCTTATGGAATATCCATATACACAGAGCATGAAACTTCAGAAGTTTTGGAAAGACTGCACGAAATCCTGCCTGCTGCGCCTGCCTAAAGGCAAGCTCAGTCACTGGACAGCCTGAGATTCTGGTTTTCATTTTATATGGGCTTTTACATTTCTCTCCCCTCTGTCTCTCAGGGCCTTCGCGTGCCTGTGTGACTGCTGTTTACATGCTTTCCTGCCCCATTGTCTGCGATAAGCTCTGCCCTGCAGAGCCCCTAGCACTTAATGCCACACGGCTGTAACCCCGCAGCCAGGCCTGGGGCCGCCCTCATGCCCTGTGGGGAAACCTCTGGTGCTGTCAGGGCCCAGGCCTGATCCAGGAACTGTGGCTTCCCCTCAGGAGGGGATTGTCCCTGCCCCAGCTGGCAGGACCCTCGTGGGGCAGAGCCCTGGAACCCAGTGAGGCCACAGCTCCCACCCCAGGGAGCGCTGCAGAAGGGGACCCACAGGGCCTGGGCACCTGCAGTTCTCACAGCCCAGGGGAGCTGCTGGGAAGGGATACTCTAGCACCTGTGGGCAGCAATTTCCACAGGTTCCCACTGTTTTGTGTCCTAAGGGCTTCCCCGATGCTTGTTGAAGGTGGGGCTGGGCATTTCTTACCCTGTTCATGATGGGTGTGGAGAGCACCTGGTGTCTGACCTCGTCACAGCCCCTCTTGCACTGAACACATCCTGCGCTCCTTGGATTTCTTCTTTGCCCCAGATTAAACCTGTTCCTTCAGCCTTTCTTCACATGTTGCTTGGGTGTGTTTGTTTCCTAACACTCGCCACTCCTGCTGCTGCTCCCCTCAGTTCTCTCAGTTTATTGAGTCTGACAAATTCAGTGCTGCTGATGGCAGGGCCTCAGCTGGAGGCTCCCTGGGGACAAGCAGTGCAGGGCCTCTAACCCCCCCGTGCATCTCTGCTGCCGAGCCTTCCTGCATACCCTGGGCTGGGCGGCCCTGCAGAGACCCTCACTACACCCACTGCCCAGTATCCCCGTGGGAAGGGCTCAGACTTTTTTTTTTTTTTTTTTTTTCCCATCCTGACTTTGGCCTGAAGGTTTGCAGGGAAAAGAACCAGGGTGCTGCACGTCTCAGTGCCTTCGCTCAGGGGCAGGTGACTGATACTTGGGTTTGCTCGTTTGGTTTCTCTGCAGCGTGTGGGACATTCCTGAGGGGGTGGCCTCCGAGCTCAACTATTGTGAGCATTTTGTCATGGACTTCTTTCCTCACTGTAGTTGGATATAAAATGCTATGCAAGCAGAGGCTCTGGGTATGGGCCCAGGTTTGCAGGACTGTAATGGATGAAATAGCTGGAAACCAGAATGCCTCCAGGACTTTGGGTTTTAACCTATTAAAACTGGGAAACGTACTTAACGAAACACAAAGGCAAACTCACACGGAAATTGCTCCCTGTCACTGGAGATACTTATATGTATTTGAGATCTAAGAAAATCTCAACACGCTCCGACCCCAGGGGAACAAGATACTTTCCTAGGATTTGTCCTGGTTAAGAAATTGTCTTTAAAATCGAGTGTGTTAAATGTGTGTGAGGCTGTGCTGTCCCTGCTAGCCAGCACTACCGTGGGTGAATAATTCACACGCTTACTGTTTGGGAAAGCTCCTCAAACCTTCAAAGCTATTTTTGCTCATGTGGCGACCCAGTCTGTGTCCCTCTCACCACAGCGGTCAGCCTTCACCCACAACATGGCTGGTTTCCCCCCATGCTGGTGGTCAGAAACTGCTGTGATCCTGTGCCTCTGCTGCCGACAGGTGAGCCCGTTCCTGCCCGGCAGAAGAGGAGCACCGATGGTGAGAGGGATGGGCAGCTTCCAGGTCACTTCCCCACCCAGGCAAGGTCCTTGTGCATGCGGGGCTTTGTTTAGCTTTGTGCTCCTGTTGATCAGCCTCAGCCACATGTTTAACTCTGAATGTATTTGTTTAATTAAATGCTTTTAACATTCATTACAGGGCTCCTAATTGCTGACTAACCCAGAGGAGCTCAGCAGCAGGCATGGAGTGTGAAGTGCACATGAGTAGCCTGTGTTGAACCATGTAGTAGTTTCCCAAAATGTGTTTTGGGATGAACACTCTCGCTGATTCTGTCTAACACCAGGTCTCTCCAGAGCGTGGTGCATGGCAGGGCCCAAATGTGGCTCCTCCATCTTGTGCTGGGGCAGTGCTGTGGCTCCAGGCGCAGCCAGCCAGGCGCTTCAGAGCTGCCTCCGAGGTGTAGGGGTGCTCCCATGCCTGGAGCAGTCTCTGTGTCTGGGGACATGGGGCTTTATTCCTTCTCCTAACTTCTCACACAAAAGGTAAAAGATGGGGGCTACATGGCTGTCGAAGTAAGGGCTGGAAATATGTTTCTAAATGCCATAGAATTGAAGTCAGGCACAGTTTGTGAGATTAATGCTAAGATTACAAGGAGGTTGGAGTCGGTCCTAACACCACAGAAAGCAAAGAAACCCTGCAGGTCAACATGCTGGCTGTTCAGCCTCTCCACCACTGAGTTTTTGAAGCTCTGTCATATAAAGCGTGGGGTTAAATGAGCTCCACTGAGGCCATCCTCCGGAACACCTGGGGTGCTTCTCAGAGCCTGATCAATAGCTGGGGTGGAGGTAAACTGCTGCTGCTCTGCCCCCTCTTAACATTTTTTTTTTTTTTTCTGTTCCAAAGATGTTTATTTTCCATTCCTTTGGCTTTACATCCAAAGTGATTTTAAGCCTGTTTTTTCCAGATTCCTCCTTTGAAAACTGCACACTTGAGCCATTGTACACGGCAGCTCCTATTTCAATCTGCTGTAAGTTTGACAACAGTCTTTGCTGTCTTTATTTTCTCTTCCCTGTGGCTTTTTTTTTTTTTTTCAGAAATTTCTTTGTCACAGTCAGGTTGACAGTGGCCTATGACGTTTTTGTTGGATTAAAGTACATATGGCATTTGGAGTGGTCTTTTATATATTTCTGAATTTCAATTACTTCCCTTTAAGAAACTACAGGCTGTCCTGAAGCTGCTGAAATAAATCACTTGAGCAAACGCTTTTTCTTCTTTTCTGCTGCCACTTTGGAACAGTAAGGACTCTGGCTAGATCCTTGCTCCCTATTAAAATCCGATGCAAAACTTCCACTGATTTGGAGGAATCATTTTACTGCAGCACCCTATTGACCCACAGGGATAATTTTTTCCTGAAAGGATTTTACTGCATGTTTATGCTAAGTTTATCAGAAGAAGGTGCTCTCTGAAATACAGGGCTGAGACCCCCGCTGCTTTGGAGATGCTGCCATCCTTCATTAACTAATTTACTGGTTTACTGAAACCACAGACTCGTGGGGAACATTTCTGTGCCAGGCTTTCTCAATGGGCCGTTTGTGCAAGAAGGTGCTTGGTGTTGTAAGAGTTGCACAATCCAGCCCTTCAGATCCTGTAAGAATATCGTTTTACAAGCTCTAATATCAGAAGTACCTGCAATATTTATACCTCTGTGCGGTTCTCTGTGGAAATGAAGGACTGTTTGTATGTGATGTTTACTGGGCAAACACCATGGCTTTAAACTCCTGCAAGTGAAACTGCTGTTATTGATTTTTCACTGTCCAAGACATGCCAAGAGCAAATACAAATACCTTACAGAATTTGGTTCTTACAATGCCATTTGGGTATAAATGTTTACAAGGACATGAGTAACAGGCAAAGAAACACACTTGTGCCCAGAAGATGTCAAAGCTCTGTGCTGTCCCTGCCTTTGCCGATCTGGTTCAGCCAGGGAGGGAGCAGCAAGAGGCTGGCCACGCAGCCCTGCCCTGGTGCCTGGATCCAGGGGTAGGAAGAAGCCGGGCGTGGGGCTGAGGAGGCAGTTCGTGCTTTGTATCTGCTCTGTGTGCTGTGCACAAGCTTCAAGAGGAGAGCCAGCTAATGCTATTCACTGTGGTGGCATCAGGAGGTGCACACTGGCCTGCTGGGAAAAGGTCCAAACCATCAATTCATTTTCATTTCCCATGCAGCAGTTAGATGGTGAGAGTATCGATTTAATCTGAGAGCCAGAATTGACAAAGCCATATCCACAGTCGCTGATCTGTAGCCATGTCCCTCTTGAGACAAAAAGCACCTGGGAACTAGCTTTAAATGCAGTTTGTGTGGCTGCTTCGAGGAGGACAGCGATGAAGGTCAGTGCAGAGACAGGTGCTCTGGTGCAGCCCTCGCTGGGCTGGATGTATCCTGGACAGGTGGGGCATCACCTCGGTTGTTGTGGTCAGTGTACAAGAGTCTTTAATTTGCTCAAGGAATCAGGCCTGGCAGGGCTATATGACTTCAAAAGCAACTTTGGTTTTCTTCTTCCCTATCCTTGCTCAAATCTTCAGGTAAATATGATCTGAGGAGACGTGAAGTCCTGATTCAAAGCCCCACATCCTACAGCTGACATCCTTAGCAGCCCTGTCCCATGTGGAACACCGCTCTGTTTTCTGTGGCGTTCATAAACACATGGGGATTTCTGACCTTTCACTTGAGAGGCATGTGTATGCCAGGGGAAAGGACAATCACAAGGCAGGGTGATGTCCAGTGCTGCCTTTCATTTGCCTGGTCTGACTAGCAGTGGCAGGGGTGTCAGCAAGGAGTGTTGATAGTCTCTGTGTACTTCAAGTGTCTGTACAAATACCTTCACTAATGGGACTGCACACACAGGAACCCCACCTTCACTTGCTGGGAGGTGGCTCCCATTTCCCCTGCCAAGGGATTTTGCAATTTTTTTTGTGTAACTTGGACAGAAATTGGTATTTTGTTTATTCTGTGATTGGAGCTTTCACTTTCCTTCCTTTGGTATACATCTTGGAGAGTTTATACATCCTATATGAAATTATGCAAAAGGGAGGGAGGTGTTGCCCAGAGGAAACAAGAAAGGAAAATAAACAAACAAACAAACAAACAAAACAAAACCAATATAAATGTCCAGAAATAACATGGGAAAGCAGAAGTGTGAGCTGGTTAAACCCCCATGGTTCATGGGACAGCCAGCTCACAAACAGCCCAAAAAACAGAGGGGAGTTCAAGCGGGCCTCTGCACCTGCGTGCAAACGACCCAAGCACTGGGGTCCAGTTTGGGGTTTTGCGCATAGCGGGTCATCTCCAGTGACTGCAGTAGAGGTACTTCAGTGTTTGATGATTTTTTCTGTCATCTTTGAAGCGAATGGGAAGTGGAACGCGTGCAGCGTGAGCAACAGACTGCCGCTATCTCGTTCTCTTCTGAATTCTAAAGGATTCTGCATAAGTTCCTTGTTTTTGAAAAACTATGCACTGGTTCCCCTGTTGTAGCTTATTTCCAGTAACCTGGAAATAAACTGTTACATGAAGGTTTGATTGTATCCCACTGGGTACACACTATACCATAAATCTGGCAAAAGCAGATGCCAATTTTCCCTTCCTGCGTTATGGGAATATACCTTCTGCAGACCAGCTCCTTCAGGGGTACTTACAAGCATAACACAATTTAATGAGAAAATGCTGAGCATTGGCATGGCAGGATATATTGAGCCACATGGAAATTGCTCTTGAAGCAGACTACATTCAAAATATGGGGGAAAAAATACCTGAAATGTTATGTTCAACCAGTATGTTGACATTCTGGTGATTTTATCATGGATCCTGTAATACCTACTATTTGCTGAACACCTCTAGAGCCTGACTCAAGAGAGCACGGAAACCTGAGCTTTAAATAACAATAATAATGGTAAGTTGAAAGTGAGAAAAATGTCACTCAGTCACAGAGAAAAGCTCAAGAATGAAACCCAAGAGCAAAGTCTCAGAAAGTGACATTTGAGTACAAATAAATATACCATTTTATTTTTATTTTATTTTTTATTTTTTTTTTTACTTATTTTTAAAGTTTGTGCCTTAAAGACAGTTTTGAGGATGGAGGCACAAGAGCATGGGCAGCTCTTAGCTTTTTGAACAATTACTGTAGGGAAGCCTACATCCTAAAATCTTCTAAGCTTGTGGCAGCGTGGAAGAAAAGGAGCTATGGTCTCTTCTATCCATTTCCCTACAAAACAAGAGTAATAAATGTGTTACTACATGCCCCTAAATGCCCAGAGAGGGAAGGCCAGGTGTCAGACTGAACACTACAGCCTGCTGTAGGTTTTCTTCTGTTCCCATGACAGAAATAAGTTTTCTATTTCTGACAGATCTCTTTGGGGAGATTGCCTGGAGAAGGTCCCCACCCATCTGGTGTCCTTCTCTTCAGACTTCTCTTTTTTTTCTTTCTGCAACAATCCCATGGATTTGTCTATAAAACCCATATTCACAAAGAGGACTAGAGGCCAAGATCTTTGACTTTAAATGTCTCAGCCACTTGAGCTGCATGCAAAAATCACCTGGTTTATTTATTTTTTTTGCTAGAAGAAGCCAAGTGCCTTCACGTCTCTTGTGTTCATCCTTCTGAACACAATAACAGCATCTTAGTTAATGGTGACTTTTATTTTAAAGGGAAATGTGTATAAGCATGCTTTTATATTCTGAGATAAGTGTCTGACTGCTGCTGTGTGCTGCAAGTGTTATTTATCTTCATGGTTTTATCTGCTTGGAACCTCACAGTTTCTTATACATGCTTCTATCTAAAAAGTGTTTCAAATGTATATGGTAAAACTTTCTAGGAAAACAGCGTGAAAGAAGTCTTGCTGTGAATGGCACATTGCTTTTTCAGCTACTCTGTGTGTGAGAGAGGTAATGTGCATAAAATCTGCTTAAATGTGAAGTTCCTTGTGAGGGAAAAGTTACCAGGTTTGTGCCCTTTCTGGTACATAAGTACATACACAGAAGGTTTGAAAAACATTTGGTATGGATATGAATGTTTGTGTTAGTTGTATGTCTCGCTTGTCTTTTTTTGTTGTTGCTTTTGAAGGGCAGGGGATGTATAGGCAGAGGTATGGGACAGACATCTCTAATGTGGAAGTTAATAGTCCACTGGCTGAAGTGCTCCAGGATGTTGATGGGCTGGCTGACAGTGCACAGGCAATGAGCAAGGACAAGTCCAGTTCTATCTTTGCTTGGGGCACTTATGCAGCTGTGAGTTGCCTGGTGTGGAGCATATAGGGCAAAAAGCCCATCTGAGTCCTACCCACCTTCAGCAGCACTCTCCTGCAAGATTAGACAACACTAGAGCTGGCCTCCAGAGAGGGTAAAGGAAAAGTTGTAAACCTAAAAAGCAGTAGGCATAATTGCTCATAAATATTTGTATGCAAGAAAAGTAAAGCACTTCACTGATAGTTTGCCAATTACTAATAGGTTGCTCTGCAAATATCCTGTTTCCCCTAGGGATGTGTGATAATGAAGCTGGTATCCTCTTTTTCCAACCAACCAGTTGCTGGAAATCATGCCAAAATCAAACCAAAGCCTGAAGTGGGTTCTTCTACCCTCACTTCTGTGTGTCATGGTGACCCCAAAGTTGCAGCAATTGCTCTTTCTGGTGAGTGCCTGCTGCTGCTTGAGAGGCTGCCGAGACACTGGTGGGGCCATAGCAGCACACAAGCTCCAGCAGCTCTGTGCTATGGTACATCTGAAAGTTTCTAGTTGTTCCTGTAAAGGGGCTATGTGAAGAAACTTCTTAAGTTAGCTTTTCATCTGTATTCTGAGGTGTTTTTTTGTCCGTTTGTTTGTTTGTTTTCTGTAGGTAATGAGTAACATGATTAGGATGCTTCTGGATGTTTCTGCTCCCTCCTGTTGAATTTTGGGACATTTTTTACACTTGTGCTGTATGATATATACATACAGATGCCCTAATATTTCAGCTTTGGAAATATCTCTGATTTCTGCTGTGATGACAGACATTAGAGCCCACTGAAATCAGCGTGGCTCTGGATGGTTACCATGGTTCTTCAGCTAGGCTCAGATGGAAGGATCTGCTTCTGTGGTAACATTTTAGAAGAAACAAAGGGAACTAGATTTTGTATTCCATAAAGAATCAACAGTGTTCTCATGTCCCTGTCCCGTTCCCCATTGTCCTAAACAGCAAAGAAGGTTGTCTCCTGAAAATGTCATGTGTCAGCATATATTTTAATACGTATATAGATATATTCCACTGCTGTGAATGCTGTTTTAGCACCACTGGGTAGGTTGTAGAGATGAGTTCCTGTAGATTTAAACGTTATGTCAATCACACCTCCTCCAAGCAGAGTTAAGAGACAGACAGCTTTCATCAAAGGCCAGAAGAGCATCTCCCTATCCCAGTATTGACAATAAGATTTAGATCTACTCCACTGCATTGAAATACAGAGGATTTGTTACCATTAGGTCTCCACAATTGCTAGTACCTGTTTGCTAGCCACAGTTAGCTGCAACTGATAGGCATTTTACACAATTTTCTTGAGTTTTAGACAATACTTTAAACAAAAGGGTAGTAGAAAACAACACTTGGAAAGAGGAGGAGACGGAGTGGGTAGTTACAGTACCGAACTACAGAAGAACTTTATTTCACAATAACCATGCTGCTGTGTGTGGATAAATCACTGATTGTTCTCTTATCCCTGTACTGCTATGAAGAATTTACCAAAAAAAAAAAAAAAAAAGAAAGAAAATAAAAAAAAAAAAAACACCAAACCAAACCAGAAAAACAAGGAAGCAGCAGAACGTGAATTCAAGAGCAGAATGGGATTGCACAGGGAGGTTCTGCACTGAACTGAAACATTCATGTTTTGGACCATCAAGAACGAATGAAGTACAATACAGTTCTGTTCCCTGTCTCTTTTTATGTCTCCATTTTGTTTGGCTTTGCTTAGCTTAGATTTTTCCCTTTTGGAGTCCTGCAGGGAGAAAAGAAGGAGCCTTTGTTTTAAAAAGACTCAGATCAACAGTGGGCCATTGATCATAATTAAGTCTAAAATAATACGCTTTTGCTGACCTGTTTGTATTGAGTCCAAAGAATTGTATGTTATACCTGCTGTAGCCTCGGTCTGCCCCCAGATCCAGTTTCTTCTCCCTGAGCTTCTGGTTCTGGGACAATAACTTAAAAATCCCAAATATACCCATGTTTGCAGGGTTGCATGTGAAAGCACCTCCTCCTCTGTCTGGTGTCTGGAGTGCTAATTTGGTACTAGAATGATTTCTTCATCATCAGATGTTCTCTTTGTCATGTGCCCTCCCTGACAGACTGCAGTCCCCATAACAACCACCTCGGTTGTCAATAACTTCCTCAGATGGCGAAATGACCCATGGGATAGCAGTAATTCTCATAATAACATCTGAGGGTTGCGTACAATTTATGTGTAACCGTGCCACAATGTGCACTGACACAATTCAGAGCTTCCTGAAGTCTACATGAATGTCTGGGCTGATATCAGTGGTTTCTTCAGGGACTACACCTAAACTTTCATAGCCAGATTTTTAGTATAACAAAATATAGAGGTTTAACTCTGTGACACTTGGCAGTAAGCAAAAGAGAAGTATGTGTTCTTGTAATTTGATTTGCAATTATTACTGTTAATGTCCTGTTGAATTTTTCTTAACTGTGTTTTGCATCTCCTATTGCATTTTTTTTCCAGGATGCTCTAATGAGTAAATGTGCTGATGGATTAGTCACTGAACAAACGTGCTTTAGCAGAATATTGGAGAAATTCACAAGAGGATGCCTCTTTTGGCATCAAGTCCTACAAATGGGGAGTGTTAGGTGCCTTGGTCCTACTTTTACCCATTCTCAGTCTGTCAGGACACACTTAGTGCATTCCTTAGCAGCACATCTTGCAGCATGCATGCAATTCCTAAAGCAGAGATGATTCTTTAGTTTTGACTGTTGCTTGTTTCAGGCCATCTGGGAGAATCAGTTTATTCCCACTGTATTTGTACTGAATTGTTACCTAGGACAGCTTTTGGCTTCTGTGCACATATATGCATTTGTTTAATTCCTCACATTTACATTATTTTGCATAGAGCAAAATGTATACAGCTGTGCCCATGCATTTTCTTGCATGGGGAAAAAAAATTTTGAATTTTGAAGATTATGGTAAGGGGTTTGCAGGCTTTTGGCAGGCTTACTAAAACAGACGGCCCATGGCACTCCCTGCAGGTGCCCTCCAGCAAAACTGCTTGTACTGTACATCTGTGCACAGATCTGCTCATTCCAGTTCACAAGCACAAGGCCACAGATCAGGATGAACAGCTAGTGTCTAGTAGAGCAAGAAAGGTTGTAGAAAAGGGACTGCTATGTTGCAAACATGAGACATACAGCCTTGAATGTACAGGAAAATTCCCACTGTGTAAATCTCTTATTTAGTGCTAGAAACTTGTCTGGTTTGCACAAGGGTGCATGTGTAAAGGGATGGGTCCACAATCAAGTTTGTATCTGGACTGTTTGGCCCTATAAAATCACTCTGTTCTGCCCAAGCATACTGTATCCTTGGCTGAGAAGTCAGTGGTGAGGCTGGAGGAAAGCTTCCCTTTGGCAGGGAATAACCATTTTCTCTGTGTGTCTTTCTCCGGTGATGCTGAAACAGGAGACGAGGTTTAGCAGAGGAGAGCTCAACAGGGAAATGAGCACACTACAAGCTACAGTGCTTTTTGCTCAGCTGTATCCAAAGTCTGTGGCTCGAGTATATTCGCATCTGCTGCCATCCAGAGCTTGGGGAGGGAAAATGTCTGACTGCTGTGTCAGACTCAGGTTTTAGCTTAATAAAAAGCTTGGACTCTGGACCTAGGTTAGTCAAACCTTCCTTTCCCACAATGGGGTTTTTATTACTTTTCAGATGTAGAGAAATTGGCAGGTTTTGATTCAAGCCTGTTAGCTACTGAAAAGTGAAGTCCTGTTTCCCTGACAAAAGCAAAAATCAAAATAGTGACTTTGGCCACCATTACAAGTAGAAAGTGTGTCTCTAGCTCGTCCTCAGAGACAACGCCCTAGCTTTTTTGTCAGATCTGCTCACTGCTGCTCTCTCACATATTCCTCCCCCCCTCCCCATTCAGGAATGTATAAAATATTAAGAAACAAGGAATGAAACATTTCTCAGCATGTGAGTCTCACATAGGTCTTTGTTTTTTGTTGCATGATTTGTGTTTTTGTTTGTTTTTCTCTACAACGTTTGGCTATGGGAGGAGAAAAGTGGTGTCTTACAACTAGCTTGAATTGAATGAAGCCTGTGTTTACCTTTAGCCTGTTTCAGCTTTTCAACACGGCCTGTTACAGAAACTGAAATAGCTTGTCCTGGGATTCACGGATGAATTGGTGTTAATGGGAGGTTCGTGTAAGGGGACTGTCGCAGGGAGGAGACTGCTTAACTGAGTTCTGTTGCCTAAGGAAGAATACACTTCAGCACAGGATTATGTGCGCTCGCTATTTTTGGGGGAAAGAGTGAATATCGAGACCTATTCCTAGCTATCTGCGATGCTCCTCCTGGCAAGGCCCCGAGGCAGCCCAAAGGGCCGGTGTGGGCACGAGGGCAGTGCTGCCATGTCAGCAGCCTTGATGAGGGAGCAGTGCAAGTAGCTCCTCTGCATAACACCACCGAGCTGCTGCCCTAGCACAGCCATGCAGGAGATGGGCACAGCCACATGCTCGCACAAAGCAGCAGCAGCCCCTGTGCTGGGCTGGCACGGGACGAGGCTCCTCACCGCGGAGCCGCGGGGACTCGCCCCTGCCAAGCACTGCCTGGCCTCCAGCTCAGGGTAAGGGCACGTTGTGGTCCTCGTGTACCGAGAGCAGCGTTTGCTGTTTTTGCTTTCACCGGGGCCAAAGGGCGTGTGGGGCGACAGAAACCGTTGGGACTACAGAAGGCGCGGCGAGGACGCGGCTGTTTCACCGCTGATAACCCCGCGGCGCCTTCAAGCGAGATAAGGCCCGCTGCCATGACGCAAAATGGCGGCTGCCAGCACCTAACATGGCCGCCGCGCAGCCTCCCTCCTCGTGACCCCGCCGATCCGGGCACCGGGCGCCGGCGCTTCGGGCGGCCGCGGCCCCTTTCTCCCTTCGGGCCGCGCCGCTCACGTGACGCGGCGGCCGGGCCAATCGGCGCGCTCCCCGGCGGCGCGCAGGCTCCGCCTGGCCGCGTTGTGGCGGAGGGCGCCATTGCCAGCCGCGGCCGCCAGCCGCCGGGAGCGGGGCCTGCCGCCATCATGGACTACGGGGAAGGTGAGCCCCCGGCCGCCGCCCCGCATGGCCGCGGCCGCCTCTCTGCGCGCAGGGCGCCCCCCCATTCCCCCCTTCCCTGCACGCACCTCCTCGTCCTCCTCCTCGCCGCCCCTCCTGGGCCGGGGGAGCTGCGGTGGCGGCCGGCGGCGGGCGGGCTGCGCGGGAGGAGGGCAGAGGAGGGCTGAGGAGCGCGGAGGGGCCCGAGGGGCCCTCCCGGGGCCGGGCGGGCGGGCGGGCGGGAGGGGCGGGGGGCGAGCGGCGAGCTGAGGCGCCCGGGGGGCGCGGGGAGAGCGGGGGGCGAGGGGGAGGCGGCGGCGGCGGCGGTGGTGGTGGTGGTGGTGGTGGCGGGGGGGGGCGGCGGCGGCGGCGCGGGCAGGGCCGGGGGGAGCTCGGGGCGAGCTCCGTGAGGGGTCGTGCCAGGAGAGCCGCCAGCAGCGAGAGCCGCCTGTCGGCGCGGCTCCCGGTGTCTCCCCGCGAGCTCTCGCAAAGCACTAAGTCATTCTCACTGACCCATCCTCTCCAGCTGAAGACAGAGATTGGAGGTTCCCAGATACCCCCATGCATTGTGGTGTGAACATGCCCAGTGGGTCAGTCTCAGGTATGAGCTATAAATACGTCTAACCTCTAAAAAAAGCGTTGGGGCTGAGCAGTCAGTGTTGCCAAAGATGTTAAAAAGGGGTGTTGAAAGTACGTAACGCGGTGTGGCTGCACGTGTTGTGTTCTGGAGGAGTTGTAACTGGCGGGGAGTGAGACTGCGTTCTCACCTTGGGCATGTCAACATGAGCTCCTGCACGGTCCGAGGCAGAATGATGAGGTGTCGGAGGAGCAGGGATGGGAGGGAATGCAGGCTTCACTTACGATGTTGCTCTTTGCATACATCGGTATTTTTATGTTCTCATGGACTATACTATATTCAATTCGTGCTGCTTAGATTGAAAAGAAAGCAGCAGAAACGAGGTCAGAGGATGTTTCCCTCTCACGCGGGCATGGGAAAAGAAGAACCTAGATTTTCTTTTGTAACTGACTTTAAGTAAGGGTGTGGGAAGGAATATACAAAGCATAAAAATAAATGTGATAGAGCAAATGTTAGCTTTTGTTTATGTGCTATTAAAATACCTGCAACTGAAAAGAATACGGATTTTATGGGTAAGGCTATAAACTTAGCAAGACTCAAGAAATGTTTTGAAATCTCTTGCCAGCATGCAAACAAGTACCAAAAGGTCGTTGATGTATCAATATAAAACTTTTACAATAAACTGTACCTAAGCTTTATTTACAGATGTGACCAAATAAATATTTGCTATTGGATCTCTTCATACACTTGCTGGCTGTTACGTGGAAATAACATGGATTACAGAAGCATCTGCGATTGCAGTATGACTGTTTTCATGATACAATCCTTGAGTCTTAGCTCTTTTGCCAACAATAGTGTTCTGGATTTATTTTTCTTCATAGTAAAATAATTAAAAACTCTGAACTTGTTTTTGTTTTTTTAAATCTTCTATATTGATTTCTAAATAAATGTCCTTTATGTATTTAGTAGAAAAGGTTCTTCTTAAGTTGTAATTTAAATTCTTACTGGAATGTTAACTGGAGTCAATAACCAGAACCTGCTTTTCTAATATCTGATGACAGCAGTATTAAAATGAAACTAGGCTCATCTTATGATAAGTTAATGATGAAACATATTGTACAGTTAAACTATTACTTTCATGTACCTCTGTAAGAATCTGTGATAATTGTTTTTTGTTACTTATATTTATTCACAACAAGTTTAATTATGATGTTTGCAGCTTGAAACACTTGACGTTAATGTTTGTGCATTGCATGTATGTTAGTAAGTAATGAACGAGCCTTTGTCTTGCCCTGATCCTGTACAGTGGGCTAAAGGCTATTTTGTAGGGGTCCAGTAGATGGCAACAGAGGATGAATGTTGAGCGTTTTCTTCTTTGCCCGGTTCTTGGCTAAGTTCTTCCTGTTGGAAATTTTTAGCCAGTTTGAAGCGTGCTTTTTGTTGGATGGCTGATGATGGCTGTGATTCCACCGTTGTCCCTTGCTCATGGCTTGGTTTGAGGCCAGATGATGTAGCCTGTAGAATAAACTTTGTGACAATATATTGAGGTTTTGGTTACTGTAACCATGTCCATTTAACTTGGAAAGGAAAATGGCTTTTGCTGCAACTCCTAAAATTCATTTAGTTGTTGGATTGGTGCCTTGTTTTGCATGGGACTCAATGCATTAAATCTTCTGTATCTATTGACAAAGTTGGGATCTTTAAAGCAGGCATAAATTCTATGAAAAATACAATGTGTCTGGAAAAAATGCAGCTTACAGTTGCACAATGGATCCTGAAGTTTGTTGTTATAAATTACAAATGAAAAATACTCTAGGCAATTATAGCTTGTTTCAAGCCTCTAATTCTGTGTTTTTTTTTAATTATTTTGAGATTGATATTACGTTTTACTAAAGTTTTAATTTTTATATTCATGATTCATTAATGTAAGATCTTTCTCCTTTCTTTCATCCTCCTAGGCTTCTTACATGTTCCATGTGGGGAACGCTATTGGAAATGATTTAACTTCTTGTGTTGTGAATGTTTTCAATACCTTCTAATCTTAATTTTTTTCTTTAAAAGTGTGTCTCATAGAGTCCTCTGTACCAAGGGAACCTGATTCTTATCTACTACATGTTTAAGTTCTTAGTTCTTTCCTAAGGAAAACAGGTTTTTCATTACTTTATAATGAGGTGTCATCTTGCAGCAATTTTAAGTGATCTCTCTGCTAGATCAGACATTTTTTGTTGTCGTTAAACTTCAGGAATGCATATAAGTGAACATTTTAATGTGTAAGTTGATCTCTTCTTTTAGTGGCCTATGCTTTTTGATTTTAAGGTTAATATATTTTTTCCCCTTTATCATAACTTTTCTCCCTTACTCCGAGAGCATTTAGATACGGTTTAGAAATGGAAAATGGAATAATTCTTCTCTGTTCTGTTTCTGTACTTTAGTTCAGCAGCTCGTTCATCAACACTGTGTGCAAGAAGCTGCAGATACCAAAACCTGATTTATTCCTCTAACAAACGCTATTTCAGATACCTCAACTGTGTCAAAGATTTGGTTTCTTTTTAAACTTCAGGAGCAACAATGAACCATTTTTTTTTTTTTCCTCTCTGAAGTATTTATAGATACACAGAATACTTCTTCAAAGGTCTCTTTGCTAAACAGTTACTTTTTAAACTTAAGTGAGACAGAAGTACCAAATTTCTCAGTTGTTTTCCATTTGAAGCAGTGCAATGCAATTCCTAACTGTTTTTTTCCTAGCATTTGAGTACACATTCTCTTAGCGTGTGAAATATTTTCACATTTAGTTTGAGTGCTGTACGCAGTCAGCTTCTGTGCATCTCCACCAGCAATGACGGCCTGAGCTAACAGAAGTGAACGGGGAGCAGGCTATAGGCTGAGAAAGTTGTTTTGTGCAGATGCAGCTTTTTTTTTTTTTTTTTATGCTCCATGTCTGTCTCTGGCTTTAGTGAGTAGAAGAAGAATCAGAAGTGTGAAAGAGGCCAGCACAAATAGGTTTTCATGTTGGTTGTCAGGTTTGGGAACTAATAGGCTATTTACTGTGAGACTGTAATAATTAAATCTGTGCAAGTGATTCTCATTCAGGTATATTCGGTGAACGCTTATTGCCTTGTACATTTATTTTCTCTTTTCCCCTTTTAGAATAAAGCCTATCTGGAGAACAGACTTGCAAAGTAAAGAAAAGCTCTACCTGAAGAAATATTACACTGGTTATTTGAATGCAGTATCTTTATCAAGTGCTGGTCATGATTCATAAAGTCTGTAAATTTTTTATTAAGTTTACAGCTGGTGAAAAGATCAAGTGGGAGGCCAGTGGTTTGGACAGTAGGTTACTGCCCAGCAGTCTGGAACAGTCAGTGATGAAGCTGGAAGGTGATGGTAAAACCAACTTTATTAGGTCAGGTCTCAGATGCTTCTGTTTCCCACCTTGCCTCCTATGTGTCACACTGTCCATTTGGGGGTGTGGAAGGAATAGTATGAGGGCCCCTTTGGTATATTTAAATGTTTTGGCTGATTAGTAGGTTAGGGATTTTCTGAACTGCAGCCAAAGTCTTAGTGTTTGACATCCTTTGAATGTCTTGTCAGTGGATTTAACCAAGTCCTTTCTTAAATCCATGTAGGTTTTTAGTAACTTCTTGTCACAGGGCAGTGCTGGGACTTGGTATCTATTGCAAAAAAGCATCCAGTTAATTTTTAAGCTTTTTTTTGAAAGTTTTGTTTGCTACCTCCAGTTTCTTGTAGTACAAAACCACCCATGTAATAGTCTGTCACTTTGTAGCTTTTGTGTCCCTCTGTTAAATCTTTTTTCCAAGAGGAGCATACTACAGTGTAGGGAAATGCAGTGCAGCGAGCCTGGGCAGGAGGAGTAAATTGGTCAGTTAGGGAACAGGAATTGCCCATTTGGGGAATGGCAGCCACACTGCTGATGGTACAGATATCCTTGCTGATCCAAGGGTAGGATGAACCTTGGATGAGTAAAGGGAGCATTGAATAGAAACAGACATCAGATGCTGTCCTGGGAAGCACATTTCAATGTTTGCTTTTGTGCTGAAATTTTTAGGAAAAAAAAAAATCACCTTGGTTTGAAGCATAGCTTCAAATAATTTTTTGGAATATTTTTTTTCATGTGAATGTAAAAGTTGGTGGTGTTCCCTCCCCACACTGGTCACTCACTGTACTAGTCAGATTGTGTTGGCAGTGATCTTGACAATGCGTTTTGTTCTTCCATGTTGAATGATGTGATTAGCCTGCTTAACCTAATTACCTTTGTGCCATCAGAGAGACTGTAGATGATAGGGAGTAGGATAAACTGAGGTGAATTATTGGTCCCCTTCAGGCTGTTTTCAAGATGTCAGTGTCTTCTGATTTGATAAACTGCACTTAAAAAAAAAAAACTTTGGATCTGAGATTGAACACAGGATCAGCTGAACTTAAAAAGCTTTGCAAAAATTACTGACTTTTTTTTTCTTACATGCCCATATCTTTATGTGGACAGTCTTCAGGGTATTGCCCTAAATGTAAGGAAGTAGATCAGTCACACCAGAGAGGAATATGAGATCTTCATATTAGAAGGTTCAGCAAGTTCTTTAAGGAGTAACATCCTGGAGTTTAGACTGATATCATGTGATGCTACATGATTAGTATTTTGAGAGTTTTTTTCCTACTTTGCTCAATCTTATTGTACATCCCAAATATGGGAAGATGCAGTGCAACTTCCAAGTTCTAGAAGTATCATCCTCAACTTCTTAGGAAGTACGTATGATCACTAAAAGGAGAACAAACAAACCAGCAAATCTTATTTGGAGATTCTATTCAGGCTTGCTAGGGACACCCGTAACAGTGAAATACTCAGCTAAGTACCATTTGCAGTTTTCCTTGCAGATAAAGAAAGTAAATTACAATGGCTGTCTGGTCTAACAAAAAGCAGTTACAAATGGGAAATAACGTATATACATGTACTTATTTTCTACAAAACTGATAGGCACACAGAGGTACTATATTTTGTTAAATGGGAAATATTTTATTATTTTGAGTGGGCTTATTGCCTGTTCTGGAGAAGTCTTGGGATTTTCTTTGGAATGTAGGAAATAGTGGATAAGTCTTTGTGTGGTTATATTTTTATTCTTTCCGGGTTCACTGATTTTCCTTTTCTACCTTACTTTTTAATGAGGCTTGACTTGACAGGCTTGCTTTCTGTTACCCAGAAATTAGTGTTGGCCAGTCCTGGGAAACAGTGATCATCACTAGAATGTTGATGAGGTGCAAAGCGTGCACCTTACAGAAAGGCTGTGGCTCATGTTCATTATGCAGATCTACATTTTTGTCTTAGAGCTTTGAATTTTTGTGTGGTTATTTTAACCATACTTCTATATAGGACTTAGAGTGTTGAGGAGAAACTTGGTTCTTTTGGCAGACTTCTTTACAAGATACAAAGGTGTCATGAAGTGACATCAGTTCAGCAATGAGGTACCACCCTCTTAGCAGAGTTGGTCACCTGCAACTCAGTGGTGCTGTGGTGGTTTTCTGTTGGTGCTAGAAGGGAGAGTTAGATTGGAGCCTGTATGCAGCGTCTGCATTGCAGCGTGACATGAGCTGTAACCTTGAAGCAGTGTCTCTGTCAACTTCTGAACATTTTTTTGTGGCATTGTTATAGCCAGGTGTCTGAACTGTGTGTGTTATCAAAGGGAGGAAGTGGTCATCATTCTTCACTAACTTCTGATGCTCCACGTCAGGTTTTTTCCATTTAGTTGTCTTAACCTGCGTCTGAATTCCAGCTGACAGAACAATAATCCTGACCTGTCCATTACTGACAAAAAATGTCATCTTCATTTCAATTAAGAGGTTCTCTGATGATGACAAAGACACATGGTTTCCCTCAGCACATTGTTGAAATTGATTCAGAACTGAGAGTGCTGTATTTTGTTTGTAAGCTCTGTGGCAGGTTAAACATTTTACTTAAGAATTTAAGCTAGAATGCTTAATGGGACTTCTCTCTTGCTTTCTTTATAAACATTTTTCTGCTCTTTTTTAGACATGGACCGTGATTATGGGCATGGAGGCTATGGTGGCCCACGATCCATGGACTCTTACCTTAACCAATCCTATGGGATGGAGAGTCATGGAGGTGGAGGCGGAGGAGGTGGTGGTGGTGGTAACAGGTAAAATAATCCTTCAGTTGTCCCAAGAATTGATCAAATACTATTTAAGTTTCAATCATTCTGTTTTCTAACTTAAGTGTTCCTGAGGCATGTTGTTATGATTTTGTATGAACGCTTTTGTTCTGAGTCTTCATGTTCATTAACGACTGGCAAATCTTAAACTGTAAAAGCTAGATTATTGTAACAATTAGCGTTTTTGTGGAAAAGTTCGACACTGAAACAATACGTCTGTGACTGAAAATGGATCAAGTTTTATTTTTTGGTAATGGTTAGTAATTTATAACTGATTGGCCTGACATACTGTTTCTGACATAGCAGACTAGACCTAATTGGCTTAGTGGCTTAGACTGAATCTATCAACATTCCGTTTTCAAGGAACATTTAGGGTATGTGCTCTTTGCTTTGAATGTGCAGTGCTTAAATGGTCTTCCTATTGAATCTGAAAGTCATGTCCAGATTATTTCTTTGGCAGGTACTGATTACACTAAAAATTGTGTGCATGTTCTGGGCTGCTTTGCAAGACGGATTAGTCTAAAAGTAAAATTTCTGATGCAGTGGTCTTAAAGTTGTGTATTTAATGCTAGGATATTATTCCTGTTGCTCTTTCAGATAAAAGCAGTAAGGAACAGCTGATTTGATTTATCTTTTAATATCACATTTGAAGTAGTATGCGTTTCAGAGTAGTGATTCTATCTTGGAGGAAATGAAACATGAAGAAAACTTGGATAATCTGATGGTTTTCTTGTGTGCGCCCTTGAATTCTTGTCTGGCTGTAGCCAGACTACTGTATGGTTCTTGTTCGTAGTCACTGTAGTGCCACTGGGCGAGGACAGAACTAAGTAGGGAGGCTGGAGAAATGTTGTGTTTTGCTGCATGGGTCTGTTAAACATTTTAGTTCATTATAATTTGTTTAATGATGAAAATAAGATTGACTTAAAAGACTGAGCAGAGATTGAGGAACGAGCTGTACCTACCATACAGTAATCTGCATATGATTGAGTTTGAATGACTACTTGAACACAGAAATGTCTCTTGCCATGTAATGTTAATATTATGCATGGACTCCTTTAGGTAGCACTATTTTCTGTTTACTTCTCGGTCTTCCAAGACTAAATGTATTTTAAAATGAAGGCATTCAATTTACTATAGATCCAGGCAGAACTTTGAGTCTGTTCTAGTTTATATTTTATCAAGGGGCTGTCTTTCCCAATTCCTGCTTAATCACCTATTATAACCCTGTAGGGACACTAATGTGTTTCCCTTCCAATGGTGTACATATACTGATGGATTTCCAGCCTGACTCCTGCTAACGTAAATCAGACTCATAAATAGCTAAAGATTTCAGCTCCTTGTTACTATACTTAGAAACTTTAAGGACTGTTTTTGTTTCCATTCTGCGTGTATTGAGATAGTTTTTCAAAATCTGGAGTTGCTAGACTTAATGGTCTGCAAGGAAAAGATACATGTGCATTGAAGATCATGATCTCTGATTGGGTGACTGAATATTACAGGGAAGATGATTTCCAAAAAGTATAAACTTGCATGGAAGAGCACTTATGTTTTCCTTTAGAATTCTGGGGTGTTTAAGACACAACTGTACCACTAAAAATTATTTTATTTTTTTACTCTCAGTTGAGAACTAAGCCGCCTTTTAACTGCTGTTTAACTGTTAAAATATGAGGGCATGATTTTGAAGAAAGGAGAGTTTGACTAGCCTGTGAATGTCTGCAGGTCATTATTTTCGTCAGACTAGGGCTGGGCTCTAATAATTTAGTAAATGTTGCTGAAAATTTTAATTGACCAAAGTTCAGGCATACTGAACTTTAGAATTGTTTGTAGAAAAAATGGCTCAGATAGCTTTCTATCTGGTCATAGTGTCATTTGCCCAGCCCTAATCAAGATTAAACAATAACACAACTGTACCGACCAGTATAGTAATAAATTGATTTTAGTTGATAAATGTCAACTGATAACATGTCTTTTTGAAATGTATAACATTAGTAAGCTTACTTTTTTTTCTCCTCACTGTGCAACTTTTCCAGGTTTGGACCTTATGAGTCTTACGACTCCGGGTCTTCTCTGGGTGGGCGAGATCTGTACAGATCTGGCTATGGTTATAATGAACCCGAACAAAGCCGCTTCGGAGGTAGTTATGGTGGTCGATTTGACAACTCCTACCGGAATAGCCTTGACTCTTTCGGAGGTAGAAACCAGGGCGGGTCTAGCTGGGAAGCACCTTACTCCCGTTCAAAATTGAGGCCTGGGTTTATGGAGGACAGAGGAAGAGAGAGTTACTCTTCCTACAGCAGTTTTTCTTCACCCCATATGAAGCCTGCACCTGTAGGCTCTCGGGGGAGAGGAACGCCTGCTTATCCTGAAAGTGGATTTGGAAGCAGAAACTATGATGCTTTTGGAGGACCATCAACAGGCAGAGGCCGAGGCCGAGGAGTAAGTACAGAATCTTTTCAGATTCTTTTCACTAGACACTCTTTTAAACCCTTTCAAGACCACTGCTTTAAAATTAATACACTGTTCAGTACAGTGTGTTTTTTTGTCCAAGCAAACTATCATGGTTGACAATGTTGTTTACCCCCTTGAAGCTGTCTTCAAGTAGAATGCAGTCTCTCTTTCGCTCTTGAAAGTAATGAGTAATAGAAGACTAGTTGATAAGGTTTGTTAAATCTCTCCTTTTGTTTGAAAGGCGACGATAAAAGTCATAGGTTTGGTCTAAAAGGGATTAAAAGGACTTGCATTTTTCCTTGTAAGCACTAGCATCCTCATTGCTGGTGGGGAAATTCTTGAATATTGTGAAAGTTTAATTCAAAGCCATTTGAAGTTTTTAGTAGGTTAAAGGTGCAATGTATATGCAAAAAAATAAAACCCGGTTGTGAATGCCAGAGCAGCTTTCGTTTCCTGCAAAGGTAAAACTTCAGCTAATTCTTTAGTATGTTCAACACATGCTTTATCAAACATCAAGTCTTCTCTTAAACTTAGTTCTTACTCTGACTTGTGTATTGAAAGAGTGATGGGGAGGAATTTGCAAAGGTAGGTGGCTAGCACTTATAGTGATTCGTATTTAAAATTAAAGCACAACTAAAGGGACATCATCAACTTGAAATCAAGTTCTTTCGCAAACTTCAGATTGATTTCCTGGTAATGTGTCTAACCCTATGGCTTGTATTCATTTTGTTTTGGTGACATATCTTCTACCTCGTTTTCAGTGGATTCCTTTCCAGTGTAGGATGTAAAAACTGTCCAAATTAACTGGACACAAAATAGTAGATGACAGTTTGGAGAAGTAGTGCTTAATGTTTAACGAGCTAGGGAAAAAATACAACAGAAGAGAATAAAAAATAATCCTGACAGACGCACTAACTTTAAGTTGATGGTGTCCCTTTACTTTGGTTTTATAATCCCAATTCTGATTTTTTTTTAATTGCGAAGAGTTCAGTGAACGCTTTTCCGCCTATGCCTCTAGGTACTACTTAACTTTTAAAATTCCTAAGTGTGCCATATCTCTTTGGGAAGCAATTCTTTAATGTTAAACCATACAACTTGCTTGTAGCTTGAAGTCTAGATGAAGATCTTTTTTTCTGGGTCTTTTAAGTGCCTAATTGTCTGGTGGTCTTGTTTCAGAAGGTCTACTTTGGAGCATTCTTGAATACTGTAGTTGTCGTATTCAAATTTTAGCTCAGATTTACACATGGCTACTAGCTAGCATGTAGCACGGTATTAGAAATAGTCTAATCTTTATATTTCTCTGCTTGTAAAGCTGAAAGTGTTTGATTCTTAAGCTTGGATGCCATCCTTTCAGAACTCATTTGGATCTGAAAGTTTTGTGCAAAATGGTGACCGAGTAGCCTTATTTCTGTTCTATTTTTGCTTTTGAAATCTTTTTAGTCTTTTACGTTATCCTTTATTACATAAAGGCTAAAGTACTTACCATACTTAAAATGCATTGCACCTTTAATAGATACTGTTTTTAAAAAAGTACTTGAAACTATTCAAGTGCCTACTTTGTTCCAAATTTATAGACATACAATGTAAATGTACATGCTAGGTAGTTCTGTAACTGTCTCAACTAAGTTAATTAATGTGGAGATCTTGTGCATGGACTTTTGATTAAGCAAAGTGCCTGTTTTGATGCATTCAGTCTGTCATATAAAATCTGCTAATAAAACGGGTATCCCTTTTGTGAAAAGTATTTTGAAGTTATTTTCATGTTCTTTGATAGTGTAGTGCTAATTCTCTTCTCACGGTGATTCAAATATTTCTGCTTATCCAATTCATCCATCCAGTTAGTGGGCTGTCTTCTGACCTTTATTAATCAAATAATTGAGCTAATATTAAGAAATGTGTTGGTGCTTTGAAAAAAAAAATGCAGCTACCTAAGTTCTCCCTCTTCAGATTACTCATTTATTCCATGCCTTCAGAGGTTGCTTTCATAAATAAGTGTCCACCAATGTCTGTACAGCACTTCAGACGTAACAGAAGGATTTAGTCTTTCAAGTGAATTTTCATTCCTGTTGCTGATGTTTTTTTATTAGACCCTCCAAGCCCAACTTCTGAATTCACTGTTGCGCATTGTCCTGGAATAATTAGTAAAAGACAGACTGAGCTGCCTTCAGTTAATCACTGCCTCACACTGAACAACTTTCTTTATTCAGTTTTCAAATCACTGCTAATAATTTAGAGTAAAGAAGTCTCTCTCTCTTTCTCTCTCAGCTGCTAACTAGAGTGTAGGAAAAAGTAGTTTGGTTAGCTCTGTTTTTTCACCAAGGGGAAAGTCATTCATCATGTGGAGAATCTGAAGAGAGGAGCCAAAATGTTAGGCTGAGATTGAGCTTTGACAGGCATGTTCATCATCTGGACAATGGCTCTGAATAAGCAGAAACATGGTTTATACATGTGTGTTCTACTGGACACCCACAAAACCATTGCACAAAACATCAAAACTGGGAACTTAAATTTCCCCTGCATTTTGTTCCAGAATGCAGAGTTTAGTATAGAGTTACATTTTAAAATAAACACTTGTGCCGAGTAATTGTTGTATTTCTATTGATGTCATATACTAATACCTTTTTCTTGATTTCCCAAATTTCCAGCATATGGGAGACTTTGGAGGAATGCACAGACCTGGAATTGTTGTTGACTATCATAACAAACCCAGTCCTGCAGCAGTTGCTGCAAGAGGAATAAAAAGAAAAATGATACCACAGCCGTACAACAAACCTGGTGGGACGTTTATCAAGAAACCCAAAATGACAAAACCTATTTTGAAGCTGACTCAGAAAAAATCACCTAGTAAGTAAAAAGTGCCAAAATTAAGTTAAAATTGCTATTTTTTAAAATTAATTTGGAGTTTAGTTTTAATATTTAGAAAAAAGACTGTGCTGTTGTAACTTTTTCTACCTTCGAAGTAGTCTATAACAGACCTTTTGAAATTACTTTTCTACTCTTCTAGCTCTTCTACTGCAAAGATAACTTGCTGAATGAAAGTGGACATTTTGATGTGTTTAAATATGTACTGCTGAGAACTGCTTCATCTAGACTTCTTTATAAAGATACTTCATGGGTGCAAATTTTTACCACTGAAAATATTTTCAGATTTTGTGTTCTGTTAATTGGTGATGCCTGACACACCTTAAAATGTGCACCTGTATGAGACTGGGCCTGGTTGCCCAAAGACCTTGATATATGGATGAAATAGAGCATCAACTGTAGTGCAGCTACAATAAAGGCATAAAGTGTGGATGAAGAGGAGAGAGAGGGGAAGGTGAAATAAGAAAACAGTGGAAAATTGTTCTTCAACAGTGGAGGGTAGACAAGAGTTGCTCTTGTAAGTGAAATTCTGTAGTGAAGGCAAGAACTGTAAAGATGATAAACTGGAAATATAAATTACAAAGCATTAGCGACACTTGACTTTTGTAGTTTCCTTGAAGATGTCCTAGAACTCTAATAATTATTGTATTGCAGCCAAAAGTCGAAGGTAGAAAACTTGCTAATATGGTTTGAATAAGTTACTTGCTTTGAGGCAATGTAAATTTCACTTGAAGTATTAGCAACAGCATGTGCAGTGGGCGAATTTTGGTTTTGTGTTTGTAGCTTTCTCAGTGATTTCTCTCTGCAGTGTTTTATATAGTTTTGTTATAAATCACACCTGAAAAATGTTTAAAATCATTTAAGCTCAAAGCTAGCAAGGTAAGTGTGCAAATTTGGGAGAAACTATGATTTATGGTTCTTACTTGCTCTATTTTATATTAAAAAGCTGTTAGTTTTGAATTCAAAGCTAAGATAAAATTTTCAACAAGTGGGCGTATAGAACAGATTAATTTGCATTTTGTACAGGGACTGTAATATTGGACTTGCTAATTTTGGTGTTGTGAAATAGGTCCATAAAATACACATCCAAATATCTCAAAAGACTTGCATGTCAATGGTTTCTTCTCTTAGCTGTTCTCAGTATTTTTTATAGATTCTACTTTCCTAACCTACCTTCAGATAGAGCAGTTCTAGCACATTATTTGTTTCCATTCACTAATTTCCACAACCCAAGGAGTGTTATATACCATGTAAGATTGAAGCTATGTTAATGGAGTAGGTGGTACCTACTAGAATGCACTAAAATCAACTTGTTCTGTGGTTCTGACATGGGTGTGGGGGAAGACTGAGTGGCTTGGTACAATTTTCCAAGACTTGAACTGAAAGATGCTCTAAGTGGTATTGTGTACTTGAAAACTAAGAAGTGGGTATCAACTAACAGGGTGTACACAATGAGCAATATATCTCGAAATGTCTTTTTATCGTTTTTATTGTCTCATCTATCTCAAAAAGTCATGACTGTCCTTTTTAGTCATGACTTCTTTGTTTTGTGGAGTTAGATACCAGTGATTGTTTTTGAAAGACTGGTTAGCTTATATTCCTAAGAATACCTGATTTTGCTTTCAGGGTTATTATTAAAATATGATAAATTGTAGATCTAGACTGTGTTAGGTGCAGAATAAGTTGACTTTTTTCCTGAATATTTTATTGCTCTAAAATTAATAGACAGTAATATTAAACAGCATTTTTGTATTACTTATTTCTTCCTTATTTTATGCTTATAGACATGAAGTCATCTTTCCAGGATTCCACGATAGAGGTAAAGACTCTAAGAACTAGAAAATGCTTGATTCTTTCACAATTTGGATGGTATACCTTAAGACAAATAATAAAGTTAGAGGTACAAAAACTAAGGCTTAACTATGTAAGTTTCTTTGCAAACTTGATTTTTTTTTTCCTTTTTATTTGAAACTGTCTTATTTTAGTGTCAGTTTGAAATCTCGCTGACTTCAAGTGAAAGGGGTAGCTTGTGCAAGTAGTCTGGAAAGGGAACTTTAAAGTGTGTTTGTACACCTACCGACTATTTTTGTAATACACAGCTGTCACGTGAACACTTCTCACATCTTCATAGGCAGACAACTTGATTTCACATACCAATGACCTTTGGCTTGGGTGGGTTGAGAAATGAAGTATAAAATGACAGGGAAATTACAGCAATGAGGGAGAATGGATAGATGAGATGTCAGTAACATTAAGGGGAGAAGGTAAATGGAAACAGAATCGTTGTTAACAGATGTTTTCTGTTAAGGTGCAAAGACTAGTTCCCACCTGCAGAAAGATTAGTTGCCAATAGCATGCAAGAATGAGATTAAGCTAAGCTTGTATATATCCTCATTCCATGTTAAGAGACTGAAATGTTTTTCCCTTGTCGTTGAGTGGAAGTATTAACGCATTCCCAAGGAAGTATTTAAAAGTCTGAATTGGCAATCAGAAGGTTTATGTAGAAGACAGTGAGAATTTTGACTTTGAAACTAGTTTATAAAGATATTCTGGCATGAAAGATAAATGCATAGTTTGTGGTAGTTTTACATTGAGCCTTTTGTGGTTGCTCATTTCACTTTCATCTATTGTTATATTTGATTAAAAATAGCAGGTAACAAATTAGTGGAAATAATTCATGTTGTTTGCTGGATGTAGGATGGCATTGTGTTTTTTCCATTTGTAATTTGTGGTTTTGACTTAGGAAATTGAAGTGGACACAAGTGGTGCAGTTGTTATATATGAAGACTTTACAAGAGATGCTTATGATCTTGGGTATCAGACTTTTGGAGGTAAGTCAGTTTGCTTTGTCAGGTAAGGTTTTATAGATACCATATTTGTATGACTTTGGGTGAATAGATTTAGTATGCATGTATGTATGACCTCTAATAATTATTGCACAGCGTGACTCTTTTTAACAAATCTTATGAATTTAGGCCGTGGAGAAAAAAATTGTTTGTAATGTCCGTCGTGTGTTTTCTTTGTTACGTGGTTATAGGACTTGCTTTAATTCTGAATTTCCTTTCTTTTATGCGTGTAATCTAGGCCCCTACCTGTTGGAAACAGGTATTTAAATTTGTCATTTTTAATGGAGGAAAACAAAAGAAAACTTCTATGGCATTTAAATAAGCCTTAAAACAATGTTGGTGTAGGATCTGCGTTTTGTGACTATATAAAAGGTGTTTGTGGAAGAGACAGGGAAGACTAACACTGCCCGGAATGCTAGACTTTTTGGGAATATAACACTTTAAAATCATTCTGTGTTTTAAGATGGCAAAGGAGAAGTTAAAAGCGAAGAAGAAGAAAAGAGACGAATTGAGGCCAGAAGAGAGAAGCAAAGGCGTAGAAGGGAAAAAAACAGCGAAAAATATGGTGACGGATACAGGTTTGTGTTATAACTTGTCTCGTGGTGTGGTTTTCTCCTGCTTTATCCTTGTTTTGTAAGAATATGCCTTCATTCCTGAAAGGCCCTTATGGACTGATTTCAAAAGAAAAATAAATGAACAAATGAGCAGAAATAAACAGCACCTTGCACGTTCAGCTCTGGGACCTGCAGCATAAGGAAGACATGGACCTGTTGGAGTGGGTCCTAAGGAGAGCAGCGAAGATCATCAGGGAATGGAGCACCTCTTCTACAAAGAGGTTGAGAGAGTTAGGATTAGTTAGCCTAGAGAAGAGAGCTCCAGCAAAACTTGATAATGACCTTATAGCAGTCTGTAGGCATTGAAGGGGGTCTACAGGAAAGATGGGGAAGGGACTCTATCAGGGAGTGTAGTGATAGGACAATGGGTAACAGGTTTAAAAAAAAAAAAAAAAAAAAGAGTAGGTTTAGATTAGATATTTGGAAGAAATTAACTCTGAAGGTATGGAGACACTGGAAGGGATTGCACAGATAAATTGTGGATGTTGCATCATTGGAAGTGTTCAAGGCCAGGTTGGATGGGGCTTTAAGAAGCCCGATCTAGGAGGTGCCTGTAGCAGGGTTGTTAGGACTAGGTGATCTCTAAGGTCCCTTCCAACCCAAATCATTCTATGATTTGCACAACATTCACGCAGGAAATGCACAAGTTACTTACATGTTCTCACTGACGAGTGTATCAGTGCGCACTTGAGAAGCAGCTTAGAAGGGTACTGCTTTTGAAATATGTAATCTAGTGAAACAAATTCATATTCAGGCTGAGCTAAGTTGTTAGAAATTGACCTGGTTCTGTTTTTTTGTATGTATGGTGAGTTATTTTGTAGCAATAATAAGTAGATAGTTCTGTAACTAACTTCAATTTTGCCACAGTCAAGCTGGCTGTTGGCCGGGGCTGTACAAAACTATTCTGCTTTATGTGAATGCAGTGTATGATTGTTGCGTTAGTGCCTCAGTAGTACTGAGGAGGCCACATTTCCTTGTAAGGATTTAGTTTTTGTATGGAAAACAAGCTTTGAGTTAGTTCTTTTAATAGTCTGTAGTTAGTAAATCATTGGCTTGACTTTGGTAAGTACTACAAAAGATAACACAAATTGGAGAGCTATGATAGATAAACACACTGAATAATATGGTTTTACAATAGCCAGCATCTGGTTTTGGTAGTTTTTCTTCTGCATAGATAACTTACTAGTCTCAGATTAGCCTTTTTTATTTGGTTCTTGTAGCAGTTATCTTTCCTAATGGTAAAGTAGTAGATTTTTTTTCCATTTAGGCTTCTTTAAGGAATACTTTTTTCCTATTAATTTTCTGGTTAGGTTTGTCAAGTCCTCATTGTTTTGAGGGGAGAGGGAAGAATGTTTCTTTAATTGTAATATTATTTATTGTATTTCTCTTCCTAGAATGGCATTTACTTGCTCATTTTGCAAATTTCGAACATTTGAAGAAAAAGAGATTGAGTCCCATCTGGAGAGCGCAGCTCACCAGGAAACATTGGATCACATCCAGAAGCAAACCAAATTTGACAAAGTAGTGATGGAGTTTCTTCATGTAAGACAATGGATTTTTAAATGTTATCTAATGTTTTTACATTAGGATGTTATTAGAAAGTATCATTTAGTCTTCAAAATATGCTTAATTCATTATCATTCTTTTTGGAGAAGACTTCTGGTGCAGTGTGTATTGTTGAAAGTGAGGCAAATATAGTCATTAAAATAATGTTACAACTGTAACTTCACCCAGTTACAATTAAAAGTAGTGACTTAAATGCCCAATTAATTGCTATTTATTTTTACTCTCTTTTCTTCAGAATAAAGCTATTCCAAGTAATATTTTAACTATGGGTTCCTATTGTAACATAAACCCTCAAACATCAGCCATTACACTTTCTTTTTTCTGATTCTCTCTAGGAGTGTATGGTAAATAAATTCAAGAAGACAGCTATGCGTAAGCAACAGACAAGTAACCAAACAGACAACGCTCAAGCTGTTGAAAAAGATATAATGGAAGGTGAGTAATGATAGTGCATGCTATGGAGATCAGTTTCCACATCTTTTTTCTACCTGGTTTGTGTTCCTTGACTCATTTTTGATGTTCTGTGAAATGTAAGCACAGTCAGAGATAACAAACTTTAGATTTCCTGCCCAGGTAGCCTTGTCATAATACAAGATAATGTTTTGCTAAGTACTTGACAAATAGAATTATGTAGGCCTCACCACAGTCTTATTCAGTGTTGCCATGAGGAATGGCAACAGGTGGGTGCAGTTAGATTGAAAGAGATCACTTAATAAAGTGGTAACATGATAATGATTAATATGATGTCAAGGTGCTAGATGATATCAGTGTGATAATTGTGTTTTTGAGGCAGGCTGTGACAAAAGGAGGACTTGGAGCACTTTCTAATCCATGGCTACCCAACATGCATCTTGGCCTTGACTTACTGTTTTTTCCCCACTTGGCTGCTCTACAGACTGTTTTCTAAAGGCATTTGTGTCCCTCTACCTGCTTGTGCCACATCCCTCTGCTTTATCCTTTGCTTGAGAGCTTTCAAAAAATGCACTAGAGCCAGAAAAGACATCTTTGGAGTCCCTTTACTTCAAACAATAAATATATTTAAGTATTGCATTTGCTTGAATTTAAACTTTGAAAGTTACTTAATGGATGTAGCCAACATCTTAACAGTCTCACGTTATTTTTATGTATTCTTCTAAAGTACAGGAGGGCCTGTTTACCTTTATGATCAGAATGCTCTGTTGGGAAGCTAACATTAGAACTTGAAACAGATTTACATTGGATTCATACAGTTTTTCTTGGTGTTGAGGGATTGGGAGACAAGGAAATACATTAGGTGCTCTTATGAGGGGTGAAGTTAATTCAGCTGTTTTGGTGAAAAACTGATTTAAGGTTTGGTTCTTGTATTAAAATGCATATTATTAAGAATATTGGTCATTGTAGATCTTAAATAGTAGACATTTTGTACATTCAATTTATGATTTGTTCATCAGTTTTATTTCCCTCTATTTAGGCAGGTAAGGTGTTCGTATATCATAACCTCAGGCATCAAGCATAATTGCTTGAATCTCATACATGGTCTGTGGAATGAAGGAATTGGAGTATCAGGTGAAAAAAAAATCTCTACCAACATTCTCTTCAGCAAGCCTAGTTCTGATGCCTGAATTTGTGTGAATATTCCTTGTGATTCAGTTTGACATGTTTACCAATTGAGAGCTCTAACTTACTGGTATAAAACATCCAATCCTTTCTCCCGTTCCCCTGGTTTAACACTTTTTGTGTTAATGATTTGTTGCATGTTCTTTGGCAGGGGTTACTGCTGATGACCACATGATGAAAGTTGAGACTGTTCATTGCAGTGCTTGCAGTGTGTATGTTCCTGCATTACACAGTTCCGTTCAGCAGCACTTAAAATCTCCTGATCACACAAAAGGAAAACAAGTAAGATATGACATATTTAAAAAGAGATTTAAAAAAGGCATAGTTTCATAGTAGGTGAGAAATGTGGTACTCAGTGTAAATAACTTCTAAATTCTTATCAACACTACTTATTCTGTAGATATCTAGAATGTTCTCTGTAAACGTAATGTCTCATGAACTAGCTGGCACTTTAATCCCCACAGTGAATAAAAGGTGGTGTGCTTCATAGCCAACAATAGTAAGTTCCAAGAATGTTAATAAGAATAACTTTGTTTTTATTTTAGGGGAATTTTGCTGCCATTAAGTGTCAGAAAGATTGTTACTCAAATCATAAAACATAATATATATGTTTCCAGCAATTTAACAGTACTGGTATCCTTTCTTTGATTGGCTATTATCCTTTTAATATGAAGAAAAGTGAGAGCAATTTAGAGTTAGAAGTAGTATGGAATTGGATCCTATTACAATTCATGATAATCTTCCAACATTTCCAGCAACATTAGAAGAATAGCATGAATGAAAAAAAAATCCCAGTTGTCATAGTACAAAAAAGATTTCAAAAGTAATGTTTTTTTTTTTAATGAAGTTCTATAATCATGAACCATAGGCAGTTGTGGAAAAGCATGGGTATTATCTGTAAGTGAGAACAGTTAACTGTGGGAGTAGATAAGTGCATGGTTATATGTAGTTCATTATATGACCAAGACCTGAATATATATCTTAATCAAACTAAAGCAACAAACTATAAACACTATCAAACTTAACTTCTAGCTGTGTAATAAACTGAATTGAATGCCAAGAATGAGCATTTTGTGCATTATTACTTTCACAATTTTCCTTACAGAAACAGACTACGAATTCAAATATGTGACAGAATAGGTGTATAATAATTATTCACTGTTACATCTGTTTCTTAGGCCTACAGAGAACAAATAAAAAGGGAGAGTGTTCTTACTGCTACCAGTATCTTGAATAATCCAATAGTCAAGGCACGGTATGAGCTGTATGTGAAGGTAAGATGTGAAGAGTACAATACACTTTACAAATGAGTTAATCTTTGTTTAGAAGCAAGGGTTCCTGCAGGTGACTTTGTACTGTAAAGTACTGTACATGCAACTTGTCTAATTCTGTTTGATAGAATTTCTAGGATTCGTGGCAGCATACAGACAGTGGAAGCTTACAACATTACTAGTCATGGTCAGAGAATTTAAAAGATGTGGCAGCCTGTGTTACAAATTCACAGCTTGAGAAATATGTGAAATCATTTTGGCAAAATATTTTTTCCTTTTCTGGGCCAGACGTGACTTTCTGTAGTAACATTTTCCCTGTGCCTAACCAATAGATGATTTCAGAAAAAGCAATACTGTATTGCAGAAATATGACAAGGTGGCAGCCAATGCAGTATTTAATTGTAATTTAAAAGGTTGAATTTAGTCATGTTCTGCAGAATTATGTACAATTGAATGCATAATTCAGTTTCAGACAGCTCTTCTATATCTGTTAAGAAAAGATGGCAACTACCAGCTACCACAGCTTAGAATATTTGACTATTTTCAGCTCTCTGCTGGTATTCCCTATGGTATGGCATACATGTGCATTGTCCTTTACAGCCCCCTAGTGGGAAACTGGTGAAAAGGGGATTGGAAATGTGCCATTTGCTAGTTGGAAAATTGAAGATTGTCTTCACAAGGAGGTCACTGCCATTTTCAGAATGCTTGCCATTGGTATTTGCCAAATGCAATACACTTCTAGCAGCACCTGCTCAGTGAGATATATCTAGCTTCTTGGTTATGGTAATCCCTCTCATAATTAATGCATAATCAACTGCAGACCAAAGGAGTCAGTAGTTCTTATGCAGTATGTGATGAACCAGTCTATGTATTTGGTGCCTGCAGTTTTTCAATAGAGTAGAAAATCCTGCTGACAGCTGAAAATCAGTTGCTTTGAGATGATAGGCAGATTGGCTTGAGGAAACAAAAACACACACAAAAAACATTCTTTCAGAAGGCTTTGTGTATGCAGCATATGCAGAGTGGAAAGAAGAAATTTGGAGCAGGGAGGACCTGGCAGGCTGAGTCCTGGCTGTGTTGACTGCCTGGCTCTGGCAAATACCAGGCAAGCAGTTTTGGGGATATTTGCTGCCTTTTGCATAGTGTAAGGCATTTCAGGATTGAACGCTCTGGCTAATGTTTGACGGAAAATTGGTGGTGTGGACTGACTTCTGGTCTGGAGTAAGCTAACTGACAAGCAATAATTGTCTTGGAGAGTCCTTGGCTACTTTTGAGCAAAATGCCATTTTTTCAGCTGAGGCTGAAATGGTAGTTTGGGGGCTTTTTGGTAGGGTTGTCTTCAGATGGACTTGTAGAACCCACATCGCCCAGGAGAGTGGACAGCTTCAGGGAGCACCTTTCCACACTGAGCCACGGTCAGGGTTTGGAGTGGTGCCTGCCCTGGGTGCTGATGCTGCGGCCTTGGCTTGGGAGGGCACAGGTGTGCCTGCAGTGGGGCTCTCCCCAGCAGCAGTGAGCAGGAGCTCACTGGTGGGTCTGGTGACTGGGTTCAACTGGGTGACAGCTCAACATGTGACTTACTCCTTTACCTAACAATTAATGGAAAATGTTTTCTGTTCTTTGATTTAATCTTCTTTCCATGTAGAAGACTATTCCACAGGTTGCTTGCTATATGTGCAAAATGAAATAAAACAAACTCAGCAGAAGGACTGTTTATCATATATATTAGTGGAGGCATTCTGAAGTTTACCTCTGAGGTAGGCAGACTGCAGGATCTTGGATCAGGTTTGTTAGGCCTGTTACAAATAATACTGAGGCTAGTTTCTTGGGTCACTTGAATCATGAACACATTTTCCTGTAAACACCACTTTAGTTTCAAGCTTTCAGTGCAATTTAAATATTCTAGAGACAAGGAGCTCAAAG
The DNA here is from genome assembly GCF_965140915.1 of Aythya marila. NCBI lineage: Eukaryota > Metazoa > Chordata > Aves > Anseriformes > Anatidae > Aythya > Aythya marila. The sequence goes on along the minus strand of NC_139049.1, from coordinate 16,393,255 downwards.
GATGCATCTCTTGGGAATAAAATACTTAACTGCTTACATTCTTATGCTCCATAGATGTGTGAGTGTATATATATATTTAAGCCATCTAGGAAGATGGTACCAGTGTGGCTGTCAAAATCAACTAGCATCAACATTGTTTCTGTGTTGGATGTGTTAAATGCTACATCATTGGGAAGAAGAGTGCAATCATTAGGATCTTCCCTGGAGGGTAGTAACTTTTGCCTTAGTTTGAGAATTTAAAATGCTTTTTTTCTCTGAAGAAACAGTAGGGGGAAAAATCTTTTTTTCTGGGGGGGGGGGAGGGAGGAGGGTGATTATTGTGTAGAGATCTGTTCAGCTAGAAATAGTGTGCTTAATCCAGTTCTTGTAGGTTAGTTGTAAGTTGCATACTGTTCTCACAGGAATTAACAGTATCTTTTTTCTGTAGCTTGTCCTCAGGAGTCAGGAACAGTTGAGTTGTCTGTGGGAGTGTGAAAGTAGTTCTTTCAGAAGTACATTCTTCAACTGCAATTCATGATCATACCTAGCCCAGACACAAGAGTATTTTAGTTTTTTCCTTTTGCATCAGATATATAGATGTACTTTTAACATCCTTGTGAATGTGTTACAGATACAAGCCACGTTTTTGTTCTTGTACTAGGAAACAATACTATTTTCTAATGAAAAGCTAATGCTAACAAAAAGCATTAAAAGTTTACAGATCTTAACGTAACTGTTTTCACTCTGTTTACTGTTTGAGCGTGTATTTGAAGCTAACCAGGTGGAGTATTCTTAACTCCATTTATTTCTGTGCCCATCTTTGGAAATCCTTGTTGCTGTGCCCAAATGTGATTGAAAATACTTGCTTGATCCCAAGGAGGATAGTACCAGAGGCTTTTTAGTCGAGGTCTTTCTCACTTCTATCCAGAAAGGGAAGTAGATGAGTACAGTTTGGAGAGTTACACAAATACCAGCTGAAGTAAGTTTTGGATGCTTACCTTATTATTTCACAATGCTTTCCACTGATGCTGGAGTTAAACTGGTTCAAGCATTCTCTTTTCTTTTGCGAGCCAGTTTACTGAGCTAATAGGTATCCTTGGTATTTCACTGTTGGACAGTGTTACAGATTGGGTGAAGTAATTCTTGGTGCTCTGTAGCCTCTCAGTGCTTGCATACTAGTGGTTCACCTAAAAAGTGGCCTGAACTTTAACTGTCAGATTTGGGGTTTTCTTGTTTCCCTAGGTCTCTGATAAGTTGTTATACCAGCTTTCTATATACTTGGCCTTTACCTTTGAGAGTCTACTTCTAAAAAAGCGAAACACCAGTATCTTAAATTTAAAATTTTGCCTTATTCATGGGGGTTTATATGTGGCAACTATGGCTTTGATTTGGCAATGAGTTGATTGGACTCAGTAGATACTACAAACTAAGAGCTTTCCAGTCACTGGAATTAAAAAAACATTATTTTGTACTGTTTGAAAAAATAATATTTAAAATGTTTGTTTTCTGTTTTCTCCTCCAGGGTGAAAATCCATTTGAAATTAATGATCAGGCTCAGGAGCAGCAGACAGAAGAAGAGGACAAGGCTGATGAGCCAGCTGAAGGTGAGGAAGAAGAGGAGGAAGAAGAGGAAGAAGAAACTGAAGAACAAACTGACTTCACCTTAGACCACACTGAAGATAACTAAGTGAAAGAAAACACAAATGAAAACAAATGAGGGGGGGCAAAACAGCTTTTTATTTCTGCTCAAAAGTGGCTAAGACTCTTTAGTAGTCTCATTTGAGAGTTGTTGAAGATTCCCCACCCTATGCATGCATTCCATTCTGTGGACAACTTGTTTATCTAATTCCTCTGTGTTTCTGATTTTGTTTAAAATGAAATTAAGACTATTTTAGTTGAGCTTTTTATAGCAAACTGACTGTTAAAGCTGATTAAAACATTGTGTTGTATATTTTTTTAAGCATCCTATTTTTTTGGTGTGTGTACTGAAAGTTGGATATAATAGTTTTTTGGTCTAATCAATTGAAAAGAAAGGCTGGTCTGTGGGGTAAATATTTTAAATGCTGTACAGCATAAGCTTATCATATTTACCTCTCGATATGGAATGAGTAAACTTCAAAAATTGTGCTGTTGAGTGTGGCTGTTTTGGGGACTGCATTGCACTCTGTATAATAGAGTATGTGTAATAGTATGCCTTGTAGCTTTTTGTGATAAGATGTACCAATTTGTAGCAATAAAACACTTAAATGTTATTGTTTAAAGTGTCTATGGTTAAGTATTTCAAGTGTTTCCCTCTGACTACTAAATTTGTTTTGAATCAAATCTTGATTGATGCTATGATTATTTAAAACTTGTAGTTACATCTTAGCAACTCACGTTACTTCTTTTTTGTTGTTGTTTTTTTTTTTTTTTGATACATTCAGACTACATCTACTAGGACAGACGTAAGGTACTGTAGCCTCTATGCTGTGCCTGGGAAAGTATACTTTTAGTATATGTACATGCTGTTTACTGCTGGCTGTCTTACAAATTTCTTAGTGCAGTGTGTTTTTTCAGTTCCTTCTAATGTAGCTTTTGACTAATGGGAACTGGAAATGTTTGATATAAGTTTTTCTAACTACAGCTAAGTAATTTGCATCATTTTTCCCTAAGTGGCAATGTTTAATAGAAGTAACTATGCAGTCTTTTTCAGAAATTATGGGGAAATTCTTTCAAAAATCTCTTGTGTGATTTGAGCACCTTTCCTTTGGAGAATATTCGTGTTAATTTGTAACTATCGCTGTGTACAGGTGGTCTATGCAGAGTGGGTAGAAGTTAGGGAGAACTAAAATTCTTCAAAACAGAAGATAGGAAGAAATAAGATTCTTAAAAAAAAATATTTTTTTAGGTGATCTACTGTAGATCCTTGACTTCTTGTTTCATGCATGGTTTATAAGTTTGCATTAAAAAAAAAAAAACACACATGTTGCATTATGTTAGACTTGATTGTTATATTTGTAAGTGGATTAGCTTTAAACTAGTTAGCATGGGCTGGTTGGAAGATGTGTTGAGCCTGAAGCTGGTTGAACAATATTGTTTTTGGATGTGTAAGTTTAAAATAATGAAGTATTTCCTAGATCACTGAACATTCATTCTCCATTTTAAGCTTAGAAATAAGGTTCTTATTTGTAATACTTAGTAAGGCAGAAAGAAGATTATACTTTAAAAGTAGTGATTCATCTCTTTGTGTTCTATTTGTAGACCTCTTGCCCTACAAGAAGAAGATGCTGATCCCTTCCCAGACAGCTTAACAGGAACTGTAGCAGTGTTCTAGAAACTGATAAGTTTTAGCATGAGAACTTCTGTGACAGTTAAGAGAACCAAGATGCTGCCCAAATTTCTGCAAGTGTATTTTTTTTTTTTATTGCTGTATAATCTCAGGACCTTTGAACTCTATTCATTTCTGATTTAATTTGTAACCTAAAAGATAACTTTGATTTCTTCCTTATACTGTCATTTCTAACTGATGTTAAGTGATAGCTTAAATGACCTTTCTTCTAAGGCAGCTGCTAACTATAATGGACAAAATTGCTTTTTTCTATAGGCTTAGAAGGAACTTTTAATGGAACTCTGGGTCCCTTTTCATCAAATTCAGTTAAATTTCTTACATCGTTAACGAACTATGGAAATAATTTCAGAGGGAGAGATAGAAGGCTGTTCTATTCCAGATATCAGATTCCTGGTAGGCCATGGGGTCTGGGGCCTTGGTGGGAGTTGGTGCCCAGGGTCCGCCAGGAGGTCCAGGGGCTCGGAAGGAGTCGGTACACAGGGTCCGCCATGGGTCTGGGGCCTGGGTGGGATTCGGCACCTGGGTTCTGCCATGGGGTCCGGGGCTTCGGTAGGAGTCAGAGTCCTGGGGTCCACCGCAGGGTCTGGATCCTCAGCAGGAGTGCGTTCCTGAGGTCCGTTGTGGCGTCAGGGGCCTCGTTGGGAGTCAGCGCATGAGGTCCACTGCAGGCTCCAGGGGCTTGGCTGGTACCCAGAACTAAATGTCTCCTAGGAAGAATCCCCAGCATTTGCGGAAGCTTCCCTGGAGGAGGCAATGGTAGCTACCAGGCCTGTAGCTACCTCCAAACTAGGGCCAAATTTTTTAGAGCCCTGACCTGCAGATATATCCTCAATATCATCTGATATTGACAAGCAATTCTCTATTTGGTGCTAGCCAAAAAGTTTTGCACGACAAAATCAAGTAGAGGCAAAAGAAATTTCAAGGTGTCTAACTCCCTCCAAAGTTTGCCAAAGTTCTTAGATACCTACCCTGAAGCTGTCCGAGGACAGGGTCCACAACTAAATCTGTATCTGTGATTCTGTAATGTGGCTCTTACCTATAAGAAGGGTCAGAAGGAAGGTATGGGAAACAACAGTCCTCACAGCCTGACCTCACTGCCAGGGAAGTTTATGGAAGAATGTTATCTTGAATGCAGTCACGTGTGAAACAGCTTGGGGACCAGGCCCAGTCAGCAAGGGTTCATGAAAGGCAAATCCTGCCTGACCAACCTCGTCTCCTTCTATGACCAGGTAAGCCATGTGGTGGATGAGGGAAAAACTGTTGACGTAGTCAACCTAGATTTGAGGCAAGCCTTTGACATTGTCTCTCACAGTGTTCTCCTAGAGAAGCTGTCAGCCCATGGCTTGGACAGGTACACTCTTGCTGGGCTAAAAACTGGCTGGACAGCCAGGTCCAGAGAGTGGTGGTGAATGGAGTGAAATCCAGCTGGTGACCGGTCACCAGTGGTGTTCCCCAGGGCCCATCCTCTTTAATATCCTTATTGATGACTTGGATGAGCGCACCCTCAGTAAGTTTGCAGATGACATCAAGTCGAGGGGAAGCTTTGATCTGCCAGAGGGTAGGAAGGCCCTGCAGAGGGACCTGGACAGGTTGGCTCCATGGGCAGAGGCCAAGGGGATGAGGTTCAACATGGCTAAGTGCTGAGTCCTGCATGGTCACAACAACCCCAGGCAACACTACAGGTTTTGGGGCTGGGAAACACTACAGGTTTTGGGGCAGAGTGGCTGAAAAGCTGTGCATAGGAAGAGGATCTGGGATTGTTGGTCAATGCTCACCTGAACATGAGCTGGCAGTGTGCTTAAGTGGCCAAGAAGGCCAATGGCATCCTGGCTTGTGTCAGGAATAGTGAAAGCAGCGAGACCAGGGAGGCGATGGTCCCCCTGTACTCAGCTCTGGTGAGGCTGCACCTCGAGTGCTGTGTTCAGCTTTGGGCCCCTTACTACAAGAAGGAGTACAGGGGGACGATCACCTCCCTGGTGAAAAATTACTAGGTTTGTCTGTTTTGTCTTCTTGGAAAGGAAGTACCATTAAAAAAAAAAATAAATTAATTAAAAAAGCTTGTTACAAGGAGAAGTTACAGAGATCCGCCACAAGGTGGAGTCGTATGTCCGTCATGAAATGCTCACCGCCTTTACGTCGATGACAAGCGAGACGCCGTGCTCCAGCAGCGTGTCCAGTGCAATTCGGGACACAGTCTTTTCAACAAGGAACAAATTAGGCCTGATATCAACTATGCGCTTGTATCAACTATGTACATAGTTGAAGAACTCCCTTTCCTGCAGACAGAACAACGTATGGCAATTACCTAGAGCAAGCCAATCTGGAAAAAATAAATAAAATGTTCAGTATTACTTTTCTCATTTATGTATTGACCTTTCCTACAGAAAAGGGAAACCATCTCTCCAGAAAACACCATCAGTTTTCCATTGTGCACATTTCCCCACCACCCAGTTTGTCAGTGGTTTGCTATATGCCCCAGTCAGGCATGAGGGCATGGTCCAATGACTGTCCAAATGTGGTGACTTTGCTCCAGTTGTGGACAGCGGGCGGGCTCCCTTGGATGCTTGCAGGTGCCTAGTGCTAGGAGATGGGGATACAAACAGGATTTTCTTTCATATCCTCAGCCACCTGCAGTGGTTAAGCTTCTGTTCTTTGCCTGTCAGTATTTGTTTCTGATCTGAAGTTATTTATGTTTCTTTGGTGCTGCTTTGATACAGGGTTTTTATACCTGCAAGTTGGACGTTCTCAGGAGTATGTTACTAAATTTGAGTCCAGGTCCCTGTTACTCCTGTTGTGTTTCTGCTTCCATACGTATAGAAGCAGCATGGTCCCTTCATTAAGAAGTCTTGCTATGTCCTTCAGTGAGACCGTAATTCAAGTGAACTGTTTTGTGAGTGAAATCATGCTTGCTTTGCTTGGGCAGGGCTCCAGCTGAGTGCCAGCATGAGTTTTGTGCAGATAAACAACTTCTGACTGAAGTGCTGAGGCAGATAATTACTGTTCCTCGCTGCCACTTTCATTGAGTCACTCACCATCCCTGAATCTGGTTTAATTCTGTTACCGCTTCTCTGCTGATGCACAATATTTCCATCTGCACATTTTATTTATTACAGTTTGCTTCTGCATTCCACACTGCTTTGTCCTCTGTCAGTATTTCATTTTCTTCTTAAATTACTAATGACTCACTTGCTTTGTTTTCCACTTCTCACTCTATGCCAACTTCCATGTATTTTCCTGTGCTGGAGCTCTTTCCTGGTCCAAGCCATTGTGCTGTTTTCATTCACATTACTTCTAAAGATTGGCTTCCTGACATCAGGAATGCTGCATTTGTCATTTTTCATGTTTCTGTACATTTTTTGGTGTTGATAACCACGCATTGCAACATAATTATCTGGCAGGGGTGAGTGTGTCTCAGAAAATGAAAAGTGTATTTGCTACCTAACACAAAGAGCAAGTCTGAAGCAGGGAGTTTTTCTTGGGAGAGGCACGTTATAAGAGAGTTACCACCACCTGGAGGTTGATGATATTATTAGAGACAATTTTAAAAAGCTGTAAATCTGGGGCAAGGTTCTGATTCGTTCTGTCCCCGCTGGCAGAGCTGGGGTGTCCATGTAATGGCAATGTTGCATGCTGGAGATGCGTTGCATTTTACACACTTGTTGATGAGGGCAGTGGCCTGAGCTCTGCTTCAGTATGTTTAAAGGGATGCTGCCAGAGAGAGCTGAAAACTTGCTTTTTTTTTTTTTTTTGGTGGTTTGGCTGGTTCCAAACCCAGCAAATTTTCAGTCTTTTCAACTAACCATGTCATACCCTTACAGGATGGCACTCAAACCCTGAAGTACCCCATTTATGGGGTGTGAGCTGCACCAGCCTTTGGCTCCTTTGCCAGTGCCATCCCCATGACCCTTATTGGGCTTGTGGTGACAAGGGCTCTCTGCTCGGCCTCTGCAGGCTTCTCTGCATGCATATAGGGAAGTGTGTGTGTATACATGCAGGAGAATTACGTGGCTAGAAGTGGTTCTCCTCATCCAGCTGTCAAGCAGAAAAAATTCTGTTCCCATGCATAGTTTTATTTGATAATATTGAACAGTGCTGTAGCATTTGTCATCCTCAAAGTAGTTTATAAATCTGACCAAGTGGTTAAAATATAGCCTGGTGTAAGTGGCTTTTTTCTGGTATTTCTGCTGTTTATTGTCACATTGATCCTGTTCAGGGGATGCTGCTAAAGTGGCTTCTGACTTGCAGGATGTCTCATTTGTCACAGTGATCCTGATGCATCTGCAGAGAGTGGATGCTGCAGGCTTTAGCAGAAGTTAATAGTTTAGACAAGCCTGAAATCTCAAATTCCAACAGTTTTAGGCTGTGAAATTAGAAATGAAGGTACTCCAAACTCCCTTTTGGTAGTTTTCATCTTTACTTCAGTGTTTGCTGTCCTTTTTTTTTTTTTTTTTTTTTTTTTTTTTGGGGGAGGGGGGCGGTATTTTACCTGGTCCTGGTACCTAGTTTTGTTCTGTTGTTCTGTAGCTTTCCTAATGGCTGTCTCCAGTACTTCCCATAGGCATCAAACAGCTGTGAAGTGCTTTGTGATCTTTGAAATACGTGCTAGGCTGCGGTGCTGTACGTGGTGGTGTGTAGCTCATTCTGTCTGAGGCTCTCTGTCCTTTAAACAGAATAACCAATGAAAGCAGGCAATGCCCATGTAAAAGCAAGATATCCAAACTCTTCTTTTGCTTCATCTGGTTGTCTCCTATGTCTGAGCAGAAATCTTGCTCGTATCTTCTCAAATATTAACCTTTTCAACACATAGCCCTTCGTGAGCCTATATTGCTGTTGCAGATCCTCAGAAGAAATGCTTAATTTTAAATATGCTGCATGGACCTAGGAGCAGGTCTTTTAACACTTGAGGTCCATGAGGAAAATACCACCTTCACGTTCATCTATCTGTTTAATTATGTGAAAACATCATCCTGATACGGAAAGTCCCATGATGTGGATACAGTTAGGAACCCAAAACATGCATTGAAGAAAGAAAGATGCCCCTGCAAAATATAGCAGAGGGAGATGGGAATATAACTATCATTTAAAAAAAAAATAGTTTCACATACTACTGAAATGCAGCCGTCTCTGGGGCAGAGGGCACTAGCTGTTTAATAGTGCTCCTCAACACGGCATAAATGTTTGCAGGAGGAACTGGAGAGGAATGCTATAGCCAGTTAAAACCCCAGGGGAAACTGACGTGGTTGGAATGTAATTACTCAGATTGGAAGTTAGCCAGATACAAGCCATATGTTGTGCTCCTGGGTGTGTGGGGGGAGAAGCATGATGATGAGGGTCATACATCTTTTTAAATCCAAATATTAGCGAAAATCTGATATTTCTTCAATATACAGAGATACTGATCCATCCCAATGTGGCCAGTTTGGAACTCAATGGTCTGGTACTGGTTTTACTGATTTTGACTTGGGGTTCTGTGGTTTATGAAAACGTCTTTTGGATGCAAAGTTGCATGAAGAGATTAAAGCCTAGCGCAGTAGTAGGCAAAAGCTGTTTTTCTGGAGTGTGATTATATGGAAGTGTAGTCTGTCTTTCTTCCATTGACTCAAACATGATCTACTCCCATAGTCTGATACAAGTGCAGTTCTGTTTGTGTGAGGGAATGTGGTGCTTCCCCCCAGAGCACTGCCCTCTGTACAAGAATGGTTTCTTTTTTTTTTTTTTTTTTTTTTTTGCTGCTGAAATATGAGTGTTGAAATTCTGTTGCATTTCTTAGTATGGCTTGGTTCAAAATCTGTGTTGGAAAGCATTTTACACATGACTTCATTCAGTAAGAAGTTTATCTGAGTTCAAAGTACAGAAGAGTCACATGGTCCTTAAACAGCCAGAGACCTGAAGTTCTTGTGCAGTTGTAAGATTTTATAAAGAAGCAGCAGAGAAAGCGAGGGAAGAAGAAGAATGCTCTTCCAAACTGCCAACAAACACGTCCACACGGACCGCGTAAACCTGAGCTGTTGTGGAATTACTTGGCTCTGCACTCAGCAGGCTGAAGTTGATTTGACGTGCAAGGTTCAGATCCCTGGTGCTGTAGGAGTGCTGACTCACATCTCCCCAGTGGAGCCCTGGTATTTTGCGTTCTGCCACCAGTCCATAAAGATTAACAGGGATTTAGGTCCCAAGCTTGGAATGGTTCCCACTTGAGTTTGTTTGAAAATCAGAGCCTAACACAACTGTTTCACCAACTTTTCCTCACCTCTCTTGTCAAGCCTCAAATCGATTTGTTGTCAGCTCAGTTCCAGAGGTTTTGCAGAGTCCCAGTGCTTGTTTCCCTTTCTCTATCTCTACATCTAAAAAAATAAGTATTTTTCCCTTATTCCTCTATCTAGAAGGGAATGCAAAAGAAAAAAAAGGCAAAATTTTGCTAGATCTTCCATCCAGGGATCAATTTGTGGTGGATGAGCAGTGGCAGGCTTCCCACATGTGTCAGGTTGGAGTGTCCATCAGCTGGGCTGCTCATGGGTGCTACCTGCAGGGAGTGCAGTGTTCTGCTGAGCTGGACTGCAGCTCCGTCCAGGGGAAGGGGTCAGAAAGCAGCTCTGAGGGGCAGCATCTCCTGAAGTAGCAAGGTACTGCTGGAGCTTGTGTTCTATGTCCATCTTATTGATCCCCACTTCTTTGCCTGGAAACTACTGCTGAATTTATTGGCAGTGTGTATAATCTCACCCCTAGCACCAGCCTCAGGGCAGAAAAAGGTGCTGGCTGCAGTGAGTTTCAAACCATGCTCAGCTGGTGGGCAGCAGGTGAGCCACGCTGGCAAATTTTCCTTAGTGGGGATGCTTTTTTTGGTCTCCACTTTTTTGCTGATACTTCCAGAAGTTAGTAGGAACTCTGCATATTAGTGACCTCTGCCCATTTATCAGCTGGGTTCCGTGGGCTCACATGAGTCAACGAGTTCAGAAATAACACATAACAGCAGAATTGGGGCAGGAAGACAGCAAGACTATATATGCTTTGTTTATTTAGTATTTTAGGCTAATAGCCCTGCAGAAACAGGAGAAAAAAAAAAAGAGAAAGCTGATGCAAAAATAAGTCTTAGCCAGAAGGTCTCAGCATGAATTGCCAGAAAGCTGAAAATAAAAAAACAATGGAAGCTTTGCTGCTTCTTTTTGAGAGTACTGTTGATTTGTTGAGTACTAAAGCACTACACATTACCAACTTACTGCCAAATCATTCTTTGTAGCTAAAAATTGCTTCCTATGTGCATGAACTTTAGAAGGGATAAATGTTGTGCTAGGGATATGCACTGAATGCACTGGGAAATGAAGCTTGTTAGAGCTGAAGCACGGAGGTGTAGCGGCCTGGGAGCGTGATGTGCAGGGGACTGAGAGTGACACCAGACAATTAAGCATTTCAGCCATGGCATTTCTGAGGAATTGAAATTGAAAACGAAGCCCCTTCACCTTGGCATCAAGCATGGGAAAACCTGTTGCACATTGTGGATGAGTCCTGGCAACTGTAACAAAGGGACCCTGATTTCCTAGCTCATGTGCTGTTAGTGGGAGCAACTACAGCAGGCAGTAGAATAGGTGTCCAAGGAAAGGAGTTCTGTCTAGAAGCTGCACAGTCATGAATCAGGAAGACCAGGCAGTCTTAGCTGACATCTCCAGCACTCCTCAGACTTCTGTGCTTCTTCCCTCCAGAATCCATTGCATCTGTTCATGGTTGGTTGTCATCAGGTAGGTACCGGTGACTAGGAAATGGCAATTTCACAGTATGTTGCTGTTGGATTAAGCCAGGATTAGCAAAAATAGATGTGCAAAATGCTAGACTGGCTCATGAGCTGCTTACTCTTTGGTTCACTTAGTTTGCTTTAGCTAGTCTATGTAGATCTCTGTTCAGCTTGGTTATAAAAATGTCAAGGCAAATGGCTGTAACTGGTATCAAAGTGTTTTCTAAGAATTGTGCTGTTCCTCTTGGTGCTTTTCACTCCCTAGTAAATGAGCAGACATAGGAAGGAGCCCTTGAAAGACTTTTTAGTCTTGAAGGTACACATCTGAGCGTAAAGCCACTTAAGAAGGCATTGTGAAAAATGGGAACCTGAAAACACAAACTGAAGAAATACTAATGTATTTCAGACTCGGATTTGATTTGCATGTGAGAATTCTAGGCAATGTCCTAATTCTACCAAGTCTACACATGTGTTTAAATTAATAAGTACCAGGGCTTCTGCTAATGGCACTGGGACTGTTTATGTGCATGAAGTTAAGCAGATCTATAAATCTTTGCAGGGTATGGGACTGGAACAGTAACAGCTGCCAAAGATGTTTTAGTTACTGTGTGAGGGAACGTCCTGGCTGCAGAGGAGGTTGGTTAACGCTGGAGGAAACTTGTCAAATTGATACCTGCTGTTAGTCTTACAGATAGAGTCTGGGTCAGTATGTGGTTGGACAAAAAATGTAAATACTCGTTAGTAAAAAAGATATGCCAAATGACAGCTGCAGATGCCACATTTCTTTGTATGTTCCCCAAATAAATTAGGATCCAGGATTTGCAGTGGTACTGGTGCCCATGTTCAGCACTTCCTGAGGCTGGTATGGAAGTTCAGCCCCTTTTCCTGAAAGAAGGGCTCATCTGCCTTCCTATATCAATTTTTTCCAACTTCGACAAAGTTTTCAAAACTGGGAGAAGTGAAAAGCACCGGGGTGCTTAGGCAGTAACCTGGTTCTGTTTGATGGAGTCCTATCTCAAGGGCCAAGTGTGAGCTTTGCTATCTAAGAGGGATGATTGTTTGTACTTCGTGTGTGTTCATATCTCTCTCTTTCAGGTAGAACAAAGTTCTTAAAGCATATCTGTGGAGAAGACAAAAGTGTCGAAGGTAATTCTGCATTAGTTACGTCTTGTTTCACTGTCTTCTTCCCACTTGTTTACTCCTGCACACTGCTGATAGTCTTCACTTTTTCCCTTTTGTCTTGGCTTCATTTGCAGCAGTGCAAAGGATCTGGTACTCTGAAGTAACAGGCATAATTCACTACCTTGCTTTATCTTGGAAAACCCTGCAGTTTTGACTGGGTTTGGAGGAGGTCCAGCTCATGAAAGTGTCAGTATCAGTTTTCTGTTGAAAGGAAGAATCAATTTCTTTTATAACATTGAACCTGTTTCCTCTTTTTGCCAATACAGGTAAGAGGGAAGGATGTTAGTTGTGTTGGTGAGATTTGCGTGGGGAGGTAGCAGGCGCCTCATCCTGCAGTGTGAAGCTTGATGTTATGTACTTGTCATGTGCCACCTGCTGCTCAGGGTTTTCCAGTCATCTCTCTCTCGTATAACTTTGTCTTCCTGGCCAGGTAATGCTCCTCTCAACCCCTCCAAGGCCTTTGGATTACTTCAGTTTTCAAAAGAAACAAGCTGTTTTCTAAAGAGCACTGATCCACAGTATCTTGCTTAGTCTTCTGACTTTTGTCTTTCATTCCTCCTCTTTTCAGAGAAATTATTCTTGCAGTTTCTTTTTGGAATCTAGCAGCAGTGCTCTGAGAAGCTTTCCTGGGTCTCTACGGGGACACTCCTGGGGACTTCTTTGTTCCTGTCTTCAGGACTTGAAGTATTTATGCTTATGACTGCTTCCAGCACATCGGCAGGAAGGGGACATTCATGTGTGCATTTGCTTTCTGACTTTTACTTTTTGCTTTCTGACTTTTACTTCATCGGCTCTATCTGTAGGCAAGTGACAGATTTCCTAAGCTTTCACTCAACCTTTCCTGGCTGGCCTACAGCTTGCACGCTCTGACAAGGGTGAATGATCAGAACCAGATGTTTGTGTGCTCGGCTTTCAGGGAATCATGTGGGTACAGCGAGTGAGAGTTGTTTGCCTTATTTTCCTGTATAATTATCTCCTTAAAGGCCACCATGTTTCCAGTTTATGAAGCTCTGAACATACATATATCAATCTATTGTGCTAGAAAAATACTGTCCTCAAGTCTGCATTCTTCTAGGGAACAGAAAATGCAATTGCAGAAATTGATATAAGAGGTCTTATGAAATTATGTGCAGTTCTTTAACTGGAGACTGATGAAGAATATGCGCTATTGGCATCAAAGGCAGAGTGAAACTTGACATGTTACTTATCAGTATCATCATTTCTGGAGGATACTGATACTCTTATTCTGAAAAGAGTACAAAACGTCAAGTTTCACTAGACAGAAATTGGTGGTAGTTTGGCTTTGGTTTTGTTTTGTTTGTTTTCCTGGCTGTTGCTGAAGGATGGATTGCTGAAAGTTTGGTTAGTGGTTTGCCAGTTTCTGTATATAGTTCATATGTTGCAGATTACTTCTGTGCTAGCATATGGGAAAAATCTGGCCCTGTTTTGATTGTCTTTGCAGACTTAAAGTGTAACCAACTAGATCATAAAAATTAAAAAAATGTAGTCCATTGTTAACTTATTAAAAACTCCATCTGTCAGATTGTTTTTCAATATATATATAAAACAGTCAAGAATGTTATTTAGAAAGATTGAAGTTGTCTGAATTGGGCAGAAGTAAAAACCAGAGAAAATAAAGAAGTAAAACCAGAGAAAATGAAAGACAAATGTTTTCTGTCTTTAGAATATTGGCCATCTTAAATAAAGCAGGAAATTGTTGAGTCAAGAATAAGCGATAAGCCACAAAGCAGGAAAAGCCATCAGTCTTTCTTCATGCTTCGTGGACTCTCGTGTAACCTTGAGATACCCACCGTCACATCCATTTGGGTAAGCTGGTGAATCACATCCACCCTCCTGACAACTTTCTCTATGAGACTCATTTCAGTGCTCTACCAATGCTCTGCCTGCTCACCCTCTCAGGACAGGCATGCACTGACCTCCTGATGGCTCTTTGGCCAGCTGTTGCTCAGAAGGTGAATAACAAATAAAGGATATTTAAGTGCCATAGGGTGAATGGGTTAAATTTTAGGATAGTACGAGACATGAGGAAAAAAAAATAGTCTTGTTTTCTTTTTTATTATTATATATATACATATATATATATATATATCCCCTTCCTCTGCGTGTGGTCACAGTACAGATCCTAGGTTGAGAAATTCTTCCATATTGCTTCTGAACTTGTTAGCAGTATGCTTTGATTTTCAAACAATTTGACAGGTTTCCTCAACCTGTGAACCTGTGGAAACAAACAACCACCAACAACAAATCAATGAACTTGCCAAGAGAGCCTCTGTAGACAGAAATGGAATAAAACGTAAGTTTAGACATAGAAAGAGGGGAGACTTTTTTTTAAAGTTAAAATACTTCTGAGCTTGGTTCTACTTAACAGACAGTTTTTATAAGACTGGAAAAATGAAGCAAGTCTACTGAGTTGGCTGCCACTCATGAAACACATAAAGTATGTAGGAAGAAGGAAGAAGACATTAACAGAAAATACGACTGAGAACTGCTATTGTATGGCACAACTGCTGGCACTATGCCACCATTTGTCTTTGTTCTATTTAAAATGAAGATGATCCTTGGACTCAAAGAGCCGTATTTCATTCTTAGAAAATAGCAGTTCAGAAAATAATTTGAGATTATTTTTTTGAGATTATTATTGAGGGTGGTTTTCAGAAGCATGGGGCTAGAGAAAATTTTACCAACTAGTTGGGTAAGTGTTGTAAGACAGGCAGAAATGTTCATTTGTATTTTTGTATGAACAGTGTACATTTTCTAATTGCCCCAGTGTTCTGTCCTGTTCTGATCTCACTTCTACTTCTCTAATTTAGGGCCACTTCTTTTCAAATAAGAGTTGCACTGGCATGAAAGTGTTGAGTTCTGACTCTGCTCTGCTAACACTACAAACTAGGTGCATCAACATTAGGTGTGCAATAAGGGGTGGCAACATCCATCGCCTCCCCCTTCCAAACCAGTTCAGAAGGGGCTCAGATTGTTGTTTCAGGCAGGTTGCATCTCTGATCTAGTCATTAAAATAGTAGAAGAATGGAGAAAATCACTACTATTTCTCTGTTTAGTTGACCTATGTTATTTCAATGTGCAGAGATGTGTTGGCTAAATAACATGATTCAGGATCTGCTGGTCTCTAATAGAATAAGACTTTTTATAGTGTAGGAAAGTCTGCTTTCAATTTCTATTGTAAGGCATTATTTTAGTCAATGAAAACAAAGTGTGCTTGGGAAGCTGCCTAGAAGATGTGATTTTATGGCATTGCTGTTTTCTTTTTGATGAGAAAAGAGCTAGCTTTTTTCTTTTATGCCATGGCTGGATAAAGTGATGCATTCTGTGTGGATGACAGGAATTCATTTAGATTCCTTTGATATGTGTAGGGCAGCTCTACATGGCCACTGATTAAATAGGGGGAAGCTATTTCTGTGTACAGCATTGAGCTCTCTTATTTGGGCTAATTACAACTCTACGTGAACTACCTAAATTCTGTTAGTCATTTCAAGGTCAGGTAAAAATTGCAAGGTGAATTAGTAACTTGTTCCAGATGTGTCCTTTGTGTGATTTTAAGCTGGTCCTTATTGGAGTCATTTAGGAGAGAACCAGGCATTTTATGGTATCATTGATGGTATCCAGACAATGGGAAGTGAAGCTTGAGTTTCATGTTATTTGCGCTGCTGACTACCTTGGGAGGTGTTGGGAAGTAGAACAGGGAAGTGGATGAAACAAAGAGAAATGTGGGAATATTGCTGGCTGTGGAGTGCCTCCCATTCCCAGGATACAGAACTTCCTTTCTCTCCCTTTTCTCCCCCTTCTCCCTGCGGTAAGCTGCAAGAATCGCATGACCTCATTTTGTTGCTTACGTGATTTCTTGACTAAATCTGTTGAGGTTTCCTATGTTCTCAACTTGGTGTCTTGTTTTGTGGTGTTGGGCGAACCTCAAAAGGTTCAGATTGCAGATGTAGATCAGATAAGCACGGAAGTTATCTATACAAATTAAATCTCATGGGTCAGCAGTCTGGTTCTTCCTGCTTCTGGTTACGCCGAAAATACCTCAAAGCCTATGTTCTGGTATTTCTGTCCAGATATTCCAGACGCTGTAGAAGGTTTAATGCTTGCTAGTATTTTAGATTGATAAGCTTGTAGCTGAGGAATGTCTTTTTTTTTCCCTTTATTCTGAATGAGATTATTTCCAAAGCATTGATGTCCTGTTATGCTGTAAGACCCTTGTTTCAGGACTCGTCGAACTTACAAATACCAATGGAATGGACTACCCATCTCTCTGAGCTGTGTCTGTGAAATCACAGTGCCAGCAGCAATCAGTATCATTGAGAATCCCAACCCTTTACATTCACTGTGAAGAGCAAGAAACCAAGGTACAGGTGAGTTACTGACTGAGCCAGGAGAAGAATCCATAGTTTTCCAGCTTTGTGTCAGCAGCAAGACTAACTTTCCTCAGAACGGCAGTTTCCTCCATTGCCCTGATGTTCGCATGTGCCAGCTGTTCCCATTACAAGCCAGATGTGCTGTAGCACGAACCAGAAGTAAACACAGTTGGTTGCTGTCTTACATCCCCCCAGATTTGGTCCTTATAGAAGTACCTCAGAGATCTCTGTCTAGATCAGCGTCATGTCTGGGGGGAGGGAAGAGGAAAAAAAAACAAAAACAGTTTCAGACACTTTGGAGAATCCCAGCCTCCCATGTAATTTGCAACATCAGGTGGCAGTTCCTGCCCCAGGTCTGACAGCCCATTTGGTTGTCCTTCTAACCTGCATACTGCAGGTTTGATTTAAGTTCATATAAATGTCAAATTCTTGAATGAAGCTTACTGGTCCTGCTTGCTGCAGCTTTGCCTTTGCCTGGAGTCCAACTCTGCAGCAGAAAGCATGGTGTGTTTTTTTCCTTATGTATACACATTTGTATGCTTTTAATCGATGTTTCTTTACACAGTTTGTGTTTGGATATTTGGTGTTTTTCATTCTGTATTGCTGCTTGTGTGAAAAATAGCAGCCTACTTGCCTGCAGGTATTGCTCTGCTGGCTCCTGGGAGTGTTTGCACTGCCCTGTGCAACAATACAGAGGTACCTCTGCCTGCAGTATGCAGTGACTGTGCTTGTGGTTGATTGCTGAATGTGAAAAGACAGCCAGTGAGGTGTAAGCCCCTCACCTAGTGTACAAGGGAGCATTGGATGAGCTGGGGAGATGTGCTGCTGATTTCCTGGTTCATCCACCACAGTCCCAAAGAATGTAGCCTTTTGGGAATCCGCCTCAAGGACTCCATTTTCCTGTGTGCGATTATTTTCTGCAGGCGCTCACCAAGGGGAGGAGCTTCATGCTTTTCCTTTCTGAGTGACACCAAAGTGCTCTCCTGATCATATCCTACTTTGCTTTCAGGCCTGTAGTTGGCAGAAGCTCTGCAGAAAAGAAGGCTCTGATCTTTACTGCCTTCCTTGCTGTGGCCAGCTGATGCATCGGCAAGGTGGATAATAAGTATGTGAGTGAAGGACTCCAGCCTTGTGTTTCGGGAGGCAGAAATTCAGTTCACAAATTAACATTTGGGCTTAGACCTCCCTTGACACTGCATGGCTTTATGTACATGGAGCACTAGCCTGGAAAACAAAACCTCAAATTAACATGTCTTCAGCTGTTAGCTCCTAATGGCTATTCAGGTAGGAGCATAAGGATCTGAGGGCAGAGGAGTGTGACTGAACACCACCCAATGCATGGTTTGTGTCGTGGTAGAAAAGCATAGCTCCTTGACTGAACCTCTTGGCTAGGGCAAAGAATGGCACATCATTTCTGGGATTTATTCCCAGCTCTCGCGCAGAGCCAGTCTCTCCCTGTGTCTTAACTGCCAGGATTTCAGTTTTTGTGCCGTAACATTCATCCTTGTAACATTTCATCCTTGGTTCTTAGAGAATCATGGGATGTTTAAGTCAGTAAAAATCTGTAAAATGTGAGGAGACCTAATAAAGGATGCAACAAAAGTGGTAAATGTCAAGAGAAAAAAAAGCAAGGTGTAAGGTCCCAAACTGTGCTGGAGTTAACAGTGGGTCTTTTGTGCTCATATGGTTTGTCTACCAAGTCAGATCATAGTAGAAGGTAATCCATTGTTCTGTACAACCCTTTGATGGACTTTAATGTGAAGTGTAAAACAATATCCTTCTAAAAGAGAAATTAAAACAGATTTGATAGAGAAAAAAGTATATCTGGTATTGCTGGCCTTTTGCAAACAGCTGAGGCTTTTATATCCCAGAGCGGGAGAAAAATCTTGATGGGATCTAGGAAATGCTTAAATAACTAGAATTTTCTTTTTCTTTAGGATTTCAAATGTTTTAGCAGGGCTGTGTCTGGATTTCTCATCAGCACTTAAAAATACTTCGGGTAGTTCATAGCAGCACTTTCAAAGGCAATGCAGAGCTGCTTGTGTGTGTCTGTTAGGTGTGGTTTTGATCCTTGATTTTATTTATATATATAAAAAATATATAAAGGTTGCAGGTGGGTTTTGACAGATATGGGTGCTACCTAAATGATCTCTTCTATCCCTATTTTAGGTACAAATGCTTGATAACTCAATCTGTAAAATGCTGTGTCTCCATTTTGATACCAGTCTCGAAAGCACCAGATGAGATATTTTGCTGCTTCTGGGCTTGCATGGTGTGTTGTGTTACTTGCTGTGCACAGGACACAGGCATTTTCTGCTCTGTAGAGCCGCAACTCATTGTTTCCTCTTCCATGGTTGTAGTTTCTGCTAGTACACAGAATACAGGATAGCTTTATGTTAGGGGAAAAAACAAACAAACATTCTCCAATTCCAAGTTTTGGGGGATAGGTGTTTTTATAGTCCTATATTGGTGACAATTTTCTCTTCTTTGTTCTGCTCTTCTAGAATAATTTTTTTCCCTTCTGAATTTAACAAGAGAAAGGACACTCTACATATCTGTATAATTTTTTCACTAAGAAATAATACTCTTAAAATCATCTTGTTAAAATGCTCAGTGAAAGTAAATTCAAAATGCCTGATGATAAAAATTTGTTATCAAAATAAAAATGAGTAGAACACTGCATGGGTGGCCTGGACCTGTGTTCTGTTCTGGGCCAGGCACTGTACTGAGTAATGGAAAACCTAGATTTCCACCCAGTGCACGCTTTGTGTTGTGGTAGAAAAGCATAGCTCCTTGGCATGACAGAAGACTTGCTCTTTTAGTTGCTTTTAATGATTTTTAATATTTATCTCTGTAGTACCTTCAGTCTGGCAGTTTCAAAGTACTCTACAAATGGGAATTAAACTCTTGGTGGGTGAGAGAAGTATTTTTGTGTTTGTTTATAAAGTGTCTGACACAGGGTTGGTTTTGCTTTATGGAGTCCATCATAATAGGCATTAGAAAAAAGAGTATTTTCTCCTTGAGAATGAGCTATCTTTCTTTGTGGGCTCATGGCCAAAGCTGAAGAGTGACCGTCTTGTAGGCAGAAGGATCTTTGGGATAACATGCTTGCTTCCTCTGGTTTGGAAGAGGGAAGGGAAGGTGGATGACCAGACAAGATATACATACACTTAACTGTGGATATAAATGGGCTGGTTCCCTATGAATGGAAGTCGCCAACAGATGGTGTGTTAGTTCGGGGCTGTAAACTGCCATGAGTTTGCCAGTTGCAGTCTACAGCCCCGTTCTCCTGGGCAAGCCTGAATTCCAGTTCTGCAAAACCTTTAGGGTCTTTAATTTGATTTTTGGTTGTATCCAGAGTCAACAGTGTCCTAGATCCCCTTCTTCTGTTTTGGTCAATATTTGGTCAATACTTTGGGCAATTAAAGTGGACAGTCCTTCTGAAAGATTTCCTAATTTTACTTTGCTCCAAAACATTCTCTCACTTTGCAACAATATTTTTGAATTCTCTCTAATCTCAAAGCAGTTTTGTTTATTGGCCTAAGCAAGGGAAGATTAAGTGAGTGTACTTTCTTTTAGCCTGCAGTTCAGCTGAATCCCAAATCACGTTCCAGATATCAACTCAGCTTAGCAGCATGGTAGGGGTTCCCCAGGTAGTAACACATAAAAATCAGTGCCTGGAGAGAGAAGAGAATTGCTTTCACGATCCTGCTGTGAGAATGGCTTCCCGCTGGAGCTCCGTTTCCTCTCCCTTTCCTCCAGCAGCTGGTGTGAGCACACTGGTGGAGCAGTGGTGGTGGCTGTGGGACCTGGCTGCAAGGCAGGGACGTTTGGCTTGGCTGTGTGGGAATGAGGGCAGGATCAGGGCTGGTGTGGGGGGGAAGGAATGAAAGGACTTCTGCCACAAATCAGTAGCAAACGAAGGTTCATTCATTCTTTCCATCGTGCAACTGATTTGTTTCAGTTCTTGATGGGGTTTCAAGACAATGAAAGTCTTCCTTCATCCCTCAGCAAACCGTTAGTCACCTAGACTAATGTAAAGGGTTGGGTAGTATCAGCTAGATGTGATTAGTGATGAGAAATGATCACAAAGGTCACCTTTCCTTTAAAGGAAAAAGGGAGCAAAGCTGGAAAAAAAAAAAAAAAAAAGCAAGGCTGGAGTGTTATCCATTATCAGTAAAAAACAAATAAATATCATTGTCTGAATCCAGTTTTCAGCCTTGCCTGACTTCTCTGGAGATTTAGCTGTTGGGTTTCTCACAGAGCCCAACTATGATCTCAGATGCTTTGCATTTTGAGGTTTAAATGTGAGGAAGTTAACAAGTACTGTACAGATTTTCAAATTAAAGGCCAAGAAGCAGCCTGATTTAGAATAGCAGGTCTTCATGGCCGTAATACTTGGATTAAATGTTGGCTTTCTTCACACACATAAAGAGACGTGTTTCTTGGGCGGGAGGAGAGGATAGTCAGGACAGTCTTGAAGCCTGGGGAGATGTGGTGGTAGCTGCATAGCCAGGATGGCTTTTCTGCAGAGCAGAAAGGGTTTAAAAATAATCTCTTGGTGTTCAGATTAAACTGGACAATAGCCTTCTGTGTCTGAATGACAGCTGTTAGGATTACAGCCACGTAATTATCAATCCCATCTGGCAAACTCCCCCTGCTTCCCTGTACAAGAGTGACATGAACACAAGACTCTGAAGATAATGAAAGTGTTAATTTTTTATTTTCTAGGTGTTAATGGAGTTACTGGGGGAGCCATGTTCAGCTGTTAGAAGATAGAAAATTATTTGTCTTTAAATGAAAGTCAAGACTCTTCAGGGAATAATCAGGAGGTTCTTCAGGGAAAATGCTAACTAGAATAAAATAAAGATGTATTGCAAAGTTGCTGCCTAGGTAACTTCTATCATGATGCGTATTTGGCCTAGAAAATGTAAACTCTAGCCTCAGCACATCAATCAGGTGGTGATGCAGAACATATATTTGTTGCTTTGTGTTGTTGTTGGTATTTGTTAGTGCTGGAGGCTGGATTCAGGCTCAGACATTGTAGTAGCTGCTGCTCAAGCCCATTGCCCAGACCATCTCTGCACAATCTTTACAACAGGTCGACTTTTCTCATTAAAGCCGTTGTTCCAGTTGCCACTTGATAGGAAGCTTTTTCCACAGTTTGGTGATTGTTGGCTGGGGTTGTTAACGAGTTCTGTGTTATCATGTGAGACTGGATGCATTTCTTTAAAAAAACGAGCTGAAAATAACATTGTACAGAAGTAATTACACATTTCTTCATCAGTAATTCTTCGTTGGTTTCAGCCTCTGTTTGTTTTTGTGAGGAACTGTTCCTGGGCCTTAATGGAGAATAGGAAGTCACTCCAGCTGTTTTCCTCGTGTTGGCACTCTGTGCTGAACAGGAATTGCTGAGCAAAGAACATCATTTCCCCAGAGAGGTTTGCTGGGGTAGCACAAAGGCAGTCTGGATTTTTTTTTAATTGAAAGTTCCTGCCAAATACTATCATCAAGGAGTGGGGGAGGGAGGAAGAGAAAGAAACACATGAAGTCTGGAGTCCACTTGGAAGAGCAAGAAACCTGCTTGGGGAAGCAAAAAAGTAATGTTTTTCTCTGCTGAGCTCTTGGTTTTTAATATATAACCACTTACCCAGAAAGGAGGGCTGTTTTTTCTTGTCTTCTGTGAATCTTGATTCTAAATACTGCCTCTCCAACAAACTTGGAGGGATTGTGCAACTTTGCACTTGGTTTTGGACTGGCTAGTGGAACAAAAATAAGCAGAATTCTTTCTCTTAAGAGGGTGCCAAATTATCAACTGACACATCACGCACATTATGGTGATAAATGCACGTCTGGTTGTGGATTGCAGCAAGCTTAAATTCTCTTTCTTTAATATTATATATTTTTTTTAAGAATTTTAAAGCAATGGCTTTTTTTGCTTCCTTTTTGCTTTGCAAAGGAAAGGTTAAGAAAACAAGCCATAAAGAATTCTTGACAAGTATTTTGGCAAAGAGGAGGATAGAGTCATTTCACTCCTTGCTTGCTAGGTTTCATCCAGGATAATCTGCAAAGACAGAAACATGCTGCTACCTTATACTGTCTGCTCCTGGATGGGCAATGCATCTGGTGGTTTATTCCAGTCCTCACAGTGTTGATGACAACCTCATTAACTCCCTTATTGTATCTGATGCTTTCTGATATTCTTGCTGGCAGTGTTGCTAAAGAATTGCCATGAAGTTTGAACAGTCATCTCTAGCAAGGCAGTTTCAGGTAAGAGGTTATCTTTGGATGAAAGACTGTATGTTTAAATTCATACTTCAAGGATCCTGCAAAATGCCTGTAATGTGGAAAGCAGCTGTGGCTATAGCAAGACTGGCAAATTGCTTATGCAGTGCATATATCGCTCCCATTGTGGACAGCTATGCAGTAGCTATGCAGCCTTTGCAGAACACGTTCCCCTAAATTCCAAGTCAGTGTTCATCTTATAACCCAAAGGGAAAGGATGTTGCATTTCATTGGCCTTTTTTGTTGTTTTCAGTGTTTTCTAATATAACTGCCTCATCTTTAATTGTCTGTTCTAGGTTTTTATTTTCCAGTTGAGTTCATCTTCCTGAGCACAGTAACATATTGCACAATTAATTTGCCATTTGTAATACTCCCTTGAAAAGAGTACCTTCCATCCTGTTTACTGGTGTGTTTCCAGCTGATCTCTGGAGAACAGAACAGTTGGTTTGAACTTTTGTGTTACAGTCTTCAACCTCAGCCAAGTTTGAAGTTTTTCTTCTTTTTTTTTATTTTTCTCCACAGGGAGAAAAAAAGAAAAGGGTGTTTGACTTCAACTGCGTCTTTGTCTATCTGAAAACTTCATACCTCATTTGTAATGTCATCCCAATACAACGGCTAGGGTTTGAGTTTGCTAAATAATGCTCCGCTGCCAATAAGCTGGGTGATTGTTTAGAACAGCACAAAACTTCCTGCAGTCTGGCTTGCTTGTTGGTTGACCTTCTTACCTTTTCTCTAATACAGCTGGCTTTTATGTTCATGTACTAATGATAGTAGTAGGCACATATAAACTGAAGTACCTTTCACATCTGACCCTGTGGTGGTCTCAGAAATGGGTTCGATCTGAGGCTTCATATACCTAAAACTTTTTTACTCTAAAAACACCAATGCTAAATATCCTGTTAATATATCCATCACAAAACACAGAATAGTTTTGTTTGTTTTTCGATTTATAATTTTACTTGGAGGCAGGCAGTGGGATTTCTCCTAGCGGAACATAGAGTCATTACGTGTCTTTTTACTGTTGTGATGCTGTTCAATTCCTCTATTTATATAGATATCTTTTTTCTAACATAATATTCTAGACCTGGATTCTCTCTAAATTTTTCCACTCTGCTGATATCTGAATGTAAGAGGATTTCCCCTTCACAGGGTTTTGTTTATATTTTTATTTTGCTTTTTGGACTTAGCAAAGATCATCTGTAACAGAAATGGGGGAACTTTCAAAACACAGGCTGTTTCCTCTCATTGTCTGGAGTCTTAAGCATTTTGGACTTCCATCTCCTTCCTGTCTTTTGTCTCTGGGTTGATAATGTTGTCTTTAAATAAGTTCAAATAAAAATAGATGTAATAGAGCTGCAAATAGAAACTAGTATCCCTAAATGCATGTCTTTGCTGTCTGAGCACAATGCTCCAATAATAACAAAACAGCGTAGTCCCAGAGAGTACTAAAGTGTTTACAGACTGTGGTTCTAGTCCTGTCACCTTTCCCTTGCAAGTAAATTCACCAACATCCCTATTAGCATTCATTCAAGGAAGTGTTGTAGATAGTACAGCAGCAGCCAACCAGCCAGAACGCAAGTAGGGGGGATTTCTCTTTAGCTGAGGAAGCTTCTCCCAAAAGTCTGAAGAACTTTTTGGTAGGCATTGGTAGGTATCCAAACTTGTTTCAGTGCATTGTGCTGTAATCTACACCAGAGTGGTATCAGACTGTTGAATATTGGTCTCTCTGGATCCAAGGTATATGTGGTATACATGGTATATATGGTTTTTGTGACCCAAAAGTCACAGCTAGCTGTATCACCTTTTCCTGGACCCTTTGCAAGTAGGTGAAAGTCTGTCTCCAAGAACATAATGAAAATGAAAAGGCAGCACAGGGGCAGAGCAAGCAATAGGAAAGATGTAGGGCAAAGTACAAAGGTACTTGCTGGCAAGAGCAAGTATTTGTAGATCACTAGTGATACGCATCAATTACAGGTTGCAGATCTTCTAATATTTGTTAATAAAAGGAAATATTGTTCCTGTCCCACTTTACATAAATTTTGTACTTTATGTAAAATCCCATGTACTTTGTCATTGTTTTGAAATGCAGATGCATATTTTGGCGTCAAAACAAAGGTGTGTCTTGTCTCAGAGGTGGTTTTATCAGTTTGAAATGGTTGCCAAGTGTATATTAGTAACATGCGAAAGATAATTGAAGTTTAAAAAAGCTTAGCAGTGAAATTGACCATTGGGAGCTTGTGGTAGGCATTGAACTGTGAGAAGCTTCTAAAAGGCAAAAATGAGGAGAGTCAGTTATCAAATTCTGAGGGATCTTAAAAGTGACTATCAAATAACTGAATGGGAAAGCTCCTTACACTGCATTTTGACTGATCTAGGGGGTAGGAATGTGAGCTGTGGAAAGCTGAGTTTGCAGTAGGTGGAAGAGAAATAACATCATAAAGTGAAAAAGGTTGAAGCTGAGATTTGCTGGTAAAACAGATCACTTTGAGAAGCATGTTTAGTACCTATTTTCTTAGTCTAGAGGTGTCCTGATCAAGGAAGTCTTAGCATATAGCATGTGCTAAGCACGGTAATCAAGAGGGAGAAGTAGAAGTGCTATGTAAGAGAGCCAGGAACGGGTGTTGGGTGTACATGACCATGCTAGCAGCTGTGGGAGGCTGGCGCTGTGTCTAATGAACAGGACTGAGCATCCTCTTTTATAGATAATGATCTAATTCAATTGTTGTGTTTCACAAGACAGAAACATAATGGACTTTGAAAGTAAATGCAGTTAAAAACTGCCTTTCCATTGTTTTCAAACAGGCACAGAGCTCTTCCTTCAAGTACCTGGTTCTTCACAGCTTAAGTAGAAGATAGTGCAAGAGCAACCCACTCGAGCAATGTCTGGGGCAGAAGTGTCTACTGACTGCAGAAGGCAAGTCACTGGCATATGGACTGTTGCATTTGACTATGAGATTTTAGACATGAAGTAGGTAAAAACATACAACAACAAAAAAGCAAAAGCCCCAAACTGGATTTTACTACACTGCATTATAAAGATACCCTTTCTGATTTAGGGATTTCTGTGGTAGCTAGTAAATCCATCACATCTGAGTTCTTGGGAAGTGGTATGTATGATGAAACAATGCTATGTGTTTGCCAAGGGATCAGTACATATATTTCTAACCTTAATCGTTCCGTATTTATTTACAGTTCTCTTGTTCCTTGCTTCTGCCTGCAAATCTACACAGTGCTTAAAAGAAAGCTGTGGAGTAGGAGTCAGATTTAATGGTGCCCACTTGTCTATGTTGTAGGGTTATAAGAGGGTAATAAAATCCTCACAGGGTTTGGTGAAATCTGATAGGATGAATGAAGCATTAAGGAAAACAAGGGACCCATAGATAAGCTGAATTCTTGCTTCACTTCAATTATTTCCTTTTTAATCTAATGAAGAGAAGAAAAAAGATGACAACTCTGTTTTTTGAGCATTAGGAAAAAGGTAGGGTCAGTAGCCTAAGCCAACTGGAAAATTAGATTGTTTCTCACGTCTTCACTACAAGCTGAATGGGAGCCTATATTCTGTTTTCTGTTATGCTAGAGGGAATCCTTTGTTGGATTGGATTACCAGCATTGTGATCTGAGAGCAGAGAATTGCACAGAGTGCCTGTCTTACATGAAAGCTTGCAAGAATTTGTTTTAGATCTGGCTGAGAAACCTTTCCGTGATGTTCAGCAGCCTTCACCATCCAGAAAAGCTCTCTTAAATGGCAGGTATTCAGCAGGCTTCTTAAAATGGGGTCTGAGAAGTTCTGAGTATTTTGAAATATGTCCCACAATACAGGGGACCATAGTTTTTAAGTTTTATATGGGTCACTTAGATTGAAATGTAAAGTAAGATAAACTACGATAATACAAACACTATGATTATTGTTTTCTTGTTATTTTAATGACCTCTTAGAGGTTAGCAGTGTTGTGTTTATGCATAACTTTCGGAAACACCAAGCTTTGTTTTGGGGTTCACTACTCACAAGACAGTTTTGGTGATTTTTCTTCATGTTTTAATTCTAAACTATGGAGTTACTTTTCTGGGTTTCAGTTGTGATGTCTAGCATATATAATGCCTTTGGAAACCTGTAATTACTGGGATTTGCTGTAGGAACAGTATTTAAATTGAAATTCTTCATTTATTGTTTCTGGAAACTGTGTATGCATGAAATGAATGAGTCAAACTTAAGACATGCCATCTGATTATAACTCAATGGGTGGGAGGGACAAAGTCCTTGTGCTTTGAACTAGTTAGATATAAATACAGAGCTAGCTGGCAAAGGTCTGTTCAGAGGAATGGGAGGCCCCAGATAGAGTGGGAAGTACTCCCAGTATCCTAAATAATAGACACTCTAATACAATTATTAAGCCTAGTGTCCTCTGGGGAGTACTTGGATTAAAGGATACCAGAGTGATACAGACTCCTAGGGGAGGAAATATTTCTTTTTAAGAGGTAAAATGAGGGGGGAAAAAAAAAAGACTATAGAGTGAAAATTAAGGAGACAAATCCCAATAGTCAAAAGAGGTTTATACTGTTTAAACATACCGTTACAGGGCCATAAATGGCATATGTGCAGTATATCTATAATCAAAGCAAAAAGAAACAGCAGAAGGCAAAAAAGTTAGGTTTGTAAATGGGAAGTTCTGAGAGCTCATGTAATCAAATCGTTAGATTTCTTATTCTGGGAACTGAAGCTTGCTAGAAAAGAAGTACATGAAGTACAGCAAATAATTTGGGCATGAGGGGGAGGATTTATAACAACTAGCTAATAGTATAAATAATGAATTTGTAAATATATCGAAAGTAAGAAGCTTCTTATGGAGAATCAGGCCATAGATGGAGATGAGTGCAGTTAGAAAAATAAGAATTTTGCTAAATCAACCCAATATGAGTTTGTACTAAGACTAGCCAAATTAATTACTAAACCTTAGGTGAAAAAAAAAATAAATATGAAAGGCAGAGAAGGCAATCCTTTGAGTGATGCTTTGTATGAGCAGAGAAAGAGAAAAGAGAAAAGTGTGTATGCAAATGTAAAAAAGATGTGAGAAACCATCTTTTCCCAAAAAAAAAAAAAAAAAAAAAAAAAGGATGAAATCAGTGAGCTCCCCCTTACTGTCTTCTCCTTTGCATGCACACTTACCTATTTCCCTTTGAAGCAATAAAGGAACAAGGTCCCATTATTTACAAACAGCGCAATCTCAACAGCATAAGCAACTTTTGCTTCTTAATGTGCCCTGGCAGCCAGGAGGGCCAACGATATCCTGGGATGTGTCAAGCACGGCATCGCTGGTCTGTCGAGGGAAGTGATTGTCCCGCTCTACTCTGCATTGGTGTGGCCTTACCTCAAGTACTGTCTGCAGTTCTTGGCACCACAGTACAAAAAGGATGTGAAACTGTTGGAGAGCCTCCAGAGGAGGACCGCGAAGATGGTGAAGGGCCTAGAGGGGAAGATGTATAAGGAGCAGCTGAGGTCACTTGCTCTGTTCAGCATGGAAAAGAGGAGGCTGAGGGGAGACCTCATCACAGTCTACAACTTCCTCATGAGGGGGAATGGAGGGGCAGGGGCTGCTGCATAATCCAGATCTCTGGCTGAAGTCACCAGCTTGTCCTGAAGCCCAGCTGCATGTCAAGGTCAGCCCTGTTTGACTGTGGCTTGGGAGGACTAGTGGGGAGCCATCGTCCTCTTGAACCTCAAATGCTTCTGGAATGTTCCCTTTCCACCATTTTTCATATACTTAGTGCCATGAAGATTTTGTTATGAAGCTTACAGGGTTAAACATTTTGGTCTGCTGTTTTATGGTGCAGTATATTTTGTCACTGTACGTACCCATATCTAATGTTTCCTGGATATATAGGCCTTCTTTCCTCAATCTTCCATAACTTTTTGTTGGACAAGGGAGTAATAATTTTTATTAGTTCTCTGTAGGCACTGGCATTGATTCTGGTCACAAGACAATGTAAATTGGGAGAAATGGAATTGACGTCAGGAGAATTATCCACAGTCAATTTTGTACTTGTGCAATGTCTTTTTATATGATTAAAATATTTATTCTTTACAGAAAGTTTTAAAATTGTTCAAATGTAGCCCTTGGACTCCACTCAAAGGTGAATTTTTTGGAAAGTTTGAGTGAAAACATTTCATCCATGTGTAAGTATGAGGAAAGTGGAAAACTATTTTTCCCTTTCATAAAGACTTTTTGCTGCTTTCTTTTGAACAGCTCTGCAGTAAGTGTGGCTAAGGCCCATATGCCAAAATTTGGCATTGAAATAGCCATAGCTGTGAAGTGTCTTAGTTTTGGCTTTTGATTTGACTGAGTTATGGGCTTTAGAAAATCATGTACTCAGCATGAAAATGAGGGTTTTGTTTCTTCCTGCAAAGGTTGTGAAGGGTGCAGTCAAGAAGATTGGCTGTGAACAAGCACCTGAGTGGCTGCACAGCACAAAGGCAGAGAAAGATAGTGCTTTGGAGCAGGAGGAACGTGCTGGACCTAAGAGAGGAGCAGAAGGACTCGTAAAGCGTTTACAGCCAAAAGTAAAGTTTTGGTGCGCTTTGTGATGTGTGTTACTGAGATTTGAGTGTTCCTGCTCCTACATGTCATTTCCAAAGAACCAGATAGGTTTCTGCACACTAAGTAGGGGGCAGGTTTGAGATCAGACTCAGAGATGTTGCAGCACTACTTACGCTCCTCTTGAATCAAAAGGTTCAGGATATGTGAAATATAATATGCCAGTGTTTCTCCATATGGTGTTGTAAGTGGTGTTTACTGGTGATGTGACGGTTTTGCAAGCACCATTGCTTTGCGTCTTAACAAGTGGAACTCTATGCACTCCTGCGTGGAACAGATATGCTACCAAGATCTAAGATTATACAAAAACATCCCATACCCTATTGGGCAGCATAGTTTGTGAAACAGTGCATGCTTATCTAATTGCAATCACGTGAAATGAGAGGTCAATGGAAGGCCGCATGTGCTTCCTTAACTACATAATTTTTTGACTTAGCATTGGTAATGAGGCAGCCTTATGAAACATTAATGTAGTTTTATATGGGAGCTGTGCTGTATTTCCTCTGGCATTTTACAATGAAGCTGGTTAATATTTCCAATTACTTGAAGGCCTCCATTCTAGTGTCAATGAAGACTGAGCACGATGAACTTGTATATCTGGTTCTTTACTGAGCTGCTACTACATTGTCACATCTTTTAACACTGTGCAGGGCGAGCATGGAACATTGTTTTTCCCTTTTTGCAGAGGAGTACGGATCACAAAGGTTGCAGCCAGTGAAAGATCAGGCATTTGGTGTGTAATATAACGTTTCTTTGATTAGTCAGTGGTTTGAAATTCAAATTTAATTTTTGATCCCAATAATTTTTCTTCCTGGTTGACACATAGTAACAGTGCATCTCATTCATTTAAATAATATAAGTATGCAAGTTAATTTATTTTCAAATGAGGAAGACAGAGGACCTGACTTACCTCTATTACCCTTTACATCAGCACACAGTATGCGCGAAGTACTACTGCTGTACTGATGGAAATGACTGCATGAGATGTGTGCCAGAGAGCTGCTTTGTGATGTAAAGGACCTTTAGTGTAGGTAGGATTGTAGCACGTGGGATGTTACGTGGATCCAAAGGATTCCCTGGCAAACTGTAATTGACAGGAAAGCAGGAACTCAGGTGTGCCCAGTGTAAAGGAATATTACCAGGTGATTTTCATATGGTAGCTGTAGTGAAGAGCTCTCTGCAGCCAAGCTACAGGTCAGAGACCACAGTCATTAAAACACAATATGAGACTGGTTTGTTTTCACATTTCTGTAGTCTCTGCATTGTGTAGCTTTTGTGGATCACCTGCATGTGAATTTTCTTACCTTTTAAAATAGCTTCAATCTTAAGAACTGTAGTCTGCAGCACCTGGTAGTTATCAAATTGAGGGTATGTGCCATAAACAGAAAGCATGGACTAAATGTGGTTATAAAGAAACCAGACCAATAATAATTAATGAAATAGCATTAATAGTATTAATAGAAGCAGTATTTCCTTTTGTAGGCATGCACTTCTAATGCACAACTCATCACAGGGGTGTCTCTTTGTACATGCTTTATTCTCTAGACTGCAATACTTTCTATAGGATGAGCACAAAGATTGTCTTGTGAAATCCTCTCCTCCGATTAACAGTTGCACATGTTTAGGTAGTGCCCTTGAAGTGGTAGCCATTGCTGCCTTTTTTTTTTTTTTAAGGTAATATCCGAACAGTGTTTAAGGGAAATTTCTAGCATATCCAACATGCAAACAGTTATAGCTCTGGCACAACTAAGCACCGGGGAGTGCAAACTGCTTGAGCTGGCAGTGCCACTAACAGGAACACAGTGAAACTTATGGTTTTGTAATGCAAGGGGTGTTTGCCCTTTTTTGGAGAAATACTAAGGAAACAGCTATGTGTTTTAACTTCCCCTCTCCCACTGATGATAATTTTCCAGTGACACTAATTTGCATGCAGGGCTCTGGTACCTGGCTTCTTTCCTTTTAGGCTACACGATGCATAGCTTTTCACGCAAAAGCTGCCTGGTGCGATTCTTACAGCACCTGATTACTTTGTCCTTTTCCTTTGCTCTCCTGAATGTTTTCCTTTTTTGGGTATCTCTGACTTGTGTTTCCTCTTCTCCTTCTGCTAGGCCCCTAGTAAAAGCAGTAAGACTAGCTGTTCTTTATTTCCAGCTGGTTTATAGGTCTTTTGTTTTGTCTTCTCATGAAAGCGCCTGCGTGCCAGCTGTAGGAACAGCTGAAAACAAGGAAAAATCATCACTGTGTGACTAACTTATTTCTCTGTGGACAGTCAGCAAGTTCTGGACTGTAAGTGGTCAATGATCTGCAGTTTGAGCGTTTTCCAAGCCCCAAAATATTTCCTTATATAACATTTCCCTGTGAGAAGCGTAAGGTTGCGTTTACAAGTGGATTTGTATTTCTTGTTGCAACGGGGAAGGAATATACGCTCAGATCTTTGAGAGGAACAACTCTGATTCAGTAGAAAGGGCAGACACAGGGCTTGATTATGACAGGAATGTAGCTATTGCATGCAAACATGATTTGGAAAGAACCAAATATTTAACACAATGTTGGCCATGAGTGTTTTTCATGAGTGTAGATCAGTTTCATGATTAAAGCCTGCTGAAAGAACAAAGCAGCAGTTCTAGTAACCTAAACTGCAGGCTGTTCTTCAACTTCTTCATGCGTCCTTCTGTCCTTGAAACCTTTACAGAACATCTTTTAGATTAATCAGATCCTGCTTTGTCTTCATGTTTTCCTGTGCATTCTGATCCCATCTCCTGGTCTAAAATAAGCTGTTGAACACTGCATAATGGCCTTAGAATGCAACTAATGAAAGTCAAGTACAATGTACACCTTTCTAGCAACGAATAATCAGTGTTTGGATGTAAGGTACATTTTTAGGAGTCTAGACTGAGCATACTCATTACTCTCTACAAAACCAAAATAAATACATATATATGCATACACAGACATGCATGTTTTGGTAAAAGCTAATGACAAAAGCTTCGTAGAGTATGGAGTCAAAATGGGCCCTTCCAAATTTATAGTCTGCCAGCACAGTATGCTTCATTTACTTTGAAAGACTACCAGTCTGAGAGAACTTTCTTATACTTCACATAAAAACATAGTTGGATCTGTGAGAGCTGATGATATAAATACAGACAAGATCTGTAAGAAGATGAAGTATATATACATATAATTAAAACATTGTATATAATATGTAGAATATATATTAACTTGACCTCCTTGTTTAGCTGGAAGGTAAGTAAATGCTGTGGCATAAGAAAGGTACACCACATTGGAAAACATTGTTCCATACCCTGGCAGTTGCTTTAAAGAAGATGCCACCCAAACCTACAAATATCCTTTTACTGAATGAGACAGTTATTAATAAAATGCAGACTTCCAAGAAACTAGAAAACTGCAAATATTACACTTGGCAGATGATTTGTATAACCAGTTTTTCACTGAAAATCTGCTGAAAAATTGATTTATGGGCTTTCTGCAGTGAAATGTTTGATGTAATTCTTGTGGGGAGAAAACTCAGTCCCATGGTGGATTGAACGTACAGCTCTTTTTGAGTTCAGGCTCTAGGCTCCAGTCCATCAAAGAATCTTAAAACTTTAGTTCCTTTGATGCAAACGTTTCAGGTTATGCTAAGGTAAAGCCAGCACTGACATGCTTTTCCGAGCTGATACATGCAATAGGGACTAAAGTAAGATGAAACGAATTTGTCAGGCTAAGTTGTGCTCTGTGATGTCCTGGTCCTTTGCTTGCAGTTTTACACTCTGAAATAAAGTAGTTAATGCAGTTTCCAGAAGCTTCATCATGCAGACTGACTTAGGGGGATAAGTAAACAAATAAAAAAAACTAGATTCCAATTTCAATCAAGCAAATACTGACAGCAGTTTCCACAAAAGACACACAATTTTAATACTATTGGTTTTTTTTCTTTGCCTCTTCCTCAAAGAGCAGTAACTCTTAATGTAGACAATGATTTTTTTTTTTTTTTTTCCTCTAAGTCAATTCCGATATTTCTCTCCCTGATCAGCTGTCTGAGGACACGACAGAACCAAATATCCCACTGTATATGTATTATCTTAAAGGCTCACTCTGAAATTTGTTGAGCTGGGAAACAGCTGCTTCTAAGATGTTTCTACTTTTATGCCTGAGTTCACTGTCCGTGACAGCAAAGGGTGGATGATGCTGGAAAGACCCAGATAACAACACTCTGCCTTCTTTATGCATTTATTAGAAAGGTGTATCTGTGCTTAATGTTACAGAGTCTGGGTTGCTAAAACTTACTTGTTGCTAAAAATTATTTAGAAAATAGTCAACTCTAAGCATGACTAATGACAATCTAGTTAATAAAAAGGGTAGCTTTTTAGCTACTTGCTAGACTAGATGAGTTAATCTGGTGCTCCATGCTAAAAGAGCCTCTGTCACTTGACAGTGACCAAGAGGATTTGGAAACATCATCCGTGAGAAGGCTTATGCCCTACCTCAAATTAAAAGTGCTGAGCTTGTCTCTCCATAAGACGGTGTTCCATAAGGACCCAGTCTGAGATTTTTAGTTCAGCAAAAGCTAAATTGGGTCAAATATGTGAGCTTATTCCAAGTGTATGAACTTGCTGCCATTTTCTTGCTTTTAGAGAAATAGTTAGAAATAGTAGCTGTTTTTTTTGTTTGTTTGTTTCTTTGTTTTTTATTGCCATCCAAAGTTATGGTTTTGCACTAGTGCACTTACTGTGGCACCTGAACATCATACCGTGAAAGAACTTTCATTTCAGTACTGGGTAATTATTTGGCTTTGCTGTTATATTCCTTGTAGCTGGATATCCACTTTCATATGCTAACATATGCTTGTCCTATTCAGCTGCAATTTGTTCTGAAATGGCTTGCATGCCTGCTGGGCTAGCTACATGAATTCAATGCAGACTCCCTTTTTTGCACCTAAAAATTATTATGTGGAAAACCATTTGCAAAGTCTAAAGCATTCTAAAGGCTGTGTGCAGTTTTACAAAAGCCAAGGGACTTTGGAAAATCTAGACTTCAATTTGTGTGCTACAGTGAATTTTAGATTATTAAGTTTGTATCTGCCTCAGCACATTCTGGATCACTTCAGTATTAGGCAAATAAACTAAATGCACAGCCTGTAGAATAATCAGATCCTTTCACCCGTAACAACGCAGCTCAAGCTTAGTTTCATAGCTTAAAATACTGTTTCTCACTTTCATATGCTTCCTCATGTTAGCAGCTGTAAGTGTCTCTGAACCAGCATAGTTCCTGAGATAACTGGTAGTAACACTTGTATGTAAATGTTAATCTGCTGCTTGTTGTAGCTAATGTTGAGGAAATCTGAACTCTCTGGTTCAATTCTTACCTCTTTCACTGACTTGTACAATTTGTAAGTCCAAAAAACCAAAAAAAAACCAAAACAAACAAACAAACAACACCACCAACAACAACAAAACAAAGATGCCAGCTCAAGAGGCATTTTGAATTAGTGTTCTTAAGGTGTTCTGAGATCCTTCTGTTACCATGCTGATGTCTACAGCTATTGCTTGTACAGGGAAGACAGTCATGGTATATGCAGGCTGGTTTGTGAACAAGGGATGCCCTATTAGAAAAATAAGGATGTTTTGGTTTTAACCTTTATCAAGATGGGAAATAAATAGACAGTAGTCTGTAATTACAGAATCAAGATCAAAAGTTTTTCTTGTTGAGTAGCTGCCAGGTACGTCAGAGGGAGGCTGAATTGAAAGAACTGTTTTAGGTGGCTGTCTCTTCCTTGCACTAGTAGGTGATAGAAGCACCAAGGCCTGGGTCTCACGGGGCAGCACCCCAGTCAGTGCCTTTGTGCATATTCCTGCTGGTGTCCAGCGGACCTGGAGAATGTCCAGCCAGCAGCCTCTCAGAGGGCCATGGCTTGCTGTGATGGCAGGCCTCATGGCTGAGCAACGAGGAGAGGCTGCTACTGTGTGTTATTACTTTGCAGGAGTAGGAAAAGGTTTTTGTTTGTTTTTGGTTTGTTTTTATTTTTTTTTTTAAGGTGAGACAGGTGGAAAGAGTCAGGATTTGCTTCCTGATGTACAGGTCCAATGGGTAGGAATTCTTTCCCCCTTCTCACTTCCCATCACCCTCAACCTCATCTCCCCAGACAGGAGCTCAGCCCTGCTCCCCTACATCGCTGACCACGCTGCCCTCATCTGCTCCGTGTTCCTCACGACCCCGCAGTTTATTGCGCTCGTTACACCCCTCCTGCATGGCCCCCGGCCTCCCTGTCGCGGGGAGCGGCTGCAGGCTGGAGGGCTGCGGAGGGCAACACTCGAGCAGCTCCAACATCCCCCCGGGGGACTGAGGCATGGGCAGGGCCCGACCTCAGCCCTCGTGGTCCCCCGGTTGCCGCCCCGTGCCCCCCGCCCGCAGTCCCCTGTATCCTCCCCCCGCCCCGGGCCGTTCCTGTCAGGCGGCGACGGGCGGGCAGCGGCCGCCCCGCTCGCTTCGGACGCGGCTCCCAGCCCGGGAACGCGAAGCGGCCTCAACTTTCGGGCCGGGGCTGCCCGCCATAAACAGGAAGCCCCTCGGCGGGGCCGGGGCTGGGCTGAGGCGGGGCCTGGCGCTGCCACCTCCCTGCCTCCCTCCCTCCCGCGCCGCGGAGCCGAGGGGCCGCACGGCTCGGCCCGGCCCGCGGCGGCGGCGGCCGCTGACAGGGCGGAGCGGGGTTGGCGCCCGGCGGCGGCGGCGGCAGCAGCAGCAGCAGCAGCAGCAGCAGCAGCATGCCCCGTCGAGGCGCCCGGCGAGAAACTGAGAATGAGATTTCTGTGGAGAGCTAAAATGGTAACCGGGAGTCCTTCACCCCCCGCGGGGCGCCGCTGTCAGTCGGGGGAGCGGGGCCGGGAGGGAGCGGCCGCTGCGGGGCCCCTTTGTACGGCTGGTAGCCCGGGAGGCGAGCCGTCACCCCAGCGCATGGTAAACTTTGGAAGACGTTGGGCTTTTTTTTTTTTTAATATTTATTTATTTATTTATTGCGAGTTTTAAAGCCTCGACTCCGTAAAGTTTTTGTAGCTTGAAATAATAGGTTTTGGGAAAGGAAACCGCGGGTGCTTTGGATCTCTCCTGTCAGAAGGAATAAAGGGTTGCTGTATTTTAGGTGCTTGTTAGCTTCAAAGTTTAAAGGCTGTCTGCGTAAGTAATTCAACAGTTTTAAAAAGCGCAATTTCTGCCGTAAATGAGAGGCCAAAGAGATTAATTGCTTTAGAAAAGAGGGGGTGGGAGGGAGAGGGAAGAGCGACTGCTAATCAAAACCAAACTATTTCCTTAGAAAAGACTTTGTACAACTATTTAAAATATGTGCTAGTCTAGGAAAAATAGCTAAATGGAAAGTCAGGGTATCTTGATACCACAGGAAAGGACAGCCTGCCAAGAATATCTCCAGCGTTCCCTCAGTCTAAAAGTATCCTGTGCTGCTTCGATTGTTGTATGTACTTTGTGCAGCCTGTCTGCTGCTCTGAGCTCTGTGTGAAGCAACGGAGCACCTGGTATAGATTGTGGTTAGCAGAAGAGGAGAAAACCTTCCTTTCTCTCTCACTCCCTTTTTTCTTTTTCTTTTTCTGGCAGAGCTCAATTCAGGACTGGGGTGAAGAAGTAGAAGAGGGAGCTGTTTACCATGTCACCCTGAAAAGAGTGCAGATTCAGCAGGCTGCCAACAAAGGAGCAAGATGGCTAGGGGTAAGTAATGCTGGCGCAGTGGCATTTTGGCGTCGTGGACTTTGGAGCCTGCTCCAGGGAGCTGAATTCCACATGAATTGCTATGATTTTAAGTTTTTGCACTGACTGTTCTCAGCATTTAAAATGAAAAACAACACTGATGAAGTTGTCCATCGGGGTTATCTGAAGGAGCTCTCTCGTGTTGGCTTTTCCTTTTTTACTAACGTGTATAAAAACGATTTGACCAGTTGTGACCATGAATCAGATGATACTTAATGCAGAAATAAGGATCTTAGCTTATGGCTTGGTCTTAACAGTTCTTTCATAGTGGGCTGTGGCTTATTTCTGCTGCTAGAAATCCGGTGTGAATGCCCTGAACAGTCATGGTGTTTTAAATAATGAGAGTCTCTCAAAAATTAGCAGAAACTTCTTCAAAATTTAAGTGAATGTGTGTTTTGGTCTTATTTCAGTGTTGCGTCTTCAGGCAGATGAGATGTTTGTATTTCCTTTTACTGGTCAGCATTTCTGCAAGAAGTACAGATATGTGCTGGTTTTCAAAGGTATATTTTAAAGCACAAAGGTTTTGTGGAGAGTGAAATAAACTTACATGCAATTAACATGGCATGCTGCTGAGTGCCTTCCCCTTGTCAGGCCAAGTTCCTGGACTCACTTCATTGGAATCAGTGCGGCTGTGGCAGTTTGAGCCAGATCATCAAGAGGTGGCTGTAACTTTGGTGCTATTTTATGTTAATAGATTTTCATCAGGGTCAAAGGCAGTAATGTAAAAGCTTGGTTTGTGCTAGCATCCAGGTTGGTATTGTAAAGACTTTTAAAACTACCCAGAGATTTATATCAAATAGTTTGCTCATGAAGTTCCATGACATAAAGTGATACGGAGATGCTGAAACCATGGTCAGGAAAATAAGCAGATTTTGTCCCGCATACAGATAGAGCTTAGAATTTCCCTTTTCCATATTTGCAAGAAGTACACAGAGTTCTAATCAGAACAGATAATTTCAAATCTGCTTCCTTTGAGTGGCAGATTCCCCATCTCTGCCTTCTGTTTTTACCAGGAGGTGGGGGAAAATATTAGAAAGTATTTTTGAAGTCCTGTAAATTTTCCAGCAAGTGGTTTTGAAAGAATCGGAGATCATTGTGAGTAAACTTGTGTCTCATAAGCATACTTTAGAAAAGTAGTATTTTTTCCTGTTTCAGAGATGGTGTTCCTTCTGTGTGGCAGGAGGTTGTGAAGTCTTGGTCATAGTCACAAAGTGAGAGTGTGTATGTGTTCCTCAGACCAACACAGCTGATGATACTTATCTTACTAAGAGGACAAGGGACTGCAAGGTCACGGAGATGACTTTTGACTTTCTGTGTGTAGTGCTAGGTTCTTCAGGTCAGAATTGAGCCCCCTTTGTGGGGAATGGGCAGTGTGCCAGAAGTCTGCACCTGTTCTGGGCATAAATGGGTGACTTCAGCTTCTAAGCTGGCGTCTTTCATGAGCAATAATCTCATGCTCATTATTTAAAAATATTTTTAAACATATGGGCTTTTTGTTTCTCCTAAGCTCTTCAGAACATAAAATATTTTAAGCTATTTTTGTGATCTTGTTTTATTAATGGCTTTACTGTGATCCTGAGGTCAATAAATAGCCTATAACCCAGAACGTTATTTATGAATAGGCTTTCCTGCCTCCAGCAGTTTTCCCTTGAAAAGCATAATTGTCTCGTTTATAATTGTCATCAGGTGATTTTTTTATTTATTTTTTTAATCTGGAGTTTACAGGGTTTTATGATGTTAATTTTTTTCAATGGTTTGGAATTCATAGCACTTAATTAAAAAGCTGTTGGATGTATCAATGCTGGTCCTTTTTGATGTTGCTGTAAGTCAAGCTAAGGTTGAAGATTCAAGGTCAGCTGAAGAATATGGGAATAGTGTATTTGCAGATTGTCAAGTATGGAGCCTTAATGGTAGTGAATATAGTAACTCTGTTACTGATTATGTGTATGCATGGATTAACTTTAAAAAACAGTGACTTAGTGTCAGTTTGTATCCTGCAAAGGCCTACTTACTTTGACCTTCTTGAGTCGCTGAGGTTCTGGTGGTTTACCGTAGCAGGTCAAGTGCCCTGTGACTTGAAAAGCTGAAGTTCTTCAGAAATGTCAGTGTTGCATGCAGATATTAAATATTGTGTGGTATCAGAGCAGGGGTTTGATCCAGTGATTCCAGGGTGGATTGATCGTAGTGGTGCTGCATTTGTAAAGTGCTTGGGAGAGTTTTCAGCTGAAAAGCGTTAGATGGTAAATTACCTTACATGTCTGAAAATTTCATACAACAAGTGTTAAAGGGAATATAAAAGGCTTAATTTTTTCCAAGCGTGTTGGTGCTTATTTCCAATCTTTAATTGCATAAAGTCTTGAAATCTTCCATAAATACATTCTTGTAGAGGTTCCGGTAAGTGAGTGACCCTAAATTTCTTATGTTTCAAGAAGTCTAATAAATTTCTAAAATTTTCCATCCTAACAAACCATCCAGGGTTCTTGAAAGACAGGCCATATTTCGAGGGAACAGTCCGCTTAAAAGCCAAGCGTAAGGTTACAGTTTAAGTGCTGTGAACACTTGCCTATTTAAAGGCAAAAATGTCTATTCAAACTTCTATAATTAATAAAAAGAGGAAATGAACAGCTTGCGATTTACACAGTCATCAGCAGTTCCATAACTTTTGAAACTGTGAAGCTTTTGTATAAACACCAAATTTCTTAGCTTTAAATTTAATATTAGACATCAAAGGATGCCAATAACTACTATTTTTGTCACTAAATACCGAGTCACTAAACAGTTAGTGAAGGTTAGGATTTTAGGCACTACAGTATTAAAAGAGATTGGAAGCCCTAGTAATAGCTCAGGGCTGTGATAGATGCTGCCCAAAAGTGCTAACCTGACCCAAAAGAACTTACTTAGTAAGTATCAAATGAGGCTTGTCTGTACACATATGTTATGTCATCTGATGGTTGGTATCCAAGGCAGAGCTATGAATTTCCCAGCAGTCTGATGATGTTTTTCAAGTTATTTGTAAACATCAAGGCAACACAGAGCCATAAGAAAATTTCCAAAGCCAAATGTGGAGATGTTTAAAGAGAATCCCTCCCAAGCATGAAAAGTTCAACAAGAGAAAGGACAAGGACATTTTTTTGAAAATGAAGTGGGTGTAGGTGTCTCCAGAATAGACCTGTGGTAGGAGGCAGGGTCTTCAGCAAGATGGCGTGGAGACTGGGAGCAGTGCATGAAGGCTGTGCAATCAGATTGATTTTTTTTAAATTTTTTTTGTGTGTGTGTGTGTGTGCAAGAGAAGGAAGTAGAAGAGGAAAGGGAAGAGAAGGGGAAGTAGAGAGTTACATAGGTGGACAGCATGGTCAGGGCAGGATGCGAATGCTTTCTGCAGCAGCCTTTTGAGTTGGTGTTCAGCATTGTTTTGAATGGGATTACATCAGACTAGAGAATAAGGCGTATCAGTAACTGGATTAGAAGGTTTGAGAGTGCAGTAAAGAATCTTAATGATATGGCTAGAAAGAGAAGGTTGTATTTTGAAACCATGACACAGAAAGAACCCAAAGCATGAGATCCGGCTGATGTCTGAGGTTGTAAAGACAGCTCACAGGGAGGCTAGCACTGTGCATGTCAAACAGAATGGTGCTCTTGTCCGTGAAGAAAAGGCAAGAAAGCAGAAAAGACAGGTGAAAAGTTTCAAATTGTGTAGGGCTTTTTGATCTTGAACTGGCAGCGATGTGCCTGTGAAACAAGTCTCAGAGACCAGCTGAGTCATACTGTAGCCAGTAGCAGATAAGAGGAGTAGAGCAGTGGCTCTACTGATCAGAGCCCTGGCTCTGTAGCGGTCTAAAAGTAGATCAGCTTCTGAACACCTGAATTTCTGTTGCCAAGTGCAGTATGCTGAGTATGAATGGTGTTGGAAGAGGTGAACTCCAGTCAACGAGTTCCTGTAAATCACAAACAGAAATGTAAACAGGGAGTTGAAAAGAAAGGAAAAAGCAGCAGGGAAAGAAGTAAGTGAAGAGAGTGAGGGAATTTTTAAGAGGTGAGAGTCTGTAAGAGATTTGGACTGGAAGAGGAGGGGGAGGGAATACAGGAGGCAAAAGGTATGAGAGAGAGAGAGGTACAAGGGAGTAGGATGGGATCTGTCAGAAAAGTGACAGGATCAGAGGAGGAGCAGAGGCAAGAAACTTCCATGCTTTTCACACAGCAGACATGGGAGTTGTTCAAGTGGTCCTTTGCAAAGAGGAACAAGGGCTGGAGAATTTGAGGGCCCAGGACTGCAGGCACTGCAGATGAGATTGAAATATTGAAGTTGCTTGACTATGGATTGGACAAAATTGAAGAAAAGGGAGAGGAAAAAAGGCTTTTCTAGTGAAGATAATAGGCCTGGTGGTTTTGTTTGTGCCAGAGGCCAGGGGATGCACACACTGAAGATGCACGAGGGCTAAACGAGAGCAGAATGGACCTACAGTGATGGAAAGAGAAAGGAATGAATGATGTAGGACAGTAAGGCAGGAAGAAAATGAATGACTATGTAAATAACAAAGACAGGGTGATTTAAGGCTACCTCAGTGGATGAACATTCTTGGCACCTGACAAGAATTGAAACAAAGCAGTACATATTATTACTACCTGATTCCTTCATGAAATATGAGTGATCCAGTAAGAGATGATGCTGTGTCAAAGGGCTTACCTTGCATCAGTTTTCAGGTAATTCTTAGATTCAATAGGAAGGTAAGTAGAGGAGGTAGGTCTATGAGATGCTTGGTTTTGCAGTGGCATGCTTAGAAAGTAGGGGAAGTATTCAGAGAAATCAGGTAGGAAGTTCAGGGAACTGAATGTGTGAGCTTGGAAGTTTGACAGGCAAAATTGCAAATGCTATGCTGACTTCGAGTTTCAATGGCAGGGGGAAGCCTTTCAGAGAAATATGTAAAAATAATCATCCAAAAGTTTTTTGTTTTTTGTTTTTTGTTTTTTTAATTAAGGAATTAGGTTTGGACAAACAGAGAAAAACTCATAAGCTGAGAAAGTGTTATCTAAGGGTTAAAATCAGAGTTGCCAAAGTCAAGCCTTGCAAGGCAAATGAAAACAAACAGGCATATAAAACCAGCAGCAATAACAAAAGTTATCTTCACAGAGAGAATGAGATGGGAATTACAATTAATCTACATATAACTCAAAAAACTAAATGTGTTTTTTGTTTGTTTGTTTGTTTTGTTTTTGCATATTTTCTGCAAGTATGCCAAAGGTGAACCCAAAGGTTGATGGTAATGATGGCACACGAGCCTTTCACATGTCTTTAAGTTTTCTTTTTGCCTAAGAGCTTGATATGCCTGCACTGGGCAGCTTCTGGTTTCCAGCCCAGAACTAGAAAGGAACTGACACACAAAATAATAGCTGAGCAGTAAGGAGTTTGAATTCATTTGTCAAGTCATAAATAACATTGTATGACTGGAGAATAGGAAATGTGGTAGCTGTATTTGGGGTGGGATGGGGGAGATGTGATGGGTAGGCAGAAGATATTTGTCTCACAAAATGATCTTCTGGATTCAGAAAAGGTTCTGGGTTTAATCTGTTTTTTGTTTGAAAATCTAGTATTGAAATGGCTCAAAAAAAAAGTCTCAGGAGAGACTAAGGAATTATAAGGTCAGTAAAGGAGCTGTTGAAGAGGAGGTGTTGCAGCTCAAGCTGAAAGAGGAACTGTTGGTCTGGAGACAGGTGCCTACGGGAGTTCTGCGAGTCAGTCCTGTGACCGAGCTGGTGTGTGTTCATTAAGGTCAGTGACATGAAAGCAGAAGCATGCTGATGAAATCTGGTGGTCTGGCAGAGGAAGAAAACACCTGGAGGATGGAAATATCCTACAAGGCTGACATTTGGGATTAGTGCAACAGAAGTGGGTTGAGATTAAGCAGCACAGAATGCAAAGGCATATTTGTGAAAGAATTCAAAGAACTTCTGTTATAGGCTGATTCTTTTCTCGTTTTTTATCCCTTCCAACTTGGGGTGTTTTAATCAAAGGACATAAGACCCGCCAGCATAACATAAAACAGAAAAGGCAAATGAGATGCTTAAATGTTTTAGATTATTGCCAGTAGAGATGGGAAATGTAAGACCCTTTGTATGGTGTTATGGGTCACTGTATAATTCAGGTTGTTTTCAAGAAAAGTTGATTTAAACTGGGAGACAGTAGAGAACTTTTGAGATCATCAAGAAAATGATAAATGTG
This sequence comes from Aythya marila, assembly GCF_965140915.1. NCBI lineage: Eukaryota > Metazoa > Chordata > Aves > Anseriformes > Anatidae > Aythya > Aythya marila. The sequence goes on along the minus strand of NC_139049.1, from coordinate 16,349,808 downwards.
TCTGATTATTATCTGAGCAGTACAGCATTGTTAGATTAACAAAGTGAAGACAGTGATTAATACCTATAAAAATCATGAAATAAGCACAAGGGAGGGAAAAGAACCATTCACACCAGGTATAAATTTACACTGGCATAGACCTTGCTAGAAATTAGAAGAAAGTTTCAATTCATCATAGCAATGAGATAGTGGAGTGGCACTCCAGGAAGAGTGAAGGAAGTAAAGAACCCAGCAGCATCAACATTGGATTTGGATTAGTTGATGAAAAGGATTATAAGGTAATTTCCTTTGGTAGCAGAAGAACACGACATCCTCCAATTGTATGTTTCCAAGGGGAAATGTAAGAACAAGAAGGTGTGCAGCTAAGGGGAAGATTAGGGTAGATCATTGCTATGGAAATTTTGGGGGCAAAAGTGTGGGAGTTCATGAAAAGGGAAGAAAGGAGATCCAGGTTATGTGTAGAAGATGAAGGCTAGAGGAGAGTCCAGAGAAGAGAGACTGCAGAGGAGAAAAACTGGTACATCTGCCTTGTGGTAGAAGTCCCCGTTGTCTTATTCAGACTGGTGAAGAAAAGCCAGGGTTGTAAAGCCTTTCTTAATTCACGGCAGGCAGTGGTGCTAGGCTGTCCTGGTGCTGGAGAGACTGAGATGAGAAGAGGAGGTTTTACATTTACAAAACACCAACACAATTTTACTTTTGAGGTTGTTCTGGAAGCAGTGTGAGAGGAGTACTGGTGGGGAAGGCAGGAGGGGACAGCAGTGGAATGGATGGAGGGTGCCTTGTTGGTGCAGATGTCTGAATGTACTTTGGCAAGCAGAATATGGAGAAGCAGAGGCAGAAAAGTATCAGAGGGATGATAGAAAATGTTGGAAAATACTGGTGTGGAACTGCAGGAGTGGGATTGGTGGCATAAGAAGGATAGAGTGGATGCACTGCTGCAGAAAATGAGCGGTGAAAGGCGTGGGTGCGGCATGGGCAGATGGACAAGATTACAAAATGAAAACAACCAGTTTTTGAAGTCCTGGGAGCTCACTTTTGTAGACCTCCCTGTCAGGCAGCTGGAGTGCTTTATCTCACCCTTCCAGAGGTTAGGGAGGGGTGGGCGAACTGTGTCCAGCACTCAAGGAATCTGAGGGGAGCAGAGAGGAATGAGTTTGGGACAGGAGGGGCTCCCCAATGCTTGCAAGTGTTTTTCCTGCCGGAGTGTGTTACCGGGAAAGGAGAGAGGAGGAGACCTGCGCTCTGCCTCTGGAGTTTTTACTGGGGCAGGTCACAGGAAATGCAGCCAGGAACTGGAGTTCCCCTGAGCCTCCTGTGCTGGAGGAGCCATACAGAGCCTGTATCTCCACCTCTTAAATGGCTGCCAAGCTTTGTGAGCCAGTCCTCAAGTCTTAAGTTACTTGCTGTGCTAATGGATGCTGCAGACTGCTCTTCTTTTGTGTCTTAAATATCCGGATAAAGGTGAAATAATAAGCTCCCTCGTACCAGTGCCACCTGATTTAGGTAGCCCTTCATTATATTTCTAGAGCAGACTTTAGACATGCATTTATTTATTTATTTATTTATTTATTTATTTATTTATTTATTTATTTATTTTTCTGCTTATTTTTTTTGGCCACAGCTGGAGTTCTGGCTCTGGGGCTTATTCAGTCAGAGACTGATTCAAAAGATTACGTCTCAAGGTGTCTTTAATGCTATAGCATTGGGTGTACAGCTGAACATGTTCTTCAAAAACTACAAATGAACTTCTGTGAAAGGATGCTTTAAATGCTTTCACAATTCTGAGACGGGGAGAGGTGAGAAGTACCGATTCTGTCACTAAGTATTTTAATGTTTTCTTTGCACTGACAGTATTGGATAATAACCTTTTCTGAGAACTGCATGTTGTTTCAAAACTGACTTTTGCATAATTGTCTCATGTAGCACACTGCATATGACCACATGTTTGGCTTCTAAACACCTCTGCAGTCACATACATTGGCAGGAAGCTGCTTTTGGAGAGTTCAGTCAAAAAGTTAGTTCAAGAACTTCTAACTAATATGTTTCCCAGTTAGGACCTAGGGCATATTTTTCAAGTCAAAGAGAAGGCTATGTCAGAACTTCTAGCTTGGATTTCTTTTCTTTCCAACACTGACCTCCTAAATACAGGTTGCGATTTAAATGGTGCCTTGAACCATCAACGTTTTAGGAACATGCAAAACCTAACATTTTCTCTAAGCCTGCTCCTGCCCTCCTGTATGCCCTTCTGAGCCAGCTCAGTGATTTCTTTTTATCTTTTTTTTTTCCCCTCTTTTTATTCTTTTTATCTGGACCCTTAGGTCCCAGATGTTCTTGTCATGTGTAGTTTCCTGCGCAGCCAGTAGGCAAGGACTTACCGATCTTTGTCCTTGCTGCAGCTTGGTGTTTTGTCTCTTGATTTATAGCATATGTTGGTCCCTTTTGGCTAAATCGGACTCTTTGGAACCAGGTTCCTGCAGCCTGTCCTGACTACCCAGACCAAGGCCAAGGTTCACTTCTGGCCACATGCTTGGTGGAGGTAGAAGAGCAGTTCCCAAGGAGCTGACAGGCACCCTGCAGAAACCAGATTGCTCTATTGTCCCACTCCAAATGCTGTATTCTGAGGAACTATCTTGGAGATGGTGAATGAAGAAAAATGGGCACTACTCATGGTGATTTTGTGGTGTAAGATACCTGCCAACTGCTGGAGACCCACAGGGAAGACGTATAGGAGACTTCAGAATCAAGTGATTTTACCTGTAGACAGCTACATAGTTTTCAAAAGAAAACCCTGGAATCTTCTTCAGCTTGCTTTTTGGTTCTGAGTAGGCTCTTTCCTCCTGCCCTTTCCTTCAGTTGTGGGCATAATCGTACCATAGCATCATGGCCCTTATTAATGACTGCTTACAGATTTTTCATTCTTTAATTCCTGGTTTGGGCACACTTCTGTGCTGTAGGGATATTCCAGGTAGAATTCTTAGATGCAGTCATCAGCTGGGTAATAGGTGCTGTCTTTGGAACAGACAATTGAAAATGAAACTTGAGCTGTTTATGAGTTTTAAAATTGAAGTCTGAAAAATTACCATCTTTTACTTTCCCAGTCCCAAATACAAGATGCATGAATTAGAAGGGTAACTAGCTTTACAGCATGATGTCATGCTCTCAGTTGAGTTTAAAACCTCACATTCCAAACTGTCAAAGGGTGACAGGCTTTCAGTGCTTTAATCTTGCATGTTATTAACACTGAGTGAGGCTACGGGACACTTGCTTGGCCACAGAGAACTAGGGAGAGACACACAAGAAGCCTCTCTTCCTACAGGGCTGTGCAGAGTGCATCTCCTGCTAATGATTGTTCTATTAAGTGGAATAATGAGAGGTAAGGGAGGTCTCAGAAGAGCAGATGTTGCTGTAGACTGCACTGTTCTGGCTCTTTTGCACTGATTGTATGTGACTGCATTTCGGAAATCTTTCAGCCAGTCTGCTTATGTATGAAAATTTGCTTTTGGCATGTTTCAGTTTACTGTGACATGTAGAATGTAACAATGCCCTATACTATTATTTCCCTTCACTGGGAATTCCTTTGATGGCCAGGATCCATGTCTTTTTAAACTGTGCTTCTTGGATGGTAAAGATTCTCCCTTAAATATAGGATCTTAACTGTCCTGCTGTTGATTTCGTTGAATTTTACTTTCCTTGCATTTCCAAGAAGAAATAAGTGAAAGGAATAACAAAAAATCAGCTTGCTCTGAAAAGAAACTGGCATTTTCTTTCTGAATGTTGGAAGATCTAGGTCACTTGTTGAGTTAAAGAAGTGTTGGCAACGAATGTGGCTATGTGTCATCGGAAAGCCTGGGAGAAATAGCATATGAGCTGGACTGAGATGCTGTAAAGAGAATAGCCCTGGAGAAACCATTAGTTTTACAGTTTGCGTTTTGATGTTTTCGTTTAAGAAACAGGCTGAAGCATTGCAAGCATGTTAGTCACGCTTGGATTTAAATTTAGCCTTGGTAAAGCTAATTAAAAATATGTTAAATGACAGTGTGTATATGCATGCTTTGAACTTGCATCTTTTACTACTGCTGTAGGAATCTGTTTTCTGAATATATTGCTTCCTGTAGCCAGTGTTGTAAGGGGGTGCAGCTGTGTACAGAAATGATCACAAAGCAATCAGCTCATGGCCTAGCTCCTAAAAGAAAAATGGGCTCACCTGGGGGAAAATGGGTAACTGAATGCTGATGCAGTGGGATTTGTATTCTTGCTGGGCTTTGTGCAGCTGGTGTATGCTATCTTGCAGACCAGAGGCAAAATAAGTGTGATGTCTTAGTGTTGTTTATTACCCCAACAAGATAGTATCAGAGCTTGTAAAACATCTTTATGCATAAATTTTGGTGTTGTGGTTTGTTTACACCAGAAAAACAGAATATACCATTCAGTGCAAGACGTACATCCTTTGTGAGCTGCTCAGCCAGCAGTAAAGCTGCTCTTGCCCAGTGGATGTTGGCCAGGCTGACAGGCTGTTCTTTGTATGATGGAACGGTACTTCCATACGTGCCACTTACAAGTTTTTCTGTACACTTATCATGGATGCATCTAGACCTCATCCGTAAAGGATCCAGCGGTTGAACGGCAGTTATCTCCAGGGAGCTGTCAGTATTCTCACCTGTGTTCTACCAGAACTTCTGCCTTGATTCTCACCAAAATTCATTTTTTTTCACGCTCAAGTGGCCATATGAGCTCTTGAGATGTGACCTGTAGTTTTCCACAAGTGCTGCACCAACAGGTAGCACTACATTTAGGGCTGAAATATGAAGTCTGTTATCTTTTTTCCAGGTTTTTACACCTGGAATAAGAATTTTCTTGAAGTGTGAGTGGATTTTTTTTTATGGAAATCATTCTGTTTTGGACCAAAATGAATTCATGCTAGTACCTGAACACAGCTGCTTTGAAGTTCAGTACCATGTCACTGATAATTCACCAGAAGGAAAGTAAAAACGTATCCTCATGAAATGATAATGCCACATTCTTACAGCATCTTTCACCCAAATGACTTTCAAAGTGCAGCCACAGATTTTCACCAGACAGGCAATGTGAAGTATGTTGCAGCGTAACACAGTACAGAACTATGTGTCTGGGTGGGGCATACAACTCAGCAGCAGTGCTGTTGTTTGGATGTGGTATGGTTCTCCTTTATTTTGGGAGGTGGGGAAGAGAGGAGAAAAGAAGCATTACTGGGATGATCTGACTTAAAACTTTTAAAAGTGTGTTGTTTTTTTTTTTTTGTAAGGTTGAAGAGTTTGAAGCATTAACTGTCAAAGTTGCATGGCAATATTTATTTAGTGGCTTCATAGCTTTATCAGTTGGATATCTTCTCCACATGTGGCATATATGCAGCAAGGAGCAGCTGGCTAACGATGCACAGCAGCACACTGAAACAATTCATGCCCAGAAGGGAATTAATTAGAACCACTTGGGGAGAAGACCTGGCCCTTTGAGAGTCCAGAGATCTGTGGAAGCATTCGCCCACCACCAGCTGTGAAAGCAACCTCAGATCTTTGGCTGTAGCAGGCAAGGAGGGAATGGAGTGGAGCTTAGAAATTACTGCTGGAGAGATTACAGTAGTATCTCTGCTGTCCTTTATTCTTGTTCCCTTATCTCTAAGCTGTGGGAAATAGAAAAGGGATCCACAGATGGGACACGACTGGAGGCATTTGGAGACACTGGGAAGGTGAGGGCTGTTAAATTTGGGTCTTGGTGCAACTCAGGCTGACATGCAGGTTTAACAGTAAGTGTGTTTGTTAAATGTTTACAGGCTTGGGACTTGATACTGGAAATGAATAGGAGGATATAGCAAAGACATTTCAAATAGTGAGTGGAGTAGGAACACTTTGTCTCCAAGGAGTTGAAAATGAGGGGGAAAAAGAAACTTCCTTTTAATTGTATGTAATTAACCTGAAGGACACTGCTGGTAGTAACCGAGTCCAGTGGCCTGGAAAGGCCCTTCAGAAAGGATTTGACATTTATGTAAACAATGAGAACAAATGCATGAAATTTAAAATAGAAGACAAGTAACTTGTTGCGATTTAGGTTTAAAACAAACACTTCCAGCAGTCGAGCAGAGTGTTTCCTTTTGGATTGGTTGTTCTTTATGCTGTGGGTGTTATTTCTTTACCTTTCTCTGTAGCATTGGTCGTTGTCAGAAGGAATATACTCTAGTTTAGTTTAAAATGACAATTATTATGTGTTGCTGTTTATAAAGTTCTGCTTTCAATTTGTTTGCAGCAAATATTTAACGAGGCAGAATAAAATTGAACACAGGCACTCATAAAAAGAATCATGAGAACTTTAATGTCCAGAAGAGAAGATGTCAGGGCCATATTGCAACATAATCTGTGCCTGTTTTCCAGCACTCCTACAGTTTCGTTCTGGTCAACAAGAACTTTGGGTGCTCAGATTCTACCTTTTTTTGTGTGCATAAAACAAATGTCCACATCCTCAGTGTTTTAAACTCTATGAAGTTAGGAATCGTGTCGGTTGCCCTTTGCTTTACCCCATTCAACTTCATAATAGCTGCCTTAAAAATAAGGTATTAAGCTATTAAAAATAAGGCAGCCAGAACAGAGCATAGTACTCTACATGTGGTCTCATCAGACCTTTTATGCAGTGGAAGAATAATGTCCCTCGACTTAGTTCAGTATCCTTTATTTATACTTTGCAGAATTGTTTGCTTTTTGTTGCTGCTTCCAAGTGTTGTGCTGAAAGATTTAATGTTCTGCCTACTCCAGCCCTTCAGATCTTTTCTCTGATCTGGGTGTCACAGTGTGACCTTTGAGGGTAGTACTTTCAACAGACTTTTTTTGCTGGGTTCTTATGTTTCTGTCTGTTTAGTTGCACAAGCCATCTGTTGCCCATCGGAGTGTAGCTGCCCTTAGACAGCTCTGGCAACCAAAACGAAATCTGGCAGCCTCCACCTTAGGTGTGAAGCTTTCTGCCCCTTTGTATGGTAGCAGTTTCCAGCCTTTTCCTCTGTCACACTACTGGGTTGCAGCCTGATGGAGTTTTGACTTGTTCCTGTTTGCCACCAGCTTATGTCCAAATACCAGCTTGTGTCTGGATTTTTGCAACCACCTTTGTGTAGCTGAGCCCTGCATTAGTGCAGAAATTGTTGTGTTCTTCAAACACCAGTGAAATTCGTGGTGTTCCCGGAGCTGCTGTTGCTTCACTTGGCTCCCATTACTTAAGAGTAACAAGAAATCGTTACAGAATGAACTTACTGCTGCCTATTATATTGAGCACATTAATGATTAGTAAGTTATCTGCACCATACATAATTAAGGACAAGTGTGATAGTGGATTTAAAAAGATACCACGGGTCCAGAGTCCGTAGCCCTGCATGGTCCTCCTGATGTGCGCTCTGGAGCCACATTTCAAGGAAAAGCGCCCTGCTGTGCTGCTTTTCCCTTGAAATTTGGAGAGCTGTACGTGTACTCTGCTGCCTACAGATCGGAGGCCTGACTCCTTGGACCTTCCTGTGCAGACAAGGGGCGGTGGCTGAGCCCCCTGTGCTTCTCCTCCTCCCTGAAGCCTTCCCACAGGACCCCAGCAGTGCAGCACGTGGAGGGGTGGGCAGCTTGTTGCTGTCTGCAGAAGCTTTCCGTGCTGCACGGGTCCCCAGCTTGTGCCCATGGGCTGCAGCTGGCAGCGCTGCCACGGGCAGCAATAATGCTAATAAGGTGTAGGCACTTAAACTGCTTTGTCTGAGTGATCCTGTTATTATATTCTGTTCTTTCATTTGTTTTCCTCTTATGTTCTTCCCCCCTTTTTTGTTCTGAAAGCAATTTAAAGTATTATTTTCCTTTCCCCTCCCACCCCTTCAGCTGCTTTTTATAGTTGCCTTGTTCCTTGCAGAGGTTCGAGCTTTATCCCAGTCAATAGCTGTTTCCTTCTTTCTTGGGGAGTCCACAGGGTCTTTGTGCAGGTAGAACAACATAATTTTTATTATAAAGTGGCATTTTCTATTCAAAGGCCTTGGAATGGTTAAACAATAGGAAGGGCTGAATGTGTTGTGACATGGTCAAATTGTCATAGCTTCAAACTGGAGACCTGTTGTATATGTTATGTATTAGCTTAGGCTCATAGTGTATCCTTTGTGGATACACTATGTTGTTCCTGACCTCAGTAGCTTCTTCTGACGCTGAAGAAGTCAGTGGGTTAAACTTCCAAGTATCTATATATCCAAAAGTAGAAATAGACCATCCCATATTAAAGAGTGGTGGAAGGGGTTATTTACCCCTAGACACAGGGGAAAACAGTTTATGCCCCACATCTTGGCTTGTGTGCGTTGAATCACACTGAGTTACTGTTTTGACTCAAATCTTTAAGTGCAGAATGTCCTTCAGCTGTTTACAGTACTCATGTGGATTGAATTCACTAGATGAGGTTGGTAACATTTCAAAGTTTCAGTGGTGTTGGATGCAAGTAGCAAGGCACTGCACCCTTCGGGATTAACCGTAGTCTTCAGTGCAAAAGAGATTACTTAACCAAATGCTCCTGAGGTGTGCTTGGAAGCCAGCTCATACATTACAAGCAAACAGAACAAGAAAATGATTAGGAAGATATATCTACACATCCTTATTTTTGTTTGTTTGTTTGGTTTGTAGTAATCTCTGGCTTTGCCTGCAGTGCACTTTGTATTTTTTAGAGTTGAGTCCCTTTAGGGCAGGAATGGTGACTTACATTTTGACATGGCAGCCGCTGTGGTGCTGCTGGAAATGTTTCATAAGTAACATCAATGTATTTCATTTGGAGGTCAGCTCTAACACTTCTGCATTCCTCCTGTTGAGTGCCACAGATTGATTCTGGCTGCGCGATCAGCCTGCTGGCTGCTCCCTGTAGCAGATGAAACATAATTGAACTCTTGCACACTTGAACCACGAAACTTGCATTCTTCTTCATGGAAAAATAGTCTTGTTCAGAAAACTTGAGGTGGTCGTAGAGTTAGAATAGGACAGAGAAGAAGAGAGAGGTGCTATTAACTCCTGATGCGTAATTGAACAACACACACAAAAGACAGACAATAACGTGGGGGACTTCTGTTTTATCTTACAGCCTGCTGTTTTTTGCTTGCTCTTTCTCCTTTACTTGTAAGCTATGCTTATTTGGTTCTGACTCAATACTTCCACATAATCTTGTGCGTGTGTTGGTTTGTGTCCGTTGCAGCAGCATTCTACAAACAAAGTACAAGCGGCTGCAGCAGGTTCCGCGCCAGCTCACGCAACCAGTGCTGCCTCCTGCTATGTCAGAAGAGGTGGGTTAAGAGGCAGATGTTGTAGCTACAAGAATGCAGTCATTTATGCATAATATGCTTCTTTACCGTAAGCTTATGCTGTTTACCTACAAAGTGCACAATTTGTCATAGAGAATAGAGCTATGGAAGTGGCACAAGGATGTTGCTGTCACAGGTGTGGTACAAATACATATGAGTACTCATAAATGTGTGCGTGCAAAAGAAGAAGCTTAACAGACTCCATAATCACATCCCCTGGGATATCTAGATAATGTAGCAAAAATGCAGTTTGGCCTGAACTACTGATTGAACTAATATTTTTGGGCTCTGTTAGTACTTCAATAAAAGTTGAAGCTAGTAACTTTCAGTATTAGGTAATGTTATCTTACTATTACTGCTTTTTCTGCTCAGGCCCCACCCTGAAGAGATCCCTTAGTTTCAAAACAAAGGGTAGTAAAAAGCACAGCCATTGAAATGAAATTTATCATACAGTTTAGGTATGTATTCATGCTGTGACCATAAAAATGGTTTACTGCTAACCTATTCCTGTTTTAAAATATTAAAAAAGCTTGGCAATCAAGATTGCACATAGTAATTATTACGAAACATGTAACAACATTTCCTTGATTTTTTTTTTCTTCCACAAAAATACTGTATGTTTCCAGTTCAATTTATTTTAAAATCTGAATCACTCTTTTGCTAAATGCTTTCTCCTCTGTCAGGATGCACTTAATCTTCCCACACCTAGAGTTTTATTTTCCATCATACTGTTAAAATCTATCACTCTTGCCTTATTTTTTACAGAGTGCAGTAGCAGTTCACATTTATTTCCTGAGTCAGTATAATTTTAATTTCTGCACACTGTTTGAGCAAGCTTTATAGTGTAAAAGGAAAGCCAATGATACAATCAAGATGAATAAAACCATTTGGGGTTATGTAATGTTTATTCATGTTATTATTATGCAACAGAATTATTACTTCTGGCATCCTTAAATCCATTTTGAGTTCATCAGTGTTGCCTGCTGTCTCATACAAGACTTTCTTTGTTTCTACTGAGTCAGCAGAAAGCAATGATGAGCTCCACAATTAAATTAAATTACATTCCTGGATGAGAAAAAAATGGTGCAACTTTTCACAGGAAAAGCATCACAGTCTGACTACCAACAGTGTAGGCACTGATGAAAAATGAGCTTTACATTTCTGAGTAGTCAAAATTCAGTTTGACTGAATTTTCATGTTGACCTGTAGTTTTCATCAAATGACATGACTTTTGCCATATTAAATGTCTGACTGTGTAAGCAGCAATGTGAAACATTCCTTCCCTTTGCTATATTTGGTGTTTATTAAAAAAATCACAGCATGAAAGAATTGCGGCAAATCGCTTCACCGACAAGTATTTCACAAACAGAATTTGTATAATAGATTTTCTTAGGGTAAATTTAAAGTTGTTGTCATCTTTAACATCCAGGCAGTGTATAAATAAGGGGATAATTGAGAATTTTCAGTTGATGTTGGTGGTGATGTACTTGGGCTGACTCTGTAGCAACATTAAGTGGCGTCAAAATGCAGTTGTACTGGAAATAATACTGTGCTGCCTAGCCTTGTGCCAAAGTAGTCAGGGGTCATAAAACACTAAAATAGGGAAGTGGGGACCTGGGAGGGGACACGGCTTTGACAGTGCACTTATGCGGTAGAGCACAGGCACTGAGCTGGACAAGACCAGGAGCCAAGTTTGTGGAGACAGAGTTATGTGCACAGACTGGAAGGGCACACGAAGCTCTCAATCTCAAGGCAGGCTATCAGCTATTTACGGGCTTGGAAGATGATGTTAGCAGCAGTACCTTTTTTATATATATATATATATATATATATATATATATATATATAAAAGGAAGTGTGTTGGTGTGGGTGGTATGGGGAAAAAGATCCAATGGTGTAGGCCTTTTAAATCTAGATTAGTTTAAACTAGCAGAAAGTATTTTGTGTAGAGGCCATGTTGTTGTGGCATGTCACTGAATAATGCAACCTGACTTCTAGTTTATGCAGCCTGCCACATACAAAATTCTTAATATTTGCATACGAAAGAAGTCCTGGAAGAACCAAAAGGGACTTTAGCTTTTAACTCGGAAATTCAGCCTAAGCTGCTAGACTTGTTAAATTAAAGGTGGGTTATTATCTGTGCATGGTTGTTAGAAATGCTCTTAGAGTTGGGAAGTCGACATAGTGGTTGTGGGATTATTCTGGGTTGTGCCTGCGTGCACAAAAGGAGGGGTCTGGGGTGCCTGCGAGCACAGTGGGAGGGGTCCTGGGTTCCTGGGTGGGACGTTTTAACACTATATAAGATACTGTCACGCAGCAATAGATTGGCTTACGGCACAGAACGCTGGTCGTTGTGTCCGTTTGTCCCGGGGCTTTCGGTCGGGTTTTCCTACAGTGGTTCGTAACCATTTATGCAACACTTTTGCAGTTGGACTAGATGAGCTTTGAAATGACATTTCAGAGTTTATTTAGCTCCTCTGTAGGAGATTTACCCACTAAGAAATGACTGTCCTTGCCACATGCTGCAACTGTATCTGACCTGACAGCTTATAATGTATATCGGTGTGTCATGTAGTTTGATAGAAGCATTGCAATTTTTTTTACAGTGTTCTTTTTTCAAAGTGTTTGTCCATACCTGGGTTTGTACTGGTCTGCTTGCTGTGCCCTTAGTTGCCGGCTTGGGACGGTGTTCTGCAATCGCTCTGTAACAGTGCAAGGGTTACGGCCTTACAAAGGTCTCTTTGATTAAGCACTTGGGTGTCTCAGCCCTACATTAAGATCCAGACCGACTGGCATTGCATGGCACTGACAGGAGATTCCTCCAAAGCCAGGAAAATGGCCGAGGAGCTACTGGGGAGTAGTTTTCCTTACAGTAGGAGTCAGTTTGCTCTCAAGGAAACCTTACGAAGAAGTGAGCTGGAATTGAGTTGAGCTGAGCTGAGCGTATGGGTCTGTCACATTTTCAGTTGTTCCTAGCTTCTGCCATCTACTCACTGCAACAGCGTGAGGTGGGATTGGTGGTCTGCTACACCGGTTGTGTGGCCTCTGCATAGAAATGATACTGCTTAGCTCCACAGAGTGTGCCACCCACGGGCTTCAAAATACGTCCCAGAGCAGGTCAGTGTTGATGAGCCTGTCTGTGGCTGGAAGCACTGCAGCGTCTGGCAGGTACCAGCACCCTTGAAGTGGAAGGCACGGTGTCCCTGGCACTGCAATCTGTAGTCAGGATTATTGGAAGCCATTTCCGAGTCAGAGCCAGGTGAAGTATCTGAGTTGGCTGCCACCTCTTGTACTTTTTTTTCCCTGCTCAACATCCCTTCCTTTCTCTTTTATGCACACTGGTAAGCAACTCAGCCTGGCATCTGTAAGCAGGCTTTGGCACCTACGGACTTCCAGGACAGGTTGGGAGCAGTGCGCGTGGAGAGGGAAGGGGAGGAAGAGGAGTGAAGACAGGGGATGTTAGCAGAAAAAATACTTACTGCTCCTGGGGCGCAGGTGAACTGCCCCAGCTGCCTGTTTCCCTCTCTCATGGACTCCCTATAACCCATGCCTGTGAAAACTTTTATTAGTTCTGACAGTTTTACACAAGTCCAAAGACTGTGCAGAGTTTTTCCTTTGTGGATACACTATGTAGCATTTCCTTCATCTACAGAAGTAAAAATATTTTACAGAATGGCCCAAGTTTACTGCCAAAATGAGGAATAAATCCTATTTCCTCACCTTCGTTCTGGTGCCCTATTCACTTAGCCATCCGTTATTTCTAGTATTTATTGCTCAGTTCGGTGACTGGATGTTTTGGTGTTCCTATGCACTGAGGAGAGGAGGATGACAGATTTTATAGAAGTAATGCTCCTCATAATATGGGACAGATTTGTTTGTTGGGTTAGAAAAATATTTCTAGCAAATGTCACTTGATGACAGCTACATCTCAAACAGTATGAAACGCACGTGACTAAGAGTGCTTACCTGACTTACTGGTTTCTTTTTCTTGGTTTCCTATTTTAAAGTAGGAACTTATCAACTTCTATGTCCAATCAAAACCATCACAAGGAATACTTGTGCATTCTAACATATTTTGAGAGAACCTGACTGTGGCGAACTGCAGGTCTGTGAAATGTGTCAAAAGAAGGAAAAATAAATAAAAATAAAGAGTTGAACTAGTCTGATATGTCAGGTTCATTTAACTCAATGAAGACAGATATGAGGGTGGGAGGGCTTGTCTTGATTTTGTTAAAAGGCTTGGCAAGGTGGCTGAGAGCCAGAATGAGAAGGAGTTTTGTGAGTGTAGGAAGCAGTGAGAAGGTGAGTGTGTAAAGCATACAAGATAGCTGGAGATGAGGATTGGGATTCTACGCTATTGGGCCAATTTTTAAACTCTTTAAAAAGCATGTGTACTATGTAGTGAACCTGTCAGAGGACTTGATTCTCACTGAATAATGAAGCCACATTCCTTTGTGTAAGCACCTCTAAGAAGTGGACCAAATCGAGAGGAGGAATTTATATCTTCCCTTGGCAGAGATTTTTTTTATGCTGTTGTTGGACAATACCATTTTAATATAGATCTCTTTGAAGATTCAACTGCTTTATGGGCTCGCTTAAATTCCTTTATATGCATGCAGCAAGAGGTGATACGTAAATTAGGTTTCTGTACTTTTGCTTTGATTTATTTAGAGCTAGTTCTGCATCATTCTTGATAACCAAATGAGTCTAAATTTGCATAACTTCAGAAGGTGTGAGAAGCACTGCTCACTGCCTTGGTATGCACGTCGTTTATTATTTTCCCCTGAGTGGCTTTAAGTAGCCGCAAGGTGCTTGAGTGAAAGGGTTCTAACTGAGCAACAGCATTTGTGTAAGGCTTTTTTTTTTTTTTTTAACCTCTGAATATGACCCACAGCTTTTGTTACTGTTTGCCAGATCTTCAGACAGATACGTGCCAGACTCTGAGCTTTAAGGATATGAGAAAATGAGAATGCCTTTTGAACAATGATCATGGAATTAATTGGTCCTGGAAACTTGGGTTTGCTGCCAAGAAAGGTTATTTATGTGGTAAGAAAGGAAGGGAAAAGGGTGGAGCTTTGGAAATCCAGGAATACCCCTAGCTGTCAGATCATCGGAAAGAGCTCGAAATTATTTTGGCTTCTGAGTTTGATGCAGTCAACACACACAATTCTGATTTTCAGCAGCATCTAGAATGAGGAAATGGGAGTTAGCAAAGGGAGGGAGCTCTGCATTCATTTTATTTCCAACTGTGCAGCTTGGTAAAAGCAGCCACTCTTGCAAAGGAAAGCACCGTGCTGCCTGGAGCCTGCAGGCTGCAGGAGATCCTACCTCTGGCCTCCCCACTCCTGCATAACCAGCCGTGGTTTCCTAGAGTGGAAATTCAGCTTCAGATTCAGAGTCTTATCTCATGTGAGCTATTTTCCAGGCTGATGGTTCTGCAGTGCAGAGGCCAAGGGCAAAGAGGACAGTGGTGGGATGCAAGGCTCCTACATGCTGCCTGACCCACAGAATTGGTCGCAGGAGGAAGCACAGATGTTACGCCCAGGGACCTATCCTGACAGTGTGTGAAGCCTCGGGCCTCATTTGATAACCTTAGTCCAGTCACTGATCTTTGTAATGCACACTGCTACGTGGTATTGTTAATGCAAAAATACCATTTTTCATAGTTTTTTTTAATGATCATGTGGTCTGGACAGGGGCAGTAAGCATAATGTGTGCAGGTTTGAGTCAGTTCAGCATGATTGTCAGCTGCTGTGGATTTTATCTCAATGCACACGTGGGAGAGTCTGGCTTCCTTCCTTTTCAGGGGAGCAGCTTCCATTAAAGTTCATTAGCACCAAATAAGTTCAAATAAGTTGTTAATATCTTTGAAGTTGTCTTTTATGAAAATACTTGGCCAAAGTGAACAGAAGTTCTACATAGCATCTTGAAGCCTTATTGCTGCTTAATTTCTATGGGACTTTTTGGCCAAGGAATATGGTTGTTCTTCAAACAACTCTGTTTTAGCTGAGTAATGTGTGATTGCCCGTTAAACGAAGGATGCCTCAGTATTTTCTGCTGTCAGACTGGTGCTATGGATGATTGTAGTTCTGGAACTTCTGAAGCTTAATCATTCCATGATTTAAAAAAAAAAATAAGGATGAGTATGGATATTATAGGCTTAGGCTGTGTGTAAGAAGCATTATCAAAAAAATTAAGGTTCAAATTACAAAAAGCATTTTATTCCTCCTTTCAGAAGGTTTCAGAAGATTTATATTTAGGCAAACACTGAAATGAAAGAGTCATTCTTTAGATTAGAGACTTATTTTTGCCTAACATACAAATAACTGCAGTTATTTGTCCAGTGTAGGGTGTCTGTCCAGTAAGTTAATAATACTAACTAGGATGGAAAACTACCCATCTGGAAAAGCTGTACGCTTCATACAAAGTCGAAGGCATATAAAAATCTAACTGTCAAAATCAATAAAAATGGAATTTAGGAGGCAGTAGTTAGTTATGTGCTCTTGAAAATCATTTTTGCAGAATTTTTAAATAAAACAAGTCTTTAGTAAAGTGGTAATGTTTTAAATGACTAAACCTCTAGTATTTGGTATCTGATGTATTTACTGTTCATGTCATTTGTTTTCTTTGGTATTTTTTTAGTCTGCTTAATGAAAAGGGATTACATTGATTTCATTCCATGATTCTCACTTTCAGAATCGTAGCAGACAACACTTGAGTTGAAAAAACCTGCAGATTGTGAGTTTTGGATAAAACAGATTTGTTTCCAATGACACTTCTGAGACCATGACTAGCAGTCTCTATGTCTATTTGGGCCACAGCTTATTTTTGCACTGTTCAGATTTTTAACTGTTCTTTACCTTGTTGTTCCTATTGACAGGAAATTTTATTAATTGAGGAGTTGGAGGAATTTAATTTATAATTCCATTGGAGATTAACAGCATCTGTACCTCTGACACATGAGGCTGCGGCACCAAGAGCTGCATTTTGTCTGTTAAGCTGAATGAAATACCTGGTGACTTTGGAGTGTGGGGAGGTGTTGCTTTATTTTTCTGCCCCCGGTAGACAAAATGGCAAGGAATTGGTGTATCACAGTCAGTCCTTGCAAAGGAGGCCTGACGGGAAAGACAGGCATTTGGAAAGGCTGCTCCCAGTGTGTCACTGCGTTCAGGAAGGGCCCTTGTTTGTACACACCTGGTTGTGAGCCGTGTTGATTACAGGATGTCACAACCTCCGACCTGCTTACTCAAGCCCTGTATTGGGGCCTGCAACAGAGAGACCACATCTGTTGGCTGTTAAGATGCTGTGCATCTCTTCCTCATCCTGCAACTCTGTGTGCAGCTGCCCTGCACCTTCACAAAGCCTTGGTGAGTAGGACTGAGGGCGGGTTCAGGAGCCAGCCTGAAGGGGCAAGGGCAGGGCTGGAACTGTGGCCAGCTTGGAACCAAGAGGCAGCTCCTTCAGCACCAGGCCTCTGCAGCTGCCTTTGGAGGACCATTTTAGCCTAAAGTGGCTTTCAGTTTGTGCAGAGCTCTCCTGTTTGAGCAGGAACTGTAAGCACGCGTTATGTTTCCTGCCCTACAGCTGTAGGACAGTGCCCTTAGCAGAGAGCTTCAAAGCCCTCTGAAGGCACAGTGCTGCAGAGGGTCAGTGGAAGTCTTGCAGTGATGCTAGGTCAGTACCCACACAGTCTGAAGAATGAGGAGGTGAAAGGACATACCTTAGTTCAACCTCTCTGTGCTTGCTCTTGAAAGATGTCCTCTATGTGGTGGGAAGTTATCTGCTCATCAGCTACTCTTGCAGATTATTGAGGCTGTAATTCTTTGCCTGAAAAGTCAAAGTGAGACAATTTAAATATATATGTGGCATTTTATATTTGTTTGTTGATTTTCAGCCAAGAAAACTTGCTGAATCTGTGAGATGTTGGGGTCTAGGACCTGTGTTAGGCTGCTGGATGTGTTGTTGATGGAGACAAAAGGAAGGAGAGGGAAACAGAGCAAACCTTCTGGTGGCTTCAAGTGGTACCACATCACAGTGATCACTGTTTGCCACTGTCAAAACTTGCAAAGGGCTTTAGGAAAATCTTTTAATAGCAATAGTTATAGTATGCCTCTGAGCAGGCAGTCAGTGCAAAAGCAAACACAAAAACTCTTGCCTTCGGGTAGCCTGCTTATGTCAGTGAAGAGATGGCCTCTTGATTAAATCCAGACTGAGCAGTTTCCTGTTAGCATGCTAGCTCAGCCCACAATGTCTTATTCTGAAAGTCTGCCAAGTCCTTTTTCCTTTTAAACTTACAGGCAAGCTTACTAAAGTAATACGAATACAAACAATCCCTAAAAGCGTCTTAAAATGATTTCTAGCAGTTTTGTGTCTTGCTGACAAACTTAGTTTTAGATTTTTAGGATTTGGAGGGTGTTTTGTTGTTTTGTGTGTGTGTGTATATATATATGTAAAAGAAATAACAAGCTTCTCCTAACATGATGTCTTGGGAAAGTTGCAGTGTTGCAATTAAAGGAGAATTTAAAGGAGCATGTATCAATCTTGGAAGCAGATCCTGTCCTTGCTTGAAACACATTCGCATCAGTGAACAAGAGGGGAGGAGGAGACTGCCTTCGTTCAGCCTGTCATGGAGTGGGGAAATCTGCTGGGTGAAAGACTAATGCCTAAGTGCTGTGGTGCAGGCTTTCTTCTGTGCTTTCAGCTGTGCTTCTTCTGTGCTTCTCTGCTTTCTTCAGCAGAGCTTTAGCCTCATTAAGGATGTCTATTGCCAAAGAGAAGAAGGGTTATCTATGATAATCAGTTGAAAAGCAATGGAAGTTAGTGCTATTAATGTGAAATAGACAGGCTATCCATACCTAATTACTCCTTTTTGTTTTGCCAGTATACCAATCCAGAGTCGTTAGCACCTGTATGTCATTAATGTGGTATCCTCAAGTTTTTAGTCTAGTACCAAGGTGTTGTTCTAACAGTTAGCCTCATTTCTAACTCTTCCCTTATTAGATAATTTCTGAAGCACAATCTCTGGTCAAAATGGCCTTGTGCCTGGACCTCATATTTAGTCTGGGAGGCAATTCTTCAGGGTGAATTTGAGACGTGTTGTCAAAGAGTCACACAGAAACACAAAATATGGCTTAAATTGTTACTTGTGGGAATATACGGCATTGATCAGTCTGCTCCCATTTGAACACGGACTCAATATTCAGAACCCAGAAGAGCTGTTAAATTGTAAAATGTTACTGTGAAGCTTCTCTGGGAAATCTGGCATGGTGATATGCCACGTCAGGATGCAGAAGGAGCTGTTACCTAGGTAAGGAAGGCTGTGATTCAGAAAAGTATCATCACAGCAGTCCTGGCTGAAAGCATGCACTCACAGCAAGTATGAGAAGGAAATCTGCAGAGCAATCATGCTATGCTGAAAGTGGGTTGAACTCTTTGGTTTTTGTTCTGAGACTGAAGGAGAACTGATGACACAAAGACTAAGCTTGGCTCTTGTCTGTTCTTGCCAAGTAAAAGGTTGTGTTGTAGTATTTTTCAACTGACATAATAAATCTAACCTAAACAGATTTAAGAATAGGTTTTCACAATCTTAAAATATTTCATGATTATATGATTTTTCCTTTTTTATACTCCTGTTAATCCTAGATACGTATGTATTTGCTTTGAACACAACGTTTTCTGAGCTCAGAAATGTGAACGAGTTCATGTACAAAAATCATGGTGATGTCTGGGGATCTTTTACAGGGTTTTTCTTTTTGTTTGTGATTGCAAACCCTCAGGTAGGATGAGGCCATCTTTCTCTAAAGAGAAACAGCTTTTTTTGTTCCAGTGTTGGTGCTGTGTGATTACAGTGATTAAGCAGTCATTATGCATGTAATTGCGATCAAGGTAGCAGAGCAGGTGCGTCACAGCATGCTCTCAAGCTGGGGACAGTTTGGTTCCTGTTAAATAACAGAAGTAGAAGGGAGGCTGTACTGTTCCTGATGCTGCCTCTGTAAGGCTCAGGGCTTACAGATCAGTGGTCTTGTTGCACATTCCTTCCCACAGGTAGCTTATTCAACCAGTAAAGAGAAATTTCACATTAGATTGCTCTTGGTTTTTTGTTTGTTTGTTTTGTTTGGTTGTATAATTTATAATCCTGCTTTTAAGACTTTTTGTCACAGATAAGTATTTAAACTAGTCACAAACATAATTTTTTGAATTGTTCTCTAAGTAGGAATTTTAAGGGTGTGTTTCTTGTTCTTTCAGACGTGAAGCAGGCTGTAAGCAGTAAAAGTAAATGCTGACTTAAAATAAATAAATAAAAAATCCACCCACCCCCTGCAACAAGCAACCAAACCAAAAAGCCCAAACATGTGATTAGTTGACAAGTACTGTGACAAACAAGAACTGTAGGAGATAACTGAAGTGTTATAATGGCATGTTTGCAAGATGTCTTTGATACTTTCTTTGCTGTCGTGAAAGGCTTTGTGTCTGAATGTGCTCATGACCTTAGGTTTTGTATAAGCCCCAAACTGGTATTTGCAGCAAAGGAATCACAAGTTCTGACGCTGGTTTAACTGTGGTCAGTTTTAGTGCTTATTCAGAAGTTAAGTGAGACTGTGAATCACCACTATTGTTTCCTCTAGCAATATTAATTTCTTTGTGGGATAATGAACTTTCTTTTACATAATATATATGGTGGGATCACAAGATAACTTGATAGCTGTCAAAATATTAAATATGCTGTAAATATTTCTCTGTCAATCAACTTACTAAATAACCTCTGTTATTTGATACAGTGTTTGGTGAGCCCAAATCTACAAAATACAGTAACTAAATCTACAAAAAATAGTAACTAAGATGGGTTACCAAATAACTGTTCCTGTGAAAAGATGAAACAATCTGTTTTAGTGTGATGACTATGTGAGGGATTTGGCTTCTGTCTGATTTTTGTGTTTTGTCTTCGCTTTAACTTTGTAGGTTGAAGGGGACCAGTTACCTCCAGGACATACTGTCAGCCAGTACGAAACATGTAAGATCAGGACAATAAAAGCTGGAACTTTGGAGAAACTTGTGGAGAACCTTCTGACAGCTTTTGGGGATAATGATTTTACCTACATCAGTATCTTTCTCTCAACATACAGGGGCTTTGCTTCTACTAAGGAAGTACTAGAGCTTCTCCTTGACAGGTAAGAGCCAGTGGATGGTGGAATCTGAGCTGTCATTTATGTGACAGGGAGACATTGTCAGAAATTTCTTCCATTATTTTCATTGGACATGAACTGAATAACCCAATGCACAGATGTCAAGAATACTGCAAGATTCAGAATTCCACTGTAGATATAAAATGTGTAAATGTATGCTGCTTATATTCTAATTCTCATCAAAGCCTAGTAGGAAAATATTCCCATGTCAGGAAAATGTGCCATGTCTGGCTGCTAGGGAACCAAACTGGGACCAGCACCAGAAAGTTAACCTAGATTTACCACCCCCCACCCCCCAAAAAAAAAAAAAAAGTGGGCTGCAAAGTCATACCTAGCATAGATTGCTATGTTTTGTTGAGCACTAGTGTTTTCATAAATAACTCTAATTTTTTTGAGGGCTACTGATTTGAAACAGGGATTGTACAAATGTAGGCAAAAATGCACCATTCACTTCTGCTACTTTAGATGAACATGCAGTCATAATGTTTTGGAACTCCTTGTTCCAAAAAGGAACTCCTTGATGCCTCGATAGCTTTTATGACAAGGCTGTTAAATCGCGTCTGCTACATGTGTATAAAAGCTTAGAACATTTAGTGTTATTCTTCTCACCTGAAATTGTAATTGAGATGTGGCTAGGTCAGGGGTGATTTTTTTTTTTATTTTTATTTTTTGAAAGTATCATATTTAGTTCATTTTCAAAACTGAATGATGCACAGAAACAGTTATTTTGACATATAGCAGTTGGAGAACTGGCATTAGAGCTCCTAGGTTTTAATTCTCTCTCTCCCACTAGGCAGATAAGGAACAAAGCATGGATAAGTTGTGCTTTTCCTTTATGTCTGAAAAGGAGCATAATACCACTTGTTTCGTAGGAATGTTATATAGCTCAATTAATAATGTTATTGAAGTGCCTAACTGCCAGGCCTGCTGCGATTGTAATAATAACTGTGTTTGCTCAAATGCAGCAACTTCACAGCCAGGTGAGAAGTCAGATGAGGAAAGAGAAGCCATCCGTGGAAGGCTAACTGTACAGTTAGATTCACTACAGTCAGCTTTACTTCTCAGTCCATACAAATCGTGTTGTAGAACATAAAAGGCAACAAAAATTGATTATGCATATATGCAGAAATAAAGAGATGCTGAGGGATTCCTTCTTTTGAATGTGTAATTCTTTCTATGCCCTCAGTTTTGGATTTTATGTTTTGGACATACACATCTTTTGAAGAATAGCGTGTGAAAGGCACTGAGGTTGTGCAATTCCAGTAACATTAAAGCAGAGCTGGACAGCTGAATGACAATGTGTCATGAGAATCTCTTACTCCATAAGAATGTTAATTACCAAGGAGTCTCAGATTTGTCAGAGAAACCAATAGCTGTATGCATCTACATTGTCACTTTCAACCAGTAATGTTTCCTATATAATTTAAGTGAATTATTTTTTAAAGATATGTTTTTGACAGAAGATACTTTTTAAAATTTTGAATAAATAAAATAATAGCCTTTGCAATTATGCATTGCCCAAAATGGCTATTTTAAATACCATTCCCCTAACGATGCTTTTTTTTTCTCTGTGTTGGTGGATTGTCATACAGCTCTTTTGGGGTTCTTACGTATTGATTGATACGCATCTGGGGAAATTTTCTTTCTGTAATCAGTGAGAATTTGCAAGCAGTTTATATACTGTGAATTAGTCAGCAAAGGTGGCTTTAAACCCGAAGATGAACACTTATCTTTTCAATTAAAGTCTCTTGTGTAAAACTCAATTAACTTATTTTGTTTTAGAAGTGTGTTCATATATCATGTTCAAGTGCTCAGAAAGCATCTTTGTATGTGCTTTTTGCCATCCAGTTCAACAGAGGTGTGTTTTTTTTTTTTTTTAGTGATTTTCTTACTTCTCTGTGAGGTATTTTGGTAAGGCAAATAAATATCCCACCTGAGACTGTGACTTCATTTTCCAAATCACTCTACAAACACGCCTAAAAGTGTTTGCAACAGCCCTGCCCTGAAGCCCCTCTGCTGTCAAAAGATTATAGAGACAAAGAGGGAGAGGAGTAGACTGTCAGGCAGATGTTTAGGAGCATACTGAGGCAAAGAGGGAAGAAGGGTTGTACCCCACATGACAGTTTTGGAGTTTGAGCTTGGTTATTCTGGATATTTTTCACTCTGTTCTGGAGGCAGCAGCCTGTTACACAAAGAGCAGTACAAGTATGGTTCTTACTTACTTGGCATAAATTATAAAAGGCCCCAAGTATCAGACAAGCAAATTCGGAATCTTTCATCAAGTCAGTTAAGCTGGATGACCACCGAAGTGATGGATTCAGGGAAACGTTCTTGGTCTGCGAAGCCCTTGCACACGACTAGGAAAGGGGTCTCACAGGTGCTGGCCCTGCTCAGTGTGCTGCTTGGCAGAGGACTTGGTGTGGGTAGCTCTATTACGGGACAGGTGGTTGTTTCGTGCACAAGTGTTGTTTCTCTGCTGGAGGCCTGACCCTGCTGGGGTCGGTGGGCATTCTGGGTGGCTCTGCCAAAGGCCAAGCTGCTGGAGAGCTGGGCTAAGGGGTCGGTGTTGGGTCCATCCTCTGGAATATCCTTATTAATGACTTGGATGAGGGAATTGAGTGCACCCTCAGTAAGTTTGCAGACAACACCAAGTTGTGGGGAAGTATCAATCTGGCAGAGGGTAGGAAGGCCCTGCAGAGGGACCTGGCTTGTATTGGGAATAGTGCGGCCAGCAGGAGCAGGGAGGTGATCGTCCCCTTCTGCTCAGCTCTGGTGAGGCTGCACCTCGAGTGCTGTGTTCAGGTTTGGGCCCTTCACTACAAGAAGGACATCGAGGCCCTGGAATGTGTCCAGAGAAGGACCTGGAGCACAAGTCCTGTGAGGAGCAGCTGAGGGAACTGGGGTTGTTTAGTCTGGGGAAGTGGAGGCTCAGGGGAGACCTCATTGCTCTCAACAAGTACCTGAAAGGAAGCTGTGGGGAGCTGGGGGTCGGCCTCTTCTCGCAGTTATCTAGTGATAGGACTAGATGGAATGGCCTCAAGTTGTGCCAGGGGAGGTTCAGGTTGGAGATGAGGAGACATTTCTTTTCAGAAAGAGCAGTCAGGCGCTGGGACGGGTTGCCCAGGGAGGTGGTGGAGTCACCGTCCCTGGGGGTGTTTAAGGAAGGGTGGGTGATAGTGGTAGGAGGATGACTGGACCAAATGATCTTGGAGGTCTTTTACAACCTGAACGATTTTGTGATTCCAAGGCACGGGAAGTGGCTATCAGCCGTGGTGCCTCTCCTCGAGCTTCTCTGCCTTTGATGTTTAATAGGAAGCATCACTCTCCAGAACTGTTGATTCAGCCCTTCAAAGAATACTGAAATAATTAAATAATCTCTCTGTAATTGAGGATTAAAGAATTTTAAATTTGGGATTGGGGACAAAAGGGGGGCACTGAAACAACAGTCCATCCTACAGTCAGTTAGTCTTGTTATGCTTTTGGTTGTTTTGTGGTATTTCATCACTAGCCATTGAAATGTTCAAAATCTGCTAGGCTGCACTGCTGTAAGGATGATGAAAAAGTCTTTTGGGAATCCTGCTTTTGTACTGACATTAGTAAGTCCTCTAGATAAATGGCTCTGTTTTCTTTCTATTTTTTCCCCTAGAGAAAAGGATCATAGCAAACTAAAAATAGGAATGTACTAAATTAGTAAAACACCGAAGCCATAAAATCAGATACTCAAATATCAGGAATTTGAGCAAGAAAAGAAGTCAAGATCGTTATGAAGTTCATGCATCATGTGCTTTAGTTTCTACTTCTATGTAGTTTTTTTGGTTTTGTTCTTAAATGTAGGCATTAATGATAGGGTTTTAAAAGCAGCCTGAAGAAAGTACTTACTCATTCTCTGAGAATCACTGGTCATGAGACACCTAAACTCTTTGGGCTCCTGTGAAATGTAGTGAAGGTAGCTGTAAATTGTGTAGTTGGTGCAATTTAGCTCAGTTAACTCTGTGATTAAGTTCTTAATATTTTCATATCTGGGCATTACATCTGTAATGTTACAGTTAGATTGCAGCACAAAAGAAGTGGCATGTGTAACTTAAGAGCCTTTCTTTCATGTTCTCAGGCAGGCATCAGAGGAGCAAGAAAACCAGCACTGGTTAGGAAAGAAGTTGAGCAGACAGGACTAACTTCGTCAACAGAATTCTTAGCTTTGAAATCTGTGCATGGCTATTCTGTATTGGATGTAATTTGGGTGTTCAAGCAGAGAAACAGGAAAATAGGAGACTGCTTCTAAATACGAGGCTTCACTATTCATAGCCTTCTTGGCTGTTGATTGAAAGGAAAGATCCTGACTCGATGCTGTGCACTTCTGTGTCCTCACGGTCTTCTGGATTTGAAGAGATTGAGCTCCTGTCCCTTTAGAGTTTTTGGTAACGCACTGCTGTGGCAGCAGCTCTGCTTTAAGAGAAGAACAACTCTGTGGGGTTGGCTTTGAGGGTATGAAGGGAGAATAGGGTAAGTTCAGGTTGTTTGGGCAGTCAGGTTGTTTAGAGCAGCAGCAAGTCAGGAGGATAGGTGTCTGCCCTCCTCTTCCAATGTGGATTTAAAGAGATGAAAATGTCATAAGAGGGAAAGAAAACAGGGAAAAAAATATCCACAGAACTTACTTTTCTGAGCCCTATTCTGATCTCTCTCTGGCTTATATACCTCTCAGAGCAAATCATAATGTAGCCATCAGAGGAAGGGCACGTAGCCTGCTTGACCTTGTCAATGTTATCCCCAGCTTTTTGTAATAAATGAAAGAATCCTCAGGAAATCCTAGGAGGTCACCACTTCCTTCCCCTCTCACAAATCTCAGGAGTATAGTGTTTAAGAGTCCATGGATGTTTCCCTTGGTTTTTCAAATATCATGGATAATCCAGACTTTTATGGGCTGGGACAAAAGATAGATTCAATTTAAACTATGAAAGTTAGAATGATTTACATGCAGCTGTGGAATATGAACCTGCGAAGAAAAACAGATGTTAAAAGGAAAAATAAAAAGAGAAATGGATAGTCACTGAATTTAACCAGCTCAGTTTTCATCTTTATATTAGCGTAGAATAAATATCAAAGAGTTTACATTTTTGCAACTTTCTTGTTAGTAATACTCTTAACAACAGTACAGAGACAAAGTTGGGTGTCAGTGCATAATCTTTGTTCTATAAATATTTGTATTTTCTTTTCCAGTGAAGTCAAAAGAGATAACAAAGGCTCTCAGCAAAAGCAAGTAATATTTTTGGCATTAGCTGTCAATTCGAGCTTCACGTGGAGAGTTTGAGCCTCATTTCTTATTCCTGGTGATAGAGCAGGCTTGTGGTGTAAGGGAACAACTGTGGATGGCAGTGCTGAGCCCTTGTTGTTTGTTGGCATTAGGAAGAACAGCAATGTGGCCAACTCCAAAAAGGCCCAGCCACCTTTCTACAGGGGAGCAGCTCTGTGACATAGCGTGGGAGGGAGCAGCACCCGCATCTCCCAGCTGAGGGTGTACCGTCCATGGGAATATTTGCATTGACAGACTTGCCCAGAAATCGCTGTGGAAGCTGGGTAGCTCTCAGTGCAGTCAGCTCCCTTTGGATGTGCTACAGATGAACCCCTTGCTGCGAGTGCCGCAGGGGTGTCTGCACAAATTCTGATTAAACAGAGTCCTGGGGCTCTTGGACAGGTGTCCTGGGAAGGCTGGATGTTTTATACCCTAAGTGTGGGGAAAGATACTCGTTAACCTTTTGACGCAGTCTGCAGAGTGTTCTGTCCAAGCAGTGCAAGCGTTAACTGAATTTGGGGCATGAAACATTATTCTGTCCCATAAAGCTGAAATTCTCTTGTCTGAGTGATAGAGGTGAATAAGAAACCATGCTATATTTTAGAGAAACTTAAGTATTAGGACAGGAAAAAAAAAAGTTCCTTATAGGAGTGAATAATTCAGAATGATGTGCTTTCATTAAATAGGTTTGCACTGAGGTGATGTTTTGTGAAATCTGGGCAAAACCTTTTATCCAGCTTGGGCCTTTCTGTGCTAAAGTAAGCAGTGGTCAGCTTGTAAGTATGTGAGGCTCCGCAGCCATTCATGCTCAGGAACCTTTCTGGGCTGCACACTGCTGGCTTCATTGCTGGCCTGGCTGTGAAGGACCTGGCGATTATCTCCCTCCCAGCACAGCAGGGTGAGGTAAAGGGACACGCATGTTGCTTCCACTTCTTCAGTCCTCTTCACATGACACAGGGGGCCAGCAGGAAGCCCTCCCAAAGCCAAAAACACATGGGTTCAGTTAGTGTGTGGCAGAGGTCACACAGTTGCATGGTGCTCCTGCTTGCAGTGTCTTGGGCTCTCACATCCTGTGCTGCTCATGTCATCACAGAAACGCACAAACCACCTGGGCAGAGAGAAACATTTCTAAAGGCAACGCATCCAGTGCAGTGAGTGGAGTCACAGAAAATGTCAAGCAAGGCATATGGAAAGGTTTAAAATCATTAAGAGAAAGTTCGCAGTGTTTTTAAGACAGATACAGTTCCCTCTGTATCGCTCAGAAGGGACTTACTGGATTCTCAGAGCTTGTGGTAGTGGCCTTTAGGTTGTGCTCTTCGGTAATTTCTGTTCTTTAATATAACCAGAGATGTGCAATTTGAATAAATCTGTTCTTTTTTTTTTTTTTTTTTCTTTCCCCCTCCAGATGGCTTCAAATTAAGTTTTTGCTTTTTATTAGAAACTGGAGCTCTCTTCATTATTTTGGCTGTATTCAGTCTATAAAGGTGTGTTTTTTTAACATAGAATAGAGGTCAAACTATACAAAATCTTGGTCATTGGCTGGAATGTTGAAAAGTGTTGAATGTATTTTCAGACCTATTTAGGAGTAATTGGACATCCCCATCCCTTTAGTATGCATGGAGGTTTGGCATCTAAACACACTAGACAGCTTTGAAAACCTGCCAAGTGTTTAACACTATGCATTCTGATATGGTCTCTTTGGTAGGAGTTGGCAGTAAAGTTTAAAAAAAAATAAATACATCTTGTCAGCATTTGGATGTGGAAATGCAGGATGGAAGTTCCTGGAAAGAGACAAAGGGACTGGGGAGGCTGAGCCAGGAGAAGATGAGCTCCTCCAGGTACCGGGTGTAGGAATATGGCCGGGTGCCCTTGCTCCAGCCTTCAGTCTCCCCCCTGCTACTGGCTGGACTGTGGAATCCAGTGCTCACAAGTGTGGTGAACGCCAAAGGGATTTTGCTGTCCAGATGAGAGCAGATGCAAGCCAAGTTCCTCCCTTGCGTATTTAATTTTGTCATGGTAATCGTGTTCCTTTGCAGCAGTGCTTAGAAGCAGGGCTGCACTGTGCTTGCACAGTAGCATATCAAGTAGCCATCGGTCCCTGTCTCGAGGGGTTGGCAGAGAAGGGAATCGAGTTTGTTCGGTGGGGAGCTGGAGCTGGGTAAGCCCAGCAGTGCAATGGCAATAAGAAGTTAGTTTTACGTTTTCAGTTCAGTTCTTTTGCTAGAGGATGGCTTAATGAGAGGGTAAATAAAGAAGGTGAAGGTGGAGAGTGGACGTGGAGGAGATGGGCTTGAGGAGGACCTGGTTGGCTAGGACGGAATAAGGAGGCAAGTGTAAACTGAGGGAACTGCACAGGCTGGGGAGAGTCCTTAGGCCACTCTGCACAAGGAGGGCGGAAATGGTCAGTCAAGAAAGTATGAAAAAGAGAACTCTCCCAAAGCACCTGCTTTTGCTGTTTGTTTTTCCAGGCTCTGACGTCTCTGGGTGGTTACTTTCCAGTTTGTACCCCCCAGCCCCTGGTCACAGGTAGGTTGAACTGATCCACTGTGCCCAGTTTTCCCTGAGGTGTCTGTGCCATGTCTCCTGCACGACTCTCCCAAGGAGGAACGGTCTGAGCAGCTCGCCTTTCCATTCCTTCCTCCAGCACAGTGGTCTCTGGCTACATCCAGAGCTGCTTCCCTCCTCACAGTCACCTCACATCCACCATGGGTGAGGAGGCACGCGGGAACAGGTCCTTCAGTAGCAGATCCAGATATTTTAGGACAGTAGTTTCATATGGCATTAGACTCACTGCTGTTGTTGTAGCTTTTATTCTTTCCCCTATTGTTTTCCTGTATACCAGGTGGTTTGTACCAGCTAAAGAAGTGACCTCATTTCCACGATTCTGCATGTATAATTCAAAACACTTTACAACTCTTGCTGAATATCTATGCTTCTGGTTATTTGCTGCTTGCTTTGATGCTTACAAGCATTATTTAGGGCTTTGTTGGGCACTTCTGCAGAGAATCACCTTTTCTTCTTATTTCCTAGTCGCTCAAAGAGCATTTTCCTCCCTCTTGTTCCCTTTCCTTCTTAGCAGAGATACAGGGGTGTGTTTTCTACTTTATTTTCCAGTACTTAAATATTCAGTACTGCCCATTACATTCTGGTCTCATTTGTTTAGTCAGTTCTTTTGAGTGGAGACTATAACTTCCCGAACACCAAGCAAGGCTGAAAAGTTCTGTAGGCTACAGGATCCTTTTGTTTCTCATGTCTCTTTTTGTATGCAAAGCATTCATACAAGACTGGGTAGTGAATAGCTCTTTGTCCAGGAACTGGTGAGAACGCGGCAGTGGAAGTCTGCAGAAATACTGTTCTTTGCATCAGATGTATCATTAACTCCTCCTAAGCCATATTTAATGGCCTGTTGTTCATGCAAAGCCCTTTTGCCCATAGATAAGCAGAGGTTTGCATTTGGCAAAGTGACAAGGTGTTATATACTTCTCAGATTTTGCACAGAAAATTGCATGCTTTCTCTTGCAGTGTTATAAATTTATGTTGCAAAAATCAGCATGGGTATCTCTAGTGGGATTTAAATGCAAATGCCTAATGTTCTGCAGATACATACTTAATATTTGACACAATGTTAGGACGGTGATACTCTGAGTCATCTCAATAAAGTTTGCTCAAAGAACTAATGACAAGTTTTGAAAAGAGAATATAAAAATGTAATTGCTATTCAAGAACTGGAGCTTTCCTTGCTCAGTAGGGGGGAAAAATGTCTTTTGTATTGGATAAGATCTATTTTGGTCATTTTACCTAGCAGACGGTAGTGGGGAGAGAAATCCTCTCCACTGAGCTATAGGAAAGAGCAGCTGCCGCAGCGTGTGATGCACGTGGTATCAGCAGCAAGTCTTGGTTCTGTCTAGGCAGTCATCACTGAGAAGGTGTCAGCAGAGTTCTCTAAATGTCCCCTGCCCCTTAGCCCCCATCTTTTTGTACCTTTTTGTTAAGATAGGTCACCCGGTATTAAAATATTTGGAAATGCAGGGCAGTCTACAGGCCTACAAGTGCAAATATTGAAGTCAATAGTTAAATCAAATAAAAATAGGCTGAACTTTACACTTCAGCATAGTGAATTAATGGACTTCATGGAGGTGTTTAGCAATATTGTTCTAAGGCTTCTCTGATTTATTTTGTCCTTGCAGTAAAGCAGTAGTACTTCAAGCAGTGAATTGCATTCACTTTGAATTGGAAAAAGGTGTGACTGGGACCTGGGAGAGGCCAGGTATGGTTTAGTGGTGAATTTGGGCACAGTAGAGTCAGAAAGAAGTGGTCTGTTCAATTTCACCTCTTCAAAAGTGCTGATCTCAATAGAAAGAGCATGGATAGGGTATGATAATGCTTGGGAAACACGGAAGAAAACAGAGAGGACATTGATGCACCAAAAAAAATCAGAACAAAATTGACATTTGTTCTTCCACCAAGTAGTGATTCCTCTGTGAATGCTCCTGCTAGGATTCGCTGTGATCCTGAGGAGATCAAGGGGTTAGTCAACATGTTTAGAAGTGGATTCTTACTCCATTGTCAGTTTGGCTAAGCCTATTTTTCTTCAGATGTTTGGATTAGATATGTGAAATCACAATGGTGAAATGGCTTGTCCTGTGTGTACCTCCATGGCCGAGGACCCTTTCAATTTTTGAAGTTCTTAAAGCCTTTTCTCATGCTGCTGCAGTCCTGTAGGATCAGCAGGATTGTTTCTTTATACTGGGAAGAATTTATGCCCTTCAGAACCTAAGATTTGCAAGTTTTTATGTGTGTAGTATGCTTTTTTACCTGGGCAGAAAAATGCTGTGATAACTGAAGTCTTCACCTCTGGTGTAGGATCTTGCACTGCGTGAGGGACGGTGTAGTGGTCAGAGGAAGCTACTGGGGACAAGCAGCCATGGTCTTGTTCTCAACTTCGCATGGTAACATGCATAGTTAACAACTTGAGCATATCCTTTTCTGTTATGGTGCGATATGTTATAATGATGCGAGTTGCCTTACTGCAATACCCTCAAGGTGAAGTAAGCCCAGGTTGACCTTCTTACAACTGCGGCCATGCTGCTGCTATCTGGGGGGTTACTTGTTTACGTTCGTTAGTTTGGGTTTACTTTGTGACACGCTGGAGTGAGCACTGTATTCAGACCAGTGATCTCTGCCTCAGCTTTCCAGCCATAGTGGAATACTCCAGCCTTAAACCTTTGTCAGAAGATTGTTGAAACTTTACTAATTATTTTAAAGTATTGTGAAGTTTTGAGATTGAGAGCCATGACAGGGCAGAATATCAGTGAGGGTGAGAGATGGGGATGCAAAAACATGTTCTTCACAATCTTCCTGTACTGAGCTGCAGCTCTTACATGGGAAGCCTTAGACTGATACTTCAGAGAGCATAAAACTACCATCTCTTATTTCTGTCCTTCAAGACAAAACACCTTGGATGAATTCATTGCAGTTCTGCCATGAACCTTCCCTATACAAACTAACAGTCCCCTATATTTTCTTTGTCTGATGCTCCTAGAACGTTGTAGCACAAACAGTTAAAGATGCACTTGTTCTCCTAACTATTCAGATTAATTGTAGGTGCCTGACTAACAGTTATTCAAGCACAGGATGTTTAAAATCAGCTTGTCTTATTCTGAACTGGGAGTAATTGTGCCTCCGCTAAAGCTGGCTGTAAGGAGTCATTAAATTCTTTATGGTGCTGTATATCTGAAGCAGTCGGTACTCCCATTGAAAATGGAGTGCATAATCCTGCCCACAAGGCACACGCATTACGTATGTACAGAAGAGGAGATTTTGCTTTATGCTGTTGGAGCTGCACCTCTGTTTTTTTCTTTTCCAGTGGCATTTGCACAGAGCTCTGGACCATTCCCCCTCATGGCAACTGTGTCAAGATTTTTGGCACAAGTAGGCAATTGCCACCTAGAAAAACTTGCGGGAAATCCCACGTAGAGTTGGAAGGAATGGCAAATACTAGAGAAACAGAAATTGAGTCAGAAAAAGTGGTTTGTACAGCCTTATTGCACACTGGCATATCACTATGGGAAAGGATGGTATGAAAACTGACAGAGAGGGTCTTGGAGCTTTGAGCAAATTGTTTCGTTTGCTTCCTCCCATGTACAGGCTACTTCATACAAATTAATAAGTTAGGTTTGAAGATATTGGTCGTCTCTTTAGGAAATTTCTGCTCCTTAATGAAACAAGCTCCATGAGTTTGCCAACTGTTATATCGCATGTTTGTAGTTCAAGCTAGAAACACTTTCTAGTTGTTTGTGATAATTGTGTAAGAACTATATTACTTGGGCTTTGTTTTTATTCAGTAGAAGTTCCTCTAAACACCTATCTCATTTTTTCAGGTATGGAAACCTGGAGACCTTAAGCTGTGAAGAAGTTGGGAGCCAGAATTCCTCCGGATCCAAAACAGTAGTCAGGAAGTAAGTGTGGTTTTGCACTGTACAGCAAGCCTCAGTCAGAAGTCAGTGTTGGAGGAGGATGTGGGCAGCATAGCTGTTGTCTCATTTGAAAATTCACAGCACTGTTTGTTTGCTTAAACAAGCTTGTTTAAAAGCCAAATATCCAGAGTCATATTGAGACATATCCAGTGGTATAACCCAGAGATTTGTCAGTCAGGGAAATTGTCTTGTATTTGAACAAGAGAGGAACGCATCTAGGCCAACGTTTTGTTGATTAAACAAACAAGGAGTATTTGTTTTCCCTGCCTTATCTATAGCAGTAAATGGCTATCGCTTATGACTGATTTTATTGTGCATTACATCGCAATAGTCTGCATCTGCAGACCAAAGCTGAGGTTGTTTCAGGCAACATGTGTATGCATGCGTCTTCTTCATTAGCTCCCCTATGATTTACAGGGTTGCTTTTTGAGTGAAATTTAAATTCTGATGTCACCCTATGTTGCAAGAAAAATACCAAAGCTCTTTTGAAATGTAGTTTAAATGGAAAAAGGTGGTTTGGTTATTATCCTCCTAGCATCATATAAAACTGCGTTTTATCTTAAGACATTGGGTGTTAAATTTTTACTTTGACGTCTGTATGATGTGTGGTTTGCATGCGCTATGGCAATAAAAAGTATCTAAGTGGTTATGTTTGATTACAGTATGTGGAGAAGTTTGATTCTTGTCAGCATTGCTCATGACTGTTTTTCTATAATTCTGTCTCATCTTCTATTGGTTTAAAAAAACTTAGTCTTTTCTCAGTGTACTGACTTGGCAAGGAGTAATTGAAGAGGCCTCAAGTTTATTTTCTGTTTGTTCTGATCTTGAAGAAAATGTTGATTTTTTTTTTTTTTTTTTTAATCATGTGAAATACACAGTCCTGTCAAGACTGAGAAATACAGTGTAGTATTTTCATTTCTACGATTCAGGCAGATTGTTGATTGAAATCACATCCTTTCCTAAAATACTGAGCCTGCCCTTCACACTGCTTACCTCTCTGCATTTCTGATGGCATATGTGTTTTGGACAGGGAGTTTTGAGTCTGGTGTAAAATGGTTCCAATGTCCCCAGTCCAGAAATTTTCCTTTAACATACCCAACACCTTCCTGTCCTTCACTGTCTGAATGCAGTGGTCAGATAGTAGGGTTGCTTTGCCTTCTGTCACCCATGTAGAAATTGTTTTGTTTAACCACCATGAATAAATTGGTGAAAGCCGCCTTGTCTGTGAGTGTTTCAATAACTTTCTCTGAAAACACAAGTAATTATGCTTGCTTGACTGCAGAAGAAATATAGAGCTTAATTAATGTTTATAAACAATAAAGGAATCTCAAAAAAGGCTTTAGTTAGTTTAATGCAAAGTATTAGTGCCTGTTACTTTATTTATATTTATTTATTTAGTATTTTTAACACTGCAGACACAAAGCTACAAGCTCTAATGGTTTGGGCTGCTCCTCTTGCCCCATGAGACTCAACACCAGAGCCCAATTCCCTGATTGTTTCCTGGTTGGCATAAGAGAGAGCTGTTAACACTTTCCTCACATTTTGCCATGAAGAACCCATCAAAGAACAGCTGATAGTTGAATCTTGGTCACAAGCACCAAGAAGGCAGAATAGTGCTGTAGGTGAAGGAAATAATAGCCAGCCAGCAAGTTCCTACACTGTCATCCAAAATAAACTCTTAGGAACTCTTCCTACTTTGGGCAGGCCATTTGACTTCCCCATATTTCAGCCAGTCCAACCATTAAATGAGCTAAAGCAGTACCTTTCTTGCAAAATAGATGAAGGATTTATACTGAAGATGTGGAAGATGCTTTCGCCAATATAAACCATGTCAGGATTAATCCCCCCACCTTTCCACAGACTTGAAGGAGCTTGATTATGAGATGGAGAGAAAATAGATGGGAGTAGTCTTGATGCTAGTGTCGCTCAGCCTGTGGGCAAAACACGTGAATTCAATGTTGTGTCTGAAGGTGAGGGTGCAACTGAAATACCATTTAGTAAGAACATATTGTCTGTGTTTTTTTTTTTTTTTTTTTTTTTTTTTTTTGTGCTTTTATATTTTTCAAGCAAAATTGTTTTTCTACTGACATGCACATAGTCTGTTGTTCACCCTGGGCCTAGCTGCTTCCTGCTGCATCCCTGGTGCCTTCCCTTTGTCATGCACCATCTTCATGCAGTCAGCAAATGACAAAAGCATGGGGTATGTCTTCCAGTTCTCACAGTAGCACAACTTCTGATGAGTTTATCTGACCCAATTTTCATTAATATATTCAGCACGGCTGATGAATCCTTTGGTCCTCATGAAAAATCTGTATCTTTTATGTCTAATTTTGATACCCGTTACCCAACTACTTGTTTATAGAAAGCTCAATGAAGTTATTGACAAAGTAATTTACATGTCACGTGCACATTTTAACAGATCCTGAATAAATGTGAATTCACTTTCCTGACCTAAAAGTTTCCACACACACACACACACACACACACACACACACACACAAAAGCTACAGAAATGAAAAAACAATGCTGGGAAGAGAATTCATGACTAAATATCTCATGGAGCTTTAAAAAACTATAGAGGTTTCTGCAAAATCTTAGGTATGTATGAGAGGATTTTTGTCATATTTGGTATACTGCAAGTCCACTGTTTACTACTTTCTGTGTTGAAACTCCCTGTTCGTTTTGTACTTGTGGCACAGAGTTATGACATATTTTGAGAAGGAAAGTGTCTGATGTACGTGAATTCGTTTTACCATTTTATTATTCCATCCAGTGCTAATATAGCTAAAAACCTGCAAGCCCTACACTATGGCTTGAGCACACTTGTGGCACAGTACCATTTGAGAGGCTTGTGGGAGCTATAAACCTACCCTTGCATTTCCAAATTCTGGGTCTGAGCCAGCAGTTACTTCTCACACTTGTTTCAGTGACACAGAGTTGTTACTGACCTGAGATGACTTCCGCTAGGCTTGAAACCTGCCTTCTAAGGATCCTTTCTGCCGCGCAGATTTTCTCCTGCATACATAAGCATCATTCCTATCATTTTTGGGCCACAGGAGTGCTCAAAGATTTATTTTTTTGTTCAATGGAGATCTGACTTAATTATGTTTAACACAACATGTCTTTTGGGATTTTTATTATTATTGCCATTTTCTTTAAAACTGTATTCAGTAGTATGCAGTTAAAACAAAGGTACAGTAATTCTGTAACTTTAAAAAGATCTAAACAATGTTAGGATGATGATCAAGCTTTGACCAGTGAAATATTTTGTGACCTTAATAAAACTGCCTTGCATGTATTTTTTTTTAGGATCGAGTCCCAGTGTAGATTTCATGTTCCGGAGCTTGCTTTCTGCAGTTCTCACTGCTCTTAGTCAGCCTGAAAGTTTATGATCTCAGTATGAAAGAATACAGTTCAGAAAGGTCACATACTCCAGTGCAGTGTATGAGTTAGATGGACTTCAGCCCGTGTTCCCAGAAATCCGATGCTATGCCTCTCTTAATTGTCTGATAAGGTAGTCGGGAGGAGTAACTTACTTGACCCTCTGTCTCCTGTTATTAGCAATCCTTGTTGTTACTCTTCCTTGCATCACGTAAACAAAACCTCCTGGGGCTGATTCTCAGATCAGGGTACCTTTGTGTCAAGGTAGGACGGAGTGGCTTCCTTGTCTTTGTTGGGTGGTCCCTCTCTTCGGAGTTCTCTGTCTTCATTGCTTGCTTTTTAGCTGAGGACTCCTGCCAACTTTCAAAAAATAAATAGGTTTAACAAATCACAACACAGATCTAATACCTAGATATAACACATTCAGAATAAAATCATACGTGTGCTAAGTATAAATGAAAATTTATCAGTATCATACTGATGGGAAATTTAAATGAGATAATCTAATCTGAAAGATTTCAAGCCCCTTGACGTACTCTGGGAAGGGAATCAGCTAGGCAAGCAATTAAGGCTGTTTGAAGACCTCAGTCTTCATGAAATTGTTGTGTGTGTTGCATGTGAGATAGTCAGAAACAATGCTTTTGGTGATATGGCCTGATCACTGTAATCTCTATTCCCCGTAGTAGGGGAGCTCCTCAGTTAACTTTTAACTCACTGCCAAAAGGTTGAGTTTTCTATGCAAAGTGTTCTATGAAAAAGTTGTGCCTTGTTTCCATCCCCATACTAAAAGATGGTGTTAAATTTGATTTCTGGGCAATCAGCGCTGGCAGACAATAACAATTCAAAGAGCTGATGTACTACAGGAGCAGAACACTTCTTTCCCATAAGATAGGTACTAAGACCTGGCTGGAGCTGGAGGAGGGCAGAGAAAGAACCCTAAAGCCTTTGAAGTATAATATACTGTAGCAGCCTGTACCTCTGGGGGCTTGCCTGTGCAACATTATACAATTTAAAGGGGAGGATTCTTAAAGAACTCAGAACAGCTGACTGGGAAGCAGGAACAGTAAAAGAGATTTAAGCCCGCAACCTCTCTTTCTTCTACAGTCCCAGTCCTGAGGTGGCTGGGTCCTGAGGCTTTTAAATCCTGAATGAGCTCAAGTAACAGTAAAAGGCCTTTCAAGCCTCCTCTTGAAGCATAAGGTTGTGGTTTCCGTTTGCTACTGGCTTCACTTGGCTTATCTGGAGTGCACTGGTTGTGAATGACAGGCCACAGAAATGAATCAGAATACTTGGGGCTTTTTTGTCTTGAATGTCATCTCCTAGTTGCATCTGCTTTATTATCAAAATGTGGGATTTATTTGTTATTAAAACTTGGAATGTGGCATGTGATTGGAAACTACAGACAAAGCAACTTGAAGCTGAACTGAAATCTCCTTGTTTTATTCCACAGCAATTGGACAAAACAGTTCAAATAAAAAAAAAATTAAGGAACTACTCAGTTACCACATGGCATGTCTTGCATGTTTACCCTTCTGCTTCTTCATTAACATAGCGAATACCAAAACTTATAATGTCATACTGCAATATTTGGAGTTTGTCAGAGGGATAAACAAATACTGTCCCAGGGCTTCTTGTGCATTTAGTCTGTTCTGACAGAAAGCTCGTCTGTTGCTACCTACTGAGGTTAGCAGCCCTGTTGGAAGGCAGAACGCACAGTTAAAATCCTGCAGGAATAAAAATGGGCCTGAAACTTTGTGCTCCAGGAGAACAGACACCAAAGGAATGTGAGACAAATGGAACAAAAATTGCTGGAAGTTTCTGATGCCTTGGGAAATCCAGGGTGGGAAGCAGTTAAGACTCATTTGTGAGAGCACCAATCAGCATTCATTCCAGTAAAGCCAATTAAGCTAAAACAACAGCAGAAACCAATGCGGTCACATGAGAAGCAGTCAAACACAGGGCAGTATAAGCAGTGGAAGAGGGGGAGAGTTATGAAAACAACCAGAACCAAGCAAAAAGAATAATTAAAAGAGCAAAGAAAAATACTGATTGGCATCTCAGTTAAAACAGAGTAACTACAGAGCTGTTCCCTTAGTGACTTCATGCGTCCCACAGACAGACCCCGGCACGCTGTGCAGCCAGACATTCTCAAGTCAAGAGAAGAGCAGAGCATCTTCTACAAGCCACTAGCAAGTTATTTGTAAACAGGCTGGGGGTGAGAAGCTACCATTACAGCAGCCTTTGCACAGAGCTTACGTACATTTGACCCCTTATTCAGAGCTGAAACTTAATTCCTTGTGTCATTGTTTAACAAGCAAAACTGAGAAAATACAGGTGGCTTAATTTAATTTCTATGAGCAAGCCTGAAAGCCGTTGTGCGGCAAGGGGAGGAAATCACCCTCTGTGAGGATGATTCCACTGCTGGGCTTCGCTGTGCATTTGGCAGATCAGGGGAAGCGTTGTCTGTGTTCCTGTCTGACTAACTTCATAAGGCACTCATTTAATCTCTTCTGCAGCTGAGGTTCTCTGTGTTCTCCTTAGTCATTGAGATTCCCTTGTACTCATTCTCTAGAAATAATTGTGGTGGAACAGAAAGCACTGGTGTTCCCTTCTTGCCAAAAAGTGTTCTGTTTAATTCTGATGCAGACCTCTTCAGGCCCAGGGATACAGCTGTCTTCCCATCCGAGAAAGGGCTATGCCCACTTTCCGTGTAACCTATTGCATCCCTTGTGGCTGTGTGATAAGAAGGGCTCATTCTCCACCTCCTCCATGCCCTCCTGGCTCAGCTTAAGAGATGTTAGACCTGGAGCTGCTACAATCTCATCCCATTTCATGGCAGCTTGTGGGCAAATGTCAGTGGGTGAGTAGTTCTGTGTTTCCAGTTCATAAAGCGACAGAATCACAAACGCATCTCCCAACCTCAGTAGATAGGTTTTAAAGGCTGAAATGTTCAGAGATGGATTCTAAGCAAAACTGATACGGAAACTGGAAGACTTTCTGACAGGTGCAAAATTTGAAGGTATCACTGAACAGAGCCCAGAGCCCATGGTTGGCAGGAGAGGAGTTAAACTTTTTTTTTCTTTTTTTTTGTGCTGCAAATATCAGAAAGGAAAAACGTGTATCTCATAATCGAACCATGAAAAATGTAGTCCGTGATGTTTCTTTTCTGTCAGAGATCTCGGAAGGCTCCCATTGTTATCTGTCTCTGGGGCTATTGAGTACAGGGCGTTTCTTCTCAAGGGCAGCAAATGTAAAGCTACTGCAAGATAGGGGCCATTTTCCAGCCTGTTTTCAGAAAGCTTCCTCCCCCTGACACACCAAGTAGGAAGTCAGGCGATAGGAGGTCAGTAGGCCATAGTGTACCTTTTTATTCTTTCCTATTTCGCCTCTTGCCTGAAATTATTTTGCTGCCAAAAATCAGCATCTGTAATGGCTGTGAACTCTTCACCCTGCTCTGGGAGACTGGATCTGTGTTAAACTCTGTTTATTCTTTGGCTTATGAAAGTGGCCAGCAACCAAGCCTCTGGAAATTGAGCTTAGTATGTGAACGATATCAGTACAAGAAAGTGTCCTGTGGAGAGGCTCCTCCTATGAAATTGTTGCTGAACTGGTAAATGCTCATAAGAAAAGAATTCCCAACGTATTTTTGGCAGTGGAGCCAGTAGGGGTGAGAGTGAGTTTGTGACGTGGGGAAAAGCGGTATGCAGCAGGAGAAAGCACACAGATAGGGCCTGCAATGAGGTAGAGTGTTTCCCTGCCTGCGGCAGAAAATATATGAAGTTACTGCAGGCATAGGGCAGTGGTGTTTGTCATGGGCTTGTGCAGGGCGGGAGAGGACAATGGAAAAGCGTGGGCAGGCAGGAGAGTAGAGCAAGTGCTTGCGGATGTCTCTGTTGTGGCTGTGCTCCCACCTTGGGAACTGGAGCGTGACACCTGTCCCAGCTGAGAGGAGCGGACCTGGAGCCCCAGGCAGAAAGTTTTGCACCCACTGGCCTGAATAGCAAAGCCCTGACTAGTTGCATGCGCAGTGGAAGCTTGGCTGAGTGGAGTCATGAAAACCCAGTCCGAAATGGCTTTAAAATGTGAAGAGTCTTCAGAGCTGCACCATCTGTTCCATGTTTGCAGTGAAACCTGAAACCCAGGCTGTTTGAATGTTAATTTTTGGTTGTAAGTACTCTTTGTAGCTCTAAAATTGTAATTGCAGTTTCTCCTGTCAGCTAGCCTAACCAAACAGTATTACTGACAGCTTTCCAAATACTCTCAATAATTAGAAATTTGAAGTTGCCACAATACCAGAGAAGGAAATAGAAAAAAACAACAGACTAAACTGGATGGGACTTGGAAAATGACATCTCTACGGGATTAAAAGTTAAACTGAGTTTTGAGGAAGGAACGATATGCTTGAGATGAGACCGGGAGAGGTGATCTTTACTCTTCCTTAACTATTAGCTTATTCTGAGTGTCACTGAGCAGCTGACTTAACCAGATGTTGTTGTAGTTCTCTGTCTGCAGAACAAATGTACCAGCATCTGTCTGTGGCTCTGCTGCGACAGCTTTCTTGGCTGGCTTTTGGGTTCTTCGTTGCACAGGAGTCTGAATGTGTAATCCATTTTCCTACTGAGCTCTTCTTACAGGCTCATAAATTGAGGAGAGATTGGTCCTCCTGGCAGGCTTGTCCCTGGGTATTTTGCAGCTGTTAACATGATAGACCCCAAGCCACTGCTTTGGTGTTCTGTGTTTGAGAATTTGAACTTCAGAAGCCAAGTGCCTGACTCATGAGCCCAGAGCCCAGGTGCTCGTTGGGCTGACACAGTGCTGGCTCAGACTGGATACCCTGAGACAGGGGGGTTTTGCTGAAAGCATAGCCCAGTGGAGCTCGTGAGGGCTGCTTCCCTAAAAAATGGCATTTATTCTCTCCTAAGCATCTTCACCTAATTTCCACGAAAGCAGGAACTGCTCACCTCTCTTCCCTGCTGCAGCCGTTACGGCTGCTGGCTAGAAGAGGTTTGAAATACAGGGATAGTTTCAGTGTCCTTGAGAAAATCTTCAGGGCTTCCTTTTCTCTGGAAGCTTGATGTTAATTGCACGTTTTCTTCTGGACCATGGTATTCTTCTCTCGTGTTATGTCCTGTTCTCAGTACTGCAGTAGGCGATCATAAAACAGTGGCCTTGGCTGGTGCGTCGCATTATGTGACTGCACCCAGCGGTTATGGTCCCTTAATCCCTCTGTCAGTTCAGCTAAACTAAATTCTCTTTAAGAAGTATTTTCATATGCCATCTGTGACTCCCCAGCTTGTGATTTGTGCTCTGGTCAGTCTAATTGGTGCAGCAAAATATCCTGATAGCTGATCTATTGACACAGTGCTATGAAGAATCCAAGATCTCAGACTCTTGTCTCTCTTAAAACACTCCTATCACTTTCAAGTATTCTTTCCTTGCGCAAGAGAGATATACAGTTTTGTGTGCTGTAATCTGACAGCACCTCCTTCTCTTTGGGCTAAGGGTAAAATCCAAATTCTGTTGATGTGTTTTTGCTTTGCAGTTCAGACAGTTCATACAAAAACAATCCATCTTCTGGGTTCAGCTCTCTCTGCTCTTCAAGCCTGGCACGGAGCACTGGCAACGTAGTGCTGCCCAGGCTACACATGCCACGACTAGGGTTTTATCTTCACAGACATGGTAACCTCATTAACAGTCTGTGCTCTTGGGGCTTAGGATCAGGCTTAGGCTGCTTTTTTGCATACATAAACCCCAAGACTCGATCAGTGGGCAGTCTCTCTACTAAGAGAGCAGACACGTCTGAGTAATACGGGCTGTGGGACTACACAGCTTAGGATCGAGTCCCCAGGCTGGGCGGTGGTGATAGATGAGAGGAAGGGCACTGGAGGAAGTGTTTGATTTAGCACTTCCACTGGGAAGCTGCTGCCCTGAAGGAACCACAAATACCTTGCTTCCTCCCTTATATTTTTCCACAGCATCTCAGGGAGCAGTAACTGAGCACACATTGCAGCCGCACCAGGCCACAGCTTTTCCCACTGGCACAACAGTGAATTAAGAAATTATGTTCTGCTTTTGATTGTGTGCATAATGTCTAGTACTAGTCAAACATGGACATAGTACAGCTAAGCGAAGATACTTCAGCTATTTAAAAAAAAAGCATAACTCCAAGATAATTTGCAAGTCTTGCTTGCTTGACAAAGGCAAATAATGAATGCCAGTGATGGAAAATGATTTTGTTTTATTCGAGGTACTGACTTTATATGCTTGGTAGAGAGTTATTTCTATTAGTTATCTTAATTGCTTTATCTATCATTACTTGATATCCTGAATTTAATAGAAGGGACTCCATATAGCTTAAGTGGATTTGATTCTTCATTGCTATGCATTTTGAGGCTGTAATTGGATCCACTTGTAGTAGCGTGAATCAGCAGCAACTTCACTGAGGTCACTGGCAAAATCTGAGTGGTATCTTAATAAGATTGCATGCATAAAAAAAAGAACAAATGCAATTCCATGCTCATAAGCTTCTTCATACTGCCTTGATGAGGAGTGCGAAGGTCTCAGTGTTTTTATTTTAAGGATATGTGCAGTTGTATTGATACAAACGGTATGCAACCAGCGTGTTCTCTGTGTATTTGTTTTCAGTGCGATAGCATCAATCTTACGAGCGTGGCTCGACCAGTGCTCTGAGGATTTCAGAGAGCCACCCAACTACCTGTGCTTGCTGAAGTTGCTGGATTACCTGAAGAGGAGCATGCCTGGCTCTGACCCGGAGAGAAGGGCGCAGAACCTTTTGGAGCAGTTCCAGAAGCAAGAAGTGGAAAACGATAGTAAGCTTCCTTTCCTTCTTTCTTTC
The DNA here is from genome assembly GCF_965140915.1 of Aythya marila. Taxonomy (NCBI): domain Eukaryota; kingdom Metazoa; phylum Chordata; class Aves; order Anseriformes; family Anatidae; genus Aythya; species Aythya marila. The sequence continues at coordinate 16,307,306 of NC_139049.1, read as the reverse complement.
TGTTTTCCCAGGCTGTGTGGTACCACAGGGATTTATGTGGAGTGCATTTCATATCAGTGCACTCATCCTAATTGTAAGCAATATTATGAGGCTCACCAATTATTATTTATTTAATCTCTGAATGAGACTGCAGGTTCTGTGTGAACAGTGCAGTGTAGGTGCCTTTTCCTGCTCATTCAAAGGAGGACTGGGAGTTCCAGTGCTTCTAATATTCAGCCAAAGTCTCAAGATTGTTACAGCAGTCAAGTAGTTAACTGTCAACATACTCCCTGTGTCATTGACTTAAAACACACAGCTGCTCCTCAGGTTTTCTCACTTAAAACCCATCCCCAAAATAAACAAACAAATAAATTAAAAAAAAAAAAAAAGGTCATCTTACTGGGCTGCAACAAAATAAATCTTGAGTCACAAGCTGTGTTGCTATGAAGCTTTTCTTCCTAGTTACCATCATGTCAAAGGAAGTGTCTGTGGCTGTTTTTTCCTATTTGAGTGGCTGGCTGCTGGTATCCAAGGACAGAGGAAAAGCTTACGTTATAGGGGGTCACAATCTACTGAAACAATAGTGAACTGTAGTAACACAAATACACTGTGTGCAGTGTCAAGCCTGACACATACCCTTATCCTGGTCAGAAAGTTTCCTGTGGCATAAGCTGAAAAGTCCTAGGAACTCATACAGTGTATGAATGAGAACTAAAAACAACTTCAAGGTTTGGCAGAGGGGCAAGAGGGAGTAATTCATGAAATAAAGGATAAAGGAAATGACAGAAAAGAAACATTTCATCCCCGGCATAAAATCTCATCTGCCGGATGTTCCAGAAATACCGTGTCAATGCATAATTATGGTGAATTGCCAAATTAACACTGCCATCAAAAAGAACATAAAAAGGAGTACTGCACAGAGCTCAAGTGGTCTCCTTACTGAACACAGGTAAGTGGACAGGGTTGATGATGTGTGTCTACTGATGTTATTTCCTGGGTTTGGTTCCCACAGGTCAAACAAAGAGAGCCTAAAAGAGCTATATTTAGATTCATCTGTTGTTCAAAGTGAGCACAAGTTCCCAGCAGCCCTGCTTCTGCACTTGTTTCCAGAAGTAAGAGTTGAAAAGGCTCTTTTCTGAGTTATGGACAGGTCAATTTGAATGATAACATTTTCCAATTTGTGGTAGAACAGAGTCTGTTATTTAGAATAAAAGAAGAGGAGGGGAATGCAATTAACCTGAAGGTTCTACAGAGAAGAGTTTTAGAGTAGTCACTGATTTTATTGATGCTCCATCTTTGTTCATTTCAGAGATTTCTTGCAAAACTCTTTATGTGTTGCCTGCAATCAGATTTGAAGATTAGCTGATGATTATTGTTCTAAAGCACTCCTATTGTACTGTAAACTTACAGATGTGGTCCTAATCCTACAGTTTGGTTTGTATAATCAAATAATCAAACCCCCATTCATTGCTGCCATTGTCCATCCCAGTAGATTAGATTGCAGTCCCAGATGCATCGATAAAAGCTATTTCCAGCCTCGGTGCTTCCAGCCTGAGCAATACAAAGCAAGGTGAGCCAGAGTCTGCAGTTCTGACAGGGTGCATCGTCCCTTTCTGTGAAGTCAAGAGTGCAGTGGGCCTTTCAGAGGACTGACTGGATCAAAGACATCTGAAGAAGTGGAGATACTCTGGTACAAGAGGGGTCCCAGCTTTCTAGGAAGTAGGGAGAAGACTGGTTACATATTTATGAACATGAAGGTGAAAGGAGAAACAGGCATGGAAAAAAATAAAGGAAAATCTTGGGTTGCACTCAAGGACCTAATTTAAAGACAGCAGTGAGTTTCTGAATAGGCTTGCAACTCAGTGGTGAGGATTTTCAGATGAATTACATGAGCTGAAAGGAGAATGAGGAGTTACATGGCCAAAATGTGTAACTCTTGTAACAGCTGTGGAGAAGTCCATTTAGCTATTCATATTGTTATGAAACACCCACAGAAAAATCAGAGTGAAACAGAGGTCTCTGTTTATCACATTTACCTCTGTCAATAAATTGTACAGTTGGAATGGAAATCTGGACACAGCCAGTAGTTATAACTTGCTATATCAGAACTGTAACAGGTTTTGATGCTCAGGTTTTGCAAATGAATGAAGAAAGGAAAAACAAGTATTTTGGAAAACAATGATGAAGTACCACTATCTACTTTTATTGCTTTCATGTTTGTTCTGCTTTAATTGGATAGAAAGTATTGCATAGCATACTCTGACATGCACTGCTTGTTTTCCTTAATGAAATTTCACTGGTAGTAAACTCAGTACTTTTGTTGTTCATCTTCAACAAGAGGGAAAGTCCCATTTTTTTACGTCTGTGGTGCTTACTGTTGCTCTCCAGCAAAAGGGATTAAGAAGAGGATTTGTTTTAAGGATTTTCTGTTTGACTTCCTCCTGTACCATGGGAAATAAGAGCTTATTTATTTATTTTTTAATGTAGCTTTGTTCCATGTGGGAGTCAAAAGGTAACATGGGAACATCTGTGAAATCCCTTCCCTTTGACACAGGATCTGGTCCCTTAGTGAGGAGAGCTGTCCTCTTGCACTTTTTGCTGCTGCTCAGTGAAAACTGAAAGAAACTCAGCTAAACGCTGTAGATGCTCGGTGTATTCCCTTTGGTGGGAAAAATTCCCAGAGAGGGACGATATGCAAAGCTGGAACAGCCTCTCTTTAATATTGTCTGTGTAGTCCTGTGAAAGTGTAAATGGTGCCAGTAAAATCTGGTGTCTCCCTTTCCTTCTGTGAATGGGAGAAGTAATCCGGATATAAGAACATTCCTAATGTAATATTTTGAGTATATAATCAAGTTCTAGTCCCTTTGCCAATTGATTTTTTTTCATATTATTAAAAATCTGCATAAATACTGAAAAAGAATAACAAAATAACTTTGAAATAAGTGAACAGTTGCTTTGATTTACTGTTTGCTTTGTAAATTTACTAAACCATATTTTCCATCCTGAACAGATGGGATCCATAGCACTTCCCCCTGTAACCTCTATGATGAAGAGGAAATGGAGATTAGCAGTCCAGAAGAATTCTCTTTTTTCCGAGAAGACCTTGTGGCAGAGCAGCTGACATACATGGATGCAGTATGTAGAGTATATGTACTACTTGAAATGCTAGGGGAAATAGTGCTGGGCTTCTAATTTTTTTCTAAATGATCTCAATATAAGTATAGTGGTCCAGAACAGGTCTGTTTTTGGGCCAGAGAACACAGCTCTGCTTGGTTATCCAAATTTGCTTTATTCACAGGGCTTTTTCCTTCAGTCATTCTGCAGGTTAAAAAAAAAAAAAAAAAAGAAAAGAAAGGAAAAAAAAAAGTTTCGAATGTATACTATGTAGTTTTTTTTTCAAAGTTCAACATTTGACACTGAAAAATACCACCTTTTGCCTATATTGCTGCCTGGCCTAAAGATGTAGAGGTACTCTAATTGTAGTACTCTGATTTGGTTTGTCTGTATCATTTTGCTTCAAAATATCACTATATAATTTTTTTGCCCCTTTGTCATGCAACTTGTATAAAGATGTCTCTTATTTTCCTAGGACTACTTAGCTGGCAATTCTTCTAGGGCATCAAGCTTATGAAGAGCATTCTACAGTGTATATTTTAATCTTAGAGAAAGCAAATATTTACATTGTAATACAGCATTAGATCTAATTTGTATTGTGAACATGTGTTTCTCGTGGACAATAGAGATCTAGGAGAATCCTGCTGACTTAGACACCTCTATTTCACTCTAGAAGCTCTTCAAGAAAGTTGTGCCCCACCACTGTTTGGGATGCATCTGGTCTCGAAGGGATAAGAAAGAAAACAAGCACCTGGCACCTACCATCAGAGCCACCATTGCTCAGTTCAATGCAGTTACCAAATGCGTTGTCAGCACTATCCTGAAGAGCAAGGAACTCAAAACACAGCAGAGAGCCAAGATCATTGAGAAGTGGATTCATATTGCACACGTAAAGCATTTATTCTAGATTGTTGATGTTCCTTGTGCAAGTGCTTTGGAGTGAGGGAATTTGTTGGGAGGGGAGGAAGGGGTTGTATGCATTGGTACCAGGCCAGTGAACATTTAGCTCCAATTCTTTCTGGTTTGGACCAGCTTTCTTGGTAATAGGAGATGAAACATTGCCACCCCTTTCCCTAGTTCCTCCCCCTCTGTGGAAATGGCATTGATGCTGGTCTCTGCAGGGTTGTGAGTGCTAATTAACTGATGAGACAGATACTGTGCCCTGGAGATGGAGAGTGCCATATACTTGATAATATAACATTGATGGTGAGATGGGTATAAATTCAATCAGTTCAATTCCCTAGGAAGAAAATACTGTGTGTATTAGTGAATGAAGTGACGTGGTGTTTGATCCCTGTTACACTCACTTTATCAGACAGTGTAGTGACAGGACAAGAGGTAATGGTTTTAAACCATTGTTTAAACAGGATTGTTCAGCCTGGAGAAGAGATGGCTCCAGGGAGACCTTTAGTAGCCTTCCAGTGCCTAAAGGGAGCTACAGGAGAGCTGAGGAGGGACCCTTTGTCAGGGAGTGAAGTGATAGGATGAGCAGTGATGGCTTTAAATTGAAAGAGAGTAGATTTAGATATTAGGAAGACATTCTTTACTGTGAGGGAAATGAGGCACTGGCACGGGTTGCCTAGAGAAGCTGTGCATGCCCCATCCCTGGAAGTGCATAAGGCCAGGCTGGATGGGGCTTTGGGCAGCCTGGGCTGGTGGGAGGTGTCATTGCCCATGGCAGGGGGTTGGAACCAGATGGTCTTTAAAGTCCCTTCTAACCCAAACCAGTCTCTGATTTTATGATATTACCCAGATGTTGGAGGAAGGTTGGACAAGAATGAAGAACTGGCAGTGGTGCAGGCACTAGGCAGTCAGAATGAGCTTTGCATTTTTTTCAGCCTTTGGCCATTAATATTTAGTGAGTGAGCGTCATGCTCCCTCCCCTGCATCTGTGAGCCCTGTTGGAGCTGAATCAGAATGGTGGGAGATAGCACAACTGTTTGTGTTTTCATACACACACCTTTATACATGTGTGTATGTTCATGTGAAAGTAAAATAAATACTAGATTTGAAGTAAGTGCAGACAAAACTAACTTCAAAGAAATACTAACCTTTTTAACAGGGGAAAAATGAAATATTGTTTGGCCTGAAGAAGTTTCCAGAACAAAAAAGTTCAAAAAGTCATTTGCTTACTGACTTACTCACTGTTTACATTGTATATACAAATGAATGGGGGGAGGGGGAAGGGAGGGCACAGAAAGAGGTGGAAACAGTGACCAGAAGGAACAAGTAGAGGTATACTATGGCATCAGTCTCATCTTCTTGCTTTTCTGCTTTGTCATTGTCTTGTATTTCTCTTTAACAAGTTATTACTTTTTGCTTCAATTCCTTTGTTTTATAAGAGATTCTGTGTTTCGTAATCTTTGCACAAAAGAGTTTAGCACACCTTTACATAACTCCAGTTTGCTAATTTCTTAGATTTTCTCTCTTATATTTCCCTGTAACCTTTTTAACTCCCCTTCAAATCACTGGACAGCTGGCACTAAACTAGGTCTCCTTTATGAAAAGAACATCAAAGCACTTTAATATGGGTATGTGTTGACTTCGTTTTAAGAATCACATGGATTCTTTCAAAGCTATACAAAATAAGCAGTCATAAAAAGCTCAAGCCAGACAGAGGCCTTCCAACCTTGACAATGTGCTTCTATCCTTCCAGAGGCAGCATTGTTAGTACTGGCACCTAAGCTCTGGCAACTGCATGGTTCAGGAAACTGGTATGGGGAAGTAGTCTTTCACCTCTGTTTTGACACTCAAGTTGGCTCGTTTTTGTTATCATCTGATGCCTGCTTTATAGCCCACGTGAATGGATTAGGGAGTTTGGTTCCTACTTTCTGTGTGCAGATCTCTGACTTGCAGAGGTACCAGCTACAGCGGGCTTTTGGGGGCACACTGGGCTGCAGTCTGGGTGAGCAAGCATGGAGCAGCTTCTTGCTCATCATGGGACGTTAGGAAGGCCCAGGGAAGCCAGGCCAGGCATCATGCTCGTGATCTTTGTTCTGTGAATGGAGAACCTTGTTCTCCACCTCTGTTAAGACAACACTTCTCCCTTTACTTAGTTCACACACATAATTAAATTCTCCATCTTAGCTAAGCACGTGAAAAATGCATGTGCATGCTATACAAAATAATTACATATGTAGAATAGCTACTTGCAAATAGACTTAGCCGCCCACTTCTGAATAAAGTTGCTTGCTTTGTGCATGCAAATGAGTGTTTTGGTTAGATGCCCAAATTAGAAAATTATCCCCTCATTAAAGTGCAGTTATTCACTGACAACTGACTGTAACTTAGCAGCATGGAGTTCTATATTACTTATCTGTGACTTCTGGATTGAGTTTCTTAGATTACAAGGAAAACTGAGTAAACTGCTAGCTCTCCCTGTTCCACCTACCTCTAAGGTTCCTGAGCAGAAGCAGCCAATTTTATGCACGCAATATTTTCTTTAAAAATAAAAAGTAAAAATCATTAATATCCTGTTATACTTAACTTTTAAAATCAAAGTTCTTTTTGAGCACTGTGTAGGATTCTTTCTGGTTTTCCCCTTGTGAAAGACGCAGCATGAAACAAAGTTGTTCAAGGCAGTTTAAAAAAAACATATATGAGTGGAAATGAGGTGAAGTTTAGCAGTCAGTTAAAACATTGAGAACATGAAGTCCAATATTGAATTCCTAATGAGGTTTTAATTTTACATGCATTTTAAGTCAGTGGATCCAACTTGGAGCTTTTAGTCCAAACTCCTGTCATACTTAAAAAAAAAAAAAAAAAAAAAGAATTTGTCTCAGAATCCATTATTCTCCCCAGCCTGAATTACAAGTTGAACATGAAGAAAGAAGGGTCTCCTTCTCAAATGTGTCTGTCACCCAGCAAGAACTGTTATGTGGCTTTTTTGGCTCCGGACCATGCAAGAGCAGCTTTCAGGTCTTGGGTGTCCTGCCACATGCTCTTTAAGCTGGTCTTTATCTAGCCTAACTACCAACCTGCTTCAGGTCAAGTCTGCCTAGTCAGTCATCTTCTAAGCATTATTTTGTTAAATGTAACCTCCTAAGTTGCTGAGTCTTAAATATATATATGTATTAAGTAAATATATGAGAGTAAAAATACTTCCCTTAGTTCTGTCAATTTTAGTGCAACTCATGAGCAGAGTTACTGTACATTAAGGTCTGACTTCAGTTTATATAAAGTTTGCTCTACATTTTTTCAGTCCTGTGCAGAAATTGCTCTAAAGGGAATAAATTATGTCTATTTTCACTGTAAGGACACTTGACATAATTAGTCTTATTAGTGCAAATAATCAGGCCCATAAAAATTTGCTAAATCAGAACTGTAGTTTGAATACAGTCATTTACGTGCAGCAGGCAAGTTGGCATGTGTTTTGTCTGCTTAATTTGCATGTACAGACACCTGTTTGTGAGAGCTTATATTTGCAAGAATTGTCTTACATCTGTGGCACCCATGCTGTGGTTTGTGAACCACCGATGGATTTACAGGAGTCCCTTGAAGAGTCACAGGCCAGGCTTCCCCTATCCTTGCTTCCATCTGTTTTAATGTGCTCTTCTTTTGGAGGACGAGGTTTTTCTGTGTCTTTTTCCACAGGAACTTTTGCCATAGAGAAGCTCTATAAGAAATGTCTATGAACCAATCTCTGTCAGGATTTGAAACTCTGGAAAAACTTGGAAGGTTTTCTCTTTAACAAGGTGCACATACTTGAATAACAGGTTATTCCTTTGCATGTCTTTTTTTTTAAATTGACATTTAGATGATTGAAGGTTTAGATTTTAAATGCAACAAACAAAGAGGCAAAGCTTGTTTTTTCCCCCTAAAGGGTAAAAGGGATTGGTAATTATAAAGGGCTTTTTGAGAAGTATAACATTTGTGCTCTTTAGCCTGGCTTCATGGGCTCATTTCAACTTTTATTTTTTTATAGAACTGGAACCCGTAACACTGCAACATCACCACAAATACATGAAAGTGAGAAAAACAAGAAATAAGTGTCAAGGCCCATAAAGTGTTCAGTGAATGGAAGGGGGGTGATATTTTTGATGCTCAGTATTTGTGCAGCTGCCTGCTTTGGAGTAAGAATATGTAGCAAGCATGACACCAGTCAAGCAGAAGAGCACTAACCTAGACATAATGCTGATATTTAACGCTCCTGTACTTCTAACCACTCCTTTCACAGGAATGTAGGATCCTGAAGAATTTTTCCTCCTTGAGGGCCATCGTTTCAGCACTGCAGTCCAACTCCATCTATCGGCTAAAGAAGACCTGGGCGTCTGTTCCAAAGTAAGCCTCCCCCTCTCCCCTTACTGTCTGCTCCTGTGGCTAACCCCAGACAAAGACAAAAAGTTCAGGGCTCTTTCTTTTCATCATTTTCTTCTCAGTCTTCCCATTCTCCTTCATGAACATCTGTTCTCTTTCAGAAGAACCTGTGAGGTGCAGAACCCTTTTTTGGGTCTGAATGCTGTGAGCTCCTCTTTGGTATTGAGAGAGCACCCTGCCTTCAGGGACAGTGGCATATAGCCACTATATAGCAAACTGGATCTTCCACAGCCTATTTTGAAAAATATGGGACTAGCTGCTTTCCCAGCTCATGCACACTGCTCTCAGGTCAGCAGAACGGCACCACGATAGCTGCCTGTTGTTTTCTCTCCCATGAAGTTGGAGGAGGTCCAGGTTCCTACAAACTCTCTCCTTATCCTGAGATTTCCTTAAAATATATCCCCAAACTACAAAATTCAGATCTGTATTTAAAATACTATTTCTTACAGTGGAATACCTTTTGGTGCAATTAGAGTATTTACTGCATGCTACCAGAAATCCCTGTGTAGGAAAGATGTTGTTCTGCTTGTTCTGTTGGGAAGAATAGATTTCTCTCCTTTTTCTTCAATAAACAAAGAAAACTGTCACCCTGCCATGAAGTGTGCTTCTGCATTTCCCCAAAAAAGAGCTGTTTTTTCCTTCCACTGGATGTTCAAAATGTTCCACTGAAATGTTCAAAATAGTGCTGTTTGTGAGTTTGCAGTGTTGGGCAATGGAAAGGAACTTATATATTAATTTCTTATAGCTTTACTGCGGGCATGAAACAAGGCAAAAATGAAGTACTTGGAATACAGATCTCAGCTAGCATTCTGTTCCTTTATGTATCCATTTATCCACTTTCTTGCAAGAATTTTGTATCCTAGCGTGATTGAAAACCCTGCTCAGAGTTTGAGTACCTATAGGTTTTATGACACTGTCAAATAGAGTTCAGGCTTTACTGAGAGCACCAGGTCTCAGAAGGGTTCCTAGGAGATGTGCAGCATCTCCTTGAATGCATCATGGTGTTGGTATTTTTACATGCTTTGCTATTACCAGTTCATGAAGAAAAAGAGCTGCACAGTAATGTGATCTGATTTAAAATACTAATAATCTGAACGATTCAACTCTTTTCCCGTACAGGGACAGAATGCTGATGTTCGAAGAGCTGTCTGATATCTTCTCAGATCATGACAATTATTTGACAAGTAGGGAGCTGCTAATGAAGGTGAGAATTAGCTTGAGTTGCTAATCGCAAAGGTTTGTAATCTCAAAGCTGAAGTTAGCCACTGTTCCAGCCAGCTGCCAAAGCTCATCTCTTCCTGAGCTACTGTATGCAGTACTTCAGGGAAGATTGGTCAGTAGCTTGTAAGTTTGGGGTTTTCTGCTCGGGTGAGAAGTGATTTCATTGTCTCTGAAATAACGCTATACCGGCATTAGCCTGTTGAACTTGGATACCCACAAACAGCAGGCTGCAGCTGCGCAGATCCTGTATTGATTTGTTCACAATAAAGTGGGTCAGGGCTGTCATCACTCTCGGAGCCCCCCAGACTGAATGTCAGGCTGCTGTGGTTCAGTGGTGGGTTATGCTCCCTTGGGCACAGCAATGTCTAGCTCAAGGACACCTGTGTGTGCCACATCGTACCTCTGGATAGCACTGGAGCCAGAACCAGAGGTAACAGGTGCTGCACAGTGTAATTTTATTGAGATGAGCTACAAATTAGCATGTTGGCTTTGTAGTGCTCTGTACAGAGAGACAAACTGCTAGCTTATGCACCCTCTGAGCAGTTCTGGAAAGGCTCAAATTTGCACTGATGAGTAGAAAACAGCTCCAAACAACTCAACTGGGTTGCACCACTGTAGTGCCTTTTACTTCACTGGAACAATGCCACTGAGTAGTTATACTAAGATGTTTATCCAACTATCCCATACCTTTCTTGGAACTAGAAAAGAGGGCTGGGAATCTCGAAGGAACAGGCTTCCTGCTCTGTGTGTGGCCAGATGGCCAACAAAGCAGGCTCTGTCTGAAACAGTGTGACTTGTATGCTATCCTGGGCAAACCCCAACAAGCTCAGGAGCTTGAAAGGAGTGAGAAATAATAGCAAGGAAAGGTTACATTGTCTGGAAACTAGGGAATGCATCAGTGGCAAAGTTTTATTTTTACATAAAAAATTTCTATAAACCAGTTAACTAGTTTACTTTTTGGCAGTTCTATCCAGTCTATTTGGCATTTGTGTCTTACCCCGTTGCCTTGATATCTGAAACACTGTATTTTGCTCAGGAATGGTGGGCGAGCGCATTCAAACCTGTCAGTCTGTTGTTTATCATCCACTTATGATCGACCTATAGCTCAATTTAAAAAATGTGCATTTGGAACAGCTTATAGAACTAAATGTTAAAAAGAGAGAATAACAGCCCAATCCAAGCCCAGACCTTCTGACTCCCACCAAGTCACTCTCTTCAGCTGCTGTAAGTAGATTTGCCAAACATTTTGAAAGCAGAGGAGGAAAATTCCAAGGAATCAGCTCGCACCCCTCTCCTAGTTCTCATCTTGGATCAATTTATAATGATTGGAGGATTAATGTCCACTGTATCCTTAAAGTCTTTGTTTTGTTTCATTATAAATAGTCTCTGCAGGGAAGCTGTATTTGATCTTGCCTATCCAACCTGCAAATTAAAGTGCAGAGCAGACAAAGCACCATATGAAATGGGTTGTCCGACACAGAGGGAGAGCTCTGTTCTCTTCTCCCCAAACAACGTCTCTGCTGCGAGCTGCAGCTGCTTCTGGGCCTGCCTGCCATTTGCTGCTGCTAGAGAATCTCATCTACCTGTCAGTATCTTCAGGACATTGATATTCCTTCTTCATTTGCTTCTGTTTTTCAGCTGAGGAAGGAAAGGCAGAGTTTAATTGATCTGTTCATTAACTGTGACTGAGAGAAGTAAGCATAATGAGAGGCTCTTTACAAGTGCAGGCTGTTGTTTTTTGCAAGCTTAAAAAGACATTGATGATTCATGCGACATCTATCTGGCCACTGGAAAAAAATAACAGTAACTTGCAGCATCCCATATGGATCCAGGGAAATAAAGGGTGCAGATCTATTGTGAAATAGCTCATCCATTCATAGGAATTGTGGAGATCAAAACCTATTACTTCCATTTCCGGCATGTTTTTGGATTAGTCAATAAGCAACAGAGGTTAGTTGCTGGATCTCTGTGTTGCGGCATAAGAAAAACAACAAAGCATTACATAAGACAGAGATGTTTACTTGTAGCAGTCCTGATTAGGAAATTAAACAGAAATCTTGAGCTTGAGTGTCAGGATGGAGTTCAGAGAAGCATCTGGACAACTGAAGTATACCTAAGCTTCTCTGATTTAAACTCTTAGGAGGTTTGCAATAGCATTTAGATTTGGTCAGAGTAGAAGTATTTTGCAGAAAAGTTCCCCTATGGTCATCCTGTGGGATTTTTCCAAGATTCCCAAGCAGTGCTTGAGACCCAGAAAATCATCACATGCACATATACACACATTTACTTGCATAGCAAATAGTTTTGCTAATCTAGCTTGCCTGGTTAAATGTATTTCCAATTATTTTGCATGAATGTAGTTGCCAGCTTACCACTTTGCTCCTTCATTAATCGTCTTTTACTTCCCTTACAGGAAGGAACATCCAAATTTGCAAATCTGGACAGCAGTGTGAAAGAAAATCAGAAAAGAACTCAGAGGCGACTTCAACTTCAAAAAGATATGGTGCGTCTGGTGTCCCTTTCCTCCCGTTTCTGAACTGGTAATGTGATTATTAGGTGATATGAGAGAAGCAAAATCTAGATAGATATGAGAGAAGCAAAAATCTAAATATATGAAAAGCAAAATCGAGAAAGAAAATCTAGAAAATTTAAGAAAACAAGTGGGCACTAGGTAATGTTTTTGAATATGCCTTCTGTTGTGCAAAACAATTGCTAAAACATCAGTACTATTGACTAACTGAGACTAAGCAAGTGAACTGAAAAGTTTAGACTGAAAACGCAGTCAAAATGTTTGTCCCTGTAGATATATGCCCAAAGCTGTATTTCCCTTATGCCATGGATCATAGTAAGCAAGTAATACATACTATGTTGTGTGTGTGAGGTGTGAGCAGGTGGACAACCTGCTCAGCCTGGTGGCAGAGCTCAAGGAGGAGGTGGAGAGGTTGAGGGCCATCAGGGAGTGAGAGTGGGAGATAGACTGTCGGAGCAACTCCCTGCAAGGCTTGAAGGAAAGGCACCAGAGTGAGACACCTCAAATGGGGGTGGACCCCCTGACCTGTCGGGCAGAGGCAGGGGACCTAGGAGAGGAGGAGGAATGGAAACAGGTCCCTGCTCGACATCGCAGGCAACCCCCATCCCTACTGGCCCCACCTTCCCAGGTGCCCTTAAGCAACAGGTTTGAGGCCCTGGAGCTTGAGAGATGGGTGGGTGAGGATGAGGTGAAAAGTCCACCCAGGAGGATGCCTAGGGTGAGGAAGTCAACTCCACACCTCAGGAGTGCCTCCACCAGGACAGGAAGAAGGGTGATTGTTGTGGGTGACTCCCTTCTCAGGGGAACAGAGGGACCTATTTGTTGGCCTGACCCTACCCGTAGGGAAGTCTGCTGCCTCGGTGGGGCCAGGGTCAGGGACGCTGCCAGAAAGCTTCTGAGTCTGGTTAGCCTCTCTGACTATTGTCCTCTTTTGATAGTCCAGGCTGGCAGAGATGATATTGAAGAGAGAAGCCTGAAGGCTATCAAATGGGACTTCAGGGGACTGGAACAATTAGTAGATGGAGTGGGAGTACAGGTCATGCTTTCTTCCATCCCTACAGTGGCAGGGAGGGGTACAGAGAGGACATGGAATGCTCACCTGATAAACACATGGCTCAGAGGCTGCTGCCAACACAGAAATTTTGTTTTTTTTTGACCACGGTGCACTTTACTCTGCACCTGGCCTGCTAACTGCAGATGGGTCCCACCTGTCTCTAAGGGGAAAACAGACAGTAGTGCAGGAGCTGGCAGGGCTCATTGAAAGGGCTTTAAACTAGGTAAAAAGGGGGATGGGGCTGAAACAAGGTTTGTTAGAGCTGTGCCAGGGGTAACAATGTCAGGGTTTGGGGAGCAGACAATGGCCCAGCTGAAGTGCATCTACACTAATGCACGCAGCATGGGTAACAAACAGGAGGAGCTGGAAGCCATTGTCCGGCAGGCAGGCTATGACTTGGTTGCCATCACTGAAACATGGTGGGACCACTGCAGTGCTGCAATGTCTGACTACAGGCTCTTCAGAACGGACAGGCAGCACAGAAGGGGTGCTCTCTCTATATCAGAGAGAGTTTTGATGTTGTGGAACTCGAGACTGAGTCTGGGAATGATAAGGTTGAGTCCCTATGGGTTAGGATCAGCGGGAAGGCCAACAAGGCAAGCATCCTGGTGAGGGTCTGTTACACACCGCCAAACCAGGATGAGGAGACGGATGAGGAATTCTACAGGCAGCTGGCAAAAATTGTGAAATCATCAGCTCTTGTCCTGGTGGGGGACTTCAACTTCCTAAACTCCAAAATTTCAGGATTTGTTGGATATATGTGGGTGCCACAGTATGTTCCCTGGCACTAAGCTTCTCCTGTTCCCTGACAGGGGATAAATGGGTGCTACTCCTGTCCCGCTTGCATTTGTTTCACATCCAAACCAGCTGTTCAGGACAGATGCTGAGCCAAGGGTTGGCTTAGTTTCAGGTCTCCCTGAGATTTACTAACCTTGTCATAAAAAAGAGTAACAAATGATTGATGAATATAAACATGTACTCATCACTTTCAACTGTCTTGTTTCTCTCCTACAAGCCTTTCAACTACTCCTGTTATCCTTTAGAGAGTAACAAGGGGGAAAGCTACAGATTTCATTTAGTAAAAGATGTACTGTAAATAATGGAATCCTTGCGATAAAGAGAATCAGCTCTGGCTAGAGCAGAAATCTCGTTTACTTTTAAACAGACTCAGGAAGCTTCTGATATGATAGCTTGAAAATTATATGGACTTTGTATTACAGAGATTGCTTTGTAAAATCTGGTTTCCAGTCTGCTGGTGAAAATGGCTTTTGTCTCAAAGTTGGCAAAGATTTTAAAGGACAGGGAAGAGAAATCTGGGATAGGGAGGCAAAACTGCTGAATATGATTTTTTATTTGTCTTTTAGTTTGACTGGAAAAAATACAGATTCTTTTGGATGGTAGGAACAAGCATTCCCTTCACAACTGTAGAAACAGCCTGAACGCTACAATTGGTAGTAGACTAGAAAGTTAAAATGTGAATGCTAAGTAAATAAAATGCAGGGAATGGCAGGGAAAGAAGTTAGTTTTTCTTGGACAAAAAGAATCTGTCACTCCATGTGACTGGACTGTCATATGCTAAAGCAACATCATTAAAAACCCAAACCCATTGGATGAAGCAAAAAGAGAAACCCTACATACAAGCTAGCCAGGACCATTCCCTGTCCCTCTCTCATGTAGCAGGTAACTGAGGAATGCTTCCACCAGTGCTCAGTACTCCTTCTGCAAGTTGGGTTTCCTCGTGATCATTAAAAATCAATGTATGGTGACAATATTGCAATAGAAAGGCACTAATGAGAGCATCCTGCTTCTCATAAGGATTTCATTTAAATTCTAAGTTTGATACCAAGGGAATTACAATGAAAGAAAACTTCATTTATATAAGACCACTGTTTTGTTAAGCAAACTACCTTTATTTCTTTTTTTTTTTTTTTAATACAGTAATATTCTAGCATTCTAATTGTTAACATTTCTCAGTCAATCCAACATTGCTCTGATCATTTCCAGGGAGTAATGCAAGGCACAGTGCCTTACCTGGGTACCTTTCTCACTGATCTCACCATGCTGGACACAGCCCTTCAGGACTATATTGAGGTATTTTGGGGCAATTTTTACTGCATGTATTTGTGTATCTTCTACAGTGCTGTCTGCATGTGTTCCTGTATCTTTTACTGTGTTCTTGTGTGTTTCTCAAAACTGGAAGAATCTGGTTCCAAAAAGAGGAGGGAATATGCATTTTTATTAGCACTGTGAACCGTGCGTGAATTTAAGAATGCCATTTATTTCAACAGACAAGCTCAGCATTGCATTTTGTCTTATCAACTTAGAAAGAAAATTTGAAGAAAGAAGGAAGGTGGCATTCCATTATTCTATTTTATTTTTCTAAAACAAGGTTTTAGGTATAAAAATGTCTGTGAAGAATTGGTAAAGCATACAGAATCACAACTTCGGTACTTTGGAGGGATTGCTGAAGTGTTTCAGTATTTACTCAGAGGTATTTGAGCCCTAAAGTGGTTAAAGACTTCTCATTTCTCTTTAGCTGAACAAGCAGGGGGACACCAACTGAGCACAGGAAGGAAAAAAGGATTGCAAGGGAGTCTGGTCATTTAACTGAGGATGGGCCCAATTTTCAAGTGTTTGTTTCAAAGGTTTTTAGACACCTTTGAAAACTGGGCCCCAATTAACACAGATACTTGAGGAGCCATGTTGCAGGCACTCAGCCTTCATTTTGCTGGTGCTGATAGTTATGATAGGAATGAGCAAATACACTTCAGTCTGAGCTGGTAACTGTTGATGATTTGTTTGTAGTTTGTTTTGCAAACTGCAGTAAGGCAGGCCTGAGTAGAGCTGCTATATATCCATTTTCTTTCTGGCACTTTCCCATTTGTCTATGCTTTGTGTTGAGCTGGTGTTCCTCAAGCCTGCTGGAACACTGCTAAACTTACAGTATAGGCAAAAGCCCAGTTTGTTTTTTGCATGCATTTTAGGCCATGAGAACAGATATTGTTTGGAGACTCATATATATATGAGTGCTGTGGTTTTTACCTGATTGGAAAACAGGTATTTTTAGAAGGTCCTTCCTCAGGGCAGGTCTGTGCTTTATGTTAGTGTAGCTACTTCATCCTGTTTGTGATTAAATTCAGCTGAGCACGTGCTCTTCTACTCTGATCCCTTCTCTTTGCTTCCAACAGGGTGGCCTGATTAATTTTGAGAAGAGACGAAGGGTAAGTTGAATGTTCTGTGATTTTTAGTTTACTGATGCCCTCATCTAGAGAATTCTTCTGGTGAGGCCTGTTGTCTTTGCTCAGGTATATACAACAGCTACCAATTTCAATGTAAGTTATTGTATGTGAGGAAAGAATAGATCCCTGAAATGCTGTGAGCCCACACCAGGCTGTGACAGGTGGTGCAGAAAGAGAACCTTGTTTTCAGATGTGCACAGTAAAAGGAAGAGCTGCAGGCCACTTCCATGGTTTTACATCTGGGGCATACACATTCCCTCAGTTTGATGTTTATGGGATTATGTTCTATGTGTATGCCTACGCCCTATGTGTCTCGTAGCATGAGACCTTTGCTTTTCAGACAATACAGTTTGTAAAAATCTTCTGTTTACTGCAATAAACTGTTTTGTAGGTAAAAGGCTGCAGAGAGTGAACTAGGTGCATGGGACTGGGAAATGCATGGTATTAGTCTTTTCTTTCAGCCTGATCCCTGTTGGTCAGATACAAGTAATGCTATGTAGGAGCAGAGGTACTAGGGTCACATCTGTCTGAATAAAGTTGTGCCAAATCTCCGTTCTGGGGCCTGAAAGCAGACTTGGATTTGGCTATGATGGAGTTATTTCCTTCCTTAAAGGATTCCCAGATCTATAGACCACTTCTTGGACTTGTCTTTTATGTATGACTGCACAGCTCAGGATATCAATGATGAGATACATGAGCTTCTCTTTGGTCATCAGTTCAGCTTCGTACAAACCAGCAGCAAAGCTGCCCTCTGAACCATGCTGAGTGCTCAGCTCCATTGCTGTATCCCAATCCTATAATCCACTCTGACATGAAAAGTTTTTAAGAATTATTTTGGCAAAGTGTGTGTACAAATGGAGTTACATGAGTGACGTTCCATTCGCACACATCAAGGGTAGCATTTTGTCTTTACCTGGTGCAAGTGTGTGTTCTCAAGTTCAAAGCCAAGGAGAGTCGGACTTGACTTTCATCACAGGCACCCTAACTCTTATCCCTGCTCC
Organism: Aythya marila; assembly: GCF_965140915.1. NCBI lineage: Eukaryota > Metazoa > Chordata > Aves > Anseriformes > Anatidae > Aythya > Aythya marila. The sequence goes on along the minus strand of NC_139049.1, from coordinate 16,289,852 downwards.
CTGGCTGAGAACCACCCAAGTACAGAGCTCTTCTCTCAGCCCTGGTCCAGCCAGTGCAGGCCTGATACGAGCAGGTGGGGTAATTTGAAGAACTTGTGACCTGTGCTACCCTTGCTCCTGGAGGACAAACTGCAGTGCTGCTGTTTGGCCTGTTTGCACTGATGCTGCACTTGGGTTAGTACTTGGGAAAAGCTCAGTGGTGAAGTATGATTCCTTGTGTTTGTCTTCTAATTTGTGTGTCTTTGATAAAATGTTCATATTTCAATGCATGTTAAGGATGCTGGGGGGGAAAAAAAAGGCAGATTTCATTGTTTGTAAACTGATTGTTGAAATAGTTACTTAGCTGAAACTGAACCTGAGCTCATACTAAGTTTCTCCTGGATCTGTTGTTGCATGTGTTTAGTATATGAATGAGTCTGTTTTTATCTTGTTTTCTAAATAGCATTCTCATTTGTTTATTTTGTAGGAATTTGAAGTAATTGCCCAAATTAAGCTCTTGCAATCTGCATGTAACAGTTATTGCATGACACCAGACCAAAAATTCATACAGTGGTTCAGGAGACAGCAGCTTTTAACCGAGGAGGAGAGGTAAGGTTTCCAATCCAGCTGGTGAAGCAGGCTTTTCTTACCCCATGTCCACCCGGATGAGTTACGTCAGTTTTTAGATATCCTCTTACAGGAACTTAAATATACTACTGCTCCCAAATAGTGGAAATACGGAAAATACATCTGCTGGCTGCTAAACAGTTGTAGAAAACCTGTCCAACACTTAGCAGGGTTTAGTTTTGAGACTGGAAATGTGGTTTCTGACTTTGAAATATGAGAGTCTGTTGTGTCTGGCCTGTCTGTACACCCAGATGCACACTCAGAAGATGATCCCAAGGGATGTTGAGATGCAGTCCCCAGGCGCTGGGCTGGTGGATGCAGATAGATAGCAGGTAGCCACAGCAACACAGACCTCACTGGGCACTCACCAGAGACATGGATAATGGATCCTGGGCATTTGGGCTTGCTTTTGCAGTCCTGCCAGTTCTGTGCTATTGCACACACTGCTAGATGAACGTAATACAACTTATTTACAGCATTTTAATATCTCCATTAGATATTTGAATACCACGCTGCTGCACTGTCTTAGAGAATAAGCACAGTCTTACGCATACTGTATTGTACTAAGAGTTATGGTCAAAAAACAGGTCAGCTTGTCCTAGATTCATGTTAAATATTTGTTTGTTTGTTTGGAAGTTTTGTTTTTGTGTTTTGTGTTGTGTGTTTTTTTTTTTAATAAAGTGGTGAAAGTCACTCAAAAAAGTAGTTTTTTAGTCTTTAAAACTATTTTTAAAGGATTGAAATAACCCCTTTACTGTGGTAAAATGTGGACAGAGCTATGTTCTTCTTTGTGGTGTTGCAACCTTCTGTGAAGTGGAAATAACTGAAGACTTCTCAAATTTCTTGAATATTGCTACTTTGACATACATAACTAATGGTATTAGCTGTAAAAATTAACCCAGTGGCCTCTGTTCTGCAGTTACAGCCTTTCATGTGAGATTGAAGCAGCTGTTGACACCAGCACCACGTCACCAAAACCTCGGAAAAGCATGGTGAAGAGGCTCAGCCTGTGAGTATGACTGGGCTAGTGGCTTTGGTGTGTTAATACAAACCAGAATAAATTAAACAAGCAGTACTCATTTCACCAGCTGAAATACCTGGTCACTGCATCACTTTGAGGAGACACCATCAGCTATAAACTTATAGTTCTGTCTGAAGTTGTGCTTTTCTATTGTTATAACTAATCATAAGGCTTATTAATGATGAAAGAGATTAGAAACAAGACTTTTTTTTAAAGTGTCAAAAGAAGGAACAGTTTTAGTGGTGGATTATAAATTCAGTATCTATTGTGTAATAAATTCCCTGAATGCAGAAGCAAAACAGAGTAAATGAGGATAAAGTTTGGCCTATCATTAGTCTGATTTACTACACACATGCAAAAACTTCTTGCAGGATTTTAATGTGATAATTAAAGTTGGCAAAAAGGCATTGATAATAGAAACAATCAGCCTAACTGCCTTCAGGTTACAGAAGGAAATAATCATAGGGCCATGGTCCAATTTAGTCTAATACCTTAAAGATTCAGACAGGAGGTGGGTAAAGAACAGGGGCAGGCAGCTAAGCAGACACAGGAAACAACAGACTAGCAGGAATTCAGGGAAAGCTACAGGCAACGAAAGCAGAGATCAAGAGCCAAAGGAAAAATACCTTAAAAGAGAGAATTTTGAACCTGATGTGAGAGGAGATATGAAGAGACTCCCATGTATCAGTGGCATCATCAAAATGAGGGAGAAAATGAATTTAAGAGCACTTGGTTCTTGTACCTGGCTTCCTCATTAGAATGAGCAGCCATTCATTTCAGAGTAGCACTACTGCAGGTTAGGCTCTGAAAGAAAAAAGATTTTTCAATCAAGAGTTTTGTGTTCTGATCTGCAAAACAATAAAAATGAAACATGGCAGCTGTTTGGAAAGTGTTTTGTTTAGTCCATGCAAGTAGGTTGTGATAAGACCATGAGTTTTGAAAGCAGTGCCTCAACTCTCAGTGGCCTTGCACAAGTCTCTCTTTTGGTGCATGCCTAAATTGTGCGTAACAATCATCACTGTTGAGTAGGCTCTCATTTCTGACTGTGTGTCAGGGCTCTAATATTTTAATTTACCGTGCTATCAACTTTGCACTGTGCAGTCTTTGTCTAAAGAACTGTTTCATCTGCAGTCTGAATGTATTTTGCAAATAAATACTGCAGAAAAGACTGCCATAATTTATCCTGGAACGACCAAGTGACACTACTCTAAATTGTTTTAAATAATTAACTGCTTGCTGACATAATATCCAAGTCACCTTGTTTCTCTGCCTTATATATTATACAAACTTGTTTCCTTTGACACTCCTTTAAAATTACTTGACCCGCATTTAGAAATGAGTTTCGGAGAGGGAGAGCCTGTAATTTACACTTTCCTGTGATCTCCTCATTGTGTACATGTCTGTTTAGACTCTTAGAGAGAAACTGGTATCTGTGGCACCTTAATTGAGGGAAAAAAATTTGCAGCAGAGATGAACCTGTCTTTTGAAGACCTTTCCCCACTGTATGGCCTACATTACCTGTCACACGCATTTTCACTTACTTGCAGCGACTGAGCATGTCTGGAGCTGACCTGTGTCAGAGGAACAGGGCTGTGACGGCAGCATGCACAAGTCAGTAAGGCAGAGCAAGCTGCCAAGCCTCTTAACTAGGTTTGTAAATGTACGATTTACAATCAATCATTTTCTGGCAAGTGAGTCCAAAATATAAAAAGACTGAAAAGAAGCCTCACTTACGATATTACGGCATTAGCTCTGCTTTTGGTCCTGCAGCTGGAACTTATGGCCAAGAAAGTATTGTGTTAAACAAACTCTCTTGACAAATCATATAAACAATGTAGAGGAAATGAAAACAATAGGCCACTCAAGACAGAAAAACAAAATGGTACAAAAGATTGTGAACCAAAGGACAGCTGTGCTCAACCCAGCTCTGTTCCACTTCTACTCACTGACTGTTATGCTTTGTCTTCTATACTAGACTGTTCTTAGGATCCGAGGTGATCACCAATAGTACACCCACCAAAGAGCAACCCAAGTCTACTCCAAGTGGGAGCTCTGGTGAAAGCATGGACTCGGTCAGTGTTTCATCGTGTGAGTCCAATCACTCCGAGTCTGAGGAAGCTTGCATCACACCCATAGACACTCCTGATGAGCCTCAGAAAAAGGTACAGTCCGGGACTCATTGCTGGCATAAATTACACCAAGACAGACTGTCCATACTGCGGGGAGGAACTAGATGTTTTCCCAGGCCTGTTAGTCCTGACTAGCGTGTTGCTTTCAGTGAGAAGAGAGAGTCTAAAAATAAATGTGTAAAAATGGAAGCAGTCCAGTCAGTTTTTGTATAATCCCTTTTGTGTTGCCAGGATACAAGGCAGATTACAGTTTTCCTTCCCTAAAACCATATTTTTTTATGGTGCCTGACGATGTTTTTTTTGTTTTAGATGAGGCCCTGGAAGAGCATGAGGTTAATTTTTCTCTTAGTCCCCCACCACACTGTTTGAGAGGGATGGGGGCAGACTAGCAGCATTTCTAACTTGGAGCAAATTATAAAGGCAGAAAAACAGCAGACAGGATCTGATGGAGGTGATCCACAACAAGGTCTTTCCTACCAGCAGACACTTCCTTTTTTGTACAAAAATGCTTTGAAGACCTTTTTAGGGATATTTTGGTAAGGATGTTGTATATTGGTATATTGGGTTTTAGCTGATGGATATTTTAAATTAAATTGCACTTAATGTTCTTAAACCAAATGGAAGTTGAGGTTCCAGACATTGGCATACACCTAAACTATTCAAACAGTTTAGCTGATTAGTTGTTACAGTGGATTTGATGAGCAAGTTGGAGAGGCAGCAGGTCCTGTCAGCAGGTTTTGAGCAAGGCAGATGAAGGGAAAGGTGAAACCCTGAGCAGTAAGGGAAAAAGGAGTCAGAAAGAATATTCAAAAAACAGTGGTGGTGGGAAGAGGGGACAGGGAGGTGGGACAGTGTTTCATACCAATTTTGAGTCCAGTTCCCCATGTAAAGGCTGGGACCTGCTGCAAAGTAGTGGTGGCACGGCACTCTGCTCTTCCCACATCTGTCCCCAGCTGTGAGCCCAAAACTTCATTTCATTCGTTGTTTCTGCTGCCACCTCCTGGCCTGCTCTTCCTGAGAGCGGTGGGAAAGCAAGCAGCACACAGTGTCCAGTACATAAACCTGGAAGCAGGTTTGCATTAAAACAGTAAAATTAATCAAGTTAATTTTTTGGAGGTGTTGAATACCCCTGCCAGCCTGGAAAAAGTGCAGATCACTGAGGTTCTGTACGCACCTCCTGCTTTCTCAGCTTCTTCCTCTAGAATGACGCCCTGCACACATGCAAAATGTAAAGTTTCAGTGTTTTTTCTTTCTTTCTGTTGTACAGCTCTCAGAATCCTCCTCTTCCTGTTCTTCCATCCACTCCATGGACACGTCTTCCTCAGGGGTGTCATCTTTAACCAACGTAATTTCATCCCCTCCCTTCTTGTCCTCCAACCCCAAGATCCACAAGCGCTCTATCTCTGTGACATCCATTACCTCAACAGTACTGCCTCCTGTTTACAACCAGCAGAACGAAGATACGTGCATCATCCGAATCAGTGTGGAAGACAACAATGGCAATATGTACAAGAGCATCATGGTGAGCAGTGTGGAACAGCAAACTACTCTTATCATTAGTGAAGTTTTTCATTCTGGGTGATTGCTAAAACACAAAGTGTTTTTTTTTTGTTTGTTTGTTTTGAAAACACCTGTTTGCTGAGCCAGCTAATCAGAACTGTCTTGAAAGTAAAAATGACAAATGTTAAAAATCAAAGTATGTCGAGCATGGTATAAGCAAGAGGTTTGAATATATAGTATTGTGGTACTTTCTAATCTTTAAATTAGGGCTCTTTCTGGCCCAGGATGCCCCTCTGCCCCTATTGACTGACACCTTCACTACTCCCTGCTGTGAGAGGGAGGCAATGCTGCATGCAGTTGTAAGGAGTGGCTGAAAGGCTGCAGCTGTGGGCACAAAATGCACCAGTTCCCACCTTTCCCTTGATGCGGTTCCACAGATGGACACCGGCAGGGCCAGGCCAAGAGCAGAGAGACTGCAGGGCCTGGGGTGATGTGACTTGCCCACTACTGATCTCTCCAGGCTGCCAAGCAAAAAACAAAACAAAACAAAACAAAACTTTTTTTTTCCACATTCAGCTATTTCACAATTTTAGTGGCTTGACCTCTCCAAATGGCAAAGAGCAGTTCCCTGGGGGCCTGACACATTCTGCCACCAAGAGACAAATCTTACCTTTCTGGAGCAAGCCAGAAAGTCTGCTCTGCACACAATGCACCTCCACAGCAGACAGTACACTAAGTTACAAGGCCAAAATTCTCTGCAGAATGTCAGAGAAGGTATTTACCACATGACACTCCAGATTAATTGATGTCTGCAAACAACAGATGGGACAGTTATTTATGTGGAAGTTTATGGCTGGTAAGAAAAAAAAAACATCTCAGAGCGGTTGCTCAGAGGAGCAGCCACTGATTTAGTGCTGTGTCTGCCAGTACATTATCTGTCTCCTTGAATTAGAAAAAAACACCACCACCAAACGTCACACATATCATGTCTTAGTATCTACTCCTTCACTACTGATCCAGTGTAATTTATCAGTTCCCTAAAATCTTTTGCAAGACCAAGTGGGCTACAAAAGGACAGGCCTTTAGTAATCATTAAATCATTCTATAATAAGCAAGTAAGCAGAATTTCTCATTACAAATCTATTTTTCCAGCTAACTAGCCAAGACAAAACTCCTGCTGTCATCCAGAGAGCTATGTTGAAGCACAACCTGGAATCTGATGCAGCTGAGGAGTATGAGCTCGTACAGGTCATCTCCGAGGATAAAGGTAGGGAAGCAGAACTCTGGTGCTGCTTGAAAAATTATGCTTCATTTTGAAGGAAGGGGTGAAATGTGAAGCAACTGTGGAAATGCCACAGACGTGTTATTATAGCTGCCAGTGAGAATAAACCCCAGATAACTGATGTGTGGAGGTGGTTTAGCACAGCCCGTGTCAGCACACCACTTGCTACAGGCAGCCCTCTGTGTGTGTGCCGCGATGGCAGTGCGCCCTATGGAAGCGCAGCTGCTCGCACTGCAGGCAGCCCAGGGCCCTGTGGCACTGGCTGGCCCTGCAAGCAGGTAGTTTTTGGCACAGCCTCCTCTGGGAGTGGCTGCCAGGGCCTCTGTCCAGCTGGACTTGGTCTGGGCCTGGCCTCCGTCTCTTGTCCTCCATAACTCTTCACCTGCCTTTCTTGTGGGACAGCTGAAGAGGGGCAGCAATATAAGGAGAGGGGGCAGCACTGCCCCAGATGTCAGTGTGCGCATCTACTCACCGGCTTCCCTTTCTTTCCTGCCTTTTCTCCTGCAGTTTGCACACCACACCTTCACACGCGCTCTTGTCCCTTTTTTGCAGAGCTGGTGATACCAGACAGCGCCAACGTGTTCTACGCCATGAACAGCCAGGTGAACTTCGATTTCATCCTGCGGAAAAAAGCTTCAGTCGATGAGCAGGTGAAAATGAGGAGTCGGTCAAGCCTGACCCTCCCCAGAACTGCCAAACGGGGGTGCTGGAGTAACAGGAACAGCAAAATTACGCTCTGAGGGGGAGCAAGGCCACACCAAGGCGAACTGAATGAGGACTGTACCTTTGCTACCATCCAGTATTACAGAATTGCAGCAGATGAATGTGTCAGTATTCAACTTTGAAAATGTTTGAGACAAATGCAAAGTGAGCGTTTGGTAGACCTACAGCCAGAAATGTGCCTCCCCTGGAGCTGGACAGACTTGGATTTACGAGACAGTCCAGACTAAGAATTTTGTTTTGTTTTGCACATTAGTCTAGGAAGGTGAGAGCCCCATTTAGAGGGGAAAACAGGACTGCAACATTTGTCTTCAGAACACCACATATGCCTAACTTTTCTTGTGAAAAAACATTTTTGTTTTGCCAGTATTACAAAGAACAAGAATGCCTAAATTTATTTTTATAAAACTGGAGAAGAAAAGCCACAATGCAGTTCTGCCAGAACCAAGCAGGAGATCCCGGCCAGCCTCCAGCTGCCTGAGGGGAGCCCTGGTTTGCGGAATGTGTGGGGGAACTGGGTGCCACCAGCCACTGCTGCCTCCGGAGGCATTTGCATTCATGAAAAAGTAACATGGGTATGTCCCCAAAACACTCATCTCTGGAGAAGGAAGAAGTAACTGCAAGTGTGCATATTGCTGTCACACTGCTGGCACCCTTCTTTTTTGCACTTGTTCAAAGCCAGAAAATTACCCCCTTTTTATTTTTTTTTCCCCAAAGAACATTAAGAGAATGGACCGCACTTGCTTGCAGATGAATGTCATGATTTGTTAATGACCAAGGCAACAAACACTACATGTATGGATCTGGGGCTTGTCATAATGCCACTACAGTGCGGTTTTCCTTTTGCTTTGCTAACCCCTCCAACAGAACCTGATGCCTTTTGCATGTACTTTGAACTGACTGATGTACCTCTTTGTAATGTGCAATCACTTCGGGAGCAAAATTTTGCCTGCATTAATCCAAGTGTCATTCCACGAGAGGCAACTACAACCCTTTTATTTTAAAAGTGGATATTGAGAGGAAATAGCCAGGTTTTTAGCATTACCCCAACCAAACAGAGATTTTATATAGTTGTAGCATTATTATGCATAATCTCCAGCCACCTCTCTTGCTCTTTATATACATCTATTAAATGGATTTCCTGACATGGTACATTCTTTCAGCTGGAATAAAGAATTTAAGCATCTACTCTCTGTGAAACTTTAAGTAACATCTTTCTAGACTCTCTTCCCAGAACACAGGCTTCCTTGAAAGGACAGAGGTTTGATTTTAAAAAGCCATAATTGAGACATTGGATTGTAAACAGCCCTCACAGAACAGACTGTCTTTGAGATACATTAGCATTAGTTAAAATAAACTCAAATACTGAATTTTACACATGCCTAAGGCTTTTTTTCCACCAGTTCTGTAGCTGCCATTTTCAAAACTGGGCTCAGATTACTTTAACAATCAGTGATAAACTCACGATACAAGCAGCAGTGGGTTGTGCTATGTTCTCCACTACACAAAGATGTGACTACGTGATTGTGACCTCTAGGCACAAGTAGCACTGTACAGGCATAGCCTGAGTAGTTCAAAAACTCAAACTATTTCTGGTGAGAGAGTGAATTTATAACTGAGCCTTAACATTTGCTCAGTTAGCACAATTTTACAACAGAAATTGTTTTTCTTCACATTATTGTGTAAGCGTGCATTGATGTCTGTACTGTATCCTTTGTAAATTACAGCGTTGCTAACTCTGAGGGTGCATGCCCATATTATGCTGAAAATGATTTTTAAATGACAGCCCCCTGCCCAAAAAAAAGGTTATATATTTTTTAAAAAATTAACTGCTTATCTATAATCTTTATACAGTAAGTATATAAACATTTTTTCACTAATAGTTGTCTGAAGTTAATCTACTTTCTTATATTTTGACTCCTGCATTTAAAACTTTTTTTTTTAATGTTTCACACCACCTTCCATCACTGTCCCATCTTTAACATAATCACATTTATTGTTTTAACTGTTCTCAGCTTCCTCCAGCTCCCACAACCCATCTGCCATTCACGACCTAGAAAGAGAGGGTTTCAGCTTGTTCTTACCTTTAGATGTAACTTTTTAGCTACAATCTTCCTGCAGTGTTGTTCCACTTTTTGACATCCCCCTAAGCAGCAGTTCTGTATTGTCTGAGACCGCCACCAGGATCACAGTAGTGCTTTAAAAAAAAATAATCTTACAATGACAGCTTCCGAGTCACCTCTCTCTCACCCGCATTGCCCACTGAGTGGCAGCAGCTGCACATGAGCCCTCCATGGTCACACTGCAGGAATGCAAGGAACTTGCTGAGGGCCAGAGGTAAATGTTAGCAAAGCAAAAGCCTTCCCAGCACATCCACCACAAACACACCAATCTGTTGCTTTCTATGGAATATTTTATACTGTTTCCTGAGCTTTCTGTTTAATGTTTCTGTTGCAACTAACTGGGGAACATTGACTACACACAAATTTTACTTTTTCATGACCACATTCTCTTTTGGGTCACTGAATGATTTCTGCAGCAAGCTACTAAAAAAAAAAGAAAAAAAAATGTTTTGACTGGTCCATCTTGGCCCCTTTTTCACCACCATGCCATGTTTTCTCCTGGCCTCACAACCCTTTGCTGTTGCCGCCTGCACAACAGTACAAAAAGGGGGTGTTTGTATCACAGCTGCTTTGCCTCTTACCCTCCTGGCTCTCCTGCAGCTGACCTGCCATTCTCATCGGGCAGGATGTGTAAAACTACCGGCAGCCATCTGCCACAGGCTATGAGGTGCGGAAGTCCTTTGTCACTGAAGAGCCACCCACATGTTGCAAAGCAAAGGCAAAAGAAGGAATACTCCCAATTTATGCTGTACTTCTTTCTTTTTCTCTTTAAACTACCTAGGGGTGGGGGGAAAGGGGAGATGGATGCAGGGTTAGGAACCAACAGCAAAGCCTGTTTGGCTTCCTTCAGGATAAACACAATATATTTGTGAACTACGAATTTCGTATCGCCCTATTTTTCACTATAAACAGCACTTCTTAAACAAAAGCAAAGACAGAGTTGTTAGGTTATAAGCTGTCTTACTGCAGATAATCATTTTTAGGGCCTGTCATTGTAACCTTTTTTTGCAAACAAGCTGCTTTTTTCAGCTGTCATGCTACTTGTTCTTTGTCAAACTTGTTTCTAGCTTCCTCTGCTCTGTCACCAGCCTCAGCACAGTAGGTACTTGCTGGGTGGTTTTCATCCGCTGGCGCCTCCTGGGGCTTAGCACAGATGTTCCACAGCAGAGCAAAAACCTGATGTGAGGAAGGGAGAGAAGGAAAAAAAAAAAATCCTTCCTTGCTTCCCCAAGCTGCCTGGCAAATTCCTGCCACTTAAGTTCTGCTAACAGAAACCCAGTTGCAAGCTGCATAATGGGCATACAGACAACAGGGGCTGTGCTCTCCTCACCCTGCAACTTCATGTGCTGAATCCCAAGCCTGACCACATCTGCCTGCCTGCGCTGAGCCAGGCCTCCCAAGCGCAGGGCTGCAGCACAAGGTACCCCCTTGCCCATGCAAGACACAGCAGGGACACCCCTTTCACGCTTGCACTGCGCCCCAGTGTCCTGCACTGCCCACAGCAAACTAGGGTCTCAGCCAGACAGGAGGCTGCTTCAAGCTGGCTCCTGCTTCCACTCGTTTTGAAGCTCATGACATTAGGCAAAAAACTAAGTACGTGAAAAGTGGAAAAACAGCAGAAGCGTTTCAAGTGGCTCCTGTGTCTCCAAAACACAGCTCATTCTGAGTAGGGCAAAGCCTGAGCACCACCTGCCAAGGAACTGAGGCAAGGAAAAACAGCACTTGTCATAGCAGGCAGAACCACTGCCATCTACCACATCTGGCATGTACATGTAGAAATAAAAAATTGTGCATGTACACACGCACGCAGGGGTCTATATGTGAAATAATAATGAGCGAGACTGAGGCCAGGTCTGCTCTAAACTGTATGCATTCACTTCATTCATTCATTATAATTTTCATTCTTAATTTGTTTCACTCCCCCTCAAAAACACCAAACTCCTGTACACGCACTTACAGAGTCAACTAAAAGAAAATACACACAAGAAATACAAAAACAAACCCAACCCAGCTGTCGTTTTTCAATAAACTGCTACCGCTCGGCTCCAGGAAATCAAAACTAAATAAAACTAAGCTTACCTGAGCTTCCAAAGCACCTCCGCTAGCAGCACTGCTTCCAGACAGCACACGCCATGCTTCCAGCTTGGTCGCCGAGAGGCAGCCATGCCCTGGCGGCCATGCAGCACCCACCGCTGAGCAGAGGCAGCCTCACCCAGTCGCACGGCCTCAACCTCTGCACATCAGCGGGGCTCGCTGTGGAGCACCCGGTGCTCCAACACAAAAGGCTGTATTGGTGATGCAGAGAGATTGATTTATTATTATTATTATTATTATTATTATTATTATTATTATTATTATTATTATTATTTATCATTTGAATGAGCTACAGTAAGGTTAAAGAAAGCAGCGGGACCCAACCTCCATCTTTTAGTCCATGATACATTTCCTGCCTGGCCAGTGCAGCAGTGGCTTCACTAGCTGCCTGCTTGTGCAGGCCTCCCTCAGACAAAACTCCCCCTCACTATGGGCTACAGGATCAAGCCCCCACGGAGGCAAGAAACCATCCTCTCCCCCAACACACAGTGATGCTCCTGCTGCAAGGCCCTGAGCCTGGCACCCAGGGAAGGGGCAGAAGGAAAGCGCGCTGCCAGGCCCTGCTGTCCACCCACCCTCGGGCCCAGCAGGACCTCAGCCCAGCAAGCGGGTCTGGGAGCTGGGATGCTGCACATGCCCCCATATTCAGCCCTCTCCAGCCCCCACCACGAAGCAGAGAGTACCGTGAGCAGCACAAGGTGTGTTTTCAGCCAAGATGTTTGTGGAGGAACTGCTTCAATATAATCATGAAAGGGCAGGAGAAGAAGGGCTGGCCAAAGCAGTGCTCACACAGGTACGTCATTCCCATGGCTAGGGGAAGTCAGGCCTTGCTCAGACACAGATGGGTCCAACACTGACCAGAAAAGCACACGAGGCTGGAGGAGACACGCAGCATAACTCTAACAAACCTCTGAGGCAGCCACACTGTTAGATTAGGGAAACGCCTTGGTCTTGATGCCACTCACCCATCCCACACTGGCTCACCCCCACTGTTCTGCCAGTCTCAGGTATGCACGCACGTTGGTTAGCAAGGCTGCAGGCCCACAGGGAGTGACACCAAGCTGGGGCCCTGCTTCTCTCGTGCATCCTTCCCAACACAGCTCCAGCAGCTACCCAGCTCTCAAACAGCACCACCAAAGCCTGAAGGAATCAGTCCCAGTCCACAGGGAAGCACAATATAACTGAAAAGCTTCACAACACCGTACTCTTACACATCGCGGCACGTGACAATACGCTGGATGCTCACCAGCGCAGGTATCTACTTCTGAAGGCCACATTAAGCTTCTTACCAAAGTCTCTGGGATCGCCATGGTCAACAACGCTTGAAATGGGTCAGCACTGCTGCTGGTAAAGCAAGGAAGAGGCAGGAGGGCTTGTCAAAGAGGAATAGTCCAGGCTGTGCACAGTGGCACATGGCAGATCTACCCTCCGTACTCACCATGTCACAGGGCCACCTGCTCCATCCTGAACAGCAGCAGGAACATGGCTTCAAGGCAATAGCTGCAGTACAAACAAATGGCCAACAACTCCGTGGTACAGTAACATAGCTGAAAACACTCTTGACTCCACTAGCTTGGGCTTCAATGTCTTCCCAGAGCCAGAGTAGGCTTGTTGGAAAATACTTCACTTCAACACAGCTGCGCGTGAGCCAGCCCAGAGGCGGAGAACTGGCCTCCCCAGCTGGGGCCGGCTCCCACCCAATGAAGAGTACACACAGCTGCTTGTCTTGCACCAGGTTCTATGTATTATCAGACCCGCTGACAGGTAATAATAACATATCTTCTTTAGCCGAAAGCACAATTTTGATCAGTAATTATTAAAACAAACAACAATAAAAAACACACAACCACACATACTCAACTGTACGGATTAGCCAGCAGGCGAGTCTCCAGGTTGTTAGTGCAGGAGAACATTACCCCCTGCAACAAGAGCCTGCAGGTTGAGACCTGTGCCAGCTAAACCTAAGCAGTGTAGTCCACAATCACCTGGCCTCTAAGAAACCTTTAATAAAAACAAAAACAAAAAAACAAAAAAACAACAACATCCCACTCTGCTGACATGCTAGCCAATGACAAGTCAGTTTGCTCCTCACTTGAAAAAATATCAAGACAAGTTGCCTCTCCGTCCTGTAACACAATTCTATCAAGGCTGTTGAGAACGGTACAGTTGACAGCACTGACATTTTGGTCAGTCGTTCTATTAGGATAGCATAAGAAGTTTGTAACCAGAACTGTAAAAATCAAATTTCCTAGAAGTCCTATGCTTGGTTTTGTGGCCTACTTAAACAGGCCTGCAAAAAGGTTGTCAGGCTTTCTTTTCCTGAAGGAATAAATTGAGGCAGGGAGAAAGCAAGGCATGTTCCCTTCAGATAGTGCAGAGAAAAACAGATGGGGCAACCACCACTTTATCTGCTAGTTTCCAAGATTCTAGACATGCCAAGATATTAGTTCCAGACTGGCAGACCTACTGGGATGGGATCTAGGAAGTCTTTAAATTTAGATGGGAGCCAGAAATGTTATTCTGCAGAAGCACGATGAAGGAGAAGACACCACACTGGAGCACCGCTCCAGTGCATCAAAAATTTTTGGAAACCCTTTGACAGGGATCCCTTTGAAAAACAAAACCAAATAACCTGAACACTTGCCTGCAGTTTCTCTCAGCAAACAGGGTTACAAAAGCCTACAAACCTACAAGAAGTAACAGTTACACAGCAGCCCAGTTACAGCTATCCAGAAAGGTATTAACACTTGTACACCTCTATATATTAATCTTCATAAATACAGTATTCTACACAATGTACTGTAGAAAGACGTCATTCAAGGTTTTTGTTTTGTTTGTTTGTTTACAAAAGCTTGCAAAGGCTTTTGTTCAGATCTCTGCCTTTTTTCAGCCAGTTTGGAACACTTTTTCCTCCTTCCTCTCCCCGCAGTCCTGGAAAAGCAGCCTGGTAAGCTGTAACACAACCAGGTCCAACCACCCTGCTTTGCCATTCCAGGTAGCAGGAAGGAGACCACATGAACAGCTGCTCTACAACTTTCAAGGGTGCAAAGCAGGTGTGAGGCAGGTTCAGCTGTCAACAGAGCCCAGGGGAAGCAGGCAGTCATAGCTCATCCCTGGAGGATGGCGTGTTGAGAGATGACTGAGGAGGCAGGGCATCCTTGTTCTGGGCATCGCTATGGATCTTGCCCTGCTGCCGGGACTTCCAGGAGTGTGTTCGGTCCCAGTCAGTTGACACGGTCTCATTGTCCCAGATCGTAGAGGTCTCTGTGTCGCTGAGGTAGCCTGGCTGCCCTGTGTAGTGAGTGGGGTAAACAAGCAGTGGTTCTGCTGAAAAGGCTTTCAAGTCTCTGGACTCATAGTATTCCATGTACTTTGCTCTAAATGGGGAAGAAAAATCATCAGAAACAGAGTGAATGTTCATCAGTGCCACTGGTTATAACTTTGAGATGCAAGTCAATCCACTGAGCAAACAGGTCCCAGGGCAGGGAGGTAGTTGCTGGGGTGGGTCTAAAGCAGGTCTGACACTCTACAGCCTTACAACCACAAACAACCTACACAAAGCCTCTCTTGCAGTCAAAGTCTCTCTCAGTCATATGTCTCAGAACCAGCCTGCAAGCCCTGCACTGGGTGGGCAAAATAACCCCTCTGCAGCAGGTCTGTTATCTCTTTTGACCTGCGTCAGCTCTGCTGCAAACAACCAAAAAGTACAAGGCTTAGCCCTGTTCCCGACCACCCAGGCTACAGAAGCGAGACACATCACCAACTGGTTTGAGATTACCCAGCAAGACCCAGCTCATGTCAAACTGAGCAACAAAGGCATCCTACTTACACAGGGTGCTTGTTGTACATGACCGGCAGAAACTCATCTACTGGCAGCATCTTGCTGAAAGGCTCAGCTCCAATTAGTTTCTGAGCACCTTGGAAAGAGATTGCATACCCCAGGGTCCAATAAGAGTAATCAGCTTCCACGAGGTTCATGACATTGGGAACTGCTTTCTCAGGCTGCTGCACCTGCATCCTTTTCCGTCCAATGTATCTGAAAGGGTGAAAAGAAAACAGAATTTTGAGCTGAAGTGAATCTGAAACAAATACGACCACACAACTGTTTATTTTGACCAGGACAGGGCAAAGAATCAATCCAAGAAGTAATCCCTGCTCACAGATTTCTGTCCTGCATCACTGTCAGACTGGGTTGCTGTGGTTGTGCTAGTTGGTAGCTTGTGGTGCAACATCAGATGGAGGGTTTCTCCAGGGGCACCGCATTACTGGTGCTCAGCCTGAAGGATATTTTCAGGCCTGTTCTCACTGACTCTTGCAGTCTCTCCCAGCTGAGCTGTGAATTTGAGAGTGAATTTGAAAGACTCTCTGAGTCTTTCATAGCTGTGCCTTAACCCAGTCGGCAGCACAGCTGTGAAAGACTCAGAGAGTTAGGGTGCCACTGCCCAAACCCCAGGACAGGGCTGTGGCAGCTCCTCTGTCCCAGCAGCATCTCCAGACTGCCCACAGAGGGCAGTGACAGTACCCATTACAGTTTGGTCACTCCAGCCTGCCCCAGGAGGCAAATCTCTCCTAATGGGAAGAGCCCACTGAGAAGCAACTCTGGCTGGCACTAACCCGCATCTCTACCACGACACAGTATGTGCGCCCAGGAGTTCCCAGGTGGCTGAGGGCCAGTTACTTACATAAGCTCCCAATCTAGCTGTGCTTCTTCAATGTCATCCATCAACTTCATGAGCTTCCTTTTAAACTGATGCTCAAAGCGCACATCATCCTCGATAACAAGCGTCTTCTCCAGTTCTCTGTTCACCACCTGAAACAAGAGGGTACTGAAGTGATCACAGCAACCCATTTGGGCCACTCCTTGCACCCTGAAATTGCTGGGGCCATCTTGACCTGGCAGTACCTTCTAGACCATGCCGGCAGGGAGGCACGAGAACTACTCGCAAATTCATAGCTCAGCCAGGAGAGACTGCAAGAGCCAGTGAAAACAGGCCTGAAAATATCCTTCAGGCTGAGCACCAGTAACATGGTGCCCCTAGAGAAACCCTCCATCTGATGTTGCACCACAAGCTACCAACTAGCACAACCAGAGCCACCACCTCCTGCTGCCCGGGAAGGGGGACAATCCAGCATACCCTAAGTCTGACCCTGACCACTTAGAGAATATAGATGCAATGCATCCTGTGTACAAGCTCCCGTTATTATCTGACTGTTGGTGATTTGAAAGTCTCAAGCCCAAAAGCTCAGCCTGCTCGACTGAGGTCAAGGCAGGATGACTCCTGCTGGCCCTAGGCTTTTCAGATCAATACCCTGCCCTGTGGAGATGTGCTATATCTAAAACAGAGATGTGCGTGCAGAGGGTTGTCTCCTTATACATCCATATAGGACCCTGCACCAGTAGGTGCAATCCGCACTGTCAAATCTGGACAACCACTGCCACTCCCAATTCTTCTTTTATTATCAAGCCTTTCTTCCTGCCTCCACTACATCTCATTGACACAGCGCCCCCTGTTGATGTCAGGGCACGTAATTGCAGCATCTCTGACCAGTGCAGCCCAGTTTTCTCGCACATCACTCCCCAGATGACCAGGGACAGCCAAAAGACACACCTTTTACTACCCAAAGAAGATTCTCCTAGCTCAAGTAACAGAGGTCCCTGCTGGTAAGAATAATTGTAACACATCAACTTGAAAAAGCCAATCAGCAGTCATTGGAACTTGCTTCAGCACAAATATAGAAGCAAAGACAACAACAACAACGACAACAACAAAAAAGAGAGGAGTTTTTTAGTATCATTTGTTCTTCAAAACCTTCCAGCCTTTCTCCTAAACAAATTTGCTTCAAGCATGCTATTGGATGGTCTGCAATTTGCATTTTGGTCTGTATTTTGATAAAATTCTTCAAAGCTGTTGGCAAATAGAATACAGAGAAGGGAAAGCTGAGCACTGTATTCAAGAAAAACTTTGTATATGATCCTCTATAAACTGAGGAAAACATTTCCATGCTATGCTTCCAGAAACCTATACCATATTTGATGCTCTGCCTTACGACTAGCTGTGTACTTTCCTATTATGTCTGCCCACAGTGCTGTCCTGCAGCAACCCTGAGCACCCAAAAACTTCTTACCTCCTTCCAGATGTAATAGTGACTAAGGAAGCAGCCGATCTCTCCCCTGGTTAGTGGCCTGGAGGAATATGGGTCACGGTAACCCGGAAGCATATCAATGCTGAGAGCTTTGAGCTGACTCGTGTTCAGTGCTCTGGGAAAGAGAGTATCTATCACCATTAAAAAAAAAAAAAAAGTCAATTACAAGTCAGACACAGAAGCAGCACAGGAAATGCTGCTGATGTTCAGGGAAAAGCCATTTGTCGAGGAATTATTGTATTTGTTTTGCTCAAAAACCTGAAGAAAAAAAAAATCTTAATTTACATTTCTAAATCTAACTGAACACTGGAAATGTCTGAAGACAAATGTCTACAGAAAGCTGCAGCCTTCCAGCAGCATTCCCCTTCAAGCATGCCTACCGCCATGAATACCTTCACCCCAGCCACCCTTACTTTCTGTGACCTGACTGCTTTGAGACTACCAGTGCTGAAGCTGAAATCAGACAAGTCACAACCACTTTTGCTTACAGACTGTTTCCCTAATACACTGTGTTAGAGAAATCCACAAGGCAGAGCACGTCCTGAGGACAGACAAGTCATACCCTTAATGTTGCCAGTAACTTCTTGTGGGACCATTTACTTGTTAGTTGCTTGGCTTAGAATATTTTTCTAAGAGGTCTAGATGGGTACCCAAGACTCAAGGCCAGTAGATGGTATGTCGGTTCCTAACTGCACCTGAACCACACTGTTCTGGTTCTCTCATGTAAAATGACTGAGGTCAAGAGAAGGAAGAAATAGCAGAACTGCCCCACTTAGACCAGTAGACCCGTGAATAAAAAGTGACATTCACCTCCCCCCTCAGCCCACCCTTCCTCACCAGAAGGAAGGTCAGGGTATCTGAGGAGATGGTGCAAAGCACTTAAGCACAATCCACGTTTTGCAAACTTCAGCAACCCCAGCTGAAACTCACTTTCCATCCACAGCCTCCACTATCTTGACTGCAATCTCCTGTTCATAGAGAGTCCGCAGCATCCGATCCCGCCTGTCTTTCCGACGCTTCAGATTGATCATGAAAATCTAGGTTGAAGAGAAAGGCATCAGCATCCGGGTATGGGAGGGAGTAAGAACAGGAAGTCCTGATCCACTCTTTTCTAGCAGCCCCATAAGAAAAGCAGACGTTATTAAAATACAGGTGTGTTTTCATTTGAGATTGTTTAGAATTTGTCAAAAAATAGGTTTGGTTTTGAGCTGAAAGGTTAGAGGCTTGTTCTTTGTCCAACAACTTCCATTTATGAAACAAGTGAAAGTTGGTCTTCAATGATGAATAAAGATGAGAGAAGGACAGCTAGAGCCAAGCCTTTATTTTCCACAGATAAAGGATGTTTTGATTTTTATTAAATACAAAAAAAAATTTTGTTTGCCAGCTCCAGTTCAAGAAGAATGTTGACCCACATGTCTCTCCACGAAGATGCAATTGCCCATATTTAGGATTATCAGTGGGGTCACTATAGAAGTACAAAGACACAGTAAAGAGAACATTTTTGTAATTACTTCAGGCATTGAAAATGCTGTTATCCTTGCCAGAGTAGAAAGCCTAGCAAAAAGCCAAGACCTGGAACAGAGATGTCTGGGTAGAGCTCAGTCCAAGCCTGGAAGAAACAGACTCCTTGGTGAAGGGCTGAAGACTGAAGCCTCACTTGCAGGTAAACTGCAGAGGGTCAGGGATATTTTTCAGTCACAGACAGACAAGTACAATTGAAGCCTTGTAGGTTGTGGAGCAAAACCTCATCCCAGTAAGAAACAGATCAAATTCCAGCCCAGTACAAATGCAAAAATAATAAATTGGATAAATAAAGTGCAGCCACAAAGGACAACATGGAAAAAACCTATGCCAGCTGTGTTCTAAACACAGCACTCAAACACACATAGCCAAATCAAGTTCAGACTTTACTATACAAGTCATATAAACAGATGTAGCAAAACAAGCATGAAAACAAAGGCTCCCCTGATCACCACAGCTCCCTCAGTCACGGTGCCACTGCAACCCTGGCAGCTGTATACACAAGGGGGTTATGGCTCTGTGAAAAACATGGACACTAGCTAATCACTAGCACAGCAGATCCCTCTCCAGCCCTCTCCCCTCAATGCCTACTCTCTCCACATTGAGAGAAAGAGATGTGAGAGGAATTTCTGCAAGGTCTTGGGGTGCTACCAGCATCAGCAATGATCTTTCTAGATATTTTTTACTTAAGCAGAAAAATGTGGCAATCAAACAGGACAGGGGGACAGCTGCCACAGTAAGGTGGCCACATGAGTGATCTTCATCTCTCAAGGACATACCCAGCTTGGGCTAGAGCCTTGCTCAAGGCCTGTCTCCCTCAGCTGCTCTGGGCTCTATAATGTGTTTCTCAGGTTACAGAAATCATTCTCCTCCGTCACTTCAGAGCAGGAGAGCTTTCCTAAAGGACCATTTTTTATCACAGAATGAAGGGACTGCCAAGCTGCTCTGTAGAGTCAGATTTAGAAGAAAAGGGAAAAGAAATGAATAATTGGGAAAGAACTAATTGTGTGAAGAGATAATATATTCCAAGAGAAACATCTGGAAGCTCAGCTACCTGGAGAACCCAAGCCCTCTGAGTAATGAATGGGAAGACAAGGACAGCAAATTAAGATTCTTACTTCATCAAATCCCATCTTGTCAGGGTGCTTTGGAGGAACAGAGACATACTGAGAAGGTTCAATGGGAGGACGATCAACTGTAAGAGAGGAGAAATCCCAACCATCACCTTGATGCACGC
This sequence comes from Aythya marila, assembly GCF_965140915.1. Classification (NCBI taxonomy): domain Eukaryota; kingdom Metazoa; phylum Chordata; class Aves; order Anseriformes; family Anatidae; genus Aythya; species Aythya marila. Next base: position 16,269,475 of record NC_139049.1, on the reverse strand, counting down.
GCTTAGTTGATATAATGTATCTGCATATGTCTTCATCACTGGGCCTAAAGCCCCGGGAGCTGGGATGTGCAGTCAGGGCAGCAGTGGGTGCAGCAAAAAGCATCCACACTGCACAGCAGAAGGGAGCACCTATGTGCCAAACAGACCTCATGATAAAGATGAGGTTCTGCAGCATCCTTTCCCCATTAAAGATGCAATTTTGCAATTGATGGGGAAGTTGAGGGGTTTTGTGAACAGAGTTGACTCAGCCATGATTACACCTCTATGTAGAAAAGCTGTGGAAATTGGAAAACGTGTATATCAAAACTGTGTGATAACAGTAAGGATGCAAATTCTCCCAGACTCGCAAGGGGAAGACCTGGGAACTGGCAGCAGAGCTCTACCATCATTAACTGGGGAGCTCCATCACAGCAGAGCACAGCAACTTACTCATAGCTTCAATTAACGTGTGCACAAAGTTCTCAGCTTCTTCTTGCAGCATCTGATGTGATTTCAGGGGCATGGGAAGGAAACCATAGTGCTCACGGTTGCAGATGTACATCTGAATTCCTGAGGGTCACAGAAAAACAGAAAATAAAGTCAGGTCTTTTGTCAGCAGATTTCACTGCTCTGTTGATATATAGCCATAATCAAACTTATACCTGGACTTCAATCTCAAGAGGTTCTTCTTCATCAGCAAACAATTCAAAAACATTCTGCACCTGGGATGGGGCAGCCCCAGCTGTACGTACAGATAGGGGATGCGAGGCAGGAGAGCAGCCCTACAGAAAGGGATCTGGGGTTTCTGGTCGGTGTCGAGCTGATCATGAGCCAGCAGTGGGCCCTGGCAGCCAAAGGGCCGACTGTGCCCTGGAGTGCCTCAGGCACGGCCCTGCCATCTGGCTGAGGGAGGGGTGCTCTGCTCTGCTCTGCCTGGGGCAGCCTCACCTCAAGCACTGGGTGCAGCTTTGGGCGCCACAACATAACAAACACATGGAGCTATTAGTGTCCAAAGGAGGGCTATGAAGATGGTGAAGGGTCTAGAGGGGAAGACGTGTGAGGGGCGGCTGAGGCCCCTTGGTTTGTTCAGCCCAAAGTAGAGCAGGCTGAGGGGAGGCCTCATGGCGGCCTGCAGCTCCCTCACGAGGGGAGCGGAGGGGCAGGCGCTGAGCTCTGCTCTCTGGGGACAGCGACAGGACCCGAGGGAACAGCATGGAGCTGGGACAGGGGAGGGTCAGGCTGGGAGTTAGGGAAAGGTTCTGCACCCAGAGGGCAGTCAGGCACTGGGACAGGCTCCCCAGGGCAGTGGTCATGGCACTGAGCCTGCTGGAGTTCAAAGAGTGTTTGGACAATGCTCTCAGACACAGGGTCTGTTTTTTGGGTGGTCCTGCATGGAGCCAGGAGTTGGACTCAACAACCCTTATGTGTCCCTTCCAACTCGGGATATTTCATGAGTCAATAAAAATCACTGTGCCATTTTCTGTTGTACCGGATAACAGCAACTGGCCTCTCCTATGTAAACAATTTCTACTTGCTCCCTAACAGCAAGGGCTTTTAACTGCAATCAGTTTTCTCCTAGGAGAGACTGGGAACCCACATCTTAGACCAGAGAAAGGGTCTCCTCTGGCTGTCGCCTTCACAGTATAAAAGCAGTTCTACAGCAGAGGGCAGAACTGGCCTTTAGCAACAGCAGTGACTGATAAACTCTGTAGGGCTACTGTAGAAAATTGGAGAGTACCACAGAAACCCCCATTCCCAAAACTACAACTGCACTGCTCACACCTGGTACCTCACCTAACTCAATTGCCTCACAGACCCAGAGCCAGAAGCAGAGTACTGGAACAGGCTTTCAACCTCTGAGCAAGCCAGCCTCAAGTGATAAAATGGCTGGCACAGAAGTCAAATGGGCTTCCGACTACAGATGTGCTAACGGAGAAGCAGCAGCGAACACATGGCATGGAGCCTCTCTCCCTGTACAGATCCAGGGCTCAGCAACAGCCTCCAAACAAGGAGTGCAAAAATAGGTCTCAAAGACAGGGAAAACATGCAGGCCTCAAAGCTCAGGATGGAGGCATTTCCACTCATGAGTGGGCAAGACTCCCCGTTGAAACACAGGAGGGCTGCATTTGTTAGAAACCTGCACAGGGTGAAGGGGCTCAGGTGAAAGGGAAGTAGTCCTATTGGACACCCCATCCCTCTGTGGTGAGAGGAGGCCCTGCCTGGAGTCATACAGGATGAAGTTGCAAAGCCCAAGCCCAAGGTATCAGTATAGCTACAGGGTTTGTTACTAGGTTAGCAAGGATTTCAGTCTGAGCTTTGCATTCAAATATCTTCCTGCTTCTGCTTGCTTTGGCTAGAATATAAAACCAAGATACTTTCACCTGTGTTGGCGAAGAACTTTGAGGAATGTGTTTGATAACCATCTTGGAAATGTCAAGTCTGCCACAATAGTACTCTCCTCTCCAGAAATACTTTTTAAAGTGGCCTGAAGATGAGAGGAAAATCCTACAGAGAGGTTACAAGTGAGGAGGAAAGATACTTTCAAAAAAGTGATAATGTCACTTCCTTCTACTTGAAAGCTTTCACAAATGCTTGCTCAAGGAGCTGAATCTGAAGATATCCAACAAAGAGAGTGAAATCCAGATGATGACTGGTCACCAGTGGTGTTCCCCAGCTGTCAGTGTTGGGGCCCATCCTCTTTAATATCCTTATTGATGACTTGGATGAGGGAATTGAGTGCACCCTCAGTTAGTTTGCAGATGACGCCAGGTTGAGGGTTAAATGGTGATCTGCCAGAGGGTAGGAAGGCCCTGCAGAGGGACCTGGACAGGTTGGCTCAGTGGGCAGAGGTCAAGGGGATGAAGTTCAACATGGCTAAGTGCCAAGTCCTGCACTTTGGCCACAATAACCCTGTGCAGTGCTACAGGCTTGGAGCAGAGTGGCTGGAAAGCTGTGCACAGGAAAAGGATCTGGGGGTGCTGGTTCATGCTTGCCTGAACATGAGCCAGCTGTGTGCCCAGGTGGCCAAGAAGGCCAACAGCATCCTGTCTTGGATCAGGAATAGTGCAGCCAGGAGGACTATTGAGGCAATGGTCCCCCTGTACTCATCTCTGGTTGGGCCGCACCTTGAGTGCTGTGTTCAGGTTTGGGCCCTTCACTACAAGAAGGACATCGAGGCCCTGGAATGTGTCCAGAGAAGGGCCTGGAACACAAGTCCTGTGAGGAGCAGCTGAGGGAACTGGGGTTGTTTAGTCTGGGGAAGTGGAGGCTCAGGGGAGACCTCATTGCTCTCTACAAGTACCTGAAAGGAAGGTGTAGGGAGCTGGGGGTCGGCCTCTTCTCACAGTTATCTAGTGATTGGACTAGAGGGAATGGCCTCAAGTTGTGCCAGGGGAGGTTCAGGTTGGCAATGAGGAGACATTTCTTCTCAGAAAGAGCAGTCAGGCATTGGGACGGGTTGCCCAGGGAGGTGGTGGAGTCACCGTCCCTGGGGGTGTTTAAGGAAAGGTTGGACATGGTGCTGATGATCTTGGAGGTCTTTTCTAACCTTAGCGATTCTATGATTCTTAGAACAGAGCCCTTTGCAAGGGAGAGACACACTCACTGCTGAGCTTCTTCATCGGGAATGCCGCAGCAATGCATGATCAGAATTGAGCTCTGGCAAGGTCCTTTATTAATTAACCACCATCTTAAAGCTGCTAAAGTCCATTCAACTGGACAAACAGATTTAAAATAAATAAATAAATTCAAACCTGGAAGCTTTTCTGCATTTTTTTCCCTATTTAATGAAGCAAGCACAAAAACTCCCTTCTCTCTAGAAAATAAATGAAAAGCAGACACTACCTGGTGTGTTGATGCTTTCATGTATTGGTCCCCTTAATCCCTGGTATTTTTAGCAGAGCAGAACTGTCTGCATTACAACTCCAATGTTTACACCATTTTAAGTTCTGCAAGTAAATCGTTGGCTGCACTACTTGCCAAAACACATTCAGCTGTCAGCTGTAGTTTAGGTAAATGGCAGAATAAAAAAGTATGACCTGCTGACATTAATGGATTTGGCACTGATCTAATCAACTAATCTTATCTGGCTCACTGATCTCTGTTCTTATCTTCCGCTGGCTTAAACACAGTTAATCTGTGTAGACTCATACCAATATTTCTGTTCCTTCTGGGATAAAGGCTACTTCAAAATAGTAAAACTGCCTTAAAACAGGGAGCAGGACTCACTCTCCAGCTCTGTTTTTCTAATAAAAATAACTACTGCTACAAGGGACAGAAAAGCTACAGATACTTGTATTATCCTTTGTGAGGCAGTGACCAAACCCACAGCCATAGTCAGGCAACCTAAATTTCCCCCCCCACCCCTGTAACTGGACCTTCCTGCTGGATGGCTTTAGGTCTTCAGAGCCTGAGGCTGAAAGGAAGCTCAGGAGATATGGCTGACAAAATGCTATCTTGCAAGTGCAAGCAGCTCTACAGTGTCAACTCCCTCTGTTCTCGGCTGTGCCCCTCACACCTTTGCAGGAAGAAGAGAAAGATCTCTTATTCTCTCTTATTCTCAGTATGCAGGCCCATCACTCAACAAAACACCTTCACTGAGCTTTGTTGCAAGTCAGTAGTCCCATTAGGAGCCACGTCCTCTCAGCAAAAGTGAGACAGTCTCTCTGGAGCATCATGGAACAGCTGTGTCAAGCAATAGACTCACTGCTGAAAACTGCTGTTTTGATATGTGGTGTTAAGTGTAGTAGTTGGGCTGGACAAAACCCAACATCCCTGTGACTTTAGTCAAGTAAGTGAAATTCCTCCAAAGAGAAATTTGCCTCACAGTCCATACATTTTGCACATTTCTGAACTTGGATGTTATCCTTTTATCCAGGGTGCAAAACTCAGCCCAGGACAAAAGCCAACAGACTGACAGGCCAGAATGCCAAAGCACTGGCTTTCATGTCATGGGTCAGTACTGGAAAAAATTAAGATGTTCTAGAATCAAAGGAAAAAATGATGGGTTTGAATCCCTGAAATATTTCTTAAACAGCTGGAGCTACTGCAATGCAGTTACCACTCTCATTGGATGGTGCATCTCTGGGAAACCTGTCAGAGGGAACAAGTAGGGCAGGTAGATCTGAAGGAGCCCACTTTGCTATTCAGACTTCTCTGAAGCCAAGGTACTGAAGTCCTGACTCTCAAACAACTTTTCTCTTCTTTAAAGCCCCATGCTGTGATGAGGGAGAGGGCTGACAATACTATTTCACCTCAGCAAGCCAGCAAAACTAGTCATGAAGCTCCGGATCAAAGTGCATTTCACTGGTGCTGCTGAAGTTTCTTCATCCCCTTTTATCTTATAAAGTCTTAAACTTTTTCCGTCCAACACAACAGGGCAAAGAAAAATACAAATAGCTTTTAAAGACATAGGCTTTCCAGAAGCAACCCTCAGCTCTGGCACTGCTTCATATAGGCCTGCTGCTACCCAGGACATTGCTGGAAGCAGAATACTCATCAGATCCATTCTCCGAGAATAAATGGGACTTAACATTCTCACCACAAGTACAAGCAGCAGTAGCATCTTGCATTTTAGAGAGACATTTCCTCTGAGACACCTGGAGCTCTTTGCTAACACCAACAGCCATTCCTGAACAGGGATGAGGACACCAAGGTTGTGGCTTAGCCTAAAAGGACTTCTGTATTTCAGGTCCAGCTGACATCCTCCCACCATCAAAGACCCCAGTATCAGCCAGAGTGGTGCACATTCTCTCTCCACTGTGCTTCAAGGGTTTCAAGACAGCTCAGCACTTGACTGGTTCTCCTCATATACCGATGGAACAGTGCCAACTATGCGAAGATTTTACTGCTCACAAATCAGCTCTAACCCACCCTTGCCTGGCTATGATTTCCTCTCAACACAGCCTGAAAGTTGCACTGGCTTTGCTTTAAGACAAAAAATACAACAACTCATGTACAACTGCTGAGCTGCCATGAACCAAGGCCTCATGAGCACTTGGTAAGCAACTACGTTTTTTTGTTAATTTGTTTTCCACAATGACTGCTACATCTAAAGAGAGTCCAGGAGTCTCCTGAAGTGGTGACTTTAGATACCTTACGAACAGACTTCCACTTTCACAGCATTCACCTGTGTTCACTACTGCCTTGCTGCAACACAAATCAAGGACAGATGCCACATATTTAGACTCTGAAACGTTGTCGCCATCCCAAGAGTTACTCCCATGGCCTCTGAAACTAGCTGTGGCTTGACACTGCATCGCCAATCACTTGTTGGTTATCCTTGAGTAGATTCAAAAGAGCAAAGGAACAGGGTACAAACTCACCACTGAAGTCAACACATGGCTTTTAGCCTCTAAACTCCAAGCAGAGATCTGCATGTCTACTAGTGAACCCTCCCCAGCAAAGGTTCCAGACATACCTGCTTGGCGACTGGAGAAGGCAAAGACCATGATATCATCAAAGCTCCAGGTGTAGTCCTGGTGGGGCGGATAGAACATCAACTTGGTAGAGGCCTCTTTCCTCAAATCAATGAGGAATGTGGAATGAATCATTGGGACAGCAAAACAGCCTGTCCTCTTCCATTCCCGAATCAGGGGATAATCCAGGGTCCTTTTATAATAGCCCTGCAAACACAACGAGCAAGCTGCTTGTTACAAGAGATTTGTTTCATAGATGCTCCCTAGGAAAAGCTCTCACCCTACGCCCTCCCAGCAGGGATGAATCAGTGCCCAATTCTCAGACTTTGAAGTATACCCCATTTGAAAAGGGCTTAGTCAAGTATTTATAAACAATTCCCATCTCAGAAGGTAAAGCTTGACCCTGTGTTTTAGAAGTTAATGGAAATCCAAGCCTTTCCACTGCAAAATCACCTTGCAATAGAGCTTCAAACCCGTGACTATTCTACCCCAGCTCTCCAAAAACCTTTTTTTGCACTCAGACTCTCAGGTCTGATCTTGGAGGCTGCTGAGCATGTGTGGCATCCCCCATGTTCAACACACACAAAGGGCATTCACAGTCTCTCAAAATAGGACCTACAAATTATTTCTGACCATGACTTCAAAAAATATTTACTTGACTTCTGGGAAGACAACACCTGTGTCTCCATCAGCTGTGCAACAATCCCTGCTTGCTCCATCCCAAGGCAAACAGGTTTAATATCAATTCCTGAGCTCTCCCCACAGAGTCATTCTGGGGGAGGCACTTCAGTCAGCTCCTTTCTCTGTACCCACAAGCTCTGCTAGCCTTCCAGCCCGATGGGTGCATCACCCATAGTGTGCAGCTCACAGCTGGCTTTGCAGGTGCAATACCTCTAAAGCTATCAGTTTCGGAAATAAATACACAGAACTCCTTCAGAAAGAAAGTCCTAAGGCACCAATTAGACATCTGAACACAACTGACTGTTGAATCCAGAGTAGACACTGGTCTTTACAGAAATGATGAGTCACTAAAGTAAGTTGATGTTATTTCTACGTTACATTTTCCATGAGGATTCTAGAAACAGCAGCCAAGCAGATCTCTGCAAAACCACTTTACCCTAGTATTGTGTAGGAGAGTGGTGCATCTGTTTGTTTATGCATCTGTGGTCCCCTGTATCCCCTTCAAAAGCCTTCTGACCACATTGTGAGGACCAGATGTCTCAAATACAACCAGCCTGATTTGAAAATTGAGCAGGTACAGACCTTACTAGCATTCTCACCGAAGGAAGGGTTAAGACACTTAACCTTTAACAGACATTGGAGACTGTCCACTGGTAAAAGATTCTGGAAACTGACCTTTCTTCCTCCAATCACTCTCTACAGGGTTTTAGGGCTTTTTACTGATTGTAAATCATGTGTAATCAAGAAAGACTCCAACTTGTCAGCACTGTTGCTGTGCTTTCTTAAGGCTAGCTTCATGACAACTAAACATCAAGCTGTCCGGAGCTGGGTTTGGCTTGTTGTTGCTCAGTGCTGCAGGCCATGTTGCAGGGCGTGTTCCAGCTGTTATTCCCTCCCCAGCTCCCCAGGGAGAGCAAGGCTGAGAGAGAAGAGCAAAGATGTGGGACTACAAGCACAGAAACAAGCCAGCAGCAACTAAAAGAATAAGAATAAGAATGAAAGTGGGAACTTCCCTTTTCATCTGAGCAGCTTTTTTCTCCTCAAATTCTGGAAGATGCTTTTGCTGCTACTTTTTTCTTCTCTTTGCAGCTAATTCAATTAGCTAATGCTAATTGATGGAAAATTACTACTGAACAGGTAACACTGGGGGCCAGGGCTGAGGCTGGTGTACACAGGCAGGGATCCACTTCAGTCTGTGAAGCAAAGCTGATTTACGTATTGTACAAGCAATACAAGCAACCCATTTTCTGATTTACAGAACAGTTGCTCTGTTTTCACTTTGCTTGTAACACCAGAAACAATTATGTTTTACATCAGGTAACTGCAAGAGGGGAGTGTGCTTCATTCCATCAATAATGACAATTAGTATCCAGTTAGCTCTCCAGAATAAAGCAAGAGGGAAGGGAAGGTTAGGACTGTGGAGCCCCTCTGAAATACTCATATTCATATGCCCCAGGGATGTTGAAAGACATATCTGCAGCTCAGGCTTAAGCACATTTGTCTATTGTATTTACAATGAAAGAAAGACAAAATCTGGGGATGGAAGGAAAATGCAAATCCTGAAACTTTCCAGGGCAAACATGAGCAGAAAAAATTCTCGCTAGGTTAGGAGATACACAGATCCCATCTCCCCAAAACATAACAAAATATATGATGGCAGCTGACTGGAGAACAGATCAAAGAAATCATCTCGTTATTGAGGTTTACCTGTGGGCTGAGAGAAAAAAAAGCACTAACTACATTCCTTATCTCAGCTTCAATGTCTTGGAAGGCCCATCTAGAGCTTAGTCAAAAACATTGGAAATGAAAACAGTAGGGAAAAAAAAAAAGTTCAAATGACTGTGGTGATAGATCTGCCCCTTTGTATAACTGATTCTCTTACTAAAATCCTTTTATAAACAAGGTGACTGTACTGGGTTTGACTGAGATGCAGATTATTTTCTCCACAGAAGCCCATATGCTGCTATGTTTTAGACTGGTGACCAAACCAACATTGACAGTGCATCAATGCTGACAGTGCACCGACGTGTGCTTTGGAAAAAATCTCCCAGGGAGATTTTCCAAAGTTTATCCAGAATTGCTCAGGGACTGGCTGGGCACTGTTTTGCTGGTGGTGAGTTAATGTTTGTGCATCGTTTGTTTTATTTCCTTTGCCACTTATAAAACTGTCTGTATCTCAACCCATGTTTTATTCCCCTCACTTTTGCCCTTCCAGTTCTCTCCTCCATCCTGCCTTGAGGGGGAGTGACTGGAGGGGGACTTTCCTGCCAGCTGGAGTCAGCCCACCACAACGCTGCACAAACAAGTTACAGGTGACAGCTTCACCTCATTCTGTCTTTAAAGAAAGAATGCTATTTCTACTAACACATTTTTTATCTTATACTTCATGTAATGTAGTACATGTGACTTGAAAAGGTAACACAAAACTCTAAGCAATGCACTTCTGTCCTTTACATATGCACTTCAGCACATACACACTTCATTCAAGGCAAAGGGTGTTTGTCTACCACATAAATCTTGTTCACATGTGAGAAAAATAGCCTATATAAAACAGAGATCTGTAGTGAGAAAAGCATATTCCTCTCAGATTAGCATCAATATACAGGAAAGCTGGTCTAAAATTATGTACCAAGAATTTTAAGACCACGAATTTTAAGGCTATTATACAAACATATGGAACCACCTCAAATAAATATTGGTGTGATTGTGGGTATTGTGGCTTTTTTTTTTTTTTTTAACATCATTAGTGTGATTGTATCACATCCCCAGACTTTTGGTTAGGAATAACATCACTCAAATCAAGCTCAGCTTCCTCCAGATACAGCTTTTTAAAAGTGAGGAATCTCAGACGAGGAGGCAAACTTGTCTGCACACCCAATGCAGAACATGCATTGCTTTGCTCATACGTATATGTTAGAAAACAAAGCGTGAAAAACTGTTATAGACTGCAGCGTCCCCTCTACCTGTATTCCCAGACTCCCCATAAACGTACGGTCCTTTCCCAAAGATACGCACACCCAGGGTTTAGATCCCACCAGTGAGAGAGGTGCAAGCTTAGATGACTGTGTGACGCCACTATCCTCATGACATGCCTCATAGCAACAGCAGCTATTTTTCAGAAGAGGGAGCAGTCTGTATTACAAACACAGGTGGTAAAGTCTACAAAAGAGAAACTACGCCCACTGCTTCACAGACACAGCACAGGAGTCTCTGAAAGCACAGCTTACACTGTCACCTGTCACCATTCATGAGGTCACTTGCCTGGGGGGTGATGCCACACCAGAAGTTAGAATAGAGAGAGCGAGACTCGAGCATTGGTGCCACCAATGTCTTGTTCTCTGCTATCATCAGGTTCAGGGTTTGTGGGTTGGTCAGTAAGTTATCCGTATCAACAAACTAAAGAAGAGGGGAAGAGAAAAAGAAATTTGTTATTAGATGAAACAATATGCTTCCCATGACATTATCTCGGGAATTAGGTGACCAGAGACATGAGGTATCAGCAAGAACCACTGAGCTGGTGGTTTTGATACCACAGTATATGTCTGTTATAGGTGAACACAGGAGTAGCTGCCCCTGTGACAGAAATATGGGCTGGGGAAAGATGTGGAGCTTTCAGAGGACTCCACAGAACTACTCCACCAGAGAGCAAGGGAGATGCAAGGCCAAATAACAATGCTGAAAAGTCAGGTTGGTCTATTCTGTGAAGACGATCAGGAAGAACTCTTGAAAAAACAGGCCCCACACTCTCATCTTCTTCAGAGGCTGCAGAAACACCACTATTAACTGCTGCTGCAGTGACCAAAAGGCACACATCTTTCCACAGCTGTCCTGCTCATCTATTCCCCTTACATTTCACCAGAAGCAGGCAATGTTTCAGTCTGTGGGACTCTTTGCAGGTACTTACCCACCTCCCAGACTATATTCAATCCTGATAAAAACAGCTTAGCCAGAACCTCTAACCCTGTGGATAAAGCCTTTGGCTTACCCAGGGACTAGTCCCCCTAACTGCAAAGTCTTGCTCATCAGAACATGAAATGATACAATGCATCTCACTGCATAGAGCTTTTACTTTATGTGGAGAGGAAACCTTCAGACAGCCCCAAGTATCAGAGTGACTGACTACCTGAAAAGCTTTTGCCTGAGGACAGTTAATAAATCAAGCACTGTATTTACCAGGATGTAGTCTGACCACTTCTCTCGCGCCGCACGCAGGGCAGCCTGTCGGAGTTTCATCACATGGGTGAACCGGGAGCTTGGCCAATGCTTTGGCCCAATTTCTTCTGGGTAAGACCTAGCAAGGAAAGCAATCAAAAAAGTCTAGTTCCCCTGCTGCCTTCTGTGAAAAAGGAAAGCAGCATCAGAGTCACCTCAGGTAACTCTGGAGAGGTAAAAACAAAAACAAACAAAAAAAAAAGTGGTTCTGAGGGAAAAGGATTCCACGTTTCACACTGGCATGTGTACACAAGACAGCAGAAAACAGGTAGCATTACAGCATTTCCTGCTGACCAAGTGGCCACAAGCAAAATTGCACTGTCAAAACCAACAGTTTCTTCTGCAGCAGGCAGGCCCTCACCTGAGGAAAGCAGAGGTTACCCTCCTAAAATGAACTGAAGCTAATTTACCTCATCTGACCCTCTGGTAGAAAGTCCTCTGCTAGGCTTTAAGTCTATAAAGACAGCAGAATCAACACAGCTGAGGATGTGAATATGAAGAGCATTTTAGATTCCCCCAGGCTCTGTGTATTATTAGTAACTGTTAACACATTCTGGTAACACCTCTTAAACCAACAAACACCCAACACCCAAGCCCAGGGGCCCAGTCACGGGAACAAAGTTATGTGCATGTCTCTGTTTTCAGGATCAGATCTTTGCAACAGAGATGGTAGGAAACTTTGGGACAGATCCTTATGTGAGATATAATTCATGGCTGTGAAACAGTGCCAGCATAAGCCACTCAAGGAGCTAAGGATTTCAGAAATTTTTTTTACAGAACTTAAAAAGAAAAAAAAAAAAAAAGTTTGACAAGATTAGGAAACATCAATTGCAATGCAAGGATTAAAAATAAATAAATAAATCAATAAAACAACCAGTCCTGGTAGGTTTGCACAACGAATGTCACACCAACACACTAAAGACCTCAAAAGCATAAGCAAGCTTAAACCAAAGGGAAAGTATAATAAATAATATTATAAATAGAAGAAATAGAAAATAGAACAAGATGAAGGAACAGCTGATCTTAATAATAAAAACCTAAACATGTTTCTTCTACTTCAAAATCATGTATTTCAGTAGGTGTAGTCCTTAATTCCCTGAAAGAGGATTGTCTTTAAACCTAACAGTATATTTCAAAGGAATAATCCTGCAAATCATATGCAAAGGCATAATATGCTGAATTAAACATAGTTCCCTGGCTCAGAATTTATTGAGTATTTGATGCCAGGGACAGAACTTTCACAGAAACTATGGGAACAGGCTATGATTTCTCTGCTCCCTTGCAGATAAAGAATAGCAGTTTTTAATCCCTGTAGCTTTTGATGTGATTTTTTTACCATGCAAAGAGAGCAACTGCAGATGCTGTATAACTGAATGGAAAATGCTTTTTTCTCCAAAGTTCTGCATGAATTGCTTCACTGAAATCAAAGACCTTTTTATGTGTTCCACCAGAACACAGTTTCAATAGAACAGACCCCACCAAAAAGAAAAAAGGAAAAAAATAAAAATATATTAAAAAAAATACAAAATTTGATATATAGTTTGAACAGCTTCAGCCAGCCCCTCCCTGCAGTACTCACTGCGGGTCTTCCATTGGCCTCCACTCCACATCATGGTAGAGGTTCTGCACGTTCTTCAGCCACTCTCTAAGGATTGCTGTGGTGTTATCAGCATTGTGATCAGTGGCTGCCCTAGAAAAATAAAAAACACAAATACCACTGTTCATACAAGATTTAGGCATGAAGAGTAGTTAAATCCCTGAGTCTGCCTATTTGCAGTGGGCTAGGATGGTATGAGGAAGGTTATGCTCAAAACCTTTTCCCAGGTGGTAAATGAGTTGAACCAATGAGTAAATGAGCAAGAACCAATTTCTTACAAGCACATCCAGCTCCTGGTAAAACTCACTGCAGCTCCACAGATGTTAAGGCACACAGCAGAGCCCCACTCCCGCAAAAACACTCCCTTGATGAAGGCAACCTTGCACACCACTTCGCTTTCACTGGTCCCCTGCCTCCCTGGAACCCAGAAGCTTTGTCATTAAGCTGGCACAGGTCTGAACTCTGCTGTTAACGCCCACGTGCTGAACTCCCCTTGCTGACTGTCAGGATCACATCCCTTCAACTGCATTCAGTTCATCCTCTGGAATAGACAGGATGGCATCACATGATGAATGAATAGCCCATGGTGAGTCCCAACTTTGGAAGCCCCAGGATTTTACTCCGCATGCTGTACTGCCCCGCAAGTACACCACTTAAGCTGCACGGCATGCTCTGCTGCCTCCCACTCCAGGGATCACTCTCGTCAATGTGGAGGCTCTGCTGAAACACCATGAGGAGCCCCTGCTAAGACACACAGCTAGTGAGGAGAAGGAACGCCTTACCTGCTGCTCAGCAGCACAGGGAATGATGGCCTAGAAATCCATTTGCCTCCAGTCTGCAACCTGCCCAGCCCCTCACAGCTGTCCCCCGGATGGTCAAGCTGACACAGAGGTGGTGGGGAAAGGCAGGAATGCCTGATCTGATGTACAGCAGGATCAGGACCTTCACCCCTAGCTATAGCCAGCAAGCAGCAACACTGAGGCACAGAGAGATATCTCGCTTTCTTACTGAGACACAGAGGTCATGAGTTTGTACAAAACACCCGGAGGAGTTTTGTGCAGACACCATGTTAAAAGCCAGTAACAGCACTCCACCTCAAACTATGGGACAGGAGAAACCTGCCTGCTTACCCTCCAGCCTCTGCATCCTCCCAGAAATCAGCATCCAAAGGATGTTTTTCCTGAGGGGTTGGGTAGCACAGCTGCACAAACCAAACAGGATGCTCAGAGACACATCCCTAAGGGCTATTGCATGGAAAGGAGCCCTGGAAGCCACAGGCTCATCTCTGCCTGCGAGCCTCAGGTTTACAGGGGGGGCACGCCTAGTCACTTCCCAGCTGCCCCCTCCCAGTATGCGCTTCCCGGGGACTGGGACCTCTGCCACAGGACATCCAGCTACTCCCACGGGCACAGCCACTCCCACAGCAAACTCCCTTTAGCTGAAGGGCTGCTCATTTTTCCTGGCTGGGAGGCAGGAAAGCACAGCTCCATGGCAGGATACAGCCAGTGCAGCCACAGCTCTGCAAACTCCATGGGGAATTCACAGTCCCATTATATTCCTTTGGGAGTACAAATACTGGTTTAAAATCAAAAACACAACCAAGAACTCAGATTTAAAGCTTATTTATAATCAGAAGAACACAATAACTTAAGGACAGGAAGCTTATTTACTGAACATTGATTCCTGTTTATTAAAACAATAAATAAGGAAAGTTCAGCAACTGAATGGATGTTGGTTTCTTGCTCCTATCAACTGTTCTCACCTGAGGCTGGGTTCAGTTATAACTGTGGGATTTGCTTTTTACCAAAATCTTTAGACCCCACTGCAAATCTAGTTTTCATGGATGTTTAACCAGGTGAAAACTGCCAGTCACTGCTGACTGGGTAGAACAGACTACCCAAACTTGTCCCATGTATTGTATGGATTTCAGATCACTGACTCAGACCCCTGGCTGAGGACACTTGCTTGGGTGTCCCAGCCACTTCATTCATCTTATTCTGCTTTCCTTCCATACTCCAGCTGCACAGGCACTGAACAACAGCTCCAAAATTCCTCAGATGCCACAAAACTGAGAAAAGGGCTTTTTGTTCATGGCTATCATGGGAGCTGCAGTACATCAAGAAGCTCCTGCTGTACAGTGGGACCACACAGCAACCTGGCATCATGCAAATCAAGTGAAGATGACAGGGGCCGTCCTGAAGAATAATGGAGCCCAGCTCACTCCAGGCTTTTTGCCATGTCCAGGCTAGTCCCTTAAAATAATCACACAGCTCAGCATGTGCACATTTCCCTCAGCAAGCCTCATCCCAGTCTCTAGCTCACAGAAGATGAGGTAGGAGATGTGGAGGGGTTTGCTAAAGCCTGGAGAGGAAAAGTAGAAGGTGGGTGGATGGGTGAGTCATGTTAGTTCTGGCATTGTGCTGGCTGCTTCTCTATCTTGACCTGGAGATTTGTCTCTGTTCAGTGCTGTATATGCAGCTGGGACTCTCCATCCTGCCCCCAGTGGGGCAGTGTGCATAGCCTCCAGCACGAAGTGAGACGTGAATGGCAACCCAGAGGAATCTCTAGAGCTGCCCACAAGGGAACTGCTAGAAGGAATATGGCATTTCACTGCCCAGGCCATAATGGTGGTGTTAACTAGAAGGTAAATTCCCAGCCCAGCAGACCTTTACAAAGAAACAGACGAGAAAAAAGCTCTGACACAAATAAAGGACTGTTGCTTTCAGGGCTATCCACCCAGTAGCATTTCTAAGCGCGGAGTTCTCAAAGGCAATAAAGTCTGTCACACCCTAGATAAAACATGCCCTATGACTAGCAATTTGGCAAATGTTTGTTTTTCCAGCTTTAAGGAAGAAAAGAAAACCCACCCACATTCAAAAAGGCAATTATTACTATTAGTTTCAAGACTATTCACATTTAACTTAAAGAAATCAGCACTTGCTGCTATTGGAATACCTGAGCCACTATAGTTCACCTACTCCCCCAGAAAAAGTAGCTACTATGGTGCTTGCAATACCACTGCATGGGGAAAAACAAGCATATATATTATATATGTATTTATTTTTTAATGACAACCTCCACATGAGGAAAACAGGCAAATAAAAATATGAGCAAGACTTCCCACTGGCAGCAACAGCTTCTCAATCTGACAGGATATTCTGTCAATAAACACTTCTGTAATGGATGATCCATAGGACTTGAAGTGGCTGAGTATCGCAGTTAAAGCTTCAGCACTCTGGCTTAGTTGGACGGACCAGTTGGATTCTGCTCATTCTTAAACTCTTTTGAAGACACTAAGGCCATCTCTGGTGTAGGTATCACTAGCACCAGTGGCCTATTGTCCATGGTGCATACCTCCGCAGTTCTGGAAAACTGGCTGCCCTTTCCATGGGTGATGACAGTCAGGAAGGACTGAGATATAGAGAAAGCAGCCAACACTTTGCTGTGTCTAGTACAGCAAGACAGGGCCACATGATGGTTCTGTTCTTGTGAAAAATCAATGGTAAGAAAGCATCGCACAGCTGTGCTCAAGTGTTTGAAACATCTGTGCAGTTGAGACCAAGCAGGAGCTACAAGAATTAGAAGAAGAGAAGACACAGAGCTGGCTGGCAATGAAGGAGGAGTATGATCTTTACCAATCATCCTCCAATCCCTCACCATCTTCATGGCTCTCTGCTGGACTTGTTCACACCCGTCAACACCTTTTTTGCATCAAGGGGGGCTTGAAGCCAGACACAGTGTCATGTGGTCAAACAATCACATCTAGCAAAAGGGGAGCAATCCTTCCCCTTGACCTCCTGGCTGTGCTTCTGTTCAGCCCACCCAAGCTGCAGCTGGTCTTTGCCTCCAGGGCACACAACTGGAACATGTTCAGGGATACACCATAGCCCACAGAGCCCAAGGCCTCCCAGCAGAGCTAGTCCCCAGCTCATATCGTTGCAAATGGTTCTTTCATCCCAGGAACTAGACTTGATGACTTTCAAGATTCCCTGCAGGCTACTCAATTGAAAGCCAATGCACTCTGCCTGCAACTATTAAAGATTTAAAAAGTGAATTTCAGTAAAGATGGACAGGTTACATCAGTGACCTTTGCACTAACAGAGAGGCAACTTCATGTTCAAGAACTGATTAAAAATAAGTCAAATTTGATTTAAAAAAGGCCTCCTGTAGGATTTACAACCTAAAGCCTGTGTGATGTAAACAGGAAAATCTGGCAGAATAACAAGAAGAAAAATTAAAATCTCCTGCCACACTTTTCAGAACAAGAAAAGAGTAGTAAAAGTAGAGTAGACCTCCTGATGAACACTTCTATTCAAGTAACATGGCAGGTTTTCCACTCAGATTTAAACCCATTTCCAATAAAAAGTTAAATTAAAAAAAAAAGTTTGAGGAAGAATTTTCATATAGGGGGATATGTCGGCATAACTATAACCACTTCAATATTTATTTTGGCTTTTAAAAGTAGTCTTACCATGGACACAAGCCCTCATTGTCCACATGCAGCAAAGTAGCCCCTCTCAAAAAAACTCAAGTACCATAAAGAGTGGAAAAGTAAGCGCAGCATTAAGCACCTACTGTTTTAATTACGTAAAATGTGAGTAGCAGCATATGAGGAAAAATGTGCCTTTTACAGATCACTAGTATTTTTAGCCTGATATGTCTCCTCAAACTGTATGTTTGCAAGAGGGAGTTAATTTAGGCTCTGATGGTTCTTCTCCTTTCATCCCCAAAAGAAAAAAAAAGAATCATTTTTTCACTTCTTCACATCCCAGTGTGCCCTCCCAAGCTATTTACAGTTTATTTACACCACAGGCAATGGGTCAGAAATTTTTAACTTTCACCATCACTAGAGGAAAAGTACTACAGGACAAAAACAACTCTGTGCCCCTGGCTCAAGAGTACGGGTCACATTGTGACACAAGTTTTGGGAAACTCCATAGCCAGAGGCTTGCAGTAATTTTCCTACTGAGTTTAACATTAATAACTCTGCCTTTTGGCAAACAGCTAGAGGAGAAGCACTTTGAACATTGGTAAGTATTTCATGTTCAAAATCTGCACACCAGAAAGTTGAGTTAAGACTGGAGGCAGCTGGTTTGCAAACATCGAAGCTATGAGGATCCCCCTCCTTCCCCTCAGTGCTTTGAGAACTGCAGGACTTGAGGGTATGGGGTTCTCCACCCATCCCAGTGTGAAGTAATACAGAAGAGAGAAGCAATCAAGAATTCAGAGAGAGGTTACACAGCAGAACAAACAGCGATGGAAGTTCCCTTCTGTCAGCTGCAAAGCCACTCCCCTCTCACACCTGAAGCAGTGAAACATGATGGGAAGCAGGTTCACTGCGGTCATAGAATCATAGGGGTTGGAAGACCTCCAAGATCATCTGGTGCAACCATCACCCTACTACCAGTGTCACCCACTAAATCATGTCCCTAAGCACTACATCCAACCTTTCCTTAAACACCCCCAAGGATGGTGACTCCACTACTTCCCCAGGCAACCCATCCCAATGCCTGACTGCTCTTTCTGAGAAGAAATGTCTCCTCATTTCCTCCCCTGGCACAAATTGAAGCCATTCCATCTAGTCCTATCACTAGATAACTGTGAGAAGAAGCTGACCCCCAGCTCCCCACAGCTTCCTTTCAGGTACTTGTAGAGAGCAATGAGGTCTCCCCCAAGCCTCCTCTTCTCCTGACTGAACAACCTCAGTTCCCTCAGCCGGTCCTCACAGGACTTGTGCTCCAGGCCCTTCTCTGGACACATTCCAGGGCCTCGATGTCCTTCTTGTAGTGAAGGGCCCAAACCTGAACACAGCACTCGAGGTGCAGCCCAACCAGAGATGAGTACAGGGGCACCATTGCCTCAATGGTCCTCCTGGCTGCACTATTCCTGATACAGGTCTCCAGCTGGATATCACTCCATTCACTACCACTCTCTAGGCCTGGCCGTCCAGCCAGTTTTTAACTCAGCAAAGAGTGTACTTGTCCAAGCCATGGGATGCCAGCTTCTCCAGGATGATAATGTCGGGGAAACCTGTCAAAGACCTTGCTGAAGTCTAGGTAAACTACATCAACAGGCTTTCCCTCATTTACCAGACGGGTCACCCAGTCATAGAAGGAGATGAGGTTGGTCAGGCAGGACTTGCCTTTCATGAACCCATGCCGACTGGGCCTGATCCCCCAGTAGTCCCACATGCATTGCATAATTACATTCAAGATGACCCGTTCCATCACCTTTCCTGGCACTGAGGTCAGGCTGACAGGTCTGTAGTTCCCCAGGTCCGCCTTACAACCCGTCTTATAGATGGACTTCACATTAGCTGGTCTCCAGTCATCTGAGACCTCTCCGGATGATAAAGACTACTGATAGATGATGTAAAGTGGCCCAGCAATCACATCCACCAATTCCCTCTGTACCCTCGGCTGGATCCCATCTGCCCCTATGCACTTGTGACAGTCCAGGTGGAGCAGCAGGTCTCTGACTGTTTCCACCTGAACTGTGGGGGGGGTTCTCCTGCTCCTCATCCCAGACTTCCAGGTTGGGAGGCTTAGTACCCCAAGGGTAAATGGTCTGGCTAGTAAAGACAGATGCAAAGAACGCATTAAGAACCTCAGCCTTTTCCTTATCATTAGTGGTGATGTTCCCCTCTGCATCCAGTAAAGAATAGAGATTCTCTCTGGCCCTCCTCTTGCCATTATTATATTCATAAAAACATTTTTTGTTATCCTTGATCATAGTGGCCAGGTTGAGCTTGTGCTGGGCTTTGGCCTTCCTGAGTTTTTCTCTGCATATGCGGGCAACTTCCCTGTATCCTCCTTGAGTTGCATGCCCCTTCTTCCACCTATCATAAACTCTAGTTTTCTCCCAAATACACAGCAAAAGTGCCACGTTCAGCCAACAAGGTCAGAAAGTTTCCTGGTAACATCCCTGACCCGGGCCCCAGGTAGGCAGCAGACTTCCATACGGGGCCCTCTGTTCCCTTCAGAAGTGAGTCACCTATGACCATTACTCTTCTTTCCTTCTTGTTGGAGGAAGTCTTGAGGCATGGTCCCCTACTTCTTTTTCATCGCAGGCAATTACACACCCGCGAGGAATGTGGAAACTCAGGCATGACTCTCTTTCTGCTTAGATTAAAGACTGGCATGGCCACTTAGCCTGCCACCTTCCAGCATATTAAGAAATGTGGAATTCTATGGTCACCCATAATGAAGCCACCTCCCACCACCACAAACCCTCATCAGGAATCTGGCTAGTCTCTGAAGAAGCCTGAGAGACCGAAGTGCCATTGGTGAATGGCTTGCTCCAAGCCAGCAGAGCCACGTGCCAACAGGCCCGAAGGCTGTGGCCAAAGCTGCCTAGGAGATGCTCTGAGAGGGCCTTAATGCACAGCCCTTGCAGCAGGGTTCTGCGTGCTCATGACAGTTTCTGCCCAGGGAAATAATCCTGTAATTCAAACCCTGCAGAATTAGAAAGGCAACTTCACCCAGCCCTAGCCATTGCTAATGAGGTGCTACAATGGTTCACACAAGAAGAACGGAGCAGGGGGCATGAATTTAACAGCTTAAGCTGAACTAAAAGCAAACCAGAGCTAGGGAAGACAGCAAGGTCCTTGAGTTTGTAAGACTTGTTAAGTCTCTGACTTGTTTGGATCTTGCAGCAAAAGCCCACTGCAGCTTCCAGTCACCTTTGGCAGCTCAGAAAGAGCTCCCTGGTCTGAGCAGAGAATGGAGCTCAGCGTCAAAGAGGCTACCCTGACTGACAACGGAGCTTATTTTGGGTGGGAATTCAGCCCTGCCAAAAGTAACTGAAGAAATAAAATCCAGCAGTAGAGTCCTAATGTGAGTCAAATACGAACACAGATTTCCCAAAACAAATGGTAAATAAAGTAACAGAAGAGTCATTTCTCCCTGTCTTTTTTGAACACTGCCAGACTTAGAAAATTAATTCAAAAACACAAAAACCACTGAACTGGCAATTTCCACTGTGAACCAGAATTACCTTGACTAGGAGGCAGTGCAGCTGAGAGAGACCAGAAGAGAAGGTATGGATCCTAAAGGGGAGGAAAAAAACGTTCAAAACAAGACTGAGGCAAAACACTTTGGAAACCCAGTGAAAAAGCAGTCTCCCTCCCACCCCAGTGCAGGTGACTTCCACTGCCTCTTGTAAAACTTCATGTGTAGGGAAAGAGCTGTTCAACATCCAGTTAGGCAACTCTAATGCTTCATTTCAGCTGTGAAAACATCTTTATCTACCAAAGAGAAGAAAGTGGAGTTGTTATTATCAACTACTTCGATGGCCTCCTGTGCAGGATCTTCCCAACAGCACAGCAAGCCAAACAGTACTCACTACACCTTTCAGATACTGCCCCATTAACAGAAAAGTGTGGCTCTCATTCACTCAGCATCGAGGGGACTCGGCTAATTTTTGTTTCATTAGAAATGTTCCATTGCTTTGTAGACATTGGCGCTGCTCGGTGGACTGCCAGCTCTACCTTGTAGCCATTAATCTGCAACAGATACCTCAAGTCCCTCTGACACCAATGGGATCAGATAATAACACAGCCTGGGACCCAGCCAAGCCAGCTCACAACAATGCAGTTCAGAGACTGAACAGATGTAAACTTTTCTTGCCACTGCTTAATTTTGAACAATTATGCTCACAACACTTCATTAATAAGGACTCAGCATTCAGGCTCACATTCAAAGAACTGTTTAAGCATTTAATCAGGTTGCTAAAAATTCAACTGTGTCCATAAAACTTTTTGGCTCTACAGGGAATCACCATATGTTCTAGGGTTTTCCTTAATTAAAGGCAGGCTTTTTGGCATACCTTGTTTTTTGATCTTGGATTTTTTGTTGTTTTGTTTATGGTTTATATTCTTCTTGTTTGCCTTGTGGGTTTTTTTTTGTGTTTTTTTTTTTTTTTTTTTTTTTCCCTCTCATTCAAACTGGGTCCTCAGATGCGAGTTCCCAGTGGAGAGGCAGCTGGGGCCTGGAGCAGTGGCAGGGAACGGTGGGAGCATAAAGCCACAAGAGCAGTGAGGCTCTCCAGGCTGGGCAGCTGTACAAGAACAGGACCTCACAGTGCAAGAATGCAACAAGTGTGTCTCCCCTCTAACTCATTCTCCTTGCCCCTCAGCAGCTTGTGGATAACAGATTTTGCTGGCAGCAGCAGTGATTCCTTCAGTGATGTTCCAAGCCTAAGTGAGAGAATGATTCGCAGATGTGTATAAATGTATGCATGTGAAAATGCACCAGGGTCTTTGCTCTTTTTACACTACCTCAATAAATCTCCCAGACATTCTCGGCTCTCAACCCAGAGCAATACAACCGCGGAGAGGCATGACACCACTCTATGGCTGGATTTAGCATATAAAGAAGAGATTAAGTATGTGGAGACTGACCTCTGAAGTGCAGTTTCCCAGTCACACTAATGTAGTCACACTGTAGGAGATAGAAGTAGTGTCTCACTCCCCCAGATTCTGGGGTTGCTGCTAATAGCACAGTGCCATGACAGATACATGCTTAAGCCCAGAGGACACAGACAAGAGCCTCTAGAAAGCACATGAGGGGAATCAACATCTCCATAGAAAAGACATCAGACTAGGGCTGCTCACAGCTGCCTCAAACATAGTCAGAAATCCATGTGTAATGGCTTCTCTGAAATCCATACACGAAGGATTCTTCTGCAGTGCAACAGAAGTTCCTGCCACTTCATTCCCAAGTCCCTTCTTTGTCTTGCTTTACTTCTCCCCATGATAGCTCCAGCATGGACAGATCTTTCAAGCATACAAAAAAGAATATCTGCATCTGGCCTTGCAAGCATTTAAACCAAGGAGACCTGGCTTCAAAGGAACAATTCCCATGAAGAGAGCCCAGGAAATCCCATATGCACAGGATCAGGGCTGTAACTGGCCTCTGAAATCAATTTGCTCAAATAAGGAACTAATTGCAACAGTTCTGTAACTTCTGAAGGGATAGCTTGTTCCCACCGATGCTAGTTGAGGCCCCAGGTAACCCAAGATTAATGAAAGTGTGTGAACACCTGGGAAGGAACACTGATATTTAGAAATATTTTGGTTCTGGTAACAACAACAAGATAGATTTTGAAGGCCAGAATCTGCTCAAATTTAGATGCCCAGTACTGATTTTTCAATCAGCATGTTGAGCCCATACCCCCTTATCAAGGGTTCCCCAAAACAGGAACATCTGAAAAGTCCTCAGTCCCTGTACCAAGCTTGCTTAAGAACGACTGCTAGGCTCCCACTGCCTGCCCTGACTCCAGCAAAAAGCCTCAGATCAGGCACCACCAGGTGCCTAGAACAGGAGGGAGAGGCAGACCCAAGTCATTGCACTCAGCAATTTACTTTTATATTTTTCCCCCTTACCATCCACAAGTTATAAGCTGGTCCTACGTATAGGACAAATTATGCAGTGCCTGCCCCCAGCTCCTGTACAACCCCATTAGAGCTTTCATCTGGAGGTACATCTTACACTCTTTATAATCCTACATATACAATATTCAGACTTAAAAAACGTAAAAGTGGGTTTTGCAGTGTGCCAGGAAAGAAAACCAAGCATCCCTCTCCACCAAGGTGTGTGGTGTGGTCAACGCTGGAGGGAATGAATGCCATCCAGAGGGACGTGGGCAGGCTTGAGAGGTGGGCCTGTGCGAACCTCAAGGTTGTAGTTGGTCTTTAAGGTCCTTTCCAACCCAAACCATTCTATGATTCCTTGATTCTATGATCTTCCTTTACCTTCCTGCCTTTCTCTGAACCTCACCTCCCATGCAAGAGAGCTTTACATTAAAGATCACAAGCGTGCTGTTACTACTGCAAACCAGTATCTTTTCTTTTGCTCATTTGAGGATGAAGCCATTGTCCATGCTGTAATGGCATGCCTCGACTGACTTACCTTCCTTTGAAACAGGCAAAGGATAATACAATATTTATTGTATAGGCAGTCTGAAGAGAACAGGGTTAGCTGAACAAAACTGTTATGTGGTTGAGACAGGTGTGCTCCATTCTTCCATTGAAGTGTTTTCAAGAATATACCTTTTTAGACAAGACATTAAGGAACTCTTGACTTAAAACATTTGGTATGCATTTCTTTCCATTATGAATTGATTTTCATTCTATTTATATCCTACAAGACTTAATCATCCAGTAGGGTCATTTTAACACACACAGATATAGTTTTTCTCACAATCCAAATACTGGAAAATTATGTGGCTGCAAATAAAAATTATTTTAGTCATTCGTTCCTGTCAGCCTGCACTGAACAATGTAAAACAATGGGAAACAAACTAAATATTCTGTATCAGGCTACTAATTAGGAGGAATTATAACAGTAAGAAGAAACACACCAAGCTAATTCTGGAGCAGAGGCAAATCCAGTTTTTACTGATTGAGAATCTGCTCTGTGATCTGGAAACTGGCAGGATGTTTTGGGACACTAGAAGTGTCTTATGCAATAATTGACCCTTTCATGTGACAACTTTTTAGATACACATCAATAAAGACATGGCTCTCAAAGGTTTTCAGCGAAATTTTCTTCTAGGCCGTGGAAAACATAAAATAGGAGTACAATGATTTGCATCTCAAGCCAGAACAAGACAGTGAAAGAATTTGATGAATGCTAGTAAGAGTGTTCTCCAAGATGAAACACAGATTTAGCATTTGGAGGGGTGATCTGCTTCAAAGTATGAAAGAACTGTAAGAGAAATGTAAGAACAGGCCATAAGCTGTTCTTTCTACAAGCAAAGTAGCAAAGAAGGCTTGACTATCAAGAAAGATTTTGCCCTGGAAAGAGGAAAAAAAAAGCAGAGGAGATGCTCAGAGTTACTAAGTCATTGAAGATCAATGGCATTTCGTATTTTCACATCAGTAGGAGACTCCCTGCAACTTCCAACCTTTACGCACAGCCTGATGCAAGCATTGCTGAAATACACAGGAGATTTCTTTCACCTCCACTGAGCTTCAGATTACAGCTTGCTTGGCCTTCTGATGCTTCAAGGAGGTCATTCAATAGTTTATGTTTTTCATTTGTCTTTCCAAAGTTGTCATCTTTCCCTCCAAGCGTGGTGCAAAAGTAATAAAGGCAAGTCACTTCTACACGTCAGAAAGTCTGCCTACATTCATTTCCATATCAGACTTCTTCCTATTGAAAGCACAAGCATAAACACAGTGCAACCCAGCTGCTGGGACAAAGCTGATCTGTGCTGCACATAACATGTTCTTGGCATGCTCAGCACCCTGCAGACTCTGTGAGCAATATGCAGGCTTCCTTCCACACAGGCTACAGTCAGTTGGAGGGCAAGGAACATATCCCAGCAGTAACAACTGAAAGAGACACCAGGCAAACAGGATGATGAGAATCCCTGATGCTCCTGAACTGGAGGGACATGCCACTTGGTCACCTTCTAGCCTTGTTTAAATAAACAAGGCCTGCTTTGCAG
This sequence comes from Aythya marila, assembly GCF_965140915.1. NCBI lineage: Eukaryota > Metazoa > Chordata > Aves > Anseriformes > Anatidae > Aythya > Aythya marila. The sequence goes on along the minus strand of NC_139049.1, from coordinate 16,244,137 downwards.
CAAAGCAGCTACTTGGTCTTAGCTGTCTTTCAACAATCCTAATGCAGATGAAGCAACAGTAACCATCACCCCAACATACGTGCCTGAAGCTAGAACACCAACCAGACCCTGCACCTCTCTGGCAGACCCAGGAAATCCTTCGCTGTTGCTGCAGACAGAATAGTACTGTCAATAGGAAAACAGCACCAAGCCCTCCGGGCCTTATCTCCAGCAAGCTGCTACCTGCCTACATACTCAGGTGCAGAGACATGACAAAGAAGATCTCAACAGTAAGCCTTTTGCGTCTGCACAGTGATTTCTGGAAAACGTGGCACAAGTACAAAGAGAAATCTTCCCGTGCAGCAGGTTTGGAGAACTTCGTGGATTCACGTACACATTTGCTGTGCTACAGCCTGCAAAATATCACCTCTTTAGTCTTTTGGACAGCAGTCATGTTGCTCTGTACTAAACCTGCACAGCTGACTGGAGGACCTGTTCTGCAAGCAGCCCCACATGCTGAGAAGGCTTCCTTGGTCGGCAGCCACACAGAGCTGGAAGAAGCTGAGAGACACATGCCCCATGGGGGCACATACATTCCGCCAGGCACAGCCATCCAGCTTTGCCTACAGAGGCTTGGAATAGGGCAGAGACAGGCAGGCAGGAAGTCTGGACTTGGTCACCACACCAAGTTCAGGACTGGCCAAGAGCAGCACCCTGAGCAAGCAGTCGCCCAGCAGCAATGAATACACCAGAGAAGTATCCCTTCTAGCTCCTGAGGAGTGGGATGTTCCTTAAGGAACATCCTGCTCCTGGGGCATGCAGGCTGATGAAGAAAAGTATTTGAATTCAGTTGCACCGTACTGTGTAGCATCTGATCAAGACAGATGCTGAGACAAAGCAGAAGACAGCGTTTGGCTGAAGAAGGACAGGCTCCAGGAGGTGAGGAGCAGCCCTGGGCTGCTCTGCCCACCAGCCACGCACACACAGCTGCTCACCGGCTCTCCCCCTTCCAGCTCCACACAGCTCTCTCACTCTGTAGCTGTTGAAAGGAAGGAGCTTGGCAGAGCCTGCACTACAAATACACCCCCTGGCCAATTTACGCTCAGAAATATGACTCTGCATTTCTCCTTCGTGAAAGGACGCACTGTTTGGGGAGGGAGCCGCTTGTGGTAGGAGCATGCACCAGTTGAACCGATCGCTAGAGTCACAGAGGAATCTTAGCCCTGCTGTCAGAGTGCAAAGTATTGTTGTCAAAGGCAAAGCTCTCTTTTTGCCGTGCTCTCCCACGGATAATTTTGCCAAGTTTACAAGTTTAGACCTTGATGTAGAGCTCCAGATTGCTTTGCACAGGCAAAAGCACACCCAACAATTAAATTAACATAAATTTCCTCTCATTATTTATGCACAGGAGTCTCTTTCCACTCCGATGATCTGCAATGGACCAGGAGTGGAATAAAAATACAAACTTGAACCCAGTCAGGAAGGGTAATTCCTTCCTGATTCTTGGAGCAGATCAGTAAGAGGTACCTGGCTGTACTATACCAGGCATTAGACTTACAGAAACAGCCAAAGTCAGGAAGATTTTTTTCAAAGGAATACATCTTCACTATTGCTCCAGAGCAGCAGTTTTCAGACTGTGATCAGCAGACACCTGGAAATTATTTCTTATGTGTTTGTGAAAGGTAACATAAGAGAAAAGCATGTCTAGTGTACATAAGTCAAAGCTTGCTCTGCTGGGGTCTGCAATCCCACAGGAAAAATGCATTGGGTTTGCACTCAGCCCACAAACTACCATTCCTCTTTCACTTGCTCTAGAAGAATCAGGATCAAGACCCCCATCAGAATCAATGCCTTTATTTAATCTTCATTTTGTGATCCACAGTGTAACCTAAACAGGCAGCAAAATGAATCAGTGTACCTAGAAACTCATATAACTTCTGTCACTACCAGAAATGCAAGTTTATTCTTACAGTGCCAGATAACTGGATTAATGCTGGCATGGGCATGTAGTAAACACTCCTGCTTTCCTGGGAGGTCAGGGAATTACTGTCTGCCTACAGGCAATCTAGGCAAGCAGAAGGAAGATAAAACCTCAGGTGCTTATAACATTTAGTACACAGGAATAAAGACAGAAATAAATTTCTTGGCTGTTTCCCCTGTACTAACAAGTCAGCATCCTGTGGGATGGTAAGTGTTGTCAGAGAATATGCTTTTAAAATGGAGGTACAGCAAGTAAAAGTCAAGCAGAGGGCTCTAACAAACTCCTGGCAGGAAGGAAAATTGCCACAGCTTTGTCTTCCCTTCACATGAGGCCCAGACACAGCCGTCGAAGGCTCTCACCTGCACAGTGCCCCATCCACAGAGAACCAGAAGCAGAACCATCAGCAGCTGGCCTTATCGCCCTCCCACAGAGCAGAACTGCCAGGGAACTTGCCACAGGGGTCTAGAAGCTCCTGGTGCCAGCTTAACACTGGACACAGCACTGCTTCACAGCTCAGCCAAGAGCTTTGTAGGCCCCATGCATCAGAGCTGATATAGAATTCGTGTTGTTTCGTGTTGTTTATCCATCACGTGGGAACATCGGGCATTGCTGAGTGCTGAGGTGCATTCTTAGCCATTCAGGTACCTGGCTAGTGGGAAACACCACAGCCAGATGTAAAATCACAGAGCTAACACCTCCCTTCACCAAAGGAAAAAGAGTTTCTGCTTTTTACAACAGGTCTGAATCTGACTTACAACATCAAAAATGAGCTTCAAAACAAAATAGAAAACTATTAGCGGCATACTGGATGCCCCTTCACAGTAGGAAGGGAAGACTGAAGCATGAAATCCACCCACCACCATCTCCAGCTACTTCCAAAGACATCCAAGGTGTCCATGACAGCTGCTGCTGCTGGAGAAGGCAGAAAACACAACCAGGAGGTCAGCCATAGCACGAGGCTGCTCCTAGGCTGCTACTCCTAAGATGTCGCTGCCAGCCACGTGGTGAGGAAATGAAAAGGGCCCAACATGTGCAGGCCAAGGCAATCTGTCTTTAAAGCAAGGCACGTGCACTGCCTTTACTGCTTGCATGAACATTATAAAGGGCCATACAGTGAAGGTAGTACAAGAAAATTAAAAATAATGCAAGCATTCAGCAGAACTCCAACTCATTAGTTACTGTCTCCAAAGGGTAAGACAGAGAATGGCTACAGAGCTGCCCTCTCTGCAACAGGGAAGAGGTTTTCCCGGTCAGCAGAGCAGCCCCAGAAGGGCAGGTTTGCTCTTTAGCTATTGCTCAGTACCCACCCGTGGATAAGCCTGCACCTTATGTTATATTGCACTCCCCATTCACACTCCCCGTCATGGGCTTTACTCTGCTTTGAGGCACTCCACTGGCTCCAGGAAGCTCAGTCTCTGCCATACAACAGCTTCGTGTGCTATCAACACAGTAAGACCGCCAATCTGGGCCTGACTCGGTCCCTGGGGGACACCACTTGTAACGGCACACCAGCTGGACTTAACTCCATTAACCAATACCCACTGGGCACGGCCCTCCAGCCAGTTCTTTACCCAGAGAAGAGTGTACCTGTCCAGTTTCCCCAGGAGAATACTGTGGGAGACCGTGACAAAGGCTTTGCTGAAGTCTAAGTAGACTACATCAACAGCCCTTCCCTCATCTACCATTCTGATCATAGAAGGAGATGAGGCTGGACAAGCATGACCTGCCTTTCGTGAACCCATGCTGGTTACGCCTGATCCCCTGGATGCCACGCAAGTGCCGTGTGATCTCACCCAAGATGATTTGCTCCATAACTTTCCCTGGAACCAAGGTCAGGCTGGCAGGCCTGTAGTTCCCCTGGCCCTCCTTACGGCCTTTCTTGTAGATGGGAATCACATCAGCAAGCCTCTAATCCTCTGGGACCTCTCCAGGCAATCATGAATGCTGATAGTTGGTGGAAAGTGGCCTGGTAATTACCTCTGCCAGCTCCCTCAGCAGTCTAGGGTGGAGCTTGTCTGGTCCAATGGACTTGTGACATTCCAGATGGAGGAGCAGGTCTCTGTCTCTTCCTGGATCATAGTGGGCTTTGTTATCCTCTCACTGGCACAGGTTTCATTTGGTAAAAAGTACTTTACTACAAATTTTGGTTTCACCAACATTAAGCAGTCATGACTAAATTATTTTAGAGTTGCACTTTGCAGAAGCCAGCATGGAACTTGGGACTTCTTAATTTTGGCCTAACCTTTAAGTAGCCAGTTAGACTGGAAAACAGAACTTTTCTGAACTACATGGAATGGTACAGGGCTACAAAATGAATGAATTATGTCATATTTGCTGGCAAGTGGCTGAAAATTATTTATATATATAATTAAGAGATTAGAAAAATAACCACTTCTGCCAAGCTGGAAAAAAATATTCAACGCTTGTATATGAAATAGTTTTGGTGGATGTCATCTGTAATTTTGTCCATCACATTTTAGATGAAGAAACAGCTGGAAAGGTGGCACCTTCTATACTGAGAGGATTATGAATATAAAAAAAGGCACAGCACACTGTGAGCAAGAAATAGCCAATGTATTAATTCAAAATTTTCTGAATTTCTACCAGAGACAGATTTTTACAGTTTCTCACTTTGATAGTTGGGTGTACTCATCTTCTAGGTGCCTCTGGGAATTAGGCAACATGAATCAGGTGGGTTAGAGGGCATGCCCAGAGGCCCCTGAAACCTCCAGCAAAGGTCACAGCCTCCATGCGCACTGCACTGAGGCAGCATTAGAGCTCCATTTTGCAGAGAGGGAAACAAAAGCAAAGAGATTAATGGATTTTTATAAGTCACAAAAGATGAGTGGGTATCAGGGCTGGGAATGGTAAACCGAGCCTACCCTCCATTCTGGTATATACACAAATAAATTACAAACATTCAGCTTTTGTAGGGCTGTTTACTTAACACATTCACAGAGTATTTGTCATTCTAGTGGTAAATTTGCAGCCATGGCAATCTCAAGAGCAAATTTTCCTCCACGTAGCTTTCAAGAATCTCACAAAAGCTCTAAGGCAAAGCCTCCCTTCCTGCTCAAGTATTTTGCCTTCATCACTGAAAAGAGCTCTAGGTTTTTGAAGATGTACTTCTAGATTTATTTTTTAAAGCAGTGAAGCACTTGCACTTAGAGTCCAGCCTCCACAGTGGCATTACTCCACATGACTTACCGCTCCTTTAGCATCTCAGCAGGACACCCATATCTGCTGAGTTCCTTGGTCACAAGACCGCTCCCTTTGCCGACCTTGTGATCTGGCCCTGATTCCATCCCCACAGGCTGAAAAGGTGCAGTGTGCTGCAGCTGTGAGGTGGTTCATTAAGTGCCTCACATCTTTTTGTACTTTGAAGGTCTCGTCTCTAAGCAAGCTGTCCAAGTGGGCAGCGAAACCTGTTTTTAGTTTTGCCATTTGAGTGCCCAGCTGGGCAGGAATGTTCGTCACCTTAGACATACACCGCAGCATAGAGAATGCTCCAAGAGCAGGTCCTCTGAACTACAGCTATATAATCCACAACCTCATCATGAAACAGAACAGTGTGCAAGAAAAGCATTTCTACTTTTAAATACCAAATACTTCAGGGTAGCTAAAACTGAGTCTGAATCTCTTTTATTTGTCATCTCATATGAAAGGTCCAATTCTGCACTCAAACTGATGGGAAGTGATGCTACACTGATGGCTAACTTAACTCTAAAGAGTGAAAGAAACACAAACAAGTTCATGGCATTTCTCTAGTCTCATACATAAAAAGGAATGCAGACTAATATGAGAAAAGCTGTGTATTTCTCATTCCCAATAAGGAAATGGGATTGTTTAAATTAAGTGGCATTTAAACAAAACATGGGATTGTTCCCATTATACTACAGGACCTTACGCCATGCGGCCATTCTCACTCTGCTGGTCTGCCCTCTCTGTGCGGGTTTGAGAGTAGAAGAATATGCATGCCCCATTTAGTTTGACGTACGGCTTAATCCGGACCACAAAGACACAGTCTGAGAATAATTTTTTTTTCCCTTCATTGTGGGGTTGTAAATAAAGAAAGGAAATGAGCACTTAATCTCAGCAGCCACTTATTACTGGATTTATTGGATAATTGGAAGTTCCATAAAATACAAATTTACCTTTATTTTGCCGAGTGTGCTTTCCATCTGTGCTGCCACCAGTGTGAGACATTCACAGCATTAAAATAGCTGTAGACAGGGAATGAACTGTACAAGATAAGGTCAAAGACAGAGCTTTCTACCATCAGTGGAGAGATTCCCACGCACATCTGCAGGCATTAGATCCAACAGGGACATCCACTGACCCAAATAGCCCTTGCTTGTATCACAGTACTTGTTCAGCGGCGTCCTTATGCCTGGACATTTGAGTTCCCTAGGGCTCTGAGGCAATTTCAAAGGCTAGAAATCTAACTTTTTGGAACATCTGACAAGCTGATCACAAGGCACTGCTACGGTTGGGATGAAAACAAGGAGAAGCATCAGCTGAGTGTGTAGGAAGCCAATCCCAAGCTTGCCCTTTTAGTGAAAAGTACCATCCACACCATGATTCCAGTAGTACAATCAGAATGGCAGATAGCATAAAACAATAGAACAGTAAAAACAAATAAATCAAGTATCCACTTAAAATAACACAGGGTGCTTTTGAAGGCTTTGGATTTAAAATAGCAATGTGATATATAAGGAGACACACAAACTGAAATCTAATTCCTTATTTAGCTTTTCTTTACCAAGTTTCTTAAAAATTCTTAAGTGTTCTGTTCCCACAGAACATTTAACCTGCTATATACCACTGGCAAAGCATCACTTAGTGTCACCTAAGTAATTCAAAAATTTTAGCACCACCTGCTTGCCACTCAAAAAAAAAAAAAAAAAAAAAAAAAAAAGGTTTGCATCTGAAACCGGTTCAGGCTCTTTTTCTGAAGGCTTTCATATAAGCCATCAAGAGTTTCACTTGAAATCTATGCAAGAGCAGCAACTGATACATGTATATCCCATGATCTGCAAACGGCCTATGTCATGTAAGTAAGTGGCCACTAGAGGGATTTCTTCAATAAATGAAATAGAAGTAATCAGTTAATTTCTTCATGGAAAAACTGAGACAAGTTCTGTCTCAGTTGAAAAATCATTTGGTCTCTCCTAAACATCTGCCAAGTTTCTCACTCAGTCTCTGTCTGGGGGAACCCAAAGAACAGATAACAGGTTTCCGAGCTATCAGTCTGCTGAGGATGTCTCCAGTCTGTAGCCTTTTTTTCCTCATGCTTCAAACCTTGCAAGACCATTTCAGCATAAACTGTTTCTGCCCTGTCACGATTAAGTAGACCGTTTGTGCTAAAGTGTTTCATTAGCCCATTCAGATTGAGTAACTTGATATAAGATCTAACAAGCTGAAAACTCAGTTTCTTTGGCTCCTTAGTTGGTTTCTTCCAAGTGTATTCATAACTTCCATGCCAGAGTTAGCGCTGCTTTATTGCTCCATCTGTGCTGTCCCTTCAGAAGATCTGCAGGAAACATATCTTTGTTGGTCGAGTAGATCTGGAAGGAATACGCCTACAAGAGCAGAAAATGCTGGAGTTTTGGTCCCTGTGCTATGTGGTTGAACAGCTATGTGCCCAAGCCGTTATAACCAGATGTTTTTCTTTATGTGCAGGCTGTCCCAAAGCATATGTGTAGTAACCAACTTGGCCACGCACTCCGCAGCAGCAACAGGAGCTGGTCAGATTTGTCAGGCGGGCGATAACTGCTGTAATATGTAATTGCTTTCCCTCAGAGTTCTCAGTCAACTGGAGACATAAAAAAAATAACTGAGAAAGACTTGAACCAGGTTTCCCCTCTGCAATTCTCCTCCAAGGTACATTGAATTTATGCTTGCTAGCATTTGAGATTTAGATACGCCTGCTCTGCAGGGGCTGGGCAGTCTGCATTCAAGCAAAGATGCAGTCTGCAGCCCGAGTGAGTGCAGCAACAGATGACAGTCCGCGCAGCACCCACCTTGCAACAGACAATACAGCAAACCCGAAGGTGAGTGAAGCTATCCGCACATTGAGTATGTGATCTTTGCTACCAGTGTGGTTGCACCAGGTTTGCAACTGGCTGAGTGTAGAAAAGAAGTGGCTGCTTTACTTAGCTCTGAACACACCTTCTTTATCATTTAAACCTGTATCTATATTTATGAAGACTGTCTGGTCCAAAAAGACTGGTGTGTTTTTTGTAGTCACAACATGAGGAAATCCCACCAATAGCAGTTTGATTCTTGTTCTGTAAAACAGAGCGTCCTTCAAGGCCCAGGTATTCAACAAAAAATCCTGGCAACAGCTGTAGCTTGTATGAAGAAGTCAGAGCAGCATTCTGCCAGCAGACAGCTATGAGCTCACTAGTCTGAAATAACTCATTGACAAGACTTTTTGTGGACACAACTCACTTGTTTGTGAGAGAAATAAGGATGGAGGGAGGCGAAGGGGTGAGTGCATCGGTGCTAGGAGGGATTAAATGTGTAACATAAGCCCACTCCATGGTTTGACGATAATTTGTATTTAAATCCTGCTTTACATTCAGAAAATAATAAAATAAGATATTTACCAGCAGTGACATTTTCAAATTCCATTTACACACACTGAACTCATTTCAGATTAGTGTTTTGAAAAATAGTGCAACCAATGCCTCCAACAGCCAGAGCTGGAGGAAAAAAATATTTGAAGAGGCAAAAGACCCAAAAGCAATTATTATTCTCTGCTAACCTATTTAGAAGAGTCTGGGTAGGCTCCTCCAGAGCCCTGAGGCCAGTCATAGATGACAACTAAGTGGAAACTTCATCCAGAACTTCCTACTGACGACTCATGCATCATTCAGAGCACACCAGCAGTATCCAGAAACTGATTTATGTTAGTGAGTCAAGTAAATCTAATGGCACATTACTGGGAAAAAGAAGCATGGTTCTGGTCTACCACCCTGCTGTTCCTTGCTTAGTTACAAGAACTGGCTATGCTGGTGCCTCTTCCCAGCAGTCACTAGAACTGCCTGTTTTATTTCAGGTCCAAAGAAATTTCTCTTGTTTTGTCAAGAGAACATCAGCCCTCAGCCCACACCAGCCTCTACCTAATTTTGTCAGCTCTACAACGTTCTGTGGCCTGGAAGCTCTGGGCTCCCCAGCCTTGCTCTGAAAGCAGATCACAAACAGGGTACGTACACATCAGGAGCTGAGTGCATCATGCTTGTCTGTGCTATGAGCAACAGGCCTCTTTCTGAACCTTTGGGATGTGAATATCTGCAGGTACCTCAGCCTGCAGCAGCCTGGAACTCCCAGAACCCAATCCTGACCCAAGCTGTTCCATGTAGCAAATGAAAATAGAAGGAACTCACCTCTTTCAACATCCCACCTGACAGCACCAAGTAACGCAACCAAGACAAATCATAGAAGCTAAAGAGTTCCAGGCACGTACACAGCCAATGCCAACCTTCTCCCTAACTCTACTGGCCACACAAAAATCTAGCAGTAAATTACAATTTCCAAGTCTTACCCCTAACCATACTGCCCCCCCCCAAATCTCAGTTCACTCAGGAACATAAGATCATAATGCAAGTACTCCACCAATACAAGCTCCTTCTCTACATCTGTAGGTTCTGCACAGGTCAGAAGTAACTGGAGTTCAAAGTCCCAAGACAAACTCAGCTCTAACCCTAACCAAGTAAGGGATGATATCCACAACAACAACAAAAAAGATTATCTATCAGACTTTGGCCCCTCACTGACAACTCCTTGACTTTTTAAGCCTGTGCAACCCATCAATAAAGCAGGCCCTTGAATATTCAGATTTCAAAACCTGAAAGCTAACCTCCAGTCTATTCCAGCTGTGGCACACAGAGGTCCCTTGTATATATCAAACCATAAAACACTGCTGCCCACTGACACCAACTCTCTTCCCATCTCCTCCTGCCGGGTTTTGCAGGATCTGTGCTCATATCAAACACTAGCCTCAGTTATAATTAGTAGATCCATTCGAAACAAAAAGAACACATGGGACTGACAAAGAAGGAGCTAAAATAAGTAGAAATCCAGCAGCAAGACAAGGCTTTTCAACTAGGATATGTTTGGAGCTTGTAATAGAAATATTCTAGAAATAGAAAACCCCACCAAACTATAAAAGAACAGCATACAGCTTTGGTTTTCCCAGACAACAAAGCTCTCAATTTTGCAGAAGCAGGAGAATCCAGCAGTGACCTGCGTGTCTGAACTTCCAAATTTCTCAGCCATACTATGAACTACATCACAAAAGAGAATAAGGTACCCTCTTGCTGACCATAGACAAGGCCTGGAACAACCTTAAAACTCTACAGTCCTCAGTCATAAATCTAATCCCCAGACCTACTCCCAGTCCTACTCGTACAGAGGAGACCAATCTCTCAAGTAAAATAGAGAGTAAGGTACCATGCCCACAAGGCAACTGCCTCCTCCTGAAAACTGTGGGCCTGGCACAATTAGCAATAAACATGCTTCTGAAGTAAAAAAAAAAAAAAAAAAAAAAAAAAAGTCTAAACACAGGTCCCATTCCATCTCGCAGTAAGAGAATTCAAGCTCCTCACCCCACTGCTCATTAGCAGCAGAGATTTCTGCATAAAATCTCAACTTTACCCCCCTCTGTTTTTGTGACTTTTCCAGTTCTGCATAGGGAATCAATACTATATTAACATAAGGCAAATACTTTGGTCCTTAACAGCAGCAGTTTTCTAAAACAGTGAGTGCTTGGAACTTTTTCTCCCAAGTGCTAACTGCAGCCTCAGCTCTAACCCCTTCTGATCACTGTGGTTGATCTAAAATGATGGAACAACCACAGCCTTTCATGTCATCTTTCCAGACAATCCTAGACAAGAATTAACGGAAAATAAAACATGGGCCATCAGTTCCTGAAGACACCAGTACTCTTTTTAACCTCACAGTGTGCAGAAAAGAGCAATAGTACGACTTCTGTTGTTTTCCAAACCACAAACGTAAGCCTTTGCCCTAGACACATAGTTCCTACCCTGACTCTTCATCCTTCACTATTCCCCTTTTTTTTTAGGATCCCTGCAGTGACTTGTACACATAACTGCTGTGCTTCTCACTTCTCTTCAGATCATTTTTTGTCACTGCCTTTATGGATTATGGCATCAGTTACAAATTCTTGTTAGACTACAGGAATGGACACTAATAATTTCAGACGAATTTTTGAGAGCAAACACACATTCCTCATTAAACCTCTTGGGGAGTTAAAAGCATTAATATGCATCCCAATGCTGAAACTCCCCTAAGTAGCTAATCTGCAGCTAAATGACAGGATGGTGGGATTTCACACCTGAAACAGCTCTGAAAGCAGGCACCCCAGTGTATTACTGTATCAGTACACCTGCCTGTGCCTCCACCATGCCTCTCCAGGGGCTGTGTTGTTGCTGAAGAATTTATTTATCTTCTCACACAGAGCTGCAGCTGGGAGGCATAACTCCCCCAAACAGTCACTTCCCTGCTGGCAGGACGCGAGATGAGGCAGCCAAGGACCACACTCCAGCACTCATCAGGGAAAACAGCTAACTAGCTACAGCAGCCCAACTCAGTGCAGCTGAGGTCAACACTCTGCACCTGTGCTCTTCTTTGCAGCAAACATTAAAAAAAAAGAAAAAGAACCAAAGAACCCACATTGGCTCCTCTCCAAAGAGTTTTTAATCTCACTTAAACACGTTGATTTATTTTAGATGCAAGGCTGACTTAATATCCCTACATCCTTCCATAAACTGGTTAAGTGCCGATAATTAAAGGAGAGAGAAGAGCCCTGCTGCTATCGTTAACCTTAGCAAGACTTCCTATTTCATGTTTCTCAGAGCAACTAGAGGAACAAAAAATTTCTCACTACCCCTTCTGGTTGCCTAAAACTCAAGCTTCCGAGTTAATCTCTTTCTAGGACTGCTACAAGGTGGCTTTTGACTAACAACACAATTTTGTTTTTGTTTTGACTAACAACACTTACTTGTCTGACTACAGGAACTTAAGTTTGTTTGGCTGAAGTCTGGTGGGGAATAATTCATGGCTTCAAACTAATAAACGGGAAAAAAAAAATCAGTGCTTGCATTTGGCAGAGTTTAACATCCATGTCATTACTAGCAGTTCAAAGTATAAGTGCTGGAAACCAGCCTTTTCCTCCAATTTTGTTAAGTACCTTTTAAGGACAGGAACGATTGAAAACACTGAGGAAATAACGCAAACGACAGCTCTAAATTCCTAGGCTACTCCCAAAGGCTCAGTGCAGTTCTCTCTCTCAGGAGCAGCTGTTGAGCAAGCAGCCACAAGAAGATTCTGATCTGCTAACAAAAGAGAGCCACCTGCTATCAGCTTCAAGGCAAACCAACACATCACAGTTAATGCAACCTAGTTTGCCAGTGGGAAAAATTCAAACCGTTCTGCAGCCATGCATAACTCTCTCCCTGCAGAGGGATCAAAGAGCAAAAATAAGTAAACAATCCTTTAAGAAAGAAGGGAGATTGGAAAATCAATTTCTTTTGGAACTAAAGTCTTTCAACGTGAAAGAGTTCTTGTGAGCCCTGCCAGGGCATTTCGGTTTCCATGGATTCCCTGTCTTCTGCTTAAGCATGAGTTTAGATCCTTTTAAGTCCTAGCGACCATGTAGGACAGTTCCAAGTTTAATGTATTTTCTGGTCCAGTTCAGGATCTGCTTATGCTTATGACGAGATATATTATTCCTACCAGCACATATAGGCAAAACAAAAAATGAAGTTAGAAACCTGTTCGATTTCATGTACCACATCCACATGGGCAATAGGAACAACACTGAAGCAGACACCTTCAGCACTTCCAGCATTTGAAAAGTCCCTGCAAAAGAGCATGGACAGATTTTGGCAAAAACATATTCCAATCCCAAAATAACATTCTCATTTTTTATGCCATTTTACCTGATGGCAGAGTAACGTATTAGTTAAGTGTGGAAGACATACTGATCATGTAAATAACTGGTGACATACCAGCTTTCATTCCTGAATCCCCTCTCAAAGAAAGTGCCTGAGCACAACTCAGGCCCTCTGCAGTGAAACTCCTACTGCAGTCTCATTAAGCCATTTACTTAGCAGTGCCACATCTGCCTAGATGGAGATCAACATGTTACATTACATTATCAAACATTATCACAACCAAAGTGGTACTCAGAAAACAGGGGCAACTAAACCCCATATGAAAGCACGTATCAATTCTAGTCAGCCAGCAGAAGTTCAAATTGCCACTTACTTGCTAGGGCCCCTGCTAACTTCCCAAGAAGAAAACTAGAGTCATTCTACAGTAACAGTGGTACTCTGGTCCCATTACTTCAAGCTTGGGAACTTTTATTTTATTTATATACATAAACGAACACACAAACTCCAAAAGCAATTATTTCAGTGTTTAGAAACTGGATTATTGTGCTATATGAAGCAAACAGTGCATTTCCATTTTAAAAAATGTCCTTTTTCTTTACTGATGGGCCTGTTAGCAGTGCCACATGATTGTCTGGAGAAGCTGGGCATTTTGGCAGATGTGGAAAATACTAACAATTTTTTTCTCTTTTCTTCAGCCTGAAATTTTGAGGCATGTGGGCCCTATTAGCCCTAATCCACCTTTGAAGATGAAGCTAAAAACATAAGCAGCATGAGCTATGCATCATTAAAATAAAGGAAATGAAATGCACGCAAATAGGTTGAAATAACACTAAGTCTGAGCCATTGTCCCACAGGAAGGAAATACCAGATTCTGACAGACACAGTACCCTGCACTCACCCATCTTGGTCCTGCCTTGTTCCCATAGCCCAGATGGCCTTTCTGGGTGTCCCAAGCAACTGAGGAATGACAGCGAGTGCAGCTCCCAGTGCTCTGCACACCATGTGTATCTCTGATCTATTTTTAGAAAATCCTGACCCAGTACATGAAGGCTTTCAGTCTCAGGGGATTCAGATAAATGACTGCAGGTGCTGTGGTACTTTACATAAAAGTTAAAAAATGCCTTAGATATGCCTCAGGGATTCATCCTGATGAGGAACAGGGTAGCTGCCCTGCTGCCCTCTTTCAGACTTCTGAAGAAGAGATCTGGCACCATTCTGAAAAGTAGCCATGCTTAATGGAGCAGAAAGAACAAGCAAAAGGGGGAAAAAAAATCTACTGGAGCAACAGTCTACATGCAAGTTTGTCTTTCCTCCCAAGGTCTGCTACCCTCCTAGACCCACTCTCACCTGATAAAAATTTCCAAGACGCTTCTTGCTAGTGCTTAGCTCCCTGGAACAGGCTGCCCAGAGATTGTGGAGTCTCCATCCCTGGAGATACTCAGCACTTGAAATGAAATGCTACTAGGCAGCCTGCTCCAGGTGAGCCTGCTTTGAGCAGGAGTTGGGACTAGATGACCTCCACAGGCACCTTCCAACCTTAACTGCACATCAGCCTAGGGACCAGGCTCCAGCTGGTGGAGCAATGCAGAAGGGAAGAGGTGTTTGTCCTCATAGTTGGAGGGGGACAGCAGGAACTGGGCAGACTTCATCCAGATCGTTCCTAACTGATCCATACTTTCAGATTCACCAGAAGTTAAGGAGGTGAAATAGCTTGTATGCCAGAAGTGCACAAATGAAATTTTTCTTTTTTTCTAAAGAAAGAATTAACTCCAGCACTTCACAGCCAACATTGGTTGCAGCTGGTCCACCGACACTCCCACAGCTGCCTCCCACTTCTCCCACACTGCACAGACTTCAGAAGACATGACGGTACAAAACCCTGACAGTCTGCAGCCTTCCTAGACAAAAAATCCCCATTACAGGGAACTTCAGAGCCAGCTTGACAGACAAGGCATAATGTGAGATCCTGCCCTGGGCAGCAATCAACTAGATGACTCTTTGAGGTCTTTTCATTCCTACTTTGTACATTTAAAATAAATAAATAAATAAATCCCTGACCTTTGAAAGCACGGAAAAGCTTATGATAAAAAGCAACAGCTGATAACATACTCTCATTTTCAAAGACACAAAGTATGCAGAATTTAGACCAAAACCAAAAATAAACACAAACACACTGTATTAACTAGTTTCACAGAATGTTTATGCATTTCAAGATGTCATTTTTGTGTTACAATTCCCTCCCTCTTTCCCAAGAGGGCTCATTATTAATTTTATGTAAGATCCCAGTATTCAAATTCATGTCTAGTAGACCCCAATAAAAGATGTGGTTCACAATGTTCTTTAACACGATCAGAGGCATCATGATCTGGCAATTTAAGAGCACAGTGGGAAAAAAAAAAATACAGAAACTGCTGCTATCCAGCAAATGTTTGCCATCACACAGCTGATGCTTATTGTAACATTTCTCTGCAGCACTGCAAAGTATTTTGCTGAAGAGTAGCAAAGTCTTGCTGTGCAGACCTCGGTTAGGCACAGCAGTCACTTTCAGCTTCCCTTCACATGCTTCCATTGAAGGATTTTATGATGTCATTTGTGTAAGCTTGCCAAGACTTATACGAGGGAGGCAGACCCAAAGGACAAAAAAAGTTTCTGTGGATATTGGGATAGAATCATTTCTTCAGTCTTCCCTGATTTTCCATTTCTTACATAAATTTACAGGACTGAAGTATAAAAATGACCTCACTAAGAAAGAAGTTTCAAGAAATGTCAACTTTGAATACTGTCTCTGGTCCTCACAGATCCAAGAATCTTGTACAGGTTACCTAACCTTTCTTCCCTCATTTCCCCAGCTAGGAATTAAAAGCATTTTACTCCCAGTTTTTATTTTGATGTTGCAACTTAAGTGCAAGCTTTTTGGGGGAAAAACTCGACATGACATCCTGCACAACACAATAATCACCCCCTATGACTATGCTATTAAAGCTATCTATTTTTTTTAAAAAATCTACAAACATGAATGGGAAACTAAATCCAGTAGGTTTAAATTGCAAACCAAGTGAAAAGTCAATTTGATTTCTAAAACTTCAGTTTTAATATTGTGATGTGCAAGTCACAGCACAGGTGAGCTATTTGTAACCAGGTACCAGACACGGGTGGACAGGAGAAATGCACACAGAGCCAGGGACCAAAACTTCAGCATTCCTGAGGGATTGATACTGGCCGTAAAGGTAAGTGTGGCCTTGTTGCACAAACAGACACAAGCACAGAAAACACAGCACATTTGAAAGCCAATGCTTTCCAGTGAGTAATAACACCATTAAGGTCTCCAATGATCTCTGCCTCTCACCAGAAAGTGGCTTCACATAGAACTCCTCACAGTTAAAAGTAACTTGTTGAAGAACAAGAAAATACTTAGCTATAGTATCATGAGCTAGTTGTAGACTAATGATGTATAATTATGAAAGTTATCATTACTGTAGTGATCTCATCAGTTTCTATATTTGGCTACAACTAGCTCCTTTAAGTCTAAACCATTCGCTCACTGGGAACAGTTACAGAACATCCATCACTCTATCATCCAGGCTCTCTCCCAGCTCCCACCATCTGAACTATGGCTCTTGTTTTCATTTCTGAAGTATAAGCATGTTCTAATCAGCAAGGCAGGCACAGATTTTCAAGCACAAAAGAACCTAATTATTGCTTCTAAGAACTAACTCATTTAGGTAGGTACTTAATCCCCAGGTTAGTGAAAGATGAGACGGCAGAAGGCCCAAAATGAACAAGTATTTAAAGATGGAATTACAGACAACTTTCTTTGCTACATTGTCACCTAATCTGGGGGTAAGGAAAAGTATAAACTGACGTGATAAACTGCTGAATACACACACTTTTAATTTGCTTACTACAGCCAGGGTGCTCCTTAACTGAGTGGAGCTCAATAATTAAACAAATCTCTGCACTGCTACTGTTCAAAACAGGAAAAACACCCCAAACCACCTAAAAGAGGGGTTGTGGCATGCCCACTGTGTAGCTTCTTGGTCATTCTTGTCCAAGACAGAGAAACACTCTTCCCTCCCTCTGCAGCTCTCCTCTGACCCCAGTGCAAGATTGCAGCAAGTCTCCAGAACGTGCCCCAGTCTCCTACGCAGCTAGGCTGGATTGAGCACAACGTCGCTGACTTGGCCCACCCCAGTAAACATGCCAACTGCACACACACCGGGAGCATATTAGAACACCCCCCAGCCAAAAAAACAGACTGATTTGGATCCAAGAGCCTTGTTTTCCTGAGCACTCTCCAGTGCCACAGGTCTCTGGCCTGCTTCTTGTGGTGCCACGCACTGGGGAGCCCAGCACTGCCTGGGCTTTTGGCAGGCACCTGACGGGAGGGCTGCAGGAGGCCCCCGCTGCCACCCCCAGGGTGAGCCTGAGGCAGCCTCCGGGATTTGGCCTGTCTGGGGAGCGGGCTGCTGCTGCCAAGGCGGGGACTGGGCAGGTCCCAGCCCGGGTGGTCAGCACCAGGACTCCAGACAGGCTGTGGGCAGTGCAGACTAAGCGAGGCCTGATCAAAGACCTGAGCACTTCACAGAGGTCCCCACCACTGAGGCACTAAGACAGCCCTGGCTGGTGTCAACCAGGCTCCACAAGACAGGGTCTGCTGGGGTTAAGGCAGACTAGGGACCATTCCCAACAGACCTTCCGACTCTGAGAGGGGGAAGGAAGGAAGCATTTAACTGAGCGGACCAGTGACACAACATGCCAGTTGGCCCCAGACCAAATGGCCTGCTCAATGCATTAGGATGCATGTGGCCAGCAAGTTCTTCCTCACAACTGCAGACACTGAACAAGTCAGAATTAAGACCGAAGGGAAGAAGAGAGTACAGGACTGTTCAGCATGCGCCCCTCATTTGGTATCAAGCTAACAAGGATTGAGACTTACTGACACAGGATGCTTACAGAAAATTCAGTGTCTGCTTCAAACTCATTCACTGTCTCTTGACCCATCTTTGCTGTCAGTAATAAAACTTCCTCCAAGAGATCTGTCTGAGAAATCCACTGTAGAATTTAAGCCCTCAAGCAATACAGAGACCATATGGAATTTAAAGAGATTATATATGTTTTTAATTTTCATTCTCAAGACCTGCATTTGGGCATTTTTAAATGTCGACTTACTCAAGAAACTGTGAAGTGGAATACAAGTGGTGGTGAAGGAATGCAGCTCTTTGACAGCCACTACTTCACTGCCACTCCAACTTAAGTAGCCGCACAAGCTGTGGCATGTGGACACAGGTAAATCTGGAATTCAGCTATTGAAAGCACTGTCAGGTACGGAGGCTGAAACACAATATGCTTCCAGAAGTTGATTTCATTGTTTCCTTTGTTCTCAAGAGATTTGACAGATATTATCTGTAAGCCTTATCTCTTGGTGGGTCCCAAATGTCAGCAGGTCTGAAAAAGCCTGTCACTGGGGAGCTGAAGTGACCATGACTAAAGTTCACCCAGGAACTGGTGCTGCCTGGCACGTACTGCTCCCTCTCCCTCTGATGCAACTCACAGGGCCTACAGAAGTCCCTTTTCAGGTGCCATGACATTTTAGCCATTCCGATTTTCAAAAGCCTGCCATGTTCAACAGCAGTTTTTCTAGTTTATCCACTCCTTGTGTTTACACACAGTCCTCCTAGGCATACGACTCCCTTTTAAAAGTTGTAGAGGCAGCTAATGTTTTTCCAGACGTCAATAAGAAATCAAAGAAAACAAGAAAACAAACACTTCTGCACTTCTACAGTGAGAAGCATTCCAGGATCTGCCTTGCTTTAGTGAACAGGTCTACGCTTACAGACATCAGGCAAGCATACTTTGCTCAATCACAGGCTATATATGTAGGGTCTGAAAATACCTACTCATATATATTTTACAGAAGCACAGAAATCATTTAGGTTGGAAAAGACTTCCAAGATCATCCAGTCCAACCTTTAGTTCAAGATTTTCATGTTCACCACTAGACCATATCCCTAAGCACCACATCTACACATTTTTTGAAGTCCTCCAGGAATGGTGACTCAACCACTTCCCTGGGCAGCCTGCATCAATGCCTCACAACCCTTTCAGTGAAGAAATTTTTCCTAATATTCAACCTAAACCTCCCCTGGCGCAACTTAAGGCCATCTCCTCTTTTCTTAGCACTTAGTGCTTGGAAGAAGAAACCGACCCACATCTCACCATCACCTCCTTTAAGGTAGTTTTGAAGCGTGATGAGACCTCCCCAAGCCTCCTTTTCTCTGGGATAAACAACCCAAGTTCCCCATAAGACTTGTCCTCTAAACCCTTCACCAGCTCCATTGCCCCTCATCTGATATGATGAAATCCAAACCAGCAAAACTCCTACTGATAGAAATGAAAGCAGGTCACATACCTACACACAGGTGAGTCTTGCATTCACCCACTACTAATCATCCACTCATATCTCACTCATCTTGTCTGTGCAGCACACCATGTTTGTGCCACTATCATGACATTTTTTTGTGCACACTAAACTTAAAATAAATAAATAAAGCTGCCGCTAATTCTCTGTAAAGACCCATAGAGGACCTGAGGACAAGTAACAAGCATGTTCCTGGAATACAGGCAGAAACATCTAGTCCTGCAGACTTAATGGCGGACTTAATGCTACTTCAGAGTCAGTGAATGACCAGGGGGTGTATGGAGGGTATGTATGCTCCCTATATCTCTTTATGCAAAGGTACACTTTATCTACTCTAAGTTAACAGGAGTCTCCCCACTGACTTTGGTGATTTGTGATCAAGCCCTACATCAGCATTTCTTATTTTTACACAATTTCCACGCTTTCCATGCCTAAAATAATGAGACTATTTTGGACCCATCCAGGCAGGTCCTGTTGCTCCCCTCATTTATGCCAAGTCAAGAGGGAAAGATTTTTTTTTAATCCCTACAGATAATGACTGACTGACCAATTTCTAAATTGGTCCAATTCCTCCATCTCAACACACGCTTCATTGCCACAGCTGCCCCCATGCTGTGATTTCTGAATACATCTTTGAATGCGTCTTTCAGAGGACAGCCTCGCAACAATGCTCCTTTTCAATGCCCCCCAGCACCTACTCCACACATCCACCCCGCAGCCCTGGCAGACCCCAGCAGCCTTCCCAGATAGCCTGGCATTTAGCAGCCAGCAAGCAGAACAGCAGCCCAGCTCTCCGTACTAAGCTGCGAGTACTTGGTGTCTGCAGGTTTGGACAAAAGCTAAGCACGGAAAGAAACACAGGATCATTACAGTTGGAAAAGACCTCCAAGATCATCCGGTCCAACCAGCACCCTACCACCAATGTCACCCACTAAACCGTGTCCCTAAGCGCCAGGTCAAACCTTTCCTTGAACACCCTCAGGGACAGTGACTCCACTACTTCCCCGGGCAACCCGTTCCACTCTTTCTGAGAAGAAACTTCTCCTCATTTCCAACCTAAACCTCCCCTGGCATAACTTGAGGCAACCTGAAAGCTCCCCGGCTTCAGGCCACCTTCGTCCCCAAGCCCCGGGGGCTCGGCAGGGCGGCCGGTGGGGGCTGAGCCGAGTCCCCTGCCCTTTCCCAGGCACGGCCTCGCCGCCAGCCCCCCGAGCCCCTCTCGCCCCGCATCCCAGCGGGGGGGCCGCTCGCAGCCCCTTACCAGAGGGCGATCCTGCTCTTGGGGTAGCGCAGCCTCTCGATGCAGCCGAGGAAGTGGGGCAGCGCGTGCGCCGCGTTGCGGGCGATGATGGCCAGCAGCACGGTGGGCTTCTGCGGAGCCGACTCGGGCAGGGGCTGGGGCTGCAGCTGCGGGCTCGGCGGCGGCGGCGGCTCCGGGGGCAGGCCGGCCCCGCAGCCGCCCGGCAGCAGCAGGAGGACGAGGAGGAGAGGACGGGGGGCGCACGGAGCCATGATGGGTGCCAGAGCAGAGCCGCGGGGAGGAGCGCTGCCGGCCCGGCGCCCCCAAAGCCGGCCTTTGTGGGCAGCACGGCTCGGCACGGCTCCGAGCGGCTCGGCACGGCTCGGCACGCCCCCGGCCGGCCGCCGGGCGGAGCGGCGAAAGGCGCCGGTATCGGGCAGCGGGGGCTCGGCGGGGAGCCTGGGCTGGAGCTGAAAGAAACGCGAAAGCAGCGCCCGGCCGGGTCTCTCCCCGCCGTCCCTGAGGTGCCCGGGGCTCTGGCCGGCGCCCACCAGCTGCAGGAGGGGCAGGAGCGCGGCCGCCCGGGCTGCAGTGGGGAGGGTGAAGGTGCGCCCCGGAGCGCATGGACGCCCGCCACGCAGCCGCTCCCGCGCACGGGGAGAGCGTTGCTGCTAAGGGGCAGGTGACGCTTTAACATATATAAAACACGTTACGGTAATTAAAATCATTTCGCTGTCGTCTTAAAAGAGGCATAATAATCACAGCGCTCTTAGAAGTTAATAGGATTTGGGCATGTTAAACCCTTTTTGAGATGAAATCCTTCGCTAACTCTGAGGGCCCCAGCGCGGTGGCTCTGGGCCCTGCTGTGCGCAGCCAGTGCTCCTGAGCCGAACAGAGCCAACCCGGGCGGGCAGCGCTGCTGCTGGTGTGCCCGCAAGACTCAAACGGGAGGAAACATCCAGCAACCAAATAACTGTCCATTAATTATCCATTGCCTCGTTGTGAAAGGTCTGCTGCCCAGGTAGCATACGGCTAACTCATGTCTGCACTGCTCTTGGTTTATAGAACGTTTTTCATCACCCACACACAGAAAGGATTACTCTAGGAAAGCTGAACTTTAATCAAGAATCTCCAGAGGTCACAACAGCAGCACTAAAATTCAGGAAGCTTCTGCAATTTGTAAGTGTCCTCCTGAACAATTAAGGAGAATCTATTCTACCTGCTTGCCCTTCACAACACCTTTATAATTGTCCTTCTAGAGCAATACATTAATGAGGCTTTCATGGCTCATTTGCCACATGTTGCTTTTATGCCCAGATTCATTAATCAAATAGAAGGGTCAGTGCTGTAGTCTGCACAAAGTGATTAGGGCTTTTCAGGAGCCAGGCGATTCCACACTGTATACATATGTATACACTTTAAAGTTATTAGTAGCCAAAGTTGTATCCTGTGTTTTTTTATAAACCAAGACCCAGTCTTGCTGTGACAGAACAATTACCGCCCTGTGGTGAACTATTCTAGCTTCTGGGGAAGAAACAGCTTTTTCTAGAAGCCTCACATAAATACTTTTTAGGACATTTGTCTCAGTCTCCTCTAAATATCCAGACCAAACAAGAACAGTCCAGCAGTGGGAACTGTCTCCAGCAGCAGCATACTCCCTCAGCGAGGCAGGTAACAAATTCTCTGAGGCAACTTTCTTCTGATTCAGACTTTTTTTTCAACCCAGCACTAAAAAGATATTTCTAACAAAGCACAGCATGTATACACGCCTAGAAGAATCTACAGACAAGTTTATTTTCTTTCACTTGCGTTGTCACCTCAGAGGTCTCAAACCCATCCAATTCTTTTCCAAGCAGACAACTAAGGCCACCATTGCCAACTCTTCCATGAAAGCCTCAGAGTCTGGAATTTCTACTTTGAATTTTGTGCCCAGGGAACTGAATGTTGGGTAAACCTATGCTTTTTGGAGAGGCCAACCTCCTCCAAACTTCTTGAGTAAGATTGGTTCCAGTATGTCTTTGTGTGGCTACAAGCCACAAACCAATTCATGTTCTTGATACATACTGATTTCTTTTCATTGATGCTTTGCTTCTAGAATTAATGATTAAAATGTACTAAGATAACTTGCCGAGGCGATCGGCTCCAGGGCAGACGCGTCTCTGCAGCGGAGCAGGGGATCGGACAGGCACGGCTAATTTTCCCGGCACCGAGTCCAGTCGAGGGAGCCGCCAGGACCCGGCAGCCCTCGCGAGGGAGGTGAACGAGGCGAGAACGAGGCGAGGCGTAACCGGCAGCGCCCCCGCCCCGGCCGTTCAAAAGCTGCCCCTAGGGAGCGCGAGCGACCAGGACGGGCAAACAGGGCGTGGCGCGGCAGAAAGGAGGGCGTGGCAGTTCGTGCAGGCAGGGCGAGCAGGAAGGGCAGCAGCGTTCTCCCCCCCGCCCATGCGAACACCTCCTCTAATGGCGGTCTACCGCTAGCTCAGCTGCAATGGTCTCCACCAGGCACGGTGCGCTCTCTTCACGAACACAGAAGGACTGGTGGGAGATGTGGTGGTTGGAAACTGTCTTGGGCAGAGTGAATATGAAATGGTAGAGTTCTCCGTTCTCGGAGAAGCCAGGAAGGGGACCAGTAAGGGGTCCAGGGGACCAGGAAGGGGACCAGGAAGGGGACCAGTCAACTGTATTGGACTTCTGGAGGGCCGGCTTTGAACTGTTCAGGACACTGGTTGGTAGAGTCCCTTGGGAGGCGGTTCTGAAGGGCAGAGGAGTCCAGGAAGGCTGGGCGCTCTTCAAGAGGGAAATCTTAATGGCGAAGGAGCGGTCTGTCCCCACGTGCCCAAAGACAGGGAAGAAAACTGGCCTGGCTGAACAGAGAGTTGTGGCTTGAGCTTAGGAGGAAAAAGAGGGTTTACAATCTTTGGAAAAGAGGGCAGGCCACTCGGGAGGACTATAAGGATGTTGTGAGGCAGTGCTGGGACATAATTAGAAAGGCCAAAGCTCATCTGGAGCTCCATCTGGCTGCTGCCATCAAAGACACCAAAAATGTTTTTACAAATACATTAATACAAAATGGAGGACTAAGGAGAATCTCCAGCCTTTACTGGATGCAGAGGGGAACTTAGTTACAAAAGATGAGGAAAAGACGGAGGTGCTTAATGCCTTCTTCACCTCAGTCTTTAGCAGCAAGACCAGTTGCTCTCTGGATACCTAGCACCCTGAACTGGTGGAAGGGGATAGGGAGCAGAATATGGCCCTCACTATCCATGAAGAAATGGTTGGCGACCTGCTATGGCACTTGGATGTACGCAAGTCGATGGGGCCAGATGGGATCCACCTGAGGATACTGAGAGAACTGGCGGAGGAGCTGGCCAAGCTGCGTACCTTCATTTATCAACAGTCCTGGCTATCGGGGGAGGTTCCAGTCGACTGGTGGCTAGCAAACATGACACTCATCTACAAGAAGGGCTGGAGGGTAGATCTGGGAAACTATGGGCCTGTCAGTTTGACCTCAGTGCCAGAGAAACTCATGAAGCAGATTATTGTGAGTGTCATCACGCGGCACTTACAGGGCAACCAGGCGATCAGGCCCAGTCAGCATGGGTTTATGAAAGGCAGGTCCTGCTTGACGAACCTGATGTCCTTCTATGACAAAGTGACACGCTTGGTGGACAAGGGAAAGGCTGTGGATGTGGTCTACCTTGACTTCAGCAAGGCTTTTGACACCATTTCCCACAGCATTCTCCTCAAGAAACTGTCTGCTCGTGGCTTGGACTGGCGTACACTTCATTGGGTTAGAAACTGGCTGGATAGCCAGGCCGAAAGAGTCGTGGTGACCGAAGTCAAATCCAGCTGGAGGCCGGTCACTAGTGGCGTCCCCCAGGGCTTGGTACTGGGGACAGTCCTCTTTAATATCTTTATCGATGATCTGGATGAGGGGATCAAGTGTACACTCAGTAAGTTCGCAGATGACACCAAGTTAGGTGCGTGTGTCGATCTGCTCGAGGGTAGGAAGGCTCTGCAGGAGGATCTGGATAGGCTGCACCGATGGGCTGAGGTCAACTGTATGAAGTTCAACAAGGCCAAGTGGTGGGTCCTGCACCTGGGGTGCAACAACCCCAAGCAGAGCTACAGGCTGGGAGATGAGTGGTTGGAAAGCTGCCAGGCAGAGAAGGACCTGGGAGTATTGGTGGATAGTCGGCTGAATATGAGCCAGCAGTGTGCTCAGGTGGCCAAGAAGGCCAATGGCATCCTGGCTTGCATAAGAAGCAGTGTGGCCAGCAGGTCTAGGGAAGTGATTGTCCCCCTGTACTCAGCTCTGGTGAGGCCACACCTCAAGTACTGTGTTCAGTTTTGGGCCCCTCACTACAAGAAGGACATGGAGGTGCTCAAAAGAGTCCAGAGAAGGGTGACAAAGCTGGTGAGGGGTCTGGAGAACAAGTCCTACGAGGAGCAGCTGAGGGAGCTGGGATTGTTCAGCCTGGAGAAAAGAAGGCTCAGTGACAACCTTATCGCTCTTTATAAATACATTAAAGGAGGCTGTAGAGAGGTGTGGGTTGGTCTATTCTCCCATGTGCCTGGTGACAGGATGAGGGGGAACAGGGTAAAGTTGCGCCAGGGGTGTTTTAGGTTGGATATTAGGAAGAACTTCTTTACTGAGAGGGTTGTGAGGCATTGGAATGGGCTGCCCAGGGAAGTGGTGGAGTCACCATCCCTGGAGGTCTTTAAAAGACGTTTAGATGTTTAACTTAACGATATAGTTTAGTGGAGGACTTGTTAGTGTTAGGTCAGGGTTGGACTCAATGATCTTGAGGTCTCTTCCAACCTAGACAATTCTATGATTCTGTGAAGATGGGTTGAAGACTGTTGATTTTTTTGCTAGGCCCTGTATCGATTTGATCATCTCAAGATTATACTCAAAGTTTCCTCTCATCAGTGTAGTTGTCAGCCTGTTTTCAATGTCAGCCAGATTTTCCTTGGTGTAGCCCGATTAAGAACAATCACAGTGCACTAGGAAGGGTTTTGCAGTCGCTCATCTGCTGTTACAACAATATGCTCTAGGTATCTGTTAAATAGTGCATAGCTTTTTTTGTGCATGGACACCAGCTCGAAGCTATTCACAATGCTGTAAGACACAGACCTGACTTCATTTAAACCAGTGTCTGAATTTATCAAAAGAGGCACCAAGACAGATAGAGCTGATAAGCCAGACCAGTAGCTGTATACATGCAGGTATACTTGCACCAGCAGTCTGAGACATTCCTTAATAAAGTGGTCTGAGATGCTTTCAATAACAATACCTTGAATCTAAACGTCTCAACCAGTCCATAAAAACTTCGGACGCCATACATTAATAATAATATATTTGCTTTTGTTTCTGTCTTGCTCCCTGTCTCACTCCCCTCACACCTCCCTGGGCACCACATCCCCGCGGCCTCCCCCGGCCCCGGCGGAACGCGGCGGCGGCGGAACTGCGGCGGCTGCCGGGGAGAGGGCGGAGCTGCGGCGCCGCCCGGAGCCGAGTGGCGTTGCACCGGGGGAAGCATGGAGCCGGAGCCGGAGCCGGAGCTGCAGCCCGAGCCCGAGCCCGAGCCCGGCCGGGCGGAGGGGGGCTGCGGCCCGCCGGGGGGCTCCTCTGCCGGCGGCCGGCGCTGGGCGGGAGGGGCCGGCGGCAACTGGATGGCGGCGCACCCCGTGGTAGGGCCCGCGGCCGAGGGGGCCCAGGGCGGGGTGGGGGTGGGCTCCAGCCCCTGCCCTGTGGCCGTGCCGGGCCGCTCCCAGCCCCATCCAGCCCGGCTGGAGCCCCCCCGGGATGGGGCAGCCACGGCTTCTCCGGGCAGCGGGTTCCTGCCCCTCACCTCCCGCTGAGTGAAGGATTTCCTCCTAATGCCTCATCTAAATCTCCCCTCGTATAGTTTAAAGCTACTACCCCTTGTCCTACTGTCATCTGCCCAAGCAAAAAGTAGCTCCATCTTTTGATAAGCCCCCTTTAAGTATTGAAAAGCTACAATGAGATCACCCTGGAGCCTCTTCTCCAGGCCAAACATGCCCAGCTCTCTCAACCTTTTTTCCCCAAGAGAGCTGCTCCAGCCTCTGAGCATCCTTGTGGCCTCCTCTGTACCCACTCTAACAGCCCCACGTCCTTCTGGTGCTGGGGGCCCCAGACCTGGATGCAGGACTCCAGGTGGGGCCTCACAAGGGCAGAGCAGAGGGGCACAGTCACCTCCCTCGGCCTGCTGGTCACACCTCTGTTGGTGCAGCCCAGGATGCAGTTGCCCTTCTGGGCTGGAAGCGCACACTGCTGGCTCATGTCCAGCTCGTGTCTGGGATTGTCCCGACCCAGGTGCAGCACCTTGCACTTGGACTTGTTGAACCTCATTAGATTCACATGGGCCCACTTCTCAAGCTTGTCCAGGTTCCTCTTGATGGCATTTTCTGCTACCTTGGGCCACTGTTGCTTTGAGGAGCACCTTGGGTACATCTTCATGGCTCTGGGGCCAGTGAAGGTGCCAGGTCACCCTTCCCTCACCAAGAATTGGTGCTCAGGGAGGGGGTTTTAGTCTAACATGTTTTGTGGAGTTTGGGTCTGTAGGGGGAGCTTATCTCCTGGCCTGTGATGAAAGCCAGTGGGGTTGTGGGGGAATGCTGGTTTCAGCAGAGGGTGAAGTTTTAGATGCTGAAACTGTAGCTGGAAAATGCAAATGTAAACTTTTAAATCCATCTGAATTTTTAGTATGCTGAAAACACAGAGGTATTTAATTTGGCCGCCATCTTATGTTGAGGTACTGCAGCAAAAATAGGTAAAATTCATAGATGTCCACAAAGCCAGTTCTGTTCCAGATATAGTTGCATTTCCTCTGTTGCTTATTTATTTGGCTTGCTTTCTTAATGGCTGAAATAGGGGGGATGTGGAAAAAAACTCTGAAGATATTGTCAGAAAACTGTTCCTGTCTTTTAATTCCCTGTTAGTCCTTAAAACTGGTTTCAGACTCAACAGGTTAGACAGCTGTATAGATTCTGGGTCTGGTCTTTATGTTTTTAATGCAACTTCATCTTCCTTTGACCAATGTTGTCTTTTTGGTTTCAGTTCACAGAAATGATGTCCCTTGATATATCTGACAGTAGTCAAATCTATGCTGCGTTTCTGGTATACCTGGACCTCTTAGAAGGTAATTCAATGAAGTGACTGGACAGATGTACCAAAAATGTATTAACATGTTAGGCATTAACTAAGGTTTGTGCACTATCAGAGCCTTTCCTGCAGAAATCCTTGCCATTTGCTTTGAAACTTCATGCAGTGATGGTTACCTAAGAAACATGGTATTTTAGAACCAAAGATTTCTATCATGTGCCTACCCAGAGCCTTTACAAAGATTAAGGCCCATTTCGGCCAGCAGTCACAGTTACAGGTGCAGACCTTCCAGAGCAAAGACACTTGGCATGGAAAAAAGAAGAAGAGGAGTAGGGGAAGAAAGGGGGATATGGAAGGGCAAAGTTACAAGTTGTACTGGTAATAGAATCCTCTTTTGTAGGTTAATGTCAAAGCTACTAAATCATAGCATCTTCCTAAGATTACAGTTTAGAAAATGCCTGAAGTGTGCCAGTCTGATTAGGGTGCTGGTTTCTGGAAGGGGCAAGGATTCCTGTAGGAAAGAAGACCGCTTAGAAATCTGGTGACAGTAATTACGCCAAACTTAGCATAGTCTTCTGATGCCTTACAAGATTGGAATAGTGTTATGTGATGATAAACCTCTGCTTGCAATTCTCCTAGATGGGCTCCATTGAGAAGGGACTGCACATAGGCAGGCAGCCAGCCCAGTAACAATAATGAGTTTCTCTTGGAGGCTGGTGATTCTCAATGTCAGGGTATGGAGGAATATTACAGGCCAGAAAGCACCACATCTGTTGTAATTATTGTTAAACCCCTTAAAGAAAATGTCTTAATAAGCTCTGAGAGATTGCTTCTCTAGTTACACAATGAAAATTTTTAGCCTCATCTCTTTAAGCAGAAGGGAAGAACTGTGTGTCATTAACAACCATGCCTGTAGCAACTGTTCCACACAGTTTTGGGTACAGAAACAAAGTCTCATCAAACGGATCCCCAGACACCATCCATCAGCATAGCTCTGAACTCACCACAGTAGTAGTGCTCCCACAGGTTTCTTTAGCAGGTTCGTTTCTCAGAAAGAAATCTTGCCAGCTGTATGGGGTGGTCCTCTCCCCTGTAAGGAAAAGAAGGGATAAAAATGGAAGATGTTAAATTAAATTTGAAACTTGATACTTGAACGATCGGAACTTGTGTTTTGTGTTCTGGTCCATCTCATTGATGACAAACCTTTCTAGGGAGAAACTGGCATGAAGTGAAGCATGTCGGAGTAGCAGAACTGCAGCTCATATGTTTACATGCACGTGAGAAAGAGCTGGACAGTCTCCAAGTGATGGTGCCAGTACCTGTGGACATATCATTAAGCCACGAAAGGTGAGGCTATGGTCAGTGTTTGGATGCCACTGCTACTCAACAGGTTGCTGATAATTTGCTTAAGGGGGAAGTGGGAGAAAACAATGAATATCACAAGAAAAGTAATATCTCAGCCTGTAAGCAGAGTTATTTTGGATACTGCAAACATATATTTAAAGTTGAGATATTTTTTTTTTCTAAGCTGCATCAGTCTCTGCTTCTTCCTCCATGGAAATAGTAAGCCTTTGATTTCAGCTTCCCACAGCAATCGACTCCTTCTGTTGATGAACACTTCAGATTGTTTAGAAGTTGCATTTCCTCTAGCAGGTAACAATGGATATCCAAGTATGTGTTTGAGAGACAAGGTTAGAACTCAGGACCTTTACAGCTTACGTTTTGAACATTCTTGTGTTGCATATTTGTAGTCTGGGAAATCCAATGATGCTTCTTTATGTCAATGGGCTTTCAAGTACCAAACAGGAAAAGAAATTCCCCCAGACCTGTCTAAGAATGATTCTTTTTTTAAATTGTTGAATCTCAGGGATAAGCCTGGCAGTGTGCTTCATTTGTTTAGCTTTTTGGTTTGAAAGTATGATTTGGCTGCTTTCAAACGGAAATGCCTCTTACTTCTCCAACATATAACTCTCCTTTGAACTGTGGTTTTGACATAGCACGTTTTAGACATGCTATGTTTTTTTTTTTTTTGCTTTTTCTTAAGTTTTAGAAGTGACAAGTCTCTTGCAAATAGACTTCGTCCTTAATTCTGCTATGTGTTTTCCTAAGAGTTTACGTTCAGAAGCAATTCATTTGTGCAGGAGAAGAAGATGACTTACTAGATATTGATGGATTCACCTACTATCTAGTTGCTGAAAAATCTTCCATTTGCAAATACTGGCAGTCAGTCATTCCAGTGGGCTTAGTTTTATGTAGAAGTACAGTGTGATAGAGAAAATCTGCTGACAGGTCTTCCAGGATGAAATACCGAGCATCATTCAGCATCTCTGTGAGCAGCTGATTTCTGTTTGTGTGTGACAGGGACACGCTGCTGCTCACAGTGTTAGAGTTCAAACTGGATTTTGGATGGGAAAAGAAAGCAGCAAATTAGGATATGGGACCTTTGAGAAATAACTCCTACATGCTGAATTGTGCTTGTTTAATGTAGTAGGTTTCCACTTAGGCTGGAAACTTTGACTCCTGGCATTGGGTCAGTGCCAGCAACTATGTTCTAATTGGTTTTTAATGACAGGGAGATACTGCGCTGCATGTATGTCCTATCTTTCACTGTTTCATTGGGGCTTTTCATTTGGAGCCTCTGATCTTGTTTGTACTGCGGTGATACTGTTTGCTCTGTTTCTGGCACCAGGTGTGGATGGAATCCATTACTGGAAGGATGTGTGTTAGAGAAGCACAGACTGAATGCATCACATTGATTAAAAGTACAGTCTGTGACTAGGTTTTGCTATAGAGCAAGTACATAGAGTATGTTGTCACTAAAATGAGCTGAATACAGTGCTGTGATGCCAGATGAGTCTGTTAAAGCCTGTATGTGCTTGATACAAGCGTATACTATCCTTCTGCCTCACAACAGCTTTGGGAATTTGTGTTGTTGGATGTGCACGTGCATATGCATGCTTGGAATTTCATTAGTAGGTCACTGCTGATCAGAGAGGCCTGGTCTATCTTCATCAAGAAAGGACAGAATCAGCTCGGCTTCTTTGCTGGAACACGAGGCAATAGAGGGGGTAGGGATGATAAACGTGCCTCAGACATAGGCAGTGCAGAAGGGAGTTAATTAAAAGGCATCCTAAAGAAGGAATAGGAAACACAGTGTTACAGCGCTACTACTTCTTTGTTCTGACAGCTGTGAATATTTTGTTGTTGAGATTGTTGGTAGCAGGAGGCTTTGTTAGGTATCTGATGTCTTAAACAGTGTTTTCTCATTTGACTTACCAAGTTGTAGACAGACAGGAGAGCATTCATACTTGGTTACTTTACTGTTCTGTTCAAAAGCAGTGTGCTGGGTTTTTGTGTTACTTGCTCTCAGGTGGAAGTACAAAGAAACACAGCTCAATTAACATTGAAACGTAAGCCATTGGAGGTGGTCAGGAACCTGAAAATATTTTGTCCTCATTGCTGGAAATGTTGTGCAGCAGTTGGCAGCATTTATGGGCAGCATTTCCTTGCTTAAACAGTGAGGCCTGGGTAGGAGCTGCAGGGGTGGTTTTCCTCTTGAAGTCACTTCAGCAAAGACCTGCCAAGCTCTGCCTTCCCAGGTGTCTTGTGAAGATTCATGTTTGGCCAACTCTCACAGGAAAGTGTCCTTAAACAGCCATAATAAAATTGATATGGAAATTACCAGCAAGGTACCAGAGCAAAAGATAAATGAGAGTGCCATAAAAAAAAACAATCTGCTCTATGTTTTTTAGCTTGTTGTAAGATTTCATTGTGTCCAGCTTACACATTACAGTTAACTGCTTAAGGCAGAAGCTGTTGTACTTGCTAACTCAGTGCCTGCCATAAACTCAATGGAAGCTGATCATCCTGAGCTGCTGGCATGCATGGTAGTTCACTGAATCACAGAATTATGGGGTCTGGAGCAAAGTGACCACCAATGCAAACGATAGTCTTGTGCTTTGTGTACCTGCTCTTAAAATGAAGATTGGTGAATCTTCTGTGAGTAAAGACATGGAGAATAAGATGTAACTTCTTCCTCTCTTGGACCACTCTCCCAACAAATGAGGTTCAGAGAACCCTGTGCAGGTATTCCCTTGAATTCAGTGACACATACTAGCAGGAGGAATCCAGAGGTCCACGATGTGGGAGGTGTTTCCTGTTCACTACCAGAGACAACATCGTAGTGCACAGGGAGTATCTAATTGTTGGTACATTCCAGAATTGAGGCTCCCCAAAGGGGCTGAAGTAGTTAAATACAGGTAGCCCTGTTTCAAAGCCAGCAGAAATTACTTAGATAAACCAAACTCAGAGAGTGTATGAGAGTTTGTAGCATTGACAGCTAGATTTGCTAGATAGCGTTAAAAGCCTTGAGCCTTTCAGGATCAAGGAATTAGATGCTGGATCTAACAGAATTAGGTGCTGTCTATCCTAGACAAATAACATTGTCCAAGCAAAACGTCTGTTACTAATACACCATTAGATTAAATGATACGTCACTATCCTGTTTGTTCTTTGTGTGCGAGTGTTGGAACTGAAGAATGAAGTTGGTTACATCTGGTTATAAAGATTGTGAAGTTTGTTTTAGGCTAAGAGGGAAAGGATTATTTCATTAAAATGCCAACTTAATTTTGGGGAAAAAATGTTTCATTTTAAAGCTAATAAACATCCTTAGAAAGAAATATGGCACTTGGAAGTGATTTGTCCTCTTCTAAGTCTGTAGTTTGTGAAAAATAGATGTTGCGCTAATCTGAAGTGATTTTGCTTACAAGCAGCACTGTTATTATAAATGCACTGGAAGTGTGACATGCTCTTCATCTTGCAGCCTTTTCACAGTTCTGTCAGTAGTTCTGCTGTTAGCATTATTTGAGTTTTAATGTGTGCTTTACTGTACAAATAAAATGGCTTTTAAGTACAAATTCTTTATCAATAGTTTAAAAGTGATTGATGTGGCTTACAGAACTGAGTTAGGCATGCAGTACTACCTTTGAACTTCCTATAGCTTGTGTGCCGTGTAGAATTTTGCTGAACTCCAATTCCTCCGTTTTGCATAATTCATCATGTTTTCTTTTTCAACTTCCATGGAAAAAAAATGACTTTATATTCCTTGGGGTTTCAATTTCCTTTTCTGACCAGTGAGGCACGTGGTGTTTTCTTTGGTTCTATTTTATTTCCCATTACAAAAACACGATTTTTTTCTAGCATCTCATGTTCCTGTAGTTAGGAAGCAAATCACAAGAAACAGTGGTGTCCATTTACACACCGTCTCCCCTGCCCCACACCACATTGCTATAAACGAAGTCTCAACTCAATCTGAATTTAGTAATATTTATAAAACAAATATTTCTAAAAAGGTATAAAAGGTATAAAAGGCAAGTAAACAGCGCTGGGTGTGCGGGGAGTCTATGCTCCACCAACACGCACACACAAACATCAAACATTCTAAATATACAGAACATGGCTTTACATACTAAACCCGACTATGCCTATACAATCAGAAAAGGTAACAAACAATCCTTTAAGTTCCATGACTTAACAGTCTCCATTTACCTGATTACAATAAACAGTCTCCATTTTCCGTAATTGCAGGGCTAGTCGTGTGAACAATATGTCTCGCTTTAAGTTGTCAAGCAACTCGGTCTTCAGGCCTTATGTATCCCGTTCTTCCCAGATCGAAGAAAAGCATATCCATCTCCTTTTCAAGGCCAATAGGGCCTGGGTCAAAAGGCACGTCCAGGTCACCAGGGGGTGTAACAGCAAAAGCCTTCGACGGCTGTAGCAACAGAGGGCCCCGTGGCGTAGCAGTCGGATCAGTAAAGGAGCCCGCAGCTCCCTCACTGTCTGGCAAAGCACACGTTTCTGACTGTGGTCCCACAGGGCTCTTCAAGGCCTCAGGGACTGCTCGCCAGGTGCCGAGCAATCCCACTGCAACCTGGTCGTTTTTAATTGCAGAGTCCCACACCTTGACCTCAATTTGGTCCCGTTATTTCAGGCTCATAAACCGTCTGATCGTTAATAAGGAGAATAAACTGTAAGGTTACCAGGACAGTCTTTGTTCCTAAGGACGTATGATTCCCCATAATGCCCGGCTGCTTACCAGCGAGGGGCAGTTGTGTGCCTGTTCCCGTCCTGGTCTCCGTTCTGCCAGCCTGTTCCTCTTCACTTCTTTTTCCTGCTTCTTTATTGATGACATAACTTCATCGTGTTGCCTTTTTTATCTTGAGGGCAGGCTCCCCTCTTATACCCTTCTCTCCACAGCAATTCTTTTCAAGAAAAAAAGAAAATTTTCTTTTTTTTTGTTACCTTTTCTGATTGTATAGGCATAGTCGGGTTTAGTATGTAAAGCCATGTTCTGTATATTTAGAATGTTTGATGTTTGTGTGTGCATGTTGGTGGAGCATAGACTCCCCGCACACCCAGCGCTGTTTACTTGCCTTTTATACCTTTTATACCTTTTAGAAATATTTGTTTTATAAATAGTACAAAATTCAGATTGAGTTGAGACCTCATTTATAACAATATCAACCATTTTCTCGACACAAATTACCACTCCATATATAATAATATATTTCTTCCCCTATATTTCAAGGCCCTAGCTTCATCTAACTTCAGGGCAGGCAGCAGCGTCTGGAGCAGTGTTTTCCTGATGGTGAGCAACAGACTGTAGTGCTCTGTTTGCATACTGCTGGCAAAATTCAGGGTATTGTGCTTTATAGGAGGCTTCCTCTGCTTTGATTCTCTTGTCGGGGGGCCCCTCTGCGCTTGTCTGGCACAATGGTGTGCACCCGATGCAGAGTACAGAGACCAACTTGTATCGACTCTTCAGCCCTGCCTTGCATGGAGGGGAGGGAGCTATTCAGGCCAGCCAAGCCTCCAATGAATTATTCATCCCGGTACAAAGGACAGATTGAAAGCCTTTGGCTTTTATGGTAAGGAAGGCAGCAGTTCCATTTCAGCTAAATGGAGCACTATGCAACCTCCATAAAACTACTCAGAGCTTCCAGTATTTCCTCTGCTTCTCAGCAGTAGTTGCATGGGATACATCACTGAAATACTTTTTTCAGCACAAAACTTCCTGCACATTTTCTTTCCTTTATGATTCTGTTCCCTTCTAGGTTTTGGTCAGTCAGCTAAAGATTCAAGCCACAGCTGCCTGAAGTTCACCAGTTGTATACCGTTTCCTTTCTCTGGAGCAAAAAGGGCAATATCACTTTGTTAGGAGCAAGTCACTAGGAAATACACTATGGATTTCTAATATGTGTCCAAAGGCCTGATACAAAAGCCTCCTGTTCAGAACAAGATGGGGGAAGAGTAGAAAAATCCCCTCTTCTTTTGTGTGTGTGTTTTTGTGGGTGAGGGGTTGTTGTTTTTATTTTTTGTTATTTTTTTTTTAAGGTGTCAGTTACAACAGTAATAGAAGACCAGCTGAGTTCCCTGTTGCAATTTAGTTTGAAGGCAGCAATAAGGGCAGATGCAGGCTGACATTAGTAGTGATGTTACCTCAGCTGCAGTGGTCCTTGCATGATGTTAAGTAAGTTAAGTCTGCTCTTTCAATTAACTCTTTTGTAGAAAAATAGCAATTATTGCTAAATGCAGCTTGTAGGTATCTGGAAAGCCCCTTTAAAGTTTTCTGAAGCAAAAGACTTCAGCAATGCTAAAAACTTACTTTTGTATAATAGTGCCTCTTTCGTATGATTGAAATTAAATCCCTTTCATCTTCTGCAATGTGAGGTGAATATGAGCTTGCTTCCTCAGTGGAAACTGAGGACTTCATCCTACTTGGATTTGTCTTGGTGGGAGCAGATCTTGGCTTCCACTGGACATGCAGACACCGTCAGTGTTAGGGATGGGCTTCCAAGCTATTCTGAGAATTTTTTACTGTGTGATCTACAACTAAGAATTCATATTTTCAAAAAAATGTTTAACCTTACTCTATTTACGGGGCTTAGATAAAGCTTTCCAGTGCTTCTTGGGGTGCTTAGCTTTACATATGTTATTTTCCTTTCATAAGGCCTTTGTTCAAATCTACCTTTTTGTGGGGGAAATGTAAACCTTCAGTATTGCCCCTTTTAACATTCAGTGGCTTTTCTTCCTGGGGAGAGGGAGAGGAGGGAAAGGAGTGTTTATAGAATATTTTAACTTCTAGACTTCCCACTGTGTATGCAGCAGCACACGTGCTTGATCTGTGAGCTCTCTTGGCACTCTAGATGCCTTTTAATTTTTACCAGATAGACACAGTATCAGTAAATCCCAAGAAGGTGGCAACATGTACAGAGTGTCTGTCCCTGATCTTCCTAACGAGGCTGAGCCTGTGGGTGAGCTAATCTGAGCTGATGAACAAACACATGCATTGCTTTTAATTTCACAAGGCCAAGAACACTTCTTGCCTTTTTTTTCCCCTCTCCATAAAGAGCATTAGACACATCAAAAATAATTTTAAAAATATTTTTTCCTGCAATATTTCATCTTTGTATTTGTGGGAGGTGGTAAGTGCAGTGATATCAGGGCAAACCCAGATGTTCTTCCCTGACTCCTCCTTTGAGAGGTCTGATGCTGGAAAGAGGCTTTGTGAGCACACTGGATGCAGAGGCTAACAACGATGCCTTCAGGGGAGGAGAGGAAATGCAGGCGTCTGATACAGACTTCCTGAATTCCAAAGCTTATTCTTTTAAAAGATACCTTCCACTAATCTGCAGATGTGCTGGTTGCATTATGGCTCACTGTGGTCTGTATGAATAGGAGCTCTTGTTTTGGTGCTGCTTGTATCTAGAAAAGGGGGTAGAGGAGAATCTTGCATTTGCAGTTCTAATTCTGTAAGTTGATAGAGGCTGATCCTCTGTTTGCAGTGGAGAGCACTGTGCTCCATGGCCAGCAGTGTTAGCAGATCATCCTGAAGCAACGGAATGTCCTTGTGCTCTCTACTTAAAGCTTGAAACTCAGTCCCCTGAAAAGTAGGCCAGGGACTTGAAGAAGTCTCATTGATCCGTTGTGAGGACCTGACTGCTTTTGTGATCATGGCGCATCTTCTAAGCATAAGTGCTAAATTGCAAGAGGAATAAAGGTTCATGTGGCTGTGCTTGGCATTGTAAGAGGAGTTCACAAGTGATGGGAAACAGATCTGAGGCCTCACTGTACCTCCATCCCCTGAACAGACTAGGGAGAGAAAAAGTGACAGTTAATGAAGGAAATTGTGAAGAAGCTTCTGTCCTGGCTGACAGGTAAGCGCAGGCCACGCTCAACACAGGTTTGGTTTCTTTGGGTCCCAGAATCTCTCCCAGGTAGCTGTACCCTTTGTTATTTCACTTTTTAATGATAGTTCTGTTTCTCATTCCTAGGCTGGGGGAGAGATTAACCTCCATCGCTACACAAAACCAATGACTAGCTCTTTCTTAATGTTGTCTCTGCCAGGAGACTGGCCCCACCACTGACTCTTATTCAGAAAGGCAGAAGATGCGAGGTGTGACGGGTGGGTTCTTGCTCCATACGTGTGTGGCGTGTCTGGAAGGACACCCACAGTCCTTTCCCAGGCCCTTGTCAACCCCAGGTGCATGCCCTTCTTACCAGGTAGTGCACCACTGGCAGGCCTTGGTGTATTTGAGGCACTGCTCATGTGGGGGTGCTTTTCCTTCCTCTTCCAGAGCACCTCAACCCACAGCTTGCCCACAGCTTTGGAAGGCAGGCTTGCATCTACGCTCTCCTGGCTACCCGCAGCGCAGTTAGTGTGCCTACAGCACAGCTGCAGGCTGAGGCACCAGCCAAAGAAATGTGCCAGGAGGGAAGGTAGTGGTCACACTGCTTGAAGAAGGAATCTTTTGCAGATGCCTCTCTTCTGACAGTGACCAATGCAGTATCTTTCCTTATTCTCTTGTTACAAAATCTGACAGTAGGGGGACCAGAATATGGCTTTTAACAGCCTTAGTATCTCTGCTACATGGACTGACTGACTGCACTGGATGTCTTGCCTTGCATTATACATGGGCCAGCAGTGAGAGGAAAAGGAAAGGCACTACTGACTTCAGCAAATTGAATTATGACCAGTTAGAACACAGATGGGTACGTAAGAGGGCCATGGGCTTAACAGCATAGGTTTTCCAAGCTGCTGCTGCTTCCCTGCCACTTCCCATTTGGCTTTTATTAAGGGATCAAAGTGGTTTGGAAGGGAAGGTGATGATTAAAGTTTGAAAGCTGATGCATTTAGAAAGAGCCTTATTTGCAACTGCAGCGCCCAGCTTGAGAAATGCATTTCTGGGGAAGAGAGCTCATGGGCACATGATGTGAGGGGTGATTTTTTTTTTACAGTGCAGAGCTGATCTCTCCCCAGTGCATACCCTCTCTGGCAATCCCAGGAAAACCCTGCAGCACCTGGACTCCCGGTGAAGGAGGATGCTCCCTGTGGTAATGTTTGCTGTGGGGAAGCACTCCCCATAGCTCCAGAAGGAGCCTTCTGCCCCTGGACATCATGCTCCTTCAATGCTCATGCCCTGATCAGAACAGTAATATGCCAGGAATTGGTGTTGTTCTCAGCTCTGAACTAAAAAGCAACTAGCATGTTATTCTTAAAATAAACTG
The DNA here is from genome assembly GCF_965140915.1 of Aythya marila. NCBI lineage: Eukaryota > Metazoa > Chordata > Aves > Anseriformes > Anatidae > Aythya > Aythya marila. The sequence continues at coordinate 16,205,902 of NC_139049.1, read as the reverse complement.
CACAGGAAAAGTTGCATAACTTTGTTGTGAATTTTTAAGGAAGACATTATTTATGCAGACTTTCCTGAGGAAGATCGTTAGTCTTGTGTCTTGTGGCTTCTAGTCTAGACAGGGAGGTAGAGAAACCTGGCTTTGGTTCCTGAGTATTCCACAGACTCACAGAGAACTGCAGCACACGGACTGGAAGACTTATCTCTACAAATGGAAGATGTCTCTTTTTTTTTTTTTTTTTCCCCCTCACACATGGTATTCAATTAGATTATTTTATTCCAATGAAAACAATGGCCATTAGAGATTACCATGCTCCTGTTATGGTGGTGAAAGGATGGTCGAGGTATGTGCACAGTAGTACAGCTAGGGAAAAATCAGAAGTTCATGTTGAGCTATTTGCAGCAGAGATGTATGCATCCAAATGCATTTTTTAGGAAAAAATAAGCTTCACTGTTATTTAAGAGATTGCTACTTGATTATAGGACTTTGGATTTTTATTAGAACAGATATTACACTTTCTTTATCCAATAAAAAGCCTGGTTTTGTCTTCACTAATCTCTTCTATTTAAAAAGCTGCAAGAAGAAGTTGTGTTAAAGTCCTCTTGAAAGGCTCAAATACAAGTTTCTAATTTTCCTCCATCCTTCCAAGCTTTGTATGAATTTTCTTGTGCTTTCTGGGGGCAAGCAGATTTTTTATAGGCATGGTATTAAAGATCAGAAAATTAAATAGTATGTAAAAACATTTCTCAAGTTAGAGAACCTGACTGTCCTCCATGACAGTACGAAAAAATGTTCCCTGCTTTGAATGTCATCAGTGTTAAAACCTACAAAACCCATCAATACTGAACTTGTTCCTTTGTGCCATCAGTAGGTTGTTATGGAGTCCTTGCTAACTGTCTTTCTCTTCTAGGTTAAGAGAAATCATGAAGAAAGCTTCTCTCCCATGTGACAATCCTGACACCCCACTGTCAGTTACCTTGGCCATAGTTGAGTCAGATTCTACAGTAGTCTACTATAAAATGACTGATGGCTTTGTAATACCAGAGCCTCCTGATAATACTGAAGATGTGGGCAATAAACATTGGAAGAAGAAAAGAAGGAAGCTTTCCAAATAATCAAGGCAAACAGACTTTCCTTGAACTACTGTCCTCAAACCAAAACAAATCCAGGAACTTACATATGTAAATAAGTAGTGTGTAAAACTGTGTTCTGCATATCAAGCGTATGTTCATGGGGAATTGAGTTTTGTGCAGCTGCACTGTAATAAAACACTGTTTGAAATATGAAATGGGTCATGCTTTTGAGACAGATTGCTTCTAACTAACAAATATCCTTGTGAGATGTTTGCAATGCTAGTCTCTGATTGATAGCTGTTTGGGTACATAACAGAATAAACACATCCTTACCCATATTGTAAATATTTATTAAAGGTAAATATCAATGCCTTCTGGCAAAAATACTGTTACTCATTTAAGAGCTTTGTAGTTTCCAGAGTTCCTACATCTTAACACTGTTGAAAATACTTGTGCTACCTCCTAGGTTATATTTTTGAACACTTAACCTTCTCTCCCCTGCTTTTTGGAGAAGAGATTTTTCTCCAGAAATACCTTATTTGAAATTTTTATCTGTAGAGGGAAAACCGACTAGTGCAGTACCAGAGGCTACTAAAATAAAATGTAGACTAGTAAAGAGGAGGCCCCAGGACTGCCTCAAGAACCTGTGAGCAGAGAGGCTGGTCCTTCCTGTGGAGGTAAGTTGTGACTAGATCAACCATGCCTGAAAGTGTTGACCCATGTAGCTGAATGCACAGAAGGTGAAGGTCACGATCCCGAAGCACAGGCAGGCTCTTATGCCCCATATAATGTAGGACAGCTGTCCAAGAGCTGCAAGTGCCTTGTGTGCATCCCAGGGCAATGAAGCTGGCTAAATGATGCCCTGCCCTCTCCTTGGGATTCCTGACTGAAATAGCCTCAGTACCCTTTCAGTGCTTCACTTCAAGGTAGAGCTTAAAATCTCTGAAGAGGAGCATGACAATAGGGCACGTTTTTTGCCATCACTAAAGCATGTCACCACCTACATTATTATGAGTGGATGCTAGCTGTTATCTGCATAATGTAGCAAGCAGGTTTCAAAACTTTTTTTTTTTTTTTAACATATCTTCTGGTAGTTAAATGGGCTGCTTGAGATGATACAGCTAGGAGTAAGCTAAGGGGAAAAAAACAGCTTTCAGTTTCTTCTGCAGGAATTTTCCATGTCTTCCACATAACAGTCTTCTTCAGCTTAAACTTAGCATTTCTTGGCAATCAAATGCCATCCCAGAAGCAGCTTCTTGAATACAGAAATGTCCATATGACGTTTATGTGGCCAAGGACCACACATTCAAAATTTGAAGCACAGAAGCTCTTTTTTTTTTTTTCCCCATGGGTTATAAGAATGGGAGAGAATCCAAAAAAAATCAGACTGGATGTGAAAGGTCATTAAAGCATTGGTATCCTTACAACAAGAGTGGATGTTTTTACAATTGTGGAGCTTGAATCTATTTAGGCCAGATATGCTGGGAGGCAGAACGGTTGAGCAAGGAGAGCTCAGGAAAGGAAGGCCCTCACACCACGTGTGGCATTATGTTATGTCCCCGTTATGTTATGTCCCAGTTATGTCCCAGTCTGGGTCAGGGACATAACTCTTCTGACTTGCTTCGCCTTCAGCCCTCTTGGGGTGTTCCCCTGCTTGCAACACATGTTGAGCCCTTCCGGCATTGCCAGCAAAAGTAGAGGAGGGGAGAAGGGTATGCTGGCATCCAGAACCCTGCATGGTGCCCTTGGACGGAGAGGAAAAACATTTTTCTCCGCTTTGCCACCAGCACTGACATCCAGGGTGACGATGCAGTGCTGACTTGGGGAATTTGCTTTTTTGATCTTTTATTGGTAATAATTCTTGCTGTTATAAGTTATGACCATACAATCTTAATGATTAGCTCCTAACATTTGGGCTATGGTGCATTGAGGTAAGAGCTTTGGCAGCGAATACCGGCTCAGAAGGGTTTGCTTCCCGCAGTTTTTGTTTTCAGCTATTAATCTGATCCTGCATAACTGAGTTTGAATGGGATACAACGGTGCAGATGTGTGCCCTGACCTGGTAACTGGACAAACCATACATGAGGCTGTTTATGTTCTAATGCAGTCAGAAACAAAATGGTGGTTGTTTTTTTGTTTTGTTTTGTTTTCCAGAGAGCAAGGGGAGACCATACCTCTGTGGGCTTTGGCCTTTGAGAAATGCAAAGAAAAAAATCTCTTTTTCTCAGTTTTTCTCCCCTCACGGAAGATAAATGTAATTTTATTTTGGTCCAATGCCACACTGCATAAAAGGGTACCTGTGTATGCTCTGTTTGACCTTACCATCTATATTTCATGTACTCTACTGCTTATTCCATAAAGCAAATCTTAACACTTTGCTAGGCTATATACCATCAGGTAAATCATCCTTGTTATAAGTTGTTATACTTCAACCCCAGCGTGAGTGTATGCAGGAAAAGAGTAGTTTTTTTTGCGAAGAAGGCTGTAACATACTACACGTTGAAGAATTTTAAGCAACACATGCTTAACTCCAAAAGCAACGTGCTTTCATTTCTAGAAAATATTGACATTTTGTAGCTTGCTGTGTGACTGATGCTAGCTTTCCTCCCTTCATTTTATAATTTCTAGTCACAGAAAGAGGAGCATAATTTAAGTCTTCTTTTTTATATACTGAAAACTGCTTACCCAGTCTTCAGGAGCTATGTCAGAGAAACCGTCTGAAGACGTTGATTTCTGCCACGCGTCCCACAGAAGAATGATGATACAGGTCTTTTTCCAGCCTCTTTAGATGCAGTGGTTCTTTATTTCTGAGGGAAAAAAAAAAAAAAAAAGCCATAGTATAATTGCACTGTTTGTCCCACAGGTATTGCAACATGAACATGGAGATTTTTACTAAATTCAGAGCTATCTGTGCTGTTCCTTTGCTGAAGTCTGCTATTATTTCTCTGTGTCAACTCAGAAACACACAAGGCAGAGCTTCTGTTGTCCCAGGCACTGAATGAAGATAGGAAGAGACTTCCCTTGGTAGCGTGTCAGTTCAGAGCAGTAGCACATTAAAATCCCGAAATCCAAAGGATCTTGGTGCTGTGCCTAAAGTATTCAAGTGTTACTCTGTGACCTGTGACATCCGGCCTCAAAACTTTCGCAAATTCAATCTCTCCTTTCAGTCCACAAGATTTTACAGGGTACATCTTGCCATCCTTTCGTTTTTTTTTTCATGTTTTATTTGCTAAGCACAGCTTGATTTGTTTTACTGATCCCCCTTGACCAACAGAAGGTATGTTTTAAAATCATACAGTGAGAGTATCACATTCTGGTAGATTATTGTTTCAAGTATTTTTTCTCTTCAAGGGAGATATTTGCATTGAAACTTCCTCACCAAGTAAAGAAAGATAGAAAAGCACAGAGATGTTTTTGCATGCATTTGATGATGAGACTTGATGTCCGGTTATATAAGTAAGTGTCTGCTTTTGTTTATGCAAGCTTAGTTTCCTTGAGGCATTATTGGCATAATCACCCCAGCTGTCCCATATTCAGCCTAACCACATGCAATGCACACATAGCATTTTGTGCAAAAAAACACCGGTCAGGAAGCCTCATCAGATGCAGAAGGAGGGCCTGTGGCTGCAAGAAGCGGCCGGGAACACACTTTGCAGCAGAGGGCTGCTGGAAGTCAGTAGCTATCACAACTCTCCATGTCTGCGTGCTGAATAAGCAGAGGCAGGTGCGTGTGTTTGGGCGGTGGGCTCCTCCCTACGTACCCGTGGCTGCGTATGGTGTGTGCAGCCTCAGCATGGAGCAGCCAGGCGAGCAAAGGACGGCTCGTAATCCAACCCTGCTCGAAGTGCCCTTACACAGCAGCGGCACAGTGCCTGGCAGTGCTGCTCAGCACACAGTGAGCAGGTGAAGGCTTGTTGCTTCCAAACCAGTTGTCTCAGTAGTTTTCAGGAATCTAAACTCCTCCAGCTATCCTGTAAGTCCTGGTTGATATAAATGGGCTTACTATTAACCCCCTCTGGTCCCCAGGAATGTTCCCGTCCTCCATTACAGTCCAATAGTTTTAAACTTCCTTAAGTCATTATCCAAAACAAATAAACTGGGATTAATTCTTGTTTCTCTCATTCCTATTCTACTTCCATTTTAGTTATCCCATCAATAAATCCTACTTTGCAGGCCTGAAGCAATTACACCAAACTCTTCAGTCCTTCCGATCCCTTCTGTTAAGAGTTGTGTACTTTCTTTACCTCCCTCCTGTTTTGCTTTCTAAACAGCTTTCTTACCACCGTTCATATCACTGTTACAGCTCAGCACTCCCTGATTTCACAGGACACTGAGCACGTTGGTGCACCCCTGGTTTGTACCCTGCCTCAGCAGACCCAGCTACAGCAGGTACCAGCCTGCGAGGCACTGCCGAAGATCTCCAACCACTCCAACTCACAGCAAATTGCCACACCAACAGGTAATCCTCATCCAGAACTTCAATTATGAGCAATTAGGTTTGCCTAACTCCTCAATAATAGCTGCAACTGCACCTCATTTTTCAGATTATCCCAGGGAGGTGATCTCTTTTTCATTTTCCTTCCACATTTCTCAGAAGCTCCCACTTCCATTGAGCCTGAGGAGACCTGGACTGGGCCACTACCATTAGCAAACCTGACTGACAGCCCATCTGCTTGTGTGATCTAATGAACGTGCCAACTCCTTGTTATCTACGTGCTGTCTGTTGTCTTCTCTGCACCTAACTGACATCATTTATTGCCCTGATGCTTTATCATCTCACTAATCAGCCTTTGCATCCACACCCAGCTACCAGCTTCTCCCCACATTTCTTGTCTGGCCACCAAGCTTTCTTTGCCAAACCTGAGTGGCTCTTTGAGATTTTTTTGCAGCTTTTTCCCTTTTCTGACACATGTTTTATAAGTAACACTTCTGCCTTTTGTTACCCTCAAATTTATTTTTTCATGCCATTTGCCTATCCAGACACTCCCCTTTCTTTCCAACCTTCCTGCTTCCATTGTCTTCTGCTGGGGTGCCTGTACTTTTTCTAGAAAGCCATCTACACCACTTCCTTGTCCTAATCCAGGTACCAACCAGGCATCTTGATCCCACCACACCAAACTCAAAACCTCAGCACAACTGGAAGCCAGCTCTCACCAGCAGCGTGCCGATGTCCAGCCTGCAGAAGAGGCTCGCTCTCTTGCAGAGTGTTGCCTCCACGGTCCAGGGTGGCTGTGACCCCCATCTGCTCTCCAGAACACCCAAACAGATGCCCTGCTTGGAGGCTTTCAGGCCAGCTGCCAGGTGAATCTGTGGGGTGGAGTGGGTTGTAGCCAGCCAGCTGTGTTTGCACCAGAGGGCGCTTACAGACTACTGAGCTGGAGCCCTCCTCTTCTGGGTGCTATGCAAAAGGCCTTGCGCTGCTGCTCAGTTCCTGCAAATAAAAGGAAGAAACAAAACCACCCTGTAAGCACACATCCTTGGCAGGGAATGGGTTCACGTCCCTTCCCCACTGCAGTGCTTGTTCGCAAGGTGAAATTCTGCACCCTGAGCTATGCAGTCCACAATACCTCAGTTATTGTCATGGCTTTAGAGGCATTTCTGTAATATTTTTGTGTTCCCAGACAGATGCATTGAAAACTGTGGAAAACAAATGCTTCCCGAGGTACCTGCCTGTGCCACCCGTCAGCACAGGAAGCACGCGCCCAACCTGCTCATGGCCTGTGCCCCGCCCGGCCCTCCCCATGCCGGCTGGTATCACCTTCTCCTGGTACCACCAGGCAGCTGGTGGGTGCGGTTTTCTATCACGTCTGACTTTTACATAATGGAGTGAAAGAGAACATGATTTTGGTACTCTTTGGAGGCTCAGCTAAGCCTCCCTAGTTATTAATTGCATTACACAACTTAGTTATGTTGAATGGTACAGGGTTTAGGACACTGACTTTTGCCCAGTCCTCTCTTAGAAAAATTCAAGAACAAATCCCTGTGGTGTTCAGATCCTTCCCTAGTGTCTGGATCCTCTGCAGCTTATCCTCCCACCCTGGTGCCTCAGCAAGGGAGGCAGGGTGCGAAGCAAGGGCAGCTTTATTAAGCTTTACAGCAAAACACCACAAAAGGGTCTTTAAGCCAGGCAGCACACTTTGTCTCCACTGTTTGCATATGTTAGATACTGTAATATCCTCTAAGTAAAGTCAGCATGGTGAGCTTCTCAAAACCTGCCCCAGTCCTCACTCTTTCCCATCTCATCCCCCCTTCCAGCAAATATAAGCTACTTCTGTCCTTCTCTCTGGTTGTGGAGAGATTCAGGACCAAATTTTCTGAATGTAAGCACTACATTGATCATCATCACATTGATCATTAAAATCATCATCACATTGATCATTAAAAGTTTCTCTCCACAAGTGAATATCCTCAAGAATGACACAACATAAAACGTTATCAGCTGTGACAGCAAGTTGATGCTAGCACAAGAGTAATCCCACCTGCCCAACTCCTGTGCAGACCTATAGGAACACGTCTAGGGTTGTACATGCATTTTTGAAAGCACAGAATAGATATCCAGAGGGAAAATCCAGCTTGAATCCTGCCACAAACTATTATATTTAACGTAAAAGACTATAATGCAACATAAATAATATACTGCCTTATAAAATAAGTGGCTGAGAATAGAAACATGCTGTTCTTAGAATTATGGTATGTTTTGCAGAAAAACCAGAGCAAAAGAAAAAGTCGTCATTCTCCCAATAAAATTTAATTTACTGAAAAACAAAACAACAACAAAATTGAAAATGGAAAGAAAGTAATAAATCAAAGATTAGGAACTCCAGCACTGAAAACATGTTGCTTATTTTCCTTAGAGCCAGCTTGCTCCTAGTTATAAACATCAGTGTCCTAAAAAGGGATGGGCTCAGCTGATACTCTGACTAGCCTATTGCAAAAGCAAAATTACAAAACAGAGAGCAATCATAATTACTATCTCAGTTTGGAGCTGAGATAGAAAGGTAGAAGACAAACTGTTTAGGAAATAAATCATGATTTGCACGCACGTATCATGGTAGACGGAAGTTACTCAAGGATTTGTCCAAGGGCTGACCTTGGATCTGCTATTGTTCACTTCTCATTGATGGTCTTAGACTAAACCCAAGGACAATGCCAATTAAGTGACAAGGCAGCAAAAGGTACAAAAGAGGAAGGAGAGCATCATGTGAGGAGGAGAAAATGACACTGAGAGACAGAAGAAAATCCCTCTGTTCAGCAAGCAGCACTGCACGTCCAGGTACAAACCTATGCTGTATACTTTGGTTTACCGACAGGCTGATGGAAACCGGGATCTGAATGTGTTAGCCAGTCTCAGTGAAATGCCACCAAACAGCAGGGCTACAAAAAGAGAAATGCATTTTCTAGTAGCTCTCAGGCAAATTATTTCCAGCAGTGACATATAACCCAGTAGTTCCCAGCACCGAGGCCACTGAACAAGACACCTGCCCTATCTCTGGGAAGCTGCAGGCACTGTTGGGCATCCAGGCCCCATCAGCCAAGCTGGGTGCTGGTGGATCCCTCCTGGAAGAGACGTGTGCAGGAGCTGCGATGGGGATCAGCAAGTGCAAAATGGGTCCTTAGACAGGAGGCTGAATGTGCTCAAAGGCTTCTTTCCCATCTGATCAGAACCAGTTCTCATGGAAACACACAGAACTCTTCTCCACCAGGAATCCTTGATTCTGTGCTAAGTTCCACGCTTATGTTATTTTCTCCACCAAGCCTTTAACATTTCATCTGACCAGGTCTTCTGCTGCTGTGAGGACCCTTGCGGATGGAAAAAATCAAACTTGCAAATCACTTGCAGGTCATGGCATCTTCCAACACATTTACTGTCCAGAGAGACAGACCCATCCTTGCACAGGAGCCCAGGAAGGAGTACACCTGAAGCTGCAGCAAGGGCATCGCGTCAGCCAACATTCAGCTGGCTACTTCTGCTGCTGGAGAAGGAGAAGGTGCCTGGAGGATTACACACACACAGACCTTTGTCACGGTGGCAGAGGCCGGAGAAAACAGCTCCTGCATGCACACGATTTCACACAGTGTGTGTGTTATGTTGGGATTATGGGTTTGTTTTCACAGGAAAGGAAATGGCTGGTGTACATGAACGAGCAGGCGAGAGGTTTCTCCTCTTGGCTCCCACATCTCGGTTGGGCTGTATGGGCCTGGTGAGGGGGACTTGCTAGGGAAGAGGCTCCAGAGGGTGTCTGCACTGCAAGACCACCGGGAGAAACACAGGCTAGGATCAGAGCTGGCTGCAAACATTTTAGATTTTTTTTTGTTTTAAACCAGCTGTTAAAATGTGTTGTCAAAGCAATGTAGTTGGTTAAAATACAGAGCTTACACTGAGCAAAGGAAATTTACACAGCAGCACAACCCCCCCCCCAAAAACCTCTGAGTGGTAATTTCCCTGTCAAACTAATTCCCATCTAGCTTGTTCCCCAGCATCGTCTTTAATTGCTAGAGCCTCACAGAGAGGCCTGTGTAAGGGAAGGAAAATAATAATTAGCCTAGCTTTTCTCTCATCTTTGCTGTCAGTCTGCAGGGACTGGCCTTTTAAACATTTATTTGCTTAAATAATGTTGCTCTGGTGGATTGTTAGAAGGAAGAACCCAGAGGGAAGAAGGGTGTTTGCATTGCACAGTGCAGGAGCAGGGGGAGAATCACGCTTCTCTTGCTGCCTTCAGGGAGCTGAATTTTGTTGGCATGTGTCAGAGAAAGGCTTCTCTCCTGTTCCACGAAATCATGGGTTTTAGGAATATGAGCGGAGACAGAAAAAAACTGGTGTTACAATTGGGCACACTGGGAAAAGGGCTGGGGAGAAGACCTGGAACAGAACAAAACAATCAGAAAGGCAGAGCAGAGCAGTGGATGGAGTGCTCTTCAGTCACAGCCGTTGTCCCTCTACACCATCCATCCAGTCCTCCAGGGGTGCTCATTAAACAAAACTGGGGAAAACCTCAGTAACTCAGGTATTTTTTGACTCGGTTGTGAGACAGAAAGCACTAAGGAGAGCTAGGACTGCAGCCTGCACAGGAAGGAAGTGCCAGAGGCTGTGGGGAAGCCTGCAGCTCTTTTGCAGGAGCCATCCCAGTGATCATGAGCAGTAAAAATCAAACTTTCTCTGAATCCTTTCAATGTGGGGGCATTAAATTATCTCCCTGACCTGCCAGATTGGCAAAGCAGTAGATCTGTAGCACAATACAGCCATTGAGTCTGGAGGGACCTCAGGGAGTCCCCGTCCTTTGGGACTTCAGGAGCGTCTGAGTGGGCTCAACGCACAGAAATCCAATGCATCTACATGTGCTAGGGGCAGTGGCAGAGGTGATTGCCGAACCGCTCTTATTATCTTTGAAAGGTCCTGGAGAACTGGAGAGGTGCCTGAAGACCGGAGGATAGCCAATGTCACTCCTGTCTTCAAGAAGGGCAAGAAAGAGGATCCAGGTAACTACAGGCCAGTCAGTCTCACCTCTGTCCCTGGAAAGGTGTTGGAGCAGCTTGTTCTGGATGCCATCTCCAAGCAATTGGAAGAGAAGAAGGTTATGAGGAATAGTCAGCATGGATTCACCAAGGGGAAGTCGTGCTTGATCAACCTCGTTGCCTTCTGTGGTGGCATCACCAGCTGGGTAGATGGGGGAGAGCAGTGGATGTCATCTACCTTGACTTTAGCAAGGCTTTTGATACTGTCTGCTATTACATCCTGCTAGCAAAGCTGAGAAAGCTGAAAGACCTGGCAGGAGCTGCTGCCCGTGAGGGACCCAGGTTGGAGCAGTTTTCTCCTGAGGGATGGACCCTGTGGTCCAGACCCATATCTGGAGCAGTTCTTGAAGAGCTGATGCCTGTGGGAAGCCTACGCCAGATCAGTTCAGCAAGGGCTGCATCCCTTGGGAGGGACTCCAGGGCACAGGGCACGAGAGTGACCAAGAAGGGGCAGCAGAGACAAAGTGCTATAGACTGACTGCAACCCCCATTCCCCCATTACCCTGCGCCGCTCAGGGAGAGGAGGTGGAAGAGGGTGGATGGGAGGGAAGGTGTTTTTGGTTTCTTTCCTTTGTTTCTTGCTTCTCTAGCTTGTTAGTAATAGGCAATAAATCTTACTATCTCCCTGCTCTGGGTCTGTTTTGCCCGTCATGATAATTGTTGAGTGATCTCCCACTCCTTATCTCAACCCTTGAGCCCTTTGCATCGCATTTTTCTCCCCCTTTCCCTTTGAGGAGGGGGAGTGCGAGAGTGGTTGTGGTGGAGCTTGGCCACCCACCTGAGTAAAACCACCACACCAATCTTGTCAGCATGGTGTGGTGGTTTGGACTGTTAACCATCAGCATTGAAAGCTGCAAGCAAAAACCAGCTCACTGCTTGTAGATGGCTAGTTTCTCCCCCAGTTAGCAACATCAATAACAATAAAATTAAAATTAAAACACGAACAATATAATCTGAAGGTCAGCTCACAAATTGAAAATTATGTAAGAGCAAGTGAGGCTAGTGCTTTGGTAACAGGAAGAACTGGTTATCAGACCGCTTCTGCAGAGGCAACCTTAAAGAAAATTTGGGGGATGACATGCCACAAAGGTATTTATTGTTGTATATTATTACTGCTATATCCCAAAGGAGGTGATGTAACTAAAGTATCACAAAAGCTTTTATGGGGCATGAAAAAAAAATAAAGAGAATGTAACAAAAAAAAAAAAAAAAAAAAAAAAAAAAAAAAGAGGGGTTCTGATTTCTTGTCTCTTTTTAACAACTAAGAAGCATTACTTACTTTTCTTCAACAAGAAAAAGGAAGGTCCACTGCAAACCTGAAAGGCAGCTGATCCAAAAGGAAGTTTTGAGGAAAGCAACCAGGAAAAGTCTTTTTCTCAGCTGCACTTGGAGAAACTGCAGGCAGCTGGGATTAGGCCTGGGATTGAAACCCATTCCCCCATCCCAAAACCCATCCTGAATGCAGAGGTGGGATGCACTTAGTTCTAGAGACCTCAAATGAGACTCAGCAATTTGGGGTTATACTTTGAACAAAACAAAACAAACAAAAACCTTTCATTTTGTTTTTCAATAGCCAAGCCTGAAGGTGCCTGCAGCAGCGGGGACAGTGCGTGGGGCTGGGCCCTGCTCATGCTGCTGAAAATCCACGTGAAGACTGGGGCTGGATCCCGCATGTAGGTAAGCAAACAACTGAGATCACAACACAGGAAGAAACAGAAGGCAAAACTTCAAGTTTTTGAGAACAACAGAGAATTAGAAAATGAATGTTGACACCAACATGCATAATAAAACATGACAGTTCATCATAGATCTGTCTGGGAAGGAGGCTGTCAGAGAGGATAGAAACTGAACTAAAATCAAGACTTTTGGTAAATGGAAAGACTGAGGCATCCTGATGAGAGCCTTTAGAAGTTACCTATAAATAAACAAATAAATAAACCCCTAAAGATCTGAAGATTTCAGCACCATCTGGAGATGCTGGGAAAAGAGAAATAGCTTGCTGCTGTAGGAGGTATTAAAGAACGGGGTTTACATATATATGTGGAGATGCATATCAGAGTTCTACACACTGGCAGCAGAGACGAAGCCAAGGCTCAGAAGTCGAATCCAATGGGAGATGTCTGAAGCTACCGTTCATTTGGATCAGCTTGCTGCAACACACACCTGCGGCAAAACCAGGCTTTGCCTTCTGCCTCCCCTCCATCAGTGCTGGGCAGGTCTTATGGAAGGAAAGGGGAAACCAAGTGGCATTTATCTCACTGCGACACTATAGGGTGATTTGGGGTGCGTGGGGAATTTTTCAGTGTAGAAGTAATAACAGACCTGTGCAAAACTGCATGCAGACCCCAGAGCAGCCACCATCTGAGCCAGGTACAGACAATCCAAGACAAAACCAGCAGAGCTAAAAAGGTCTTGAGAAGCCCAACAAGATTTGAATATACTGACAGAACAACTACCCTATGAAAAAACAGATGTTTATGCCAGGTTGGGTGCTGAGATAGGCAACGCCCCGCCGGAGCCCAACACCCCTGCCCACACACAGCAAGTGCCAAGCCCAGGCAGGAGACCATGACCTGTCGCTAACTTTACATTGCTTAATGCACACAGTATGTCTCAGAGATGAAAAAATAATAACAGGGGGCTTTACCAGTGTGCTGCACTTATTTCAAAGTGGCCATAATGATGCTGGAGTCTTTAGGAGAAGAACCACATTACATCCCAAAGCAGTGGGAGTGCATATGAGCCATGAACAGTTCCCCTGCCTCTGTATCTTGGTTCAGCTCCCTAAAATGAGGATTACTTCAAGGTACTGAGAGTTTTAGCTTAGCTATTGCTTCTATGGCAGGTTGAACAAGTGAGGTACAGTTTAAATGCTAGGCACGAGCAATTAAATTAAATTAAATTAATTAAAAAGTTAAGCTCTCATTATCTGAAACTGAACACTGGAAATTAATAGACACTTACAGACTTAATCTCTGTTCCTCAGATCTCGAGCTGCAGAAGGGAGCAGTATCACCCCTGTCTAATTTCCTCAGCTAATTATATAGGATTACAATGCTTGCAGCTCACTAATGCTTGTGCATTGTTTTGATATTCTGGTGAAACACCCCAAAGGCAAAAGTTCTGTATTCAGTGCTGCTGCGTCCCGACACTGTTTGATGGATAATCCATAAAGTGACACGCCGATGGGAAGGATATGAAGGAAGATTGAGTGACTCTCCATTCACCAAGTGGAAACCTATAATAAAAGACTGTTTTAACACTTATCCACAAGATCAAACTTAGGATGTGCACACGGCCTCAGCTCTGGGATTTCCTAGTGCTGGGCTTTGCAATCCTTAAACTTCCAATCACAGACTCAAATTCGCTCTTGTGGCGTGAGCACCTTGCGTGGACCTTGTGGAGGAGAGGGCAGAGCTCTTACGGCCCTCACAGCTGACTTACAGCTTGTGCCACAGGAAGCCAGAGAAACCCTGGGCACCTGCAGGCAGGGGCTGGTGCCAGCATCGCAGTCTGTCTGAGGCTGGGGGCACCCCTGGGTCCCTCAGGCCCAAGCCCTGCCCCAGCAGGGCCACCCAGAGCTGGTGCGAAGCCTCACGTTCAGGGGGCTTTTGAAGATCTCCAAAGACAAGAGCCCACAGCCTCTGTGTGCCAGTGTCCAGGCACCTCCGGTTTGGGAATAGCTGAGAGTAAGTACAAGAATAATTCACTCAGGTATCTGAGGTTTTCTCTTGTTGGACCAAGAGTTTTAGGACGTTTTTTACACATCTTAAATATCATCCACTTAAAGCAATTTCCCTTGGGAAGAAGACAACTGGTGACCATGGCCCTGGGACCATCAACATGAGATCAAGAGCAACCTGGACAATTTCACCTGGGGATGCATGGAGGCCTCCCCTCCAGGCACGTCCCTATCATGCATTAAAGGCACTTTTGCCTTTGGCGTGGCAATTTCTTCTCAGATACTAACTACAACAGAATTTTCCTGTGTTTTCTTCAGTGTGAAGAGCTGTTTCATGTCCACGTTAACCTAATGCAGCCCTGAAATACAAAGCATGGCAGCACACCTGGCTAGAATTTCTAGAATTTGCACACCTGCTGTAGCCACATAGCCACATTGGGGACCACTTCCCAGGGCATCATCAGGCTGTGCTGGCCTGGAGGAACCCCGTCCATAGCCTTATTTCCCCCACCCTTTTTTTTTTTTTTTTTTTTTGTGCACAGGGGTCCATCAGCACGCTGGAGAACCAGCACAGAGGGCTGATGGCAGCAGACCATTATCATACAAGCGCAGAGCAGACATGAGTGTAGATACTTCAGCCTATGTTTGAGATAGAAAATTGAGGCCATACAGGCTTGATTCATTTTTTCAGATTTCCTGCCCCTACCATGAAGGCTGCTGAGCCACTTCTCCCACACCCAACAGAAAGAAACCCTGCTTTATTTGAGCTTGGTGAGCAAAACATGGAGAAGCCAGAAAACACCTCAAAATATAATACTGGAGAGTCCATTATACCTTCTCCTCCCAAATAAATGTCTTTCACCCCCTCTTACTTCTTTTCTTCAGAAAACATTTCTTCTGATGTTATTCCAGGACTGATACCAGGCTCCTTTGATGCACTGAAATTCCCCAAAGAACAACACTCAACTTTTGCAGGCAACCCTTATCTACATGTATATATTCCTCCTCTCTGCCTCCAAGGAATAGTTTCCTATGATCTTCCAATATTTATTTAGGTCATTTTTGTCTTCATCCAATTTTATCTTTGGAGAAGAAAGCTTGCGTATGTTTCTTCCTCCTGCGCAGTCACAGTAACTACACAGCTATGAAGTCTTCCCTCCATGTAAACAGATCTGGAGCAAGCACCCTAGTTATCTCCAAAATTTACCCTTGGGGTAGCAGCTCCCCTTGAAGTCTGTATTAGTTTTAGCATTTACTGCAATTAGCAGCATTAGGCCAACACTGAGACAACTTCCAAAGCCTCCACCCAAGCTTCTGGTATTGGCATTTCTTCTCCCAAAGCCTCTGAAGACAAATTCTGCACAAGAGCCACAAGCACAACGATTCACAGTATCCACTGGAATTTGAACGACGCTTTTTACAGATCTGATTTCTCCTCAGCTGAATTCAGCCCTCTGGATATGAAACCATTTGGGCGCGAGAGCTCCCTGCGTCCCCTCCAGCATCCCCTCGCTTAGACTGCACCAGCCACTACAAGACTGCAACGGAGGAAAACAAGGTCATGTTTTGCCTAATTACCAGACAGTGAAAGCTATTCTGAGGCTGCCAAGTCAGTGCTATAGAGCGCAATGAATTTTGTATGGTTTCTGCAATTTGTCACGGCACAGGTATCGCTCCCTCACACATACAGCTGGCTTGTTCTTCAGAGGAACAGCCTGCAGCAGCACCCGGCTCCGGGGAAGGCTTGCTTGCTGCCTTCCCAGCTCTGAAAGCCGCAGGACCTGCAGGGGAGTGGGCTCAGGCAGACTTTCCCCACATGGGATGAAGAGGACAAATAAATGTCTTTAGGATTCAGCTCACAGGCATGGGAGATGGGATGCTAAATTCCTGCCCAGTATTTGCTGCTCTTTTGTAGGCACTAATCTGCTGACATGGCAACTGGATCCACTTGGGTGGATCCTTAAATACGCACAAATTTCCATGGCAGGAGTCTGCGTGGGCAAAAAAGCCCCTTCATGCCAAAGGAGCCAGGTGCCAAAATTTTTTTTTGCTGTAATCTCCTATAAGCTCAGTGAAACCAGTTATCTGAAAAGGCAGGAGGAAGCTGGCTCTAGTTCCTTCCATAATTAAAGGGCTGGTGCTCTGGGCATGTACCCTTGTAGTAGGAATATTATTCTCCCACTTCTCGGCTCCCAAGGAACTATGACTTGGGTAGGGTAGCTTGGAGATGTGTAGATCCAAGAACTACTCATCCCTTGCTTGCCATCTGAGAGATCAAGTAGGAAGATGCACAAAACAGCAAGAGAAGTTGCTCAGCTAAATACATCCAGCTCTGCAGGAAAAGAAAACTGTGACCATTTACAAGAGATGAGTAAGTCTCTGGCTGTCCCCAGGGATGCCTACAGGCTCTGCTCATAACCCAGTTTGTGTCAGAATAGGTCCTGAGCATGGCATTACATCTCTAAAATGTAATTAACAAAAACAAAACAAAACCAATGAAGATGATAAACTAGAAGGTAACAAGGTCGCATCTGAAACTTTTCTGTCTTCCTGCACAATTGCTCCCACAGCTCAGGAGACATATTTCTCATTGCTAATACCAGCACCAGGCTCTCACGAGCCCTTTTCCCCGCCAGCACCATTCCCTACAAGCAGGCTGGCTTTCAGGGTTGGACCAGTCCGCCCCCAGAGTATACAGGCAGCTCACCCTCTGTCAAAATTAGGCCAGACCAGGTGGTCCCATGTGCATGAAAGTACCTATGTAGTGGGACTATGCAACAGCCCCAGCGACATTACACATTTTGAAGTTCACAGCCATGCTAGTGGGAGCAGACCTGCTTTTCCAGCCATTGGTATGAGCCCATGAACGAGTACTTACTTATCATGTGTTTTTAAAACAGTTTTAAATTTTAGGAATAGACCTATATTCATGTATATATCTCTGTGTGGGTGTGCATAGAAACACGCAGGTAGAGATGAGAGAGAGGGGTTATTTATATCAAAAGCAGACTTTTAATACACAAAAGAAAAGTACATCTGAATATCTCATGTTTCGTTAAGGCTGCTCAGTGGCTTGCCAACAGATTTTGCTGTGTAAGTTGTTGTTTTCTTTTTCAGCTGGAGAAAAGCATTTGTCTAATCAAGTCCCTGGACCTACAAATCCTTTGGAGCTGCTGCAAGTTCAGAATGGAGGACTGGGTAGCTGAGAAGGATGAGCAGCCACTGACATGTGCCAAAATTCACAGTGCCCTTAGAGAGCCATGTTGTCTAGGCATTTTTTGGCTCCGTCTCACTGGAGCAGGTCCCCACACCCGCCGTAGATTCAGAGTGAGGACTTGACCAAGCCAGCATTGCCTGTGGAAAATGGGGCAAATGCTCAGGCCTATTCTCATCTCTCTGAGTTCAGCAAGAAGTTCCCTGTAAGATGGGTTTATACAGCTCTAAAAGGAGAGATTGTCTTGAGCTGCTCCAGAGTTCCTGGCCACTGCAAACATGAGTGCTCATGCTTCTGCCTACGGTGCTGATGAACAGCCCGCATAAACTCACTCAAGCAGGCAAGCTATTTTTTCATTACTCATGAAACCCTCAAACTCTTGACAGGATTGAAAGTCTGTCTCTGCATCCAAATTGGGTCATAATTTTACTCCTGTTTAGCTTATGTTTGGACACAGCTGCTTAAGGATGTAGCTATAGGATCGATGTTCAGAAAGCAGCCAGTTAACCAACAATTCATTTATAATGTCAGTTCTGTCTAGAAAAAATCCTATTATTGTCAGTGCTGGAACAAGTCTGATTGATCAAGTGTGTGGAAATGCATCTTCTGTGATGTTTGATCTGAGCTGAGGCACTATGGATAGCAGTACCAAGAAGCACTATCATACCAAGTGACTGACATCTCCTGGATGATTTTCTCTTCATAGCATGGTATCAGCATATCTGTGCCAGTGGTGGGGGACAAAGTGAGTCCTTGAGTCAAGAGTCAAATTCAGCTTTTTAATACACACAGCATTTCCATCCCCGCGGGTGCCAGCACACAGGGATATGCTGGCATCACATATACAGGACTGGGAATCAGAATCGGACATGGCAGCCTGCAGCACTTGTGTCATAGCTCACATACCTGCAAATAGACTTCAGGTCGCAGCAGAAACACAAGACTTGGCGACGGTTGGTGGAGAGATCACATTAACAAATGCAAACGTGTTTGAGACCTCATGCTTCCACTCTCTATTCATAGACCTGCAGGTGCTGGCCTTTCACTGACCTACACCGAATTACTCAGGGCAAGGTTTGAAACCTCATCTGCTTGGGCCACTTTGTGGAGAATGGAGAGCATGTCGCTGGTGTTAGCGCAGATGTAGGTGGTTGCAAATGAGCTGAATCAGTCCAGTTATCAGCAGGGAATGGCCAGCAAACAGAGACATCAACTTAACTGACAGTCAATCTTGCTTTACACAACCTTGTCTTCTTGAATGGTGTCTCACTTTTGGACTCAAAAAAACTAGTCAGCTTGGGGTCTTCACCTGCATTTACCATTGTGTTTATTAACAGATGCTGATTGGCAATGAACTAATTCAAGCTCCAACACTACTCATCTAGGTGATACACCAGCCTGGAGTGGGAAAGTATCTGTTTTATGAACTACCAGCAGATCTAGGTCGTGCTGTCCTTTCCCTCACTCACTCACTGCCATTTCTTGGTCCTGTTGATGCAATCCTTTGGGAGAGCATGCTCTCTGGCAGCATGGGGCTTCCTTGTTTAGGTCTGGATCACTTCAAAAACACCAACTGCACAGAGGGATCAGGACAAGGATCCTGGTTCTTTGTCTGCAACGCCTTAACTATAAATCCTGGGGAAGACTGGTTGGCAAAACAAGGCCATGTCTCACTGAGAGCAAAGGGCTCCGTGTCAGGTGTGCCACCACCCACTTTGCCCGCCAAGACACTACAGACCAAGCATGAACTTCCAAACTGTGTTTTGCAGGTACTTGTATGAATGCTTGCATAGTTACACTTTCTATTGACACACACCTATTGGGGTGCTCAAACATGGTCTTACCTGTCTGAGCAGATGAATGATAGTCCCAGCTGAAAAGCACTTACAAAAGACCAGAAGAACATGACAGTACTGGCCAGCAAAAGAGGCTACTGAGCACTGACAACGTTGCAGGCAGCACTGTGAAAGGGGCAATGCCTAGAAAGACCTCTATGTATTGCAACATCCCCTCAAAGCCCCACAAAGGTGAGAAGGAAATATATGTTCAGCATGGAGATAAGGTCATGGCAAAACAGGCCAGGGTGGCCCGGCAGGCTTGCACAACTGCATGAGGTGGGAATCCCTCCATATTAATAGTGAATATGCAGTTTCCAATACCTCTCGATACTCTCCTAATTAAACCTGGCTGCCTCTGTGGTGGCTTGCAAGGTTTCACCTCATGTATCCTTTTCCTTGTAAAAGGTTTCCTATAAAACCAGCAGGTCTGGGAGGTACCACCGGCACATACAGCAGGGCAGTGCAGATCCTGTTGTAAATCCGCAGTGCTGCCTGTTTACCAAGACTAAGTATTCATATGTCAAAATCAACACTCTGTGCATAGATATTTTATATACATATATATATACATATACACACACAAACATATATATATATATACACACACTTAAGGTTAATCTGAGACAAATATAAGTAAAATCTTATGGTATAACAGGTCAGCTCATATTGACTTCAGAGGGAGCATGAATGCAATAGGCACTTAGCAGGGAACTCAAAATCATCCCAACAGTATTTCAAGCCTATAAAGCATATTCAATAGCCTTTACAACCTTGGCTGGTTAATGCAATATGGTGTATTACGAATTACTTCTGTCTTCATGTTTGGTAATAAAGGAGCCCTAAAGCACTTTGAGCTGCTTATCTCCAGCTGTATAGCTTGTGAGCTGCAAGGTGGTGAGAAGAAGCCCAGGAGAGACGACAATCTCAGCACAAGAGCTCAAACTGGCAAGTAACTTTCTCAACTCTGGGATGCCATTACTGGATTGCAGCCATCAGCATGGGAATGGCTCCAAAAGGGGATACTTAGCTGATAAAATATGTTTGGTTTCATTGTTGTCTAACTTGGACATGCTAATCCAGTTTGTCATCCCTCAGACTTAGACGTGACCACGTAATAAGGTCTGACAGGGAAACTGTTAGAAAAACAGGGTAGCAGACCTCTGCTGTCAAGCAGATGGCTTCCAAGTCCCCTTAGGTCTCCATTAATTCATTATTATGCACTTTTGCAATCAGTCCTTTGATCCAAAGAGTGAGCTTACACCATGTGAACAGGTTTGTTTCAGTCTAGTGCAACCATCCTCTGTCAGCTCAAAAATCACACACTGCATACTTGCATACCTTCATGGAGAAATCTAAAAGGGTGGCCATGTGTAGGCAGCAGACACACAGCAGTGTGCATTACAGCACAGACTCCCTGGAGGCAGTGGAACAAACAGCAGTTTTACTCCAAGAAAATAGAAAGAAGCCCTGGCAGCTTTTCAGGTCAGATATACTCCCTTTTCTTGTACTGAATTACAGGGAAGTCCCCAGATGAAACACAATCAATGACAGAAGTTTTGTCTACCTGCATTCCAGTTAATTCTACCCACAAACAACATGAGTTTGGCCTGATGAGTTCCCATGGTTTTCCCATGGTTCCCATTTCGCCACTACTTGACCTGTCAGTCTAGAAAGATCTGTCTCAAGCTGACATATTCCTCTGCTTCTTTTGGTCTTCATAACGGCCTACTTCTTGGTTATTTACTGTGCTAGGACCAGAAAAAGAGATGCATTCCCAAAGTTGTCCACAAAAGGTAGAGCAACACCCCTTGGATCTGCCCCTCAGATCTCCATTTTCAATGTGTCACCCATCCGCAAGTGACGTCAGCTTGGACCAAATTTAGTCAGCTCTCCTACCCTGAGAAGTTCATGGATGGAGCTAGAAGTTGACATAAAATGTCAATACTGTTATTTAAAAATAAAATTTTAAGAAAAAAAAGAATGCAAATTTAAGATTTTCATTAGTCCGCTTCCCTGTTACATCATGGCAGTAGGGTACAACTGCCACTTGTCCATTTTTTTTCCTCTAGTAGACATTCCAGTGGGAACTCTGAGCAAGCTACAGTGAAGAAACTAAATGATATTTATGTTATGTTAGAGATTGATGCACAAACATGTTTTAGAGAAAGCAGTCACCTTTGATTCACCCTTACTTCAGGGTGACTTTGCCTCTATAGCAAAGATGAAGCTGGAACAGGCCAAAACTATGTTTCAGAAGTGGGAAGACATCCCTACCACACTGTTGTTAGCATGAGTTTGAAGGTGCTTCTATCCACAAGTTGAAAACACAACAGAGAAGTAGGTCAATTCTAATGAGCCCTGTAAAAGCTTTGTAGCACCACTCAGGGCTTTCACATATGCTACACCAGCTGTGGAGAAACACCTCCATAAGAAGTGTGCATTTTTACTTTGAATTTGTTTTGTTTTGTTTTACATAGCATTTGAGTACTTAGTTTGCATGCTGTAAAGTCTGAGCCAAGTATTCACAAGGGTTGAGTAAAACCACCTGCAAAGAAAGAAATGTCCCAAACAGCTTCTGAATAGGACTTCAGAGATTCCCAATTCGTTGAGAATCAAGGAAAAGTAAAATAAACTTACCAAAACCCACTTCTGATATTGAAGTGTAACGTTTCTGTGATTTAATATATCTTTTTCTGGTGCCAGATAAGAAAGCTCCCCAATGGCATTGAGCATTATCTCATTAACTGCAATGACTGGGGATGTACATGACACCTTACAGGTGATTTTGTTTTCAGCTCTTTCAAATGCAGACATTGGCAACACAAGGATTTGAGGCCAGGCTGGCTTTGAAGGAAATTTGTGTTCTTCAGCACAGTACTTCACAAATACAGATTATACATTTTGAGAGCCTAGAAAATTTGTAAAGTCAGATTGTGCCCCACTAAGGATATGCAAGAGATGAAAATCAATTTTGTGAAAATCAAAGGTGGTGATATGTGTATTATTCATCATATGGATTGATATGTCCCAGTGCACACAGCATACAGATGCAAGTGTGCATCTACATTTCATTACAACCTCCTTTCAGCTCAAAAAAAAAAAAAAAACTCACCAAAGCCCATGAGATCACGGCTGGAACCTAAACACTAAAAAGCTTTCAGAAATGATAACACTTAAAGAATGAACTTTCAAAGAGCAAGTCAGGAGAATGGAAATTAGACAAGGTTTCCTTCTCACCACTGCTTTGATGGGCAGCATTAGCTTGGAACATGCCTCATTTCCGTATCTTTCAAAGCAGAGCTTGTGGAAAAAGCAGGGTTTGTGATCTGAATTCTCGGCAGCTGTTCTGTTCAGCCATGCTCAAACCTCTTGCTTATTCTTTGCAAGTCATCTGTAAACAGTCAGGAAAAGGGCTTTTTGTTCTCACAAAACGTTTGGGAAGTGCCTCCAGAATTGCGCATGTACAGAAATGTATTTATTCTTAAGTGTGCAGAACCTTCCAAACATTATCAATAAGTGTAATTTAAGGTTCCCTGAGAGTGTAACACGGAGTTCCTCTGCTTGCAGGAGCATTTCAACAAATTCCTCAACTAATGTTCAGGTCAATCAGGTGCTCTTATCACTGTACCCATGCCTGCTAACATTACTGCTGCATCTGATTAGCGGTGTGTCACATTATAACACACTGGTCATCATCATCACTGGAAGTGATGCTGTATCCATTTAGAAATCCATGCCTATTCTTAAAATCCAGTCATTTAGGATATCCTTCTCTACAGATGTTTTACTAATTGTGGTGTATGTCACCAAAGCAATTGTTCGGTGAAATCTGGCTGGCTGAAGTTGCCGGTGGTGTTACTGACCCACTACTTCCGCACCTCATCTGTGCAGAGCAGTTTGCATGTTGCAAATGGGATGTGAAAACTCAGAGTAGATGCAGGAGAAAAACGCAGCTCATCTACATTTGTGCCTCCTTAATTCTTCTTTGTGAGCATAGGTACCCTTCTGCCCCGCCTTTAGGGAGTGCTGCTGCACAGCCTGATCTATTCTCATGTAAATAAGAGTGCTCCATGGATGAATAAGCAGAGATGTTTGGGTTTTCCTCCCTTTTTAAAGAATTCAACCCATCTGGAAGCAGAAATGATGTTACTTAGATGATCACACAGGGCAGGAAGAAGGAACAGCAATAGAGATGTGTGTGAAAGCTGAAGGAATGCGTCCAAACTATTCCACATGTACTTAAAATACTAATTAGCAAGTCAAGATGTAACAAGGACAGCAGTTAAAATTAAACAAATAATCTGGCTGCTAATGCTGCTGGGCTTGCTGTAGTACAAGCAGAGTCTTTGTATTGCACCAGACGAGAAATCTACATTCACATCCATGCTCTCTCCCCATCCCAGTTCTTATATTTTTCTGCAACGTGATCCTGTTGGCTAATTGTTAGAACAAGGGGAAATATATCCTCTCCCAAAAAGCACAGCTCTATTTAAATAATACATAGCCCTTCTTTTTCCTTTACCAGGGCACAGCAGGCACAGAAGCAGCAAGAAACTTGCACTATGAAATCCTGGAGCTTTGAGCTGCCTTACCTGTGCCTCATCATTGCCTTTCTGATGTGTTTCCTGGAATTTCAGAAGAAAAAATAAAAATTTCTGCTAATAACATTTTGTTTGTATTGTCTTTTTCTCTATTTGAGGGAGAAAAGAAGGGTAGAAACAAAACAATAGGAAGTGACTTTTTCCCCCAATCCTTCAAATGCAACATTGGAATAGTCTTTGCTCACACACAGCATGATGAATCCCATCATGCAAACAGCACAGCCTGAACAACAACTTTGCCACAAGTTCACCAAAAAACCCCAGGTTGGATCAGCCACTTGAACCACCTCAGCCTGCGGTCTCACAAAAGGCTGTCATTCCTCTCTCCTATGGGCTGGCCACATTGTCCTACAAAACTGTACCTAAATGGCAAAAAGTCCTATAAAGATATTCAGAAATTCACTTATCCCCTATTTGTGCTTGGGGTTGGCGGGAACTCCTGTGCGCCTCTAATCTGGAGATACCTCATCTCAGTCACTGCAGCCAAAAGGATTTTAGAGCAGGGGGAGTGCTGGTCTGATTCAATGGGGAGAAGTTTCCAGTTTCGTGTAAGGGTTTGTTTTTCTTGTCGTTGTTCTTTTATATACACATCTTCAAAAAGAGCTGTCACACCCAACGCAGCTTCTCTAACGAGGTCAGGGTAGAGGAAAAAGTGAGCATTGTCAGTGGATTAGTCGAACCATTTTCTGCACCTAAAATCACCAGTGAGCAGCATATGATGGGTGAAGCCATACCATGTAAAGAATAAACAAAGGCTTGAACTTGCGTCAGGCACTGACTAGCCATGCTGGGAAACAGATGCTTGCCATGTCAACAGATGTTGCAAAAGAACAGACACACCATGCAAAGGGAAAAATCCTTCTTCCTAAGCCAGAGCCCACCTCAAAGTGCCCCACCATTCTCAGCCAGTGCCCTCCCTGCAGTATGTGGGTCTCATACAGCAAACCTGGACTTCCAGTTTCCTCTCTGCTATGTGAGCAACATTTCCCTTGCAGTATTTTCCACATTTTTCTGTAAGGAAAAGGGAGGAAACCTGCATGTGGGCTTAGGCTGCAATCCATCTCAGCTCTGCTCCAAGATAGTGTATGCACCTAGGTGGTGTCCCATGGAGCGCAGCCACTGGAATCAGTGAAGATGTAGTTACAAGACCAGTCCCACCCAACCTTGCTGCTGCTGCTCTCTTATGAGAGGCCTTGAAGGAGACAATTGTTCCCCTTTTGCATGTCTCTTTCTCCAGTTCTACCTGATCTTACAAATGAGGTCAACAAGGACAGGAGTTAGCTTTACTTCTGAGCAGAGAACCTCTTGTAGGAGTTTTTTTTGTTCAGATTTTAAAGGATACTGATGGTCCTGGTAGCTTTCCTTCACAGGAGACCAGCTTCTTGGCAGTAAAATTCAGACATTTGGCAGCTCCTGTACTTGTTTCTGGGGTGAATCCCTCCTACCTCCTTCATTATGGCATCAACAGTCCTCTTCTCCAGTTCTCTCTCCTCAGTTTCCCTCTAAATAATGAGCACCGGTATAACATGGTGACCTGCATCACTAGATGCGATAAAATTTCTGAGTGACATCTGAATAACGAACAGTTTGTGATAGCTGGTTCCCTCCTCATCCTCACTAAGGTGAGGAGATGTGCTGGACACGCTACCCTGTGCCACATGCCATCCCTGGTGCCTGCACAACGGGAGCAAATCTGGAGTCTCTGGAACTGAGTGATTATCTCTGCTCAGTGTTTAAGGACGGCACTTTGACAACTGAACTTGCAATAGCCACCCGGTTCCAGGAGATGTTGCTGTGCTTTCAGCTAAAGGCCTGGGAGATGCAGAGCATGGGAATTGTGAATAATTAGTGGAAAATTCTGAGTGATCTTGGAGCAAGTAGCATCAGGGAGTGTGTGAGTATGGGAACCCGAGCAACACCCTCCTCACAGCTCTCAGCTGCACGGCAAGGAAGCAGGATTTGACCAACTTCACAACACTGAAGTCTTTCAAAGAAGGACTCCACCGCAAACCAATTGCTCCCCACAGGGCAGCATTATCTGGAGCTCAGCCCTTTCAGCATTCAGTCTGAAATTTAACCCTAAGTGCTAAAATAGGTACATTTTCCCTGTCGGTTTTTGAAAGTGGGAGAGAAACCAAATTCTTCCTCCTCTCTCACTTCAACAGGAAATCTTCCAACCTCCTAACTCACTCTGACTCAAGTACGTAAATTCCAGTTACCTTGATCATCTCTCAAAAGAGCAAGGACTGCATGGCCTGGTTCCCAGTTCACAAAGAGCTGTGGGACACAGCTAACTATTGCTTAAAAAAGGCAAACATACAGGAAAAAATCCCCAAAAATATTTACTGCTGTCTTCATCATCATTAAAGTACCCTCCATCTGTAGATGGGGTATTTCTGCATTTTACTGTGAAGCAGATACCCAGGAGGCCTCTACCGAAATGCAAATGGGCAGCAGTGCCAAGAATTGGACCCTCCTTTCCAGACATCTGACATTCCTCAGACTGTGCTGTCTCTTCACGCTTGCTGATCTGATGCCATGCAGAAGGCAGGGCACTGCTCTGAATAAAAATTCAGTTCCTCTCAATTGTTTCCTGACCTATGTTAAGAAAAGCCTCCCAAGCCCATCTCATGGCCAATTAAAGCATAAACCTCTAGAGGAGGAAATAACAGGAGATATATACACTTCTTCTAAGAAGGATAATAAATCCCCAAAGGCTAGGAGCTCACAGCAAAGGACAAGGCTCAAGTGCAGTGTGACGGGAGGAATCACTGACTTGCCCAGATTTCCTGGTTTAACTGGGTCCATCCCAACACGTTAGTAAGCTTAGTCAGAGCGCTGCCTTAGGGCTTACTCAGGGCACAGGGCTTGTACTGTCTTCCATCACCCCCACCCAGACTGCAGCCCTGGGAACTAGCTGGCTCCCAGCTCCCCAGCAGGATTGCAGGGTCATCACCCATGCATGGGGTCACACGGCACGACCCAGCCTGGGGGGCCTTCCTCCTACATTTGTTTTTAAACACTGACCACCCCACAGGCAGAAACGAGGACAATCAGAAGGGAAACAGGAGCATGTCAGGATACTTCGTTCCCATGTCTACTCTGCATATACCGAAGAAGCTCCAGCATTGCATTGTCAGTACCCACAAAGATTTGCAGCTGCAGGCCAGCGAGCATTGGCAGTTCACACTGGCTCTGTTGGCAGACAGGAGCATGGCAGTGAGCAGTTTGATGCTTGTTTGTCCTTTCTGTCCACCATAGCATTTCTTATGCTCTTTTTTTCCTTCCAGGAGCATGCAGGAAGGTACTTGTGGTCCTCCTGATGGTGAGGAGCAGCAGCGGAGCTCTGTACTACTGCAGGTGCTTACTTCAGCCCAGACACACGATCTGTTGGTAGAACTGTTCTCCTGAGCCACAGCTTCATCCGCCATGAGCTGTGGAAGCCAAAAATCCTCCAAGAGCAATGAAGAGGGTGTTCAGGGTAATTAAACTCTTCTGGGTGACTTACTTATTTTATCCACTTATGTTACAGCTATGCCAGCAAAACAATTCGGATTGTTTGATCCAGGGCACTCCAAACAAAGCGTGCTCCCTGCCCCAAGGAGATTGCCATATCACCGATGGACAAGCAGAAGAAGTTAAGATGACATGATGATAACAGACATAGACACATGGGCTGCTCTGAGGGTTGAGTCAGCACTCATTTGCCCACAGCACAGGGGATGGGTACACTGAAATAGCTCTTTGAGAAGCCAACTGCACTCCAAAGCCTAATCCCTTTTAAACTCTACATAATTTTTTGCTTGCTTTCCTCCTCTCTCAGAGCAATGAGTTGTGCAACTTGGAGCTAAGGAAAATTCACGCAGGATTTTCCCAGCTAAAGAAGGATCCAGGCTGTCTGCTTCCTCTCCCACACAACCCTCTTCCACACAACCACTTGTGTGTGAAGTTATTTATACACATGACCAGGGTCATTGCTATACAGCCAAGTACCTGAAGCACACATTGAACATTATTGTTAGAAAGCATCTGAGTGCACATCTAATAATGCCAAAAAAAAAAAAAATGTCTAGACATAAGTCTGACAACAGCAATTCAAGACTGCCACAGAGACGAAGCAACATGTCAGGAGCACAAGATCCTGATCTGTGCCCAGTATAATTGCTTACTGCAATTAAGAAGTCTGGGCACCTTCATGCTTTGCACTGAACTTTGATCCCTGAAAGGTAAGCACTCCTCAAGACAAAGCTTTACTGCTGCTGCTGCTTTTCTAGCCAGCCATCAAACCTCTGGTTTGTACTATGAACATGTCAAAAAAAAGACCAGAAATATAACTTAAATGTGTCAAAAATAATGGAGAGCAGGGAGGAAATGAACTCCGTTTTCAAAGCACTCCAGTTTTGTGACTGCAGCTGACTGTGGGCACAAGGAATTAGATGTCTGCCAACCTAGTTTATGATTGCAAAGGCTTGAAATGATTCTTTGCTGTTATTTCTGCCCATTCCAAATGGCCACATCTCAGGACTCAGACTGGTGCTTAAGTAGAGGCTGGCTCCAAAAGTGTGGCATTGGAAGTATTGATGGAAATAAATGTTGTGGTGACCTCTGCATTTGTGTGCTCTGAAACATCAGCTAGACGAGCATGACACAGAGGTGGTGGATAAACACGAGGGCAACCTCTACTGCCCTATTGTTGAAAACTGGAGTACAACTGAAGTAAACCTGACTGGGGAGGCCATTTAAAAAGTGTCTGTATGCACCAAAGTGCCTTAAAATACAAAACAGCTTTCAGGACATTTCAGAACTGGAGCTGCAGCTCCAGAAGCTCCGAGTACCAAGCCACATAGTTCTAATGAAATATGGTCACAGCAGGGGCTGTTTAGTCTTAGTGAGCTCCTTGGTAAGGTTTCATCAGGCACCAGCTAACACTCTTCCAAGCAACGCTTGGTTGCTGGGAGCACACAAGCCCTGGACTAACCCCAGAAAGAAGGCAGTATCAATAAAGTCTCCATGTTTGGGGCAAAAAAGGCTGGAAACAGAACAAGGAAGGAAAGTTTGATGTGGCAGACATGGCCTGCACAAAACCACTTGTCTTCAGGATTGTCCAACAAGCCGCAGCCTGTCTCATTGAGCAGCATACATGTGGCCAGAGAAACTGAAGATCCCCCCCAAAGTCTAGAGAATGAGTTTTTGCAGACACACGACTGCATATATCAAGCTTGGCCAAGACACAGCCTAATACCCGGTTTTTAACAGAACAGCTCCAGTCAATACAAATCTTGTGGATAAAGCGAGAAAAATCACCACTTTCCAGGGCTTGGCTCCACTTTCTAAAAGAACCATCACAGCTATATAAAGCAGTGCTCATTTTTACACTTTTGTGTAAACTTTTCCAGTTTTCCCAGCTTCATGTTATGGCACTAGGAAAAAGGCTACCTCAGATTCCTGGAAGGGTGTCTATGCAAGCACCACGTGCCTCTGAACAAGCCTGACAGCCCCATACTGACACACAGATGGGCAGAGCAGAGTTTAGTGTTTAAGATGTAGTCCCCATGAACGTCTTCGATTTGCTCTTCAGAGAGCTGTGCTGGGTGCAGTTCCAGTCCCTCCTACAGAGAGGTTTCTCTGCGACAAGGTTCTCTACAAGCCTCAATCATGTGGCCTCTGTACACGGGTCTCTTCCATCACTTTGTTCTTTTCCCTCCAGCCTTTATCTTCTAACACTGCAGCAAGACCACAGCATAAATCTGCTTACTTGCACTGAGTCACAACAGAGATATATTTGGGCAGTCTGACTGTCATACCCTCCACCACTTCCTAGAATACTAAAATGCCTAACTTGAATGGGCAGCTTGAAAGCACCTTCCTAATCTGCTGATGTCTTTGCATGCACGTGGGCACCTATACACGTAAGAGACATTTTTCTCCTTCATTTGTGAATAAGTGAGACAATTCATACAAAAGCATTTACTGCTGTATACATATGGAGGTTTACAGATATGGATTGCACCATCAACACACAGTAAAGGTCTGAAACAGATCTGAGGCTAGAGACTACTTACGTTTCTGATAATCATTAAAAACTGGGCAGTTTACACCAGAGTCTGGCCCATGACATTTAACGTATGTGACAGAAATGGAAGTGAAGCATCAACTATTGAGAATAGATCCTGATGTCATAGAGTTTCAAATTAGAAACACAGACAAAAGGGATGAGGGTTTTCTCTGAAATCAGCTCTACCTCACAGTGCACTCCTATTTTGTTTCTTCAGACTCTCTAATAGCTGCTATTTTTAATTGCATATTTATACCGCAAACTATTTTTCTCTTTTTAAGCAGACAGAAGTGAAATCAGCTTGTAATATCTCCACATCCTTTTGTGAAGGTGTTGGAAGTAGATGCCTGCTTATTTTTTTACTGTTTTTAAAAAATGTATTTTAGGGCTGCCAGGAAAAAAAAAAAAAAAAAAGACTTGATAAATACCAGAGACCTGATAAGCCTGTGTCTGTTCCCAGCTGGGAGATCTCAGTGTGGATAAGAGAAGGAGCCCAGCTTGCAAGGAAGGAATGGAGTTCAAGGTCCTGACCCATATGAGCCCATGATCACTCTTGCTTTCAATCCTTCATAAATTTGTTTTAAAACCCTGCTTTGGCCCAAGTTCTAGGGACTCTTCCAAGTCATGCTGGACTGCTACTTGGATTTATTAAGCTTATATACAAGAATATGTATTTGTAAAATTTATAGAATCAAGGAGAATAAATACTACTTCAGCAACCTCATCCTTCACTGTTGGCCATGGGGCTCAGCAGTCACCTGTTTCACTGCAGGTCTCCCTCAGCAGTGATACCAGTGCCCACGTGGAGAAGCAACAAAGGCAAACGATTCAAGAAGTTGATAAGCCTCAGCCTCGAGGATGAACCCTCCAGCACCAGCTGGGCAGGGACTGATTCATGTGGCTTTGTCACCACTCTTGCTGCATTGTACTGTGTGGCGCAAGCAGTTTCTGGGCTCTTTCACACCCTAGCCCTGCTGAGAAGGGAAGTCGGTGGTGACCACATTCCCCAGCTGAGATCAGCACACATCCGCACAGAAGCCCCACACTCCCTGACCGGGGGGCAGACTAGGACCAAAGGCCAAGACTTTTTTAGGTTGTATGTCTGACAAGAAAGAACTACAAAAGATAGCAGCCACAGAAGTCGCTTGGAAGCTACCAAGAACAACCTGACATTAAGAATAACAAAAACTGAATAAAAACAAAAGTACTCTCAGATATAGCAAACCCTACAAAGAAACACACTATAAATAAGTAAATAAATCTCACTCCCACAAAAGCCTGCCTGTTCAAATAATTCACAAGTGGTCAAAAAAACAAACCAAACCAAAAAAAAAACAACAACAGAGAACCACCCACTTGCCCAGACTGCCAAAAATGGAGGGGAACAACAACAACAAAATCAACAACCATCCAAACAAACTGCCCAAACCCAGACACAGTAACCCCCTCCCGCAAACCTGCTGAAAAGGACAACAGCACTACTGTTCCCTGCTGAAGTAACTCTCTCTCAAGAAAATGTAAAAAAAAAAAAGCACCAAACAATTGTTTGCTGGTTTCTTGGAAATATTTATGAACAATATTCATAGGAAATGTTCTCAAGGGGAAGTCACGTAAATGAGTACAGACATGGGACGTAGATAGATAGATCAATCTGGCTCTCTGTGTGACTGTGTCCCTGGGGAGCCTGTTCCAGTGTGCTACCACCCTCTCGGTGAAAAGTCTTTTCCTGATATCCAGCCTGAACCTTCCCCGTCACAGCTTAACACCTCAGGTCCTATCGCTGGTCACTAAAGAGAAGAGATCGGTGCCTGCCCCTCCACTCTCCCTCGTGAGGAAGCTGTAGGCCACAGGTCTCCCCTCAGCCTCCTCTTTTCCAGGCTGAACAGGCCAAGTGACCTTGGCCGCTTCTCCCCTAGGCCCTTCGCCATCTTTGTAGCTTTCACCATCCAAGTCTTTGTAAGCTAAGGTTCATTTGAAGAAAATGTAATCAGGCACTAGGGTCATCAAGATTTTAGTACTGTGTTACTCTAATGTTTTATTTCTTATGGGTGAGAAATATTTATTTGCCTCATAAGAGGATACTACAAGTAGAGCATCTCCTTCATGCATACACCAAATACACCTTCTGTTGAGTTACTAAACAATACTGACACTATAAAACTCACTGGGAGCTTCTGAACAAGCTCAGCCCTTACCCATAATGTGCACAAGGGACACAGAATGTGATCAAGAATAAAACATTTACCTCAAGTGGTTCTTCAGAGTCTGTATTGACATCCATAAGGTTTTCTGCAACAGGCCACTGTGAGTAATTAGTGGTGCTGCTCAGCATCTCCATTACATTTTTTTTTTTTTTGGAGGGCTAATCAGTGTCTTTAGCACTTGTAACCAATTCTTCAGTCTGAATTTTGGAGGCTGAGATAGCAAGTGGTACGTGTTTGGCAGTCCCTCCAGGATGGCACAGTTGCTGGGGCCGTGCATCTGGAACATCCAGCATGGTTTTCACACCAAACAAGGGCAGCAAGGTGTTTCATTACACAAACAAGCTCTTTCTGAAATAACTTGTGCCCAGCTGGTAGAAATAAAGCTGAGACTGTCTTTAGGCATCTCTAATTTCTGTGCCAGCAAAGTGAAGCTATAATAATGTGAATACTCAGCATCTGTCGGCATCTTCCTAGCTCTGCTCAGAGCAAATGCAGGTAACATCTATTTTTGCAACTGGATCCAAAAGCTCTTGCTAATTTTTCTGAAAAGTTAATTGGCAGCCAGCATCAAGACTAGCTGCCTTTGCCCCCAGGACAGCTCAGCATCCTCCTGCAAGCAGAGGTCAGGTACTGTGGTTCACAAGACACTGTCACACATGGAATATAACATTTTCCAATATGAAAGAGCTGCTTAAGGGATATACACGCTTGCCTCACATGAATTTGTAGACTTGTTTACAACTAGTAAACCCAGCAGACCTGTTATGTACATTTATAATACATGTCACTGTACTGTGCTATGCCAGTCCAGTCCAAGAGCAGGGACGCAGCAAGTCCTGCTCAGCAGAACATGCTGTCCTCTGCCCTTCTCAGTGTGCTACCAAAGCCCTTAATTGGAACGTGATATCATTGCTTTGCCCTACTCTGCATTTATCTTTAGCAGAAGAATAGCACTATTACATGGGTCATGAATGCATCTAGACAAATGTGCTGTTTATCACTGGAAATATTTGATTCAGGACTTCATGCCTCACATATGATAACCTCCAAGGAAATTAAAAAAACAAAAAACAAACAAACAAACAAAAAAACACAGGCAAATCTCCATGGCCCCTCCATACGCAGCCAGCCAGTATTTATTAATCGTAGGAGCCGTTTAAAGTTTCTTCAGGAATAAAAAAAAAAGTTTCGTATACGATTCAAGTACTCTGTATGTTTGATAGCCTAGATAAAGTTTGCAGGTGACATTTGCACTATGCTAATAATCTATTATCACTAAGTAATTCCCATTTTTCATTCACAATTTATAGTACTATTTAGTCTCCCACAGCATTTTTTTTAAAAGTTCACCAAGTGTTTAAGCCAAGGGAGAAAGGAAGGTCAAAATAAGCAAGTTGCTGAAGATCCCTACAAAAGGCAGTAAAACCCAGGTGTCTTTGCATCGGCCCAGAACTCTTATAAATGTAGACTCATTTTCCAGTCATTCAAAGGTCAAAGACACAAAGAGTTTGCAAAGAGAAAATAAAAATATATGTACACAGAACACTTCACACACCAAACCCAGAGATATATGTATCTTTAAAAGGTCGAATAAAAGCAGTATCACTTGCTGACTACCAGAACCTGAGAAATGAACCGTTACTCCACTGAGAAAAGTAGCACCAAACCCCTTGTCTCTGAATCCCACGTTAACTATTGACCAAGCCTGATGAGAAGAGGAGCAGACCATGACCCCAGCAAGATGTCCACCCCCCCAACAGAATGCTCCTCTAACTGTGATCTCTACTAGTGTGGCACCTCTGCCATCTGCCTTGCAACTTGAGAGCTAGGAACTTTAGAGCTTTATTGGGATTGCACCCTGCATTACACAAAACTATTAGCTATTTTTCTCACTAGTTGAGATGAGATAGGAAATGTTTTGCTACATCAGCCCAATAAAAAGAGATGTCACAATTTATTATTCTAAGCTGAAAGAATTTAAGGCCTTTCAGCACTGAAATGAGGTGGTCTTTGAAATAAAATCTTTACCAGAGGGTAAGAATACAAATCTCATTTTCTTAACGTCAGAAGGGTAATATCACAAGGGAACAAATAACTTTGTTTCTCACTGATATGCACATATGGAAAATGACTGCCTTCTCACTGGATAATCAACCATTTTTCATTTAGAGAAACAGAAGTTACCACTGCAATGTGATTTTGGATTCCAACTTGCTCTTAACCTGATGTTCATTATGTGTACTAACACTGACAGATTTGTCCAAGATATCTCAAGAGTTGTCTGCACAGATGTTTCCTAGTATTTATGTATTTAACCCCCAGTATTGAGGTATTCAGTGCTGAAATATTTAACAAATCGTCAAAACCTGGGTAAAAAATGGGTTAAAATGTACTAGCAAACATCTTTGTGAACGCAAACACTTACTGCTTCTCAGTCTTCAATTCTTCCAGTACCATTGCACCTGGTTATGTCTCTGGCAGATTCTCTCCACTGGCTCTTCATTTTCTTTCCAAATGTGAAACCACGGAACTTCAGTGTTCATTCCTGTAAGAGTTAACAGATACACACGCTTTGTTTCTCCCCAGGTGAGATCAGAGAGATCTTGTCTTGAGAAACACATACACAGATCTTTGCCATTTCAGATAGCTCTGGAGCATCTGGAACTTTACAAGTGTTACACCGCAGGTCAAACATTGATTGGATGATCCACTACAGGTGAATGAGGAAACTCAGCACTTAATGCCTTCTTAAGTACTTAAAAGCCATCTTAATGATTACTAGTGTTTGAGAAGTTGCCTTAAAAAAAAAAAAAAAAAAAAAGAGAGAGAGAGAGAAGTGTGGCTCCTTTGCTGGTGAAAAGGAAAAACAACTACAAATGAAAGAAGTCAAAAAACACACCTTACCTTTAAGTCACAAACCAACTGTAACTACACTCTGGAGAGAACCCAAGCAGCACAAATGTCCCTGCTCATCTTGAGGGGCAATACCTGACAACGCCTGTGAAGCAGCCAGGCACAGGAACAGAGGTGAGAAAGGAAAGGCAGAGTGCTTTTAGGACTTAACAGTCAATGGCTCAACCTGCTGTCAGACAGCAGCAGCGTAAAACCTCTGGATATCCAGGAGTCCAACAGATGAGGGCCAGGACAGCTTTCACCCAGATGATGTCTATCTTGGCCCAAATCTCCTGAATCCTCATGAATTTCAACCAATTTTAATTTTAAATTTTTTAGCACTTCAGGAAAGACTAACAGAGCATTGTTGTTTGTTTGTTTTTTCCCCATCTCTTCTCCCATTCACCCTTAGCTGTAAGAGAACATCTCCCAGCTGAGGCAGCATCCCCAGCTATGGCAAACACCCACAGTCAGCAACAAGAGGAGGTCAGTGCACAAAGTCATTGCAGCTGCTTGAGTCAGCTCTTGGTTTTCCAAATGAAAGCTTTCTCCAGACATTAATAATGCTTCTCTCGGCCCAGCTACTCACAACCACACAGTCTAACGATGCTGCTGTTGTCACACATCACATTCACTTAATCCTTCCTAAAAGCTGCACAAATATTAGAGAGCAGGGAACCTGCTACCCTGATGAGTTCTCACGAGCCCTGAGCTGTAGTACCAAGACCAGCTCTGAAAATGGTGGGTGTCCTGATCCTCTCACCCTTTACTCTCCAAAAGCTATCTCCTCACTGAGGAACATTAAAGCTGAACGTTGAGGGGCAGTAATTCTGGATGACGGTAAATGCAGCTCCTGGTATTTGACAGCACCTCAGTACTGAACACCAAACCCTGGTGAGAACAGGAAGAAGCACAGCTCATGCCAGTTTAGAGACGCACAGTTTCCTCAACATAAAGTTCCAAGACATCAGCTTTGAAGCAGTGTTTGATGGCTAAATGCAACTGTGACAGCTGATGAACATGGTCCAATGTCTAGATGAGTGCAATATACCTTCTCCAGAAGGCTCTTTGCAACACAAAATTTTCCAGAATTAAGGACATTTAAGGGCAGCATCTCACAGAAACAGATGAATTCTGAAACACTTCTTTT
The DNA here is from genome assembly GCF_965140915.1 of Aythya marila. Lineage (NCBI taxonomy): Eukaryota > Metazoa > Chordata > Aves > Anseriformes > Anatidae > Aythya > Aythya marila. The sequence continues at coordinate 16,169,689 of NC_139049.1, read as the reverse complement.
CTTGAGGTTGCCTTGCAGAGTGAAGGGAAGAACAGAAGCCTGGATGGTTTCTGTTAAGCAACTTTCACTGCATTTGAAGTCTTGAAACCTGTGTGTGTGCTAGCACCTGCTTTCCCCTGCTACAGCTAATCCAAGGCCTCACTCAACACACTAGTAAAGCACGGTCCCTGTGTTCCTGCATTCAATGTGCTTGCAGATGCTGTTCCCCACCACACTTGTGACAGAGCATAGGGAAAAGTCACAAGTATCAGGTTTGGGGAATGGAGGAGTGAATTGTAAACGGAAACACATGGAGCATTACTAACATGGCTAAAATGTACCCGGAAGTTTCCCATGACTCACATGCTTGCCTTCCTTTATATATATTTTTAAATAAAGCTTGGCAGCAGTTCAGCCCTAGGATTAAAATAACCACTTAGTGTCATCCCATGGAAAAAGCAGAGGACAACTCTGTGCAGGGGCAGCTGTTCTGCCCCTATTGAAGGCACAGCTTTGTGCAAGATCTGGAAAGAAATAACATTTTTCAGAGGTTATTTCTTTTCTATTATATTATTCAGAGACATCCATGCAGCTTCTCCCTTGGACGTGCTTGCCTTGGTTTGGAAGGCTCAGTTTGGGAAGATTTTAAAAACTGCTATCAGTGCCTAATATCAGTGCTGATAACCTGTATTATGTACAAGTCCAAATAAAGAAGCAACATTTTAGGTGGTAGCATTAGGCTGCAGAAACGTTCAGTTCACAAAAAAAAAAAAAAAAAAAAAAAGTTATAAACTTGCAGTTAAAATTGGCTTCTATTATGCTGCTATTGCAAGAGAATCTGGCTTTTCATTTAGAAATAGATTTCTTTCCACAACTATGAGGGCCTGACTGTTTGAGAACAAGAACTCAATGTTCAAAAGCCAGTAAGCAAATAAAAACCCTGAGGTTTCTCTGTATTAAAAAAAAAATAAAAAAAAAGTTATGACTGAGGCCTGACTCATGATTTTTGAATTCTTGGGGGTAGCAAAGTTAGTAATTCTGTAGTCTCTTGTGGGTTGGGACTTTCATGAGTTTCTTTGCACATAGCTAACATAAGCTTCATACAAGCTTTTCAACCCCTTAGCCATACTACACTTAAATCTGTTTCATTTAATGTGGTCCAGGAAAAGCTGGTCTGTGACTTTTACAGGAGATATTAATGAATAATACATCTAGCTGTTTTCAGCAAATTCAGTTCTCTAATGAAAACCAAAGGCATACTTCCAGTCTGAGCTCCACTGAGCACCAGTCAGAGCTAAGTGATGTAAATCCATGTCCGGAAGCACTGTAGGCCTTCAACCTGGCTTAGCCTGAAGCACATAAAAAGATGAAAGCTTTGCATAAAATGTGATACCTCACCTTTTTAAAAAGTGATTTCAGTGGATTGCCTTACACTATTGGATATTATCTTTCAGTTCAATCACAGCACCTCTGTAAACTTTGTGCTCTATAACTAGTATTTGTGTACCACTTCAAATATCCAAGGTCAATGCACAAGCAGCAAGAGTTTGAAAGAGTTTCAGACCTACCCCACGTGCTCAAACACACTAGGCTGGGAGTGGCTGAGCCTCCAGGACTCACACGAACCATTAACCACATATAATGGTCATAGCTTTCTGTGCCACACCACCAGTCTGTTTGCCCTAACAGAAGAGCCTCACAACATGATCCCAAAAGCATGGCCTTGTGTCACACGGTACTGACAGTAACATCATGGAGTAGGCCGAGCTGAAAGGCCTCTCTCATGAGAGAAAGCAAGAAGCAGGGCTGATAGATTTGCTCTACAGTAAATGCCAAAGCTCCTTGCCTACGCTTCGTTATTACCATTTGTGCTGTGGGCCATCTCCATTTCCCACAGTCCAGCGCTCTCTGGAGCACGGCATGCTGCGCCTGCGAGTTGATAAGACTGCTTTATGATCTACGGCAGTTGGTTTTAATTAAAGCTACCTCCTCTGCATTGCTTTTAGTCTTGTGCAGACAGGAACACAAATGATTTCATCTTTGCCAATCCACCAGCTGCCAAGCTCACAATTATGAACTGTAATTAATAAGGAAGCTTCTTCCACTGCTCCTGTTGGCTCAAGTAAAGTCACAGGAGGAAAACTAAGGTGAAGATACAGAAGCAACGACAAACAAACACTCCATGTTACTACACAGACTGAGCAGAAAACTGATTAAGCACATTACCTTCAAACCTCCCCGCTTTGAGAGCTCCTAGAAGGCTGCAGCAGAGCACAACGAGAAGCCAGCCCGATGAAGCCACTTGCTTGCAGTCACCTTCAGGGCAGCAGATGTTACATAGTCCTTTGAACCAATAAGGCAGCTCCTTAACAGGGAAACACACTTTTTCTTACTTGTGGGACTCCATCCTTACTTTCTACCAACAATTTGGTGTGTGCGAGTGGGTGTGTGTGTAGCTTAGGAGTCCAGTTACACCTGGGAGTTGTCCTCCGCTCCTCCACAGGTGGGAGGGAGCAATTAGCAGGGCACAGAGGGCATTAACGAACCTCGATTGCCCTGATGAGCCTCACTTGGGTCATGTACCACCTGCTGAGAGCCCTGGTTTGGCTCAGGCTTGAGCTCCCAAGCCATGGTTGAGCTATGCCATGGTTGTGTCTGGTTCCTGCCACTCCTGACACACTGTCTCTCTTGCATTGATCTCAGCCTGCACCTGCAGGCTGATGGTGGGGCTGTCAGGCACCTGCTGCTGTGGCCACCCAGACCTGTCACCTCGCCTAGGTGCAATGGGTCAGCATAGGTGCCCTCACCTCCTGCCCTGGGCCCCTTCACGCTGCCCTCTGATGAGCAGCTGAGGCCATCTCAGGCACTGTGAAGCCTGGGCCCCCCATGACTGGTCTGAGCTTGAGGAGCCCCTAGGCCTGCAGGCAGGGGGAGCATGGAGTCCAGCTGAAGCTGGCCTAGAGCTGCCCTGCAGCACCTTGAGTCTGCCTTGCCTTGGGAACCCCTGCAGGATTTCCTGGTCCAGGCAGCCTGGGAACCTCATCTCTGTACCTTCCATCTCAGCCAGCTCCATCTCCTACAAGGCACACGAGGTGGGAAAGCCCCAAGAGGGTTGGTGGATGTTGGGGGTCTGTGGCACGTGCTGTTGAGGGAAAAGTGACATACTGCCTCGTGTCAAGATCACCTGAAGAAGTTAGAAAAATACGGACAGTTTTTGCAAAAAGCCAGACTTAAACCATAACTTTTGGTGGGCACAGAACTCCTACATCACGTTCTCCTTACACTCTCTCACCCTTCCACTATTTTTGAAGTATGCAAAGTTCAAGCAAGCTATTTATCTTCAAGGGTACCTTGTAGGGAAAAATAAAAAAGAAAAAGCGTGAAATATCTGACTCTATATTCCAGGTGATAAAGTCAAGCAGTTGGAACTTAGTTGTAGGACCATATATTGGGCAGAGACAGTATTAAAACTGTTGCAGCAGACCACTGATAAGTAATATTCTCGTCAGAAGGGAAGATTGTCTTCCCCATGCAACTAGAACAGCAAGAGACAGGGCTGCCTCCAGCCCTCCTCAGCTGACAGGTCACTCCTCCCAGCCTCCCTATATTTGAGGGCTCTTAAAATGTAGATTGGAGGCACCACAGCTACAGTCACCTCCCTACGGAGGGTGACATTAGTCTGCCACAGAAGTTACAGCAAGCTCTATGTGCCAGTTCCTGAACAGTCTATGCTCTGCACCAAGAAACCTTAGTCATGCAAACACACAAACAAGGAACATTAAACCTTTAAGTCCCAGAGAATTTTTTATGGTCACTTCAGGATAGCAGGCACTTTCATCTCTTTAATGTGTGGGATGCATAGTGTGTTATTTCTTGTACATCTCCAATGTTGTCATAGAAGCAAGTAGCATATTTTTTTGATACAAACCTACTTTGGTACATCCCAAGCTGGTACATTTTGTGCTGAGTTTCTGTCTCCAGAAGACAAGAACAGCAATCTCAAGCCCATTTAAACTTTTAGGGAATCACAGGAAGCTGTGTTTTTAAAAAGGACCTGTGGTATCCATCTAGAGTCAACAGACTTAAATTGCAGGGGGTGGGTGGTTGTACCAGACAAGGTCACTGCTCAATAGTTTTTGACTGTTAATGCAGAACTTGGCTATTTATTTGAAACTATCAGGTACTTTTAGAAATTTGTATATTCAGCCTTTAATGTAGGGTACCTTTCAAGAGTACCATTGACTCAGAATTTGACTCTAATGAAAAGACTGAGCAGGCCCAATTCCACGGCTGATTTTTTTTTCCGTGTAAGGACCAAAAACTTCTTAAAACTGGGCTCAGCACCTAAATTTTTCCCTGCATGGAAATCAAACTGGTGATCTGAGTCTATTTAATTCCCAGGCTCCATAATCAGTTTGCTCATACTCAAAGCACCTGATGACCCCAAGAAAACAGAATTCAAAGCATGGCACTTGAAAGCAAATACCTGAGTTCAAGTTCTGCATTAACTCACATCCATTTAGGGCCTACCCAGTCAGAGGAAATCATTCTTTCTCACCCAGGTTCCTTGTGTGAAAGCATCAAAGCAAAGTAAGCAGTACACAGCTGGTCCAACCTCCTTCACCAGGAACATCCCCTCATTTTGCATAGCCACCTCAAAAGGTGATAGATGGCGACACTGTCCCTCTCTGAAGGTAAAAGGACACTGTATGCATGCAGCATCTGCTCCAGGCTGTGCATGACCAGATATGTGCAGTCTAGCACCAGTCTTCCTTCTGGTACCCTCAAGAAGACTCCTGTTCCCCTCCCACGTCACTGCCCACACTTGATGGTATCTCAGCAGGCATTTAATAAGCTGCAAAGTCCCTTTGTGGGCTCAGCCTGGGAAAAATCAGTATTTCCTATTGCTTTCTCTGACAAGAGTCCCTGAATAGTTCTGGTTTCCACTGTCTGTTCTCATACATCTCTGCACCTTCCTGACCTGCTGAGGCTGTGCTGGCAGCTTCACACACTGCTGAGAGCACCAGCTCCCCCAAACCTCCTTATTCCTGCTGAAAAGCAAAACAGGATGCACCGGCCCTTGGAGGTAGACCAGGGGCCTCCTGTGTCCGGCTGCAGCCCAGGATCATGTACATCTGGGCCAAGTTCTTTGCTGCAGCTTTGGGGTGAATCCAAAGCCAGGTAAAACTGCTCTTGCTTTTTCCAGGGGAAACAGAAGCAGATTTAGCCTTGTGAGTAAAATTATTTCAGATGATCTGGCAAATACACTTTGTGCTTCCCTCTGTATAAAAGATTATGACCGGGGCTCTTGTGGAGTCATAAATTAAATCTAAAGCTCCAGGATATCACAGTGCTCTCTGACAACAGTGGCTTTGAGGTACTGCTACAGGCAAGGCAGCCTGACAAGTCTCCCACCATGTGATCAGCAGGAGTTACCCAGAGGGTCAGCAAGCAGCCGTTCAGTAGCGAAGCTGCCTTTTGCTTATATGAACTAGCAGTAATCGCGTGCTAAAAGCAAAAGCCATGCACTTCAGTGCAACTAAAGGTTACAGTTCCAATTTTATAAAACAAAAGTACTAAAACTATCGTAAGAGACAAATGTGATAAAAAGGAGACAAAGAGTACACCTGACATGATGTACAGTGGACATGGTTACTGTTCTCTCCTCCTCGACAAGACAGCCTAGCAGGAATGCAGGTTAATTTGGACTTGCCCCCATGGGAAAGACTGTCAGAGGCTATGAGTCGTTTTCAAGTGCCAAACCAAGAGTACACCATGGGTAAAACTCAATTGCATACTTCACCACATCAATCCTGTCCTACCAAAAAATACCTGATGGCAAGCAGAGGTTGTGGGGTCTCCATCCGTGGAGGTATTCAAGCACTGTCCAAACATGGTCTGGGCAACCTGCTCCAGCTGATCGTGATTTGAACAGCAGGGCTGGATCTCCAGAACCTCCTGGAGGTATCTCCAACCTCAACTACTCTGTGACCTGGTGATCTTTCTTGGTTTCATTTCATCCTTCTGCTCCTGAAAACATCATTGTAACTTTCTTGAAAGGAGTTACCAAACTTTTCAGTAGCACATGGACTGGCTTTCAGATCTTTTTTGACTGAGGTTAAGGAAAAAGCTTGACCCTCCAAGAAGCCACTGTAAGTGTGCTCCACCACTCTCTGACCCTTAAGCAAAGTCCTCCCTAAACAGCAGTCTAGTTTGCAGTTTATTTTTCCATTTTTGTGTGTGTGTGTGTTTTCATAAACTGATGTCCCAGTATATTTGTTTTATTCTTCCTTGTGTAAGGCTGATGGCACGGGTGGCAGAAGGCAGAAATTGGAGAGGACAAAAGCCAAGCATGGGAGAGCTGGGAAGCAGCTTCAGAGTCACTGAGTTACCTCGGGTTGCTGTCACATCCATTCTTACTCATTACAATAACCTCCTGCAGACTAACGAACACGTGTCCTATTAGTTCTGCAGTCACCCCAGGGAAAATAAAAAGCTTTGGACAGTGCTAGGAAGGGTTTCAGTTTCGAGCCAATTTTATATCATAGACTATTTTTGGTCAGTACCTCTCATTCAGGTCCTTCTCAGAGCTGCTGTTACGGGAAAAATAATTCTTAGAGATGACCATCTATTGTTGTTGCCCATGGCTCATATCTTGGGTTATAAATGCCTCATGCCTCTGTCTTCCTTCATTTGATTTGCTCTACAACAGCACCTGCACGGCCTGATCAAAGCCCTGTCAGGCTGGGTGCTGTACACATCAATAAGGAGCAGACATTTGTTTTTCACCTGCTAAAGAAAGTGTCTCTGAGAAACTGAACCCATATCTGTTGTGTAATTATTTAAAAATACAATCTAAACTCATTATGCTCATAAAGGAAAAATATTAAATATCGTACCAGGGACCTGCACTGTCTAGCTGTTTCCATCCCTCTACCAATGTCAAAGCTTACAAAGGAGCAGGTTCTGTGAAACCATCATTACAGCCTGACTGCCTGCATGGCCTGTCCACAAAATATATTTCATAGATTTCATGAAAGCACAAAAAACTGCTCCTTCCAGTCAGTTGAAATTGAAACAATAAGGCCACCTGGTTCACTTCAAAGCCGCTTTCTGACCACAGTTTGTCTCCTCTCTGACAAACACACAGCTGACAGCAGTCCTTGGTATGGATGCTCCCTTCACAAGGGTCGCTGTAGCACCATTGGAGGAACTGTATAAGATTAAGATCCTTTTGCTATCTTGTGGACTGTCCTTCCATAACCCCTTTCTGGATCTGCAGCCCTGGAGACCAGCTTTCCCTTTCCCCACCATCCCCAAGTTCAATTCTGTGGTCCCAGATTCCTCATGCTCCCTTTACTGGGCCAGCCTTCATAACCCTAAGCACTGTTTTGTTTCACAAACCACATTTTAGCAAGCATTTCTGTACATTTCAGGCCTGATTCTGACCCGCTGGGAGTTATATCAGTGTCACAGTAAAAGCTGACACTGAACTCCAGCAAGGTCAATAGGACCAGAATTAGTTAGTATCCATTTAAACAAAGATACATATTTGGGAAACCTTATTAAAGTCTATATTCAGTCATGTTTTAACATATTTTTTTTATTAATTTTTTTTAATAAGAACAGAGTGTTTTTAGGGAAATTAAGGTTTCTGTCATTGTTCTTCAAAGGTAGCTGACCTAGTGTTAATTAACTATGCTTGTGTCACACAACATCACCTCATGCTAAGCAATACAATGACCAGTCTATAAATAAAATAAGAGCTACTGCTAAAATTCACATTCTCGGCTTTAAACTCAAAGATTTCCATGGGACTAAGAGGTCACTTCACTGGCTATATTTATCTCCTTAAAATTAACAGAAAGGAAAAAATAGGCCCTTTCACCCTCAAACCAGAACATAAGGTCAGGATCTCAAGTGGTGTTGGCAGGGCTGGGGGGGGTCTGGCCGTGTCCGCAGCTCCTCAGAGCTCAAGTAATCTCCATCAAAATATTGGCACCACCCTTGGCTCCGATACGCTGCACTGAGTGGGACGGAAAACAGTACTCCTCTCATGTCCTGAGCCATCTCCCTGTTGTAGACAAAGTCTCGATGAGATTCAAAAAAAGTTATTAAAGTGTGCTCAGTCTTTCCTGTCACTTCCTGGCATGTGAAAATCAAAAACATCAGGAGAAAAATACTCACCATTTGTTTCCAGAAACCCTGAGGAGCCAGGACATGAAATCTGGGAATGACTCAGTGGCTCTCCTAGAGAATGGCACTTGTCACACTTCCAAATATTTCACTGGTCTTAGAAGCAGCTACCAGTAAACGGGTGAACTATCATTTAAGCCATTTACCTACCAAGGGATTTGGCCTGACCTCTCTTTGCAGGCATAACTACTATTAATAGCCATGATGGGAGCTGTGTTGTGCTGAAAGGAAAATAGATGCTTGTGCTAATTTGGTATGCATGCTCTCCTCTAGCAGGGCTGGTGCTAGCCCACTTCTCTAGGAAAACTGGTACGATGTCCACTGAAACAAAACCTCCCCTGTGCTCTGTCCTCCCGTGTGAGCCTCCCTTCAGGTGCTCTCCTGTGCGTGGCAGCAGCATCGTGCTGTAACAACAGTTGTGTTGGTGCTGGAGGGCCAGTGCTTGTGGAAAAGGCAACAATGAGCTCATTCACCGTTTTTCCGTGTAGCCAAAGACTCCAAAGGGTCTGGCAAACTAACCAGAAATCATCACGGGAGCCCACATCCACAAAGCAGCCTTCTGTTTTCGGTGAGCACTTTGAAATCTCTCAGAGGGCTGCGGGTGGTGCGTGCAGACAACTTTGGGGTTCGTCTTTTCGCTGCTCCCGTGGCCTGTTTTTCTGTGCTGGGATCATGCACCTGCTACACCATCAAAGTGGACTTAGCTGGAAAGAGAATAGTAACTCAGATGTGGCACCCCGAGCCAGCACTTGACAAAAGGCTACTTTTGTCTCCCTAACTGGAGTCTTTGTTTAGGCAGTTCAAGCATCCTCAATGCTAGAACAACTGACAATGAAATTATTAGAAAGCAAATTTTGCTTTTCTTGTAATCTGAATGTCCAGTTAAATTATTTCTGTAGCTCAAAGATATATGGAGTATGATTTTCTCATACGAACACCTGAAACAGTTAATGAAGATGAGATTTATGTTCCGCCGGCATAATATAATCCCAAAGGCACAGATAATCCCAAAGAGTAAAACAAGTCAAAAGGCCTACTACACTTAAATGCCAAGGCAATAGAGCATACTTATTCTGAAGCAAGAACAGCATTTGGTATAGCTGCTTTTGGTGCTATAATCCTCCTCTACCTGTAAACCTTGACTGAATACAGTATCAGATGAAAACATAAAGTGATTGGGAAACAGTCAAAGGAAACAGAAAAGATGTGGCCTGAGAAGTCTTTGACACCAGTTACAAATACAAGTGAAAGGAAATACGAAAACCAGATAAATCTCATCCTTAAAAAACAGGGACCCTGAATACAACCCTTTCACCCCTTTCTAGAAGCTGTGTGGTTGGATTTTCAGAATTCTGCTTAATTCATCCTCACTAATTCATCCTGGGAGCCCACCAGCACCCTGCTCATGTCTGCAGCCATGCTGAGCAGGCTGCAAATTCCCCATCAAGCAAGCGCTCAGTTCTTGCCTGGCTGTGCTCAGCACCTGCAGTGCAAGGCGGGAGCTGAGGAGGCTGAAGCCACCCTGTGTACTTTCTCCTCCAGCAAGTCCAGCAAGTGCCCCTGCTAACCAGCACCTTTGCCTCCAGTCTTCAACCAGCAAAAAGGACCATATTTGTACCAACAAACAAGAACCATCAACTATAGTCTTTGATCATCCTCACACTAACTCCCACAGAATAATTTTAATTGCAAAAGTCAGTCATGCAGATGCACTGCTTGGATTTGTCCCAAGGCCTATGAAATTTGAGGACACTTTTTTTTTCCCCCTCTTTCTTCTTTCTCATGAAGAAAAACTTGCCATGCTGGTCAGATATACAACATAACTGCAATGACTTGTGCACTTGGGGCAAGCGGAAAAACGCAGGAAGCACGTACACATGGTGCTGAGCTTCATCAGCCGGTAAAGAGAAGCCATGGCTCTGAAGCTCCCAGAGGCACGGAGGAAATAAATACCCCTGAGTACCACTAGGCTAAAACAAAACTGGGCTGCCCACAAACCCTTTTGTTTCCAGAGCTGATGATCTCCCAGTGCTATGCCCATACAAAGCCAACATCCCCAGCTAACTGCACTCTCAACCAGGGTTCGCACCACATCAAATCCATGCAGTAACATGTGTCAGCAAACCAGTAAAAAAACAGCAAAACCAGTAGCCACAAGACTATTTCTAAAGCTTTTCCCACCCAAAGCAGAGAGAGCTGTGCTGCCCAGATGGGACACAGCCTCTGTGGCCAAGGCAGTGGCAGGAGCCAAAGCTACTGCTGTGGGGTGCGGTGCGGCCGTGGTTCCCCACGGGGCTGCAGAAGAGGTTGACGAGTTTGAGGCTGCTCAGTGGAATCTGGAAGGATTTTTTTTTTCTGCCTATGGAAAGTTCTGTGGCAAAAGGAGTTAGAGAGGGAAAAGCCAGTTAAACTTCAGCCATCCTCTATGGACGGTAAACTTAGAAACAGGAGTGAGACACATAATTTAGAAAACCAGGATAAAAAACAAGCCAGCTGCTTCCCCCAGAGTGCAGCCCTTCCCCGACAGCTCAGTGTAACTTTCCTATTTACTTTTCATCCTCTCCCAATATTTATTTTTATGATTATTGCTTACCAGGACAGCCGCATGGACTAATTGCCATGTTTTGAGCACAGTCTTTTATGGCTAAGCCATGAAACTCACTGAGTGTAACTTCTGACCATGTAATGTGTCTTTCCAAAACCAAATTTGAAGGCTCAAAAACTAGCAAAGCAGGAAAGAATAGGATGTGAGTTGTCATGTATTCATGTGCAGACAGACTTTGGTGACTAGTAGTATCTACACTGTGGTGTGAAGAGACCTTTGACAAATATTTTACCAAGGTTTTTTGGACAAGAGGGCACCAGTACCTGGTGAAATTGAAGGTCTTGACATACCGAAGGAGCTATGATTGCCTATGCAACATCGAAAATTAATATACCCTAATTTGGTCTCAGTCTAAACTAAACTGAAATGAATGCTGTGGTCTCATCTCACCCTAGACTGGCTGGCACCCTACACTGGCACCCTAACCTGGGCAGATGGACATTCAAAACCAACAGAGAATTGTGACTTTAATTTTAGGAGCTATAGTTCCTTATCCATAAGGCAATCACAATGCCAGTCCCCAGCTTCGTGGGGGGTAGTGAGGATTAATGCTGGTGCAGCACAAGGCAGCAGACTGAGCAATGCCATTCACCAGAACATGAAGGAATGAATAGCTCTGTCTCAGATCAGCCTTTCAATCTTGGGCTGAAAACAGAGAATGGGATCAGTCACCAAATAGTTAGAAAGAAGCAGGCTGTCACGTTGACTTGGCATTAAGTGCTCATCTAAAGATTAAAGAAAAGGTTCTGTTTAAAAACTGGATGAACTTGCAAGGGAGCTGGAACGAAGTTGTGATGTGCCATCCTAATAGCCTTTTCTAACTTCTGAGTGGCTGACTTTTTCAGAGTGACTAATTAAAATAAGTCAAATGGCCTGTAGCTAAGTTTTGGTGACTCCTCTTCACTTAGGGACCAGTTAGTACCAGATCAGTGTAATAAGCAGTCTGTGTGTGTCATTCCTGTACACTTCATCCCCGCAGAGATCTTCTGCCACTGCTGCAAATATGTTGTTTGCAGGGAGATCAATGGCCTTAACAGTTCGCCTTTAGACTCCATGGGAAAGCAATTGCAAGTGGAAACACAGAGAGGTCTTCTTTTGTCAGACAGACTCTGGCAGCTTTTCAAACTGGCAGCATCCAATTACAGGCAAGGAGAAATCTTTTAACCTGTTTTCCTGGGGAAACAAGGCTGGTATGACCACACTGTGTGCCAGTCCTCCTGCAAGACCAGCACCCCTAATAGCTTTAACCAAAGCTAGCTAGCAAGCTGGCATAAAGATCTTCAAAAAATGAAGCTTCTCTAATTTTCATAAAAATAGAGCAGCACGTAGAGAAAATTAGCACTATGAATGCTCCTGCAGAAGAAAAGGCAGGAAGAACTTACCTCCCAGCTATTGTCTTCAGCAGATGCCACTGGCAATGGATGTACTCGCCAACTAATCCGCAGGTATGAAGCTCCAGGGAACAGTGCGTGCTGTCTTCTGCCTGGGTGACACTAAAAGAAAAGAGACGTGATTACAGTGTGGGCCACAGGTGACATGAAAGAGTAACTGCACAAGGAAAGGTTCAGCATATGACAAGAGGAGAGTTCGATCTATTTTGCACAGAACTTTGTATCTGGGAGCCCTGTGATTGTGTATCATGGAAGGTTTGCTTCCTAGTATAGTACATACTTTGAGAAACTTTATCTCAGGACAGGTGTGTAAGGACACAGCTTTGTATCAAACACTTCTGCATAGTAAGTACAGCTTCCCTATTCATTCAGAGGAGGTCTTGAAATCTTTGGATTATGATAGCAAATACAACTTTACCAAAGCTTTAGAGCCAGTACCGTTCTTCCCATACCTGTGTCACAAGTTCAGCTACAACTGATTATCTAGGCGCGTTGGCCTCAGTAATGATCCAGTACATCTATGGCATTGCCATGACCGCAGCATGAGGAAGGGCCATTTTCTGTCCCTGGCTGTCAGTGTTGGCAAGTGTGGATTCACTGCTGAAGGCTACCTTCTCAGTAAGCAGATGTGATTCACATGAAGTTATGGTTGTTTTCTGCCTGAAGAGAAGAGAGCAAAGACTTTCTCTTCTTTCTCTTGTTGTCCCAGCACATTTAGTACCAAGGGTTGGCTACTAACAGACCTCAAACTGGATTTTCTCCTACTCTGAACCTTCTCAATGGTACTGAAGCTAATGGGCTGGAGCAGGTAGAGTTGATCTTGCAGATGCAATCTCTGTAATGGAGAGGGTGACTGAGAAGCAGTAAGTTGACTTTGTAAGCTAGCGGCCAGAGAACAGCATCAAAGCTTTTTACTTTTAGCTGAGCATGTTTAGTACAGCACGGCAGACAGGCCAGAGAATGGAAGAGCCCATGTTCATTAATCAGAGAAGGACAGCACTTAAATAATGGCCCCTCACACAGAAAAAATAGTGTTTAACAGCTTCTGCAGTAATTTTTGTGCCACAGATTAGTGTTTTTTGCAGAGAAAAGGGACAGAGAGCTGAGCAAGCTGTTCATTGGTCTTCCTGTTTCAGCATAAATATGTTCTCACATTCAGCTGCACTTGGCAAACCAAGTCGTATTTAGCCTTTAGCTAGAAATGTTTACAATTTGCTCCTGAAAACAGCCCTGAGCATGTCATTGCACAGGAAAGAGTTCAGCCGGTGCCAGCTGAAGTATGGGAGGTGTGCAACTCTCTTGTAAGGAGTCTGCAGATTCAGGTACATTTTGTATTAAAATACCCGCCACTTGGTTCAGTCTGGCCCATGTGACAGGCTGAACTGCTTTGTAATTTATTTTTACATATGGCTGGGGGCAAATCATCTCTGTAAAGGAAGATTTAATGACAAGTACTGACAGAGACCTGTCTTGCTCCTCCAGCTATTTTATGATGAACTAGCATCTCTACAGCAGACAAACTCACTGGTCAGGCCAATTTAGTATAATCAATATTTCTTTTAAGTTTACATTAAAACCACTTGGGATTTCAAAAGAACTGGAGGATTTGGACTGGCACTTGAATACCCTGACGAGCAAGCATTGTCCCATAATGGCATCCCTAAGGCCACTGGTACAACCAAGACAGCAGTTAAGAGTTCTTTGCTTCAGGAATTGTGCCAGGTGAGGAGTGCAGAAGTAGTTTTCTGAATAAAAGAGGTCAAGCCCAAGAAGTTCACCAGAGAAACATTTACCTGTAGCTGGGCTTGCAGCAGAAACTAACCAGAAAACCTGCTTTGAAGACGTGACCATCTTAAAGCCTGGGAGGAGTCAGGAGCATGCAGGCATAGTCATCTGTCAGCACTAAGCCATGGCCGTGGGCTCTTTAGCTCTAGTTATGGCCAGTAATTTTGTAGGCATCACAGAAGAGAAGTCATCTAATATTAAAATATTAGACTGCAGCTTTTCTGTAACAGCAACAAAAAAATAAAAAATGTTATATATATATATAGGGAGTATCAGAAGATAATGTCAAGGTGGCTGGGTGTTAGAGGATTTTCCTGACAGGCAGAATTCATATTCCTAGCCAGGTCTTCATTTATATTAGGTAGAGAAATTGAAATTCTGTTTTATTTGAAGAACTTGTAGGCCTGAAAGCATGAAAGCTTCTTCTCCCTCTACCTACCCTAATAAAGACATTGCTTCTACCCAGAGCACTTGTCTTGCATTCTGTAGCCAAGTAGATAATTCTGAAAAGCCATCCAGACCATGACTGCTTTTACTGTTCATGACAGGAGTTTGTGGCCTGAAAGAAACACTCACCCAGGGTGATATATCTGAATGTTTCCATTTTCTTTGATACTATTCTTACCTCGTGAAATCATTTATTCTCACCCACTTTTCCATTTACAGTTTAATATGGCACAGGTTTACATTGTTTGAGTTATTATCAGCATGCAGGATTTTCACTCTGTTCTGGGCAGACATTTTAATTTCTATCAGCTGTCATACCCTGGGAAAGATAATTAAGCACTTTTCATTTTCCATTTAAAATGGTATACAAAAGCTGGACATTAAAACCAGAGAGATTTCCAAATCAGAACATACGAGTAGCTTCGAACTTTCCTTTGGCAGAGAGCCAACTGCAAGGTTCAGCAGAAGTTCACCATTTCCCATTGTGTAAGGCTATTTGTTTAACATTTCTTTTGTCTGAAGTGGCCTTGTCAAATGAAATCTCCACATAATTTTCATTTGGCCCTTCACTCACATCTGAGCTGTCACTTCTGTAGAAGCAGTTTGACTTTGGGCTTAACAAGAATGTAAACATAAGTAGATACAGTTTTTAAAAATTCACATAACTTTTCAGCTAAATTGTAAAGTCAACTTTCAAAAAACCAAGGACCAGCCAGCCTCAGAATCTTATGGCATAAAAACCCAAAGACATTTCCAAGGACCAGGATTCAACAGCTTGGCTCACTTCATGTTTTTAGGCAGGATAGCCCAAGTATCGCAGCCAAACTCAAATATCTGTAATTATATTTTGACTAGATAAAAAAAAAAGAGCCTCACATTGTTTTGAGTGAGGAACATATCCTTCTTAACATCCTGTTCTGTGCTGTGTAGCAATGCAGCTTGTCACCTTCCCTTCCTTTAGCATGAAGCCATCCATGTGTTGTAGGTACACAACATCTGTGGTGCCCTACAGGGTCCCTCTGACACAGTGCTTTCTCATGAACATAGTTCACGTTTGCTCTACGTACATGATACAATGACATTCATTTAACAAATTAATGTCATCTCCTGGCAGGAGTATGTTTCAGAATTTAACTTGGGGCTGAAATCTGAGCTGCTGTTACTGTTTTAGTGCTGTGCCATGGTTGTACACACAACTACCAAGATCAAGGTTTTCAGCTAGGGCATGTACCTGTCTGTGTAAACACTTACCTAGCTAATATGGAGACAGTACAACAGTATTTTTCTCTCTCTCTTTTTTTTTTTTTTATAAGACTATAATAACAATAATATGGAAAGAAATTTGCTGAAACCTTTTAAAGTGTTATCGGTGAATAAGGAATGGGCTCAACAGCCACATGCAGAGCGTGGTGGTCAATGGTTCTATGTACAGGTGGAGGCTGGTGACGAGTGGTGTCCTCAGGGGTCTGTCTTGGAACAAGTGCTTCTCAATATCTTTATCAATGACATGGACAATGGGATTGAGTGCACCCTCAGCAAGTTTGCAGATGACACCAAGCTAAGTGGTCTGGTTGATACCAAAGAAAGAAGAGATGCCATTCAAAAGGACCTGGACAAGCTTGGGAAGTGGGCCCATGTGAACCTGATAAGGTTCAACAAGTCCAAGTGCGAGGTGCTGCACCTGGGTCGAGGCAATCCCAGATATGAGCACAGGCTGGGGGAAGAACTCACTGAGAGCAGCCCTACACAGAAGGATGTGGGGGTTCTGGTGGATGAAAACCTCAACATGAGCCAGCAGTGCGTGCCTGCAGCCCAGAAGGGCAACTGCATCCTGGGCTGCACCAACAGAGGTGTGACCAGCAGGCCAAGGGAGGTGACTGTGCCCCTCTGCTCTGCCTGTGTGAGGCCCCACCTGGAGTCCTGCATCCAGGTCTGGGGCCCCCAGCACCAGAAGGACGTGGGGCTGTTAGAGTGGGTACAGAGGAGGCCACAAGGATGCTCAGAAGCTGGAGCAGCTCTCTTGGGAAGAAAGGCTGAGAGAGCTGGGGATGTTCAGCCTGGAGAAGAGAAGGCAGATAGAACAAGGGTGAATGGTCTTAAACTAAAAGAGGATAGATTTAGACTAGACATTAGGAGGAAATTCTTCACTGTAAGGGTAGTGAAGCACTGGCACAGGTTGCCAAGAGAAGTTGTGGATGCCCCATCCCTGGAGGTGTTCAAGGCCAGGCTGGATGGGGCCTTGGCCAACCTGGTGGGTGGGATCTATAATAGGGGGTTTGCAGTTGGATGATTTTTAAGGTCCTTTCCAACCTGAACCATTCTATGTTTCTATGATTACATTAATAGGTAACATCACTAAACATTGTACAGAACAACCTCTACTAGTATTTGATACAGAAATGAAAAAAACAAACCCCAAACATGATTGCTGGTACAGAATCACACAGGTTGGAAGGGAACTCCAGAGGTCCTCTACTCCAACCTCCTGCTGAAGGCCGGTCCATCTCTTTGGGCAATCTATGACAGTGTTTCTCCACCATCATGGCAGAAATTTATTTTCTTCTATTGAATTGCAATTATCGGAAAGTCTTACACAATCAAAAGGAAAAGAAGTTCAGCCCCAGCTGGTTCAAGAAGGCACACACATTTCCAGCATGGTTTTTTCAGCTCTCAAAAATTTTCCTTCCTCCTTAGCATTTTTGAGCTGCAAATAAAATTACATTTCTCACCAATCTACTCAATTGTCTATATACTGCATTTGTGTTCTAGAAGCTGCCAAGGCCACATCTCATTTTAATTCCCTGATGGCCTTGCTCAAAGGCCTGCTGTCACTGTATGGAAGTCCAGTATACTTAAAAAATTAATTACAGAAAATTACACAGTTACTGAAGACTTCCAGACAGCTTCTTTGGATTCATTACTAAAGATTTAAATGGCTGCAGCAATAGCAGCTGCAATCAACAGAGTTGTCTTTTTAAGGGTCTGGAACACAGCACACTGCAAAGATCACTGCCCTCCCAGAGATGCATTGCCCCCTGGCCCCAAGAAGTCACTGCTATTTCTCTTTTGCTGATCTCCTGTGAAAGCAGGGAAGAAATGAGTTCAGCTAATGCCCCTGCTAACTAGGAACAACAGAGCATAATCCTTATGTGATGGCATATTTCATATTTTGCATATCTTTAATTTGGAGATGCATGTCTCATTATTAATGGGACTGGGACTCTGGCTGCTGCAACATGCCAACAGCCAGCACTGTGCTGCAGAACCGCATGTGAAAGGGAGCCTCAGCTCAGCCTGATGCTCCTGGCAAAAATCTCTTTGATTTTTTCGGTTGCATTCACCAGACTATCCCTCACTGCTGACACGCAGCACTGCAGCAACATCTTTCTGATGCTTCATCTGATCTACTGCACCTTTCCTTCGCTGTCTGAGATACAGCAATGCTAATATATTACACATGAAATGTCAGCTGAGATATGGGCTGTCCCCAGGAGAGCCATTCGAACTGATAAAAGATGAACAACTTGATGTGATCATAAGAATTAACAATACTAAACATGTCTCTGTGAGGCTTTTGACAAGCTCCTGACTGTCACATACGTTTGACTAGCTGCTCTTTGCCACAATATTGTTTTTTTTTATATCCTTGGATGATACAATATAATGCAAGGTACTTGTATGTTTGCCTTACACTGGGGATGCTTCAGCTTTTCCCTCTCTTCATCATTTACTGATACATACCTAACCACAGAGTATTAATCAGAAAATTGATATCCATAATTAGAAAGATTTTTCCACTAACAAAACGAAACACTTCTGAAATGTTGCTCTATGATGTCAAAGAGTTGCTGCTTATCATCTCATGAGAACCTGTAGCTCTGCAGCAGGAGACATCTAGAAGTTTGTAAATTAATACATATTAAAAAATTTAGAATTAAATCAGAAAAAAAACACTATTATTTTATGAGATTAAAAATATTTTTTTTCAATTACTCATGACATTGTGAGGGAGTTTTGATTAATCCCTTCCCCACACCAAACCCCACCAGCCATGCTCCAAAAAGCTATGGTGGGATGGCAATAAGGAGGATTCAGATTTCAGAAAGAATGTGGAAATGTTATTGAAAATGGTGGAGTTTAGTCTTCAGTTTTCTAATCAGGAAAACAAAAATTAGGAAAAATGCAAAGACCTACCTTTAACATAGCACATTTTTAATTTAACAGTGAAACTAAAGAAATCATTTTCAGCCCATTGGAAGGAAGTGCAGCTATTTGCACAGTGTATTCATTTAGGCTCCCTCTGTGTTAACATGCACCACAAACTGCAACTATTTTAATAGTTTTTAGCGACTGCATTCTTACATGTCATTGAAAACATCTGGCTTTCTACGAAACAAATTTGTGTTCTAACAAGGTATTTGTCTAGAGTATCTATTCCTTTACACATTGTCAGATAGGAAGTTTGAAAATGCAACAGTGGAATACACACAAGCCAGAATTCTTTTCTGGATATCAAGAGAAGATTTATAAATGGCAAAACCTCATTTGCCCCAAAGCAGTTAACTCTTTTACAGCTTTAGAACTGAAAGAACTGAATATGTGCATTATGAATTTATTTAACATCCTTCTGCTTTGACCTTCACCACACTTTCTTCCCAGAACTGATTTTCTTGTTTATGGTTGGATCTATTTTCACTTGACTTCCTACTAGGTCATAACTTTATGTGTATTTTTGCTCTCAGAAAGCAAAAAATCCCACCTGTGTTTACCGGGAGGTGCAGACACCACTGCACACTTCTCAGCCAGCCAGCCAGCCAGCCTTACCTCCCCTGGGCACAGAGAGAGCCCAAAGCACAATCACTTCTCAGACTGTCTACAAAATGGTGGGAAATTTAGTCATCGTACTGCTCTCTCCATGATCAGAGTTTTCAGTTATCTATGAAACCTCATGCAAACTGTCCCTGTTATGTATTTGCTGCATGTCCCCAGAGCAGACTGCGACCCCTTCGTCCTTATTTGTACACTGCCTGAACTCACCCTCTCAGCTGCATTGGAGATACTTTCAGTGTTATCTCCTTTGATGTCTAGTGTGTTGTTTTGCTCTTCTAAAATATCACTTCCCGTATCACCTCTCCATTATATCCAATAAAGTTCAAGCTACTAGTTGCATTTTCTCTTCCACTCCCAGATGATTCTTCTATTTATAACATGCTTCAGAAAGTAAAATTACAGAAAAAGGGCATTTTTACTCACCTACTTACTCTTGCAAATTGCCGCAGCATTTGGTTAAAAAGCTATAGCTGACAGGTATGTTTTCAACCCGCCTCGCCAAATTTGCAACGGTTACTCCAGGCTGTTGTGAGAGAAACTCTTGGTCTCACATAGAAGCACAGTATACCAATAGTAAGGGCTGAGTATCAAATCCACAGGACTTTTTATTTTAAAACCTAGTTAATTCCCAGTTAGCAAGCTCCTTTTCAGCTGCCTTCAGCCCTTACCCCATTCCTGGATAACTGCTTTCTTCTAAAACCTCCTCCTCCTCCTCTGTGCTCACTGACTTCTCCATTCTCATGTCTCACTCCTGTGGGACTGTCCCAAGTCTGTACTCACCTGAAGAGCAGAACTCCAGTCCCATGTCCCTTTCAGGAGAGCCTGGTGTCATAGCTTTGTTCTTGATGCAAAGCACCTGTCTTCCTTGGGGAGGTTTGTCATGCTGTCTGGTTTCATGCATCCAAGTTTGGTGCCTAAGGAGACATTAAAAAGGGAGAGGGAGGAGTCTTCACTGGAGAGCACAACTCAGATGGCCTGAAGGAGTCTCCAGTGACTGTAAGTAAAGCCAAGGTAAGTCAGCTTTCTAATGTGCACATTTAAATTGGGAAGTGACCGCTTGCACCGTCACTCTAATGAATTTCCATCACCTGTTCAGCACTCATTCCAAGTTTGCCATTTGGCTTTGATACAAACCTCAGTGTGATGACGTGGGAATTACAGCTCATCCACACGTAGGGAAGTACAGAACTTCATCAAGCTCAAGATGAACACAACTGCTGGGTTGTTGTAAACCAACATCACAGTACTGCTAACAACTTCTTAGGACAAAAATGACATTATGGACTTTTACTTTCTGTTGTCTGAGGATCTAAACTGTATTAAAACATTTAATTTTGGTGACAGACTTGTAATTAACCCAATATGTAGTTTAGTGAGGAATTGCAACAAATACACACTGACATTTACAATATCATTCAAGACCTTTTTGCATGCTGAAGCAATAAAGCTAATTCATCATGCATTTTTCTGAAGAGATTCTTTCTTCAGCTCTCAAAATATTTATGACTGCCAGTCCTTCCTTTTTTTTTTTTTTTTTAAAAAAAATCTATGCAGATCATCAGTTTCTCCCTGAAACTAGCTGAAGCTAGCTTGGGTATTTGCCAGCTTGAAAGGCATCAAGTTTGCTGTATATCAGACTGCTTTGAAGGATGCCTTTCATTTAAAATATTCTGTCCTTTAACACTACATTTAACCTACATTTTATTGGACTAGCTACATTAAGGGTCTTTATTTCTAAAAGTTTATTTCACCTCCCACTGGCATCAAGAGGAAATTTTGTGGCAGAGCTAAGGTAAATTAACTGACTCTTAAAGGGGAGGGTTATTTTTGTTAATAAAATCAGTAAACGTCTCTGTCAGAAAGTTATGAATACCAGAAAGGACAGTTGCTTCACGTCAAATAGAAATAGCATGTTACACGTATTTATTTAGATAGCACATTTCAATCCACATTCTGGGCAGTGGTCATCAGAGATGCCAGGGCACAAACAGGGCACTGAGAGTGCTCAGGAAATGGTCTGGCTTGCACAGAAGAGGTACAGCTTCATGAAGATGAGGGAAGCAAGCAATTCTCCTCTTCGCTTTTAGCAGAAGATAAGGAAGAACAGCAGCAATCTGCTGCACCAAGACCTGCACTATGGACTAAAACACATAGAAGCACAAGTTCCAAAACCACACATGCCTACCTTATGCACAAAAATAACCTGGTTTAGATTTAATGCAAGGTTGACAAGGAAGTTCTTTAAGTCAAGCAACCTTCCCTGCACAACACAACCTGAAAATGAGTAAGAAATACTTTCCAAACAGAATCACTGAGTTCCCTTTCCATATGATTATTACACTTCCCTTTGTCTTTGCTCTGGGATTCAGGCAAAGAGCAGAAAAGACGCTGTGTAACTATATCTCTTCTCACAATCTGGAGCCCACACAGAAATAGGAGCTATCCGAAACGTCCCAAGGAAAAACATACTGGTTCAAATTTCACTTGGCTTTACTCATTCCTATTGAGCCATTGTGCTTTTGGGTACTTATCTGCACCAATGTACTGTAGCTCAACCAGTGGCAGAAAGGAAGACATGGGTAACTTCCTTGGATACTGGAAGATAAATGCCTGGAGCTTTACTCATACGGTGCAATATTTCTTTAGCAAGTATACCATGAAACCCCAGTCCCAGTGAGATAAGAGTTGCTCAGTTAAATTGCTGCTAACAGGGAATTTTCTTCCTTTCACTAAGACACATTATGTTCTTGGTTTACACATAGTTTTCCCACTAGCAACACCAACACGTGTATCCCCTGAAAAACTGAGAGTAAGCATCAACTGATGCAGAGGCACATGTGCGTTTTGGTGACTGAATACAAGGTTTGGCGTTAAATCATCATGTTGGGACTTACTTGCTACTCTCAACACATGAAAAACTATCTTAGATGAATTATGGACTTGATCCAGTACAGATTAACTTTACTAAATTCATAGGAATAGTCTAATTCCTTTGTAGTTCTGAGCACCTAAACCTCTGCTATAACATCACTATGCAGAACACTGAATAATAAGAACTCTTAGGAGCATGCTGGGAGGACTATTTTGCCATCACTTTTAAAGATAAAAAATATTAAATAATGTACAGTAATACATGAAATAGCTATAGTTTAAGCAGAGTAGTAACTTTGAGTACAGCAATGGTGGAAAACAGCAATGGTTACTAGCTAGAAATTGAGATTTTTCAGTAGCAAAGCATCTACTACTTTCCAGTGACCCTGTCTTGCAACCCCTGCTGTGAACAGAACTATTGATCCAGGAGAGGTTGTTTTGCTCTGAGGTTTGAATTCAGATTCCTGTAAGCATGCAGCTCTCCTCCAAGTGTGCTGCCCAGCAGTGCACTCAAGCCAAGTAGAGATGACCCTGTAACACACAGTCTGTTTTCTCACAGATATGTCCCAGCCCAGCTCAGGTACTGGTTAGCCTTCTGGCTGCATATGGGCTGATAACTTCCTGTGAGTCATTTCAGCAAATGCAGTTCCTCTCTCTCTTGCATTCATCCAGAGTTCTGGGAAGCTTTCACTTGCCTTCTGATTTTTTTTTATTTTATTTTTTTATCATCTGCAACTGAGTCATCCTCCATGTCTTCCGCAGTCTGGATTAATTCCTTCTTTGGCATATGGGATTTCCCCTCCCACTCTTCTTCCACAAACGCTTTGAGCAAGTCATCTTGCTTCCCTGCCTTAGTTTTTCCACCTCTAACACAGCAATCAGTACACTTCCCTTCCTCAAAGCTCTTTTAAGAAAAAATCCTCTTCTATCGGCAAGATACTGTGATAACTACCACAGAAACTATGTAAGCAGTATGACCCATGGTGTGCTTTCACAGGAGTATCAGTGAATGAATAAACGTGCTTCTTTTTTCAGCTAACCACATCTTTGGAACAGAAAATAGTAGTCACAGCAAGCAGATGCTGCCAAATAGGAGCTGTTCTACAGACAGGGCTGGTATGGAAGGTAAGGGGCAAAAACTGGGGTTTCCCACATGGAGCTGCGGATTTAAAGGTGGAGAAGAAGGAGGAAGAGAAGACACTTAATGGACAAAGGACAGGCAAGCTGGTTTCTGGGGCAGAGACAACCATGATGAAGCATAAAGCTTGGAGGCACTTCCAGCACCTAATTCAGGAATTAACCTGAGGTTTTAGCAGGCAGACCTACTGAGTGCTCTTCCTCTGCAGCCCTGGTCTCACTACAGTGACAGAAAACACACTCTCCCAAGAAAAACTGCAGCAGTATATACAGTGCTGAGGCTAATGAAAACATCAGCCAACTTTCCACTCGGCGCTGGAACTGTGCCAATACTGACCAAATTGCTGATGTTGTTAAATAGACTCCCTTTCATTTGAAATGCAAACAAGTAAATACTAGTGCAACCTCTAATGAGACTTTGAGAATGCACATACCAAAATAAAAACGTTCATTACCCCTCCATACTGCTTAAATTGTACAAAGCGTTTGGGGATGATGTACTACTACAGCTCAGACAGATTAGACTCAATGATAAGAAAGCTAAAAGCAGGAACAGCTTGCAGTCTATGCTGGACACTGGCTTGTGAGTTGAAAATGATACCTAAATATTTTTTATTCATGCTTCATCTGTATTTTTTCAGCTCAGAGTTAAGGTCTAACAAGCTCCCCACACATCACAAGCGTGTGAGCATACTGCAGAGCTCTCAGGACAGCCTTTTCTGAGAAACCTCACAGGACCAAAAGACACCTGAACACTCAGCTTCCAGGGATGCTTTAATTTATTTTCACAGTCACACAAAACCAAGGAGGATCCAACCCTGCCCATTTTGTGTTCATTCTTTGCAACAAGTGTGGACTCCTTCCTCGGATAGTAAATAAAATACTTGTAGTCTATAAATCTTGGGAAATAGCTGTCTCTTTCAGCATCAGATCTACTTTCCTGGCTTGCTCCAGGGCAGATTGGGTAACAGTCTCCGACTCATCTCTTAGCCCAGAAGGTTTATACGTTTATAGAGCATCCTGGAAAAGATTTTGTAATTTACCTGCTGCTGGAGAGGATATACAGCACTTCTCCTACAACAGAAATAATATTCTGCATATATTGTTAAGAGAGTCCTTTGTAATACTGCTTTGTAGTACACAGTGGGTTTTTTTGTTTGGTTTGGTTTGATTTGCTTCACTTACATCTGGTATCTTTTATGGGCTTTGGACCACTCACATTTCTGAATCACTTGCATTATTCTTAATACCATCATGACTGAGATGAGAGTTTGGCTTTTATACTGCAATTTACTAGCAGGACATGCACGTTGAAACAAATTGTAATGCGAGGGATTTGTATCTTCAAGTACTGTTCCAACACAGCATAATAAAACTTTGCACTGCTCAGGTTAGGAACCAAGAAGTATTCTTTCTCTTTCAATGACAACTGAGAAACGGAGGCACTGAAGTTGATGCCACGCACAACCAAGCCCAGCGCAGAGCTCAGGCTGGGTTCCCAGCTCTCCATCCAAAGCTGATTCTCATCTAACTGTCCTGATCATGCCAAGCGAAGAGAAGGCTCCTTGTTCTTTGCAAATAGACACAATGAAAGAAGCCTTAAACCTCTTTTGAGCCATAGGACCTTGGTGCTTGGCAGGGGAGGGGGTATTCCCACTCAGTCTCACAGTTACCAGGCTAGATTGCTCTTCATCCAACACCACGGAGTTTGGCCGAGAGGGAACCTCCTCCAGCACTTCTTCAGCTGTACAGGCAAATATCTAACAGGCTTATGTACAGCTTTCAGTCTCCCTTCTGGTCACAAGATAACAAGAATAGGTAACGCTTAATATAGTAAAATGGGTAAGATTAATGGAGGTAGCTGTTTTCTGGAAGGAACACAGGTGGTGGCTATGAAACTAAGATGAATATTCCTGTTCCCCAGATATTGTGATGTACATTGAGACATTTAGGAGCCTGACTTGGTCCTCACTGAAACAGAAAAAACACTCATTTTATATTACGATCCTCTCCTTGATAACTAGGATTTGCTCAGTTTCTTGTTTACTGTTTTTTGTTCACTTAATTGTTCCACCTCCAGATAGAGGTGTCCGCTGAAGAGAGTACAAATTGGTCAGTCTTTTCCCTCCACCTTCGTCACATTAAATGAGCTAATAAAATATCTAGTCCTGCTCATCCAGATACCTCAAAGCCTGCTGTGGAGCAGGTCAACGTAATTATGTATATTTGAAGACAGAGCAACAAAAAGAAGGAACTGGGATGACATCCATACAGATCACATGGCAACACAAATGAGAGGTGAACAAGGCCTGCTACTAAAGTATACCTTCAGACACACTGCTTTCAGTCAACGGTCAAGCTTCAGATTTAATCAGATTTTTCAGGCCTTTCAAAGATTATCTAGGGAATCGAGTTACGGAGATGTACAGGGACAAGATGAAAAGTACTGAACAAAACTGATGCCACAATTTTTGTTTATTTTTGAAATGTTTTGCTAGGCTGACAAAGAGTCACTTCTCTTCAAGACACAAATTCCTTTAAAACACCAGACCACTCACTTTCAAGTTTCAAGAAGTAGACAATTAGGAGGAAATCACATCTACAGCTAATCCACTTGAGTTCAGCAGGGTAAAACTTCCTGGCTGATCTGATAATGAAAACTACAGCCCCCTTTTTGGTCAATGGTAGAAGTCACAGGTAACACAGAGGTTTGGGTTTGCTCCATACCTTTTAGCTACCAATAGCAGCTCATGGGAAGGAGAACACATCCCACTGTAACTGAGGGAGGAAATAACACTTTCTATTTCTTTATGGTTGCAGTGCAAAGTGAAGAGAGGTCTACTTCTGAATACTAACAGACACTTGCTTATCTTTAAGTAGCTTTAAAGAGCTATCTATCTTTAAATCTGTCTAAATCAAACTTTCCTTTAGCTTTGCACCTGGAACTCTGAGTTGCATTGAACTTCAGAGACTGGCAGGTATTCCCTTCTACCTCTCCTCACCCTTCTCAGAAGAGCACATATACACACAGACATGTACACAAAACAAAAAGCAAACCAAGTAACAGATGTTTGCAACATGTCAGGCACAGTATGTCATAAAAAAAAATTACACTGCTATGATGCTTGGAGGTAGGTTAATATTTAGTTTCGCTTATAGTTTCTTCAGGGAACAGACCCACCTTAGGGGAGATTGCTAATTGTTTTTGGAAGCCTGGATCACCCCATCCTACAAACAGCAGGCTACAGATCTTATAGCTGATGTAGAAAGGCTGCAGCTTTCCCTTCTTTTCCTGTATCACGGGGGTAAGACCTTCATCTCTTGCCTCCAGCTCAGAAAAGGCTGCATTATCTCTACCTATAATTAGCTTGATCAACTGGGTGGGTATTAATACCACATATTTCACACAGTAATGTGCCTGTCTTCTGCCTCTGCTGTGGCTTCACAATCTACAGAAGCTGCTCGTGAACTTCCGCTAGTTTTGCAAAACTGTAACAACATCCAGCAACGTCTGTTTGTAGAAGAAATGTCTCTCTTTTTTTTTTTTTACCCCTCAGGTCAGATTGCCTTCCAGCCCCAAGGCCATCAGTGACAGACATTCTTGTGGCCTTACATTGGGATGTACAATTTTTTTAGCTGAACATTGAATTCGAATTTCTATATCCAATCCAGTCCCCATTGTTTGGACATTAGCTCAAAATGATGGAGAGACCAGTTTATCGTTATGGTTAAACATGAGTAAATAACAGCCAAACTATGTGTCACATCTTAACACAGTTCAATGGAACCACTAATTCTGATTTGGCCTCAAACCAAACTCAACTTATCTAGAGTGAACTCTGTAGCAATTTTCTATTTTTAAGCACGACAATGTTCTATTATGACTTTGTTGCAGATTTTTTTGAAGTGTAGTCTCAGATACCTGCCTTTTAATTCCCCCTTTTCCTACCATAATCAATTAGAGCAGAACCAGGTACAGAACATGCTGATTAATGGGACTCCACGAATAAACCAAGTCCTTTATGTCACTTTTTACAACCCTTCAAACATGACATACACAAAGCATTATTTCTACTAAGCTATATGATTAATTGGTTCTGTTAGGAAGTACGCTAATACCTCTCTGTTCCACAACAGATACCGTGTAAAGTTGGCAATAACTCACTGCTCCAATTCCTCTCCCTGCCTCGAAGCTACAAAGATCACTAAGAAAAGACTGCTGGCAACACTCTCCCTGTCTTTTTTTGGAAAGAATATCCTTCTTACTACTGACTGTTTTTCTTCTTTCTCCAGGAGAGAAACTTTTGAGCAGCCTAGGGAGCAAACAAGTGTGTTTTGATAAGGAATTGAAAGCACTTTTTCTAGTAATTAATGCTGAGGGGGTAGCATTTCCATGTATTTCTGAGTTGAACATATTCTTCCTCTGGAGGAGGAAAAACAAACTCTAATAAAGCAGGCAAGCAAAAACGGCAAAACAGTTTACATGTTTATTTAGAGAAAGCTGCCTAAAATGACAATGGAATGATTGCCTTAATAAGAGTTACTCCCTGAGGATGGGATTCAGCTCATTCAGGTAAGACATCACAAGTTAGTTGCCCGTGCTCAAGCTAGGTACCTGAACACAATGCAAGCCTCCATGAGGTCATGCACTTCATCTTAGGATACTCACCCAAGAAGGTCAGACAAACAAGCCTTTGGAGGTCTTTATTTCTGTCCCTTACTATTTCTCTCCATTGGCTATTAAAGGAGCCATGGATGACTAGCTGTAACATGGACATTTAACTTTGAGATGCCTAAGATGAGGGAGACAAATACTACACTATAGCTCTGTATTGTAACTTATATGTAAAAATTATAATCAAAACACAACTGTGATTAATCATATATCCTTATAAGTTGTGAAATTCAAAGTAATAGTTCCCTTATTGATTATAATACATATATTCCATCAGCTTAATATTTTCTGTAAAGGTGCATAGTAACAGTAATTCCAAAACAGCTCAGTGTTTTGGACCAAGTTACTATTTCTAAGGGAATCATAACTTTGCCTTGATTTGAATTCAATTAAATTCTCTGCCATAATAGCAGCATAATGGCATAGAATATTTTTCTTTATTTCCTCAGCTTGGAAATTAAAAAAAGAATAACATGCAATGTTGCACAGTGAAATAGACCTTCTCTCCCATATGGACAGCACTATTCTAACATCAGTATGGTTTCCTTTTGGTACAAAAAATAAACAGATAAATCCATTTATTTATATATTGCTTTACAATACCCACCTTCAGTGCATAAAAAGGAGGAACTCATGCTAGCTCTTAAAACATGTTGTATTAGCCACAGCTGGTAGCTTTTCTTCTCTGAGTCTGTGTTCTGTAGGCTACTTATTGAATCACTGTTTGTCCCTGCTTTTCCATCTGTGTAAGAGATGTCGGAACCTGAGACCCTGATCTAATAAAAGTTGTGTACATGTTTATCTTTGTACATGGTGCACAGTTCCTTACTGAAATGCTGATAAATGTCTGGGGTAATACACAAATGATAACTTCACCCATCTTGGCTTTTACTGTTTGAAGCAATCCTTCATCTGGTTAAAAACATGGATTTTTTTTTTTTTGTCTGGCACATTAAAATACATGAAAAATCCTCTAATTCTACATTATTATTATAACCTCCAGTTTTTGTTTTATGTTCTTGCTAAGATTATCTTTATGGGCCCTGAAAGATTGATTTGCGTAAATCTTAACAATGCATATCTCCTAAAATAGCAGTCTCAATATTCAACATCAACAGCTAAGATCTTATCATAACAAGTAAACTGCTACTGTTGTATTACAGTTGTCCCACCAAGGAATCATTACATAGCAACTCTTATCTCCCATCATACCAACCCAACTATTTTCCAAATACTCAGACAGCAAACTCAAAATAAAGTACCCTGTATGAAGGATGGCTTCCAAATAACCCTTCTAATTTAAGCCACAGTTTTGGGAGCCTCCTCCATGACATTTGCCACAACAGCACATCTGAATGCAACCTACATGTATAGTCTGTATGAGCAGGCAGTGCAGATCCCAAAGCAATTCTGGATGGGGTCTCCTTGTGGGACAATTTCCCTTTTTCTAACGAATGGGGTCTGATTTCTAATGCAGACAAAACCATACATTTCTGATGGAAAGGGGAGGAGTGGGAGTGGATGTGTGCTTTGCAAAAACCTATGCCAGAAGGAGAACTCACTGGTGAGCAGAGTGTCCTTCAATGCTCCCAACAGGAGAGTGCCACCTTTCCAGATCAGGAGATGCAGCTGCTCACATAAGTGCTATTTAAGAATTTAGTGTCAAAATGAGCTATGTTAGCTTAGGAGGAATAAACAGAAGACATGCTAGCCTGTCAAAGCAGAAGTGAGAAGCAAGTGTAGACTAGAAGAAAATGTTCTCCACTTTTGGTGCTAACTCAGGAACTAGCATTACTCAGCATGAGCTTTGAATCCAGTTCTGCACAATAAAATCAAATGGCTTTTCTGTTGGTGTCTTAAGCAGGAGCACAGTATCCAGTGCTTGGTTGTCACTAAATTCCTGTATCTTCAGATCATGTACTACCTTGTTAGAGGACAGCTTTCCTAATACATTAATCTGGAATTAGGACCTCAGAATTGGATGCTCTGACACTGACCTTTATTTTCATTTATACAGCATCCAAAATATTCATGGCTTATCTGAGGACTTATCTACCTATTTTGTCTTATCTTGCCTAATTGCAAGGCCAGGTATAGACAGAATAATTTAATCTGAAGAGTAAAGAAACAAACATTGCATGTAAAACTGTGATCAGTAAAGCTTTTCTGAAAATTCCCTGAAGTACCTATAGGTATCTCCTACAGCTGGGCTTGCTTTCGGTCCCAAGTTTTTAATGTAGGCCCTATTCTGTGATGACAAAAACGTAAACAAGAATCTTCAGGAGTATTACTCAGCTATAAGTAATGCAGATTAATCTTTGACTTTTTTTAAATATTTCCATCACCACCCTGCCATCTGAACAGGTGTACTGCCCAGTGAGGTGAATAAGAGCAATCCACATTTCCAAGGGCATTATTTACTCTAAAATAATTATTTCTTAAAATGCATTCTCTAATATGCTGAGAATTTGCAATCCATTTTTTTTTCTTTATAGCAGATTAACACTTTTTCCATTTTAATAACAACAGTGAATGCAATGAGCAGGGCCGGATTGTGCAAAACAAACATGCATTAATTTGTAATCATTTAAATATGTAAAGCTAGACTTTGATGTTAATGCACCATTAAAAAGAAGCCAGGGAGTTCACGCATCTGTTCCTGTATTGCTTGTCAAGCAGCAGAACAGCTCAAAGAGCAGCTCCTTGATTTACAGCATCAAACCCACTTCAGCAAGTACAAATTTTTGTACGTGACATCTGTAAATTTTACAGGGCATGGAAAATCCATGAAAGGAGACTAAATCTAGATAGCCTGTGCATTTCTGTCCTCTCTTCATTATCAAGCAGCACCAGCAATCTCATCCAAGCGAGCCTGGCTCTGATTCTCCTCCTGTCCTTAGGGACAGAGGAATGGCTTAATCATCCTGGATGTCATAATCCTTTCACAGTAATTGTATTTTCCAACCCTAAAGATTATGTTTACAAAGACCTTTGAATATCAGCATGTTTAGGTAAGAGTTCCATGTTTTGGAACTATTATTCTTAAAGGGAAAATGAGCGTGCTGTTGTTGAGGTTTACATTAGCATCTCCCAGGCAGGTTCTAGACACCTATTGGTGTCTATTGGCCCAACAACAACTTACACACATTTTAGTTTTCCTCTCAACTAGCATTGACTGGGAAAAATGTGTAGCAATTTCACCTATTTATCTGTAAGCTGGGCCATGACTTCTCTAATTTTTCCTGTTTCTGAAATACAGAGCTTCATTAAAGTGTCAGGAAATACTGACACTTCGATGCCAAATACTTTTTTTTTTTCTATAAATGGCTTAAAGCAGTGTTTCTAAGCCACCGTTTTAATTACCCTCTTGCCTTTTCCAACACTCCCTTTTACATTTTACGTCTTTGAGGCTTGTTCAGCACATATACCAGCTGCAACACTTTTAAATCTCCCTACATACTTAGTGACAGTGTACTGAAAATGCTCTTTAGTGAATGTAAGCATGCTATAATGTGAGTATGAGCATAAGAAAACAGGCACACAATCCTGCCACAACTGGATCCACACTGGAGATAATACATAGCAGCCAGGGTAAAAACCATACTCTACTAAAGCAGATTTATCAGAATAGAAAAAACATGTCGATCAAGCCAATAAATAATCTATCATAGTGTAAATTTTCAATCTGAGACACCAATTCACCACCTTGTGCACAACTTTAAAGCTTGCTGACTTTGTTGGGAATTAAATTACACACGTCCCTGTCTGCTCCAGCTAGCTCATTGCTGTGTCAGGGTCAATATGAACAAACCTCCCACTTACGTCAGACGCAGCCTCACTTGGTAACAGCTTCCCGATTACAAACCTATTGATTTCAGTGGAACACAAGCTATTATCTTAGAGAAGAAAGGATTCTAAAATCTAGCATGGGAGAATTTAGCCTGGAGTTGGAGCTTCTTTCAAAAGAAGATGATCAGTTGTAGTCTGGAGCTACCGACTCTCTTGGTATTGATTTCTACCCTTGTTCTTCTCCTTTCAAAGATTTTTGAGTGTCTTGCAAGTTTTGTTTTTTTTTTTTTTTTTTTTTTTTACTTTTTCTTACATTAATCCTCTGACCAGAAAAGGCTGGAAAGAGTTTTGTCTTTGCAAGTTTTATCTCTGTCTACCCTTTAAGTCCCTGGATACTGCACTCGAAGTCATTTCATTCCCACAGCAACAGGAGCACCGAATTGAGAAAGCTGGTTTCTTTTTCTTTCAAGATGAAAGCTGTTGTCTTCTCGCAGAAACAACCCGCTGCCCTTGGTTTTGATATTAAAATCATAATTTGTTCTCAGGGCAATGCGCTAATACTCAGGTTCAGGCACCACTAGGCAGGGGCAGAGAATCAGGTTCAGCGGACACTTGGTACCAAATAGGTTCTGGAGATCAGAAATTGTTTACACTACTTATCATCTTCCAGCTTCCAAAAACAACTGCCCAGTATGCTGTCTCAAAAAATGAGCAAATCAAGCATGAGAAAACAGGGAAATAAGTATTTTCTTCTTTTAGAAGTAACGTTGACTATACTACAGCAGTATACAAAGAGTTGATCGACAAATTTGTGCATGGGGAAGTATATATACATGTAAGTAATTCCATTATGAACGTTAACTAGCAGCATGCATCACAAGGAAAACATCAGAGACGTTTGTTCATGGAAGCTAAACAAAATATGTTTGCTTTATGCTGCTCTTTTTTGGTTATTTTTATTGGAATCACAGTTACAGCAGCATAGCAATCATGTATTTTTCACTGTGAAAGATCCATGTGTCTTAGGAAACACTATCAGGCACTCTGTAGCAAACAGGGTAAAAAGCTCAGTTGGCCAACTTCAAACTTGTCAACCTAGAGTTGAAAATATTCCCTCTTCTGGAATCTCTTGATGTTGTTTATGTCCACCTTTCTCCTAGTGATTTCCAATTCTGAGAAAAATAATTAGATTGCTAGAAAGAGGAAGGTAGCAGTGACTGCAAATGGGATCTTGCCAATGATTTGGCAAACAAACTGTTATTTATCTTAACATTTTCATAATGGTGAAAGAGAAATGTCCTTAGATATAAACATCTCTGCCTGGTTTACTGGAAGATGCTAAAACTGTAAATGATAAGAAAAAGTATGCTTACTAAAGTCTTTCTAGTTCACATGGTAGCACTTGTTGGCAAAAAAAACAACCTGAAAAAGCTACACAAGCCTCACCCCAGCCTCCATTTTTTCAGTCAACAGTCCTTTTCATGAAAAACTATGCCTCCATACCCACAGACTGCTTCTGTGGATACAAAAAAGGTTTTGCCTGTGAAATTTTGAGCACATGCTGCAATAAAGCTAAAAAGGATTGAATTTCAGGGGAAAAAAAATCACAATAAGGTAGAGAACCACTCTGCTGCCCCATTGCTGAGCAGGAGAAGGACACCAAAGGCAGAGGAATCTGTTTCGGCATCTCTTACCCTATCTAGATGTCTGGTGTATTCTCACCCCAACACACTTAGACTTCTACCCTGAGATGCTCTGGGTGCTGGGAAGTTCTCCAGAGCATGCTGAGAAGTCCATCCACAGAGGTTTCTTCTCTGTCACAAGACTTTTAGGTCAAGGAGTGAGAATGAAACAAATCCCTGCCCTTTCGCTCACAGACACCAAGTATTGAACTGCTCACACAAATACTGCACATAGAATCAGAGAGCATGTAACGACAGCTTGACCTGATAAAGTCCTATCACTGCATGACTGCCACCCCCGGTGTGCAAACAAGATTTCAGTGTAGTAATTAAAAAGCAGAAAGTAGATAATAACTGTAATTGTATTTGTAACAGTCAATGGAACAGAACAAACTGGCTAGTAGGGAAAATTTTTAAAGGATTTTCAAAATGACTATAAAAATGACACAAGTACTTTACATTACCCTGTCTGATTATTTGTGTTTGAAACAAAGCATTAGAAAGTGGGCATTTTTAATACTAACTTACTACTGTTAAATGGGCCCTTATGAGGCTCTTCACTTTAATTAAGGACATGTTCTTATTTTAAACATCTTCAGAACCTTAAGTGTGATGCATCTGTTTCAAAAGTACAATATGGCCAAGACAGAGCAGACGAGTCTGTGCAGCATTCATAAGCCTTCGGGTTAGGCTACTTCTGCAAACAAACCCGTACTCGTACGCAATGTCAGTAATACCCATCGCCAGGTGATTTATCTGTGAGATCTTTGGAGGCAGGAAGCTACGCAGAAATGTCTCAAAGCCATAGCGTGAAGTAGAGAAAGTGTAATGAGATATTTAGCTAATGTTATCGTTAATCCTACAAAATAAGGAAGAAAGAATGACGG
The DNA here is from genome assembly GCF_965140915.1 of Aythya marila. Classification (NCBI taxonomy): domain Eukaryota; kingdom Metazoa; phylum Chordata; class Aves; order Anseriformes; family Anatidae; genus Aythya; species Aythya marila. The sequence continues at coordinate 16,135,415 of NC_139049.1, read as the reverse complement.
GGATAGTCACAGAAGGGAATGGGGTTTAAACTTAAAGCCAAAAGGACTTGAGCTTAGAGGGGTGGGAAAAGATTCCCAGGGTTCAGCCTTACTGAGAAATCTTTGCCCAGTCTAGCCCAGTTGCCTCTATTTAAGCAGAAAAGGGGACGTATTTCTGCATATTTACGTGGCCCTGGTGTGTCCTTACCCAACATCAGAGAGACAGAGACGGCCATCAGCCCTCCAGCTCCCCCCTGCCAGGGCAGAAGGTGAGGCCAGGTCACCGCCGGTTCAGCACTTCTGTAGCGACAGCCCACGCACAAATTCTCATTACTTTTAAAAGCACGAAGCGCTGAGCCCCAGCCCGTGCAGCAAACCGCCCCTGTGTGAGTCAGGGCCCGGTCCGACCCTACTCAGCACATTCAGGCACTGCCGCTCTGCTGGGAGCTTACCAGCGGAACTGGGAGGACAGGTTACGCCACCGCATCTGCCTCCCTCAGCCCAGCAGAGTTGGGGCAACTCCGAGTCAGGGATTTTCGCCGAGGCGCGACAAATCCACACTTCGCATTCGGGGGCACGTGAGGCGCTGCAGGAGGCAGTGCGGCCGCGGGAGGCCTCGCACCCCGCTACCCTCTGCCCTTAACATCGGCGGGCCCGGCGGCGGCCAGCCAGTCCCGAGGTGCGGGTCGCCGCCTCCGCCTCCGCCAGAGCCCCGCGGGGCCCCCAACGCAGGACGGTGCCGGTGGGAGGCTGCCGCCAGCCCCGCGGCTCGCCCGCAACGCAGCCTCGCGGGGTGGGGGGGAACAGGCGGCGGTGCCGGGCAGGAGGGAGCCGCTGCCCCGGCTCCTCCTCGGAGCCTCGAGGGCAACCGCGAGCGGCCGGCGCAGGGCAGGGCTGGGCGGGGCAGGGCTGGGCGACCCTGGAGCCCGGCGTCACCCGGGGGGGCCGGGGGCCGGCCCCAGCAGCGGGAGGAGCGGGCGGGCGGCTCCTCCTCGGCTCCATCCGCCCCCCGCTCCGCTCCGCACCGCCCCGGCCCCGCCTCGGCCCGCCCCGGCTGCCCGGAGAGGCCGCTCCGCGCCCGGCTGCCGCCGCCTTCGCGCTCGCACGCTTCGCCGGAGCCGCCCTCTTCGCCCCGCGCCTCCCCGTCCTTCTCCAGCCCGCGGCCGGCGCCCGCTGACGGCGGGGGAGCCGCTGCGGGGCGGCAGCGGCGCCTGAGGTGAGCGCCCCCGGGGCGGCCGCGGGAGGGGGGCGCCGCTTCCCCGGCGGAGGCCCGGGCCTGGGCTGCCGGGAGCGGGGCCCGGCGTCGCCCCCCGGGGCGGGAGCCGTGTCCGTGCCCGTGCCGCGCGGCCTCGGCTCGCCTCGTTCCGCCGGGGGCCGGCCGCCCAGGCTCTGCGGGCGAGCCTTTATTCGCGGCCGGGCTTTGTGCGGGCAGCGGCGCCGGGCACGGAGCGGGGCCGGGGCCCTCCCTGCAGCCTCTCGGCCCGCAGGGCTTCCCGGCGGGGGGAGCAGCGCGTTTTTCGTGTCAAAAAAAAAAAAAAAAAGAAACGCCACGTTCTCTTTGAAGGGGCTAGCGCCGGGCGGCCGGAGCCGGGCGGCACGACCGCCGCTGCCCGGTAGGTGTCAGGCTGGCGGTGCGGCTGAGCCCGGGGGCGGCGACTCCCCGCTCGCCCCCCGCTCGCCCCGGTCCTGCCCTGCCCTGCCGGCACCCCGTGCCCCTGGGGCGGCCGGGGCCGTGGGGGGCCGCGGGGCAGGGCAGGGTCGCCGGTGGCCGCCGCCCGGCGGGGTGAGGGGGCCTGCGGGTGAGGCCTGCGGGTGGGTTTTGTTCGTGCTGGCTCTTGGTTCCTCGGGGCCGGTGGGAAGTGAGGTGCCCAAACGCGCCCCTTGCCCTCTTCGCTTTCCCTTGCGCCCGGCCTTTGCCATCCCCGTGCCCCGTTTGCTTGGCTCCTGATGCAAGGCTCCCGGCCTCAGCCTGCTGGGAGCGATCCGTGCGGCTGGGTGTTGCTTTCTGAACTTGCCAACCAGCAGGTTTAACCAGCAGGTTTCTGAATGTCTGCCACATACAGGGGCCGGAGGTTTGTGCCCTTCAGTGCAAGCCGAGCACAGTGGCACTGATGCTCCTTAACCTTACGTTAGCCCTTGCGTTGTATAATGGGGCAGCTGGGTTTGTGTAAGGCTTGGTGGTAATGTAATAAAACGCAACTAGAAATCTTCCCGTCATCTACAGAACCTTTAAATGTTACTCTGTCTTGGGAGGTGCCTTGTCTGTGGGTGTTTCCAGAGGGGTACAAGGTCTAGGGAGGGCAGGGCCAGCTTGGCACTGCTGACTGGAGATCTCCCGTCTAGGCAGCAGAGAGGCTTTTGTGGGACCCGCCATGGAAATGATGCCCTTTGTTTGTACACATGCGATCGCTTGTTTTGGAAATCCGCTGTATACATGCAGTGTAGTTTGCCTAATAGCCTATGTGATAGCTGCGAATAAGACGTGACAGAGTGCGCTTTAATTGCGCAATGTTGTGTTCTGGTTGCAGACCTTTCACATTAGCTTGTGCTAGCAGCGTGGACCAGGTGTGAAGTTATTACGCCGCATCTGCATGCTGCGATACGTCTCATGCTGTAGCCAGCTCCAAAAGCAGTAGCCAGGTGCTTGGATTTTCTTCTTTCTGCATTATCTATTTCACTTTGGTTTTTGTTTTTTCCAAAAAACAGGGTGCTGAAATGACTGATCTGTTAGTTGTCAACAAATCTGGAGACTGCTGCCTAGTTACTTAAGGCTGCTGTAGGTTGTTATGCAATCAGATTAACAAAGTTGAAACGATCATTCAACTTCAGGTAAACAAATGATATTTATAACATCATAGGTTAGGTTGACAGCAGCTGAGAGAGGCGCTGCAGGTAGCGCATTACAAATATTTGACCAAAACTCAAGGGATGGACACATTGACATAGTAAATATATCTCGCTAAACTTCTCAGTATTATAATGTGCTTACTATTGATTGTCTGTATTCCAGGGGCTTCTGCAGTGCATTAGGCACAGCCCGCGTGCATGGGCAAAGTTGCTTGCAGCCTCATTTAGTTGATGAGCAAATGTCTTTGTGCCCAGCCTGGGGTGCTGCGTGGGCTCTGCTTGTTGCAGCACAGGTGTTGCGTCCAAGATGACCAATGCTCAACTGGAAGCTTTAGAAGAAAAAAGTCATTCCAGACGTGTTTGCTGAAGCTGGCAAGCCCCTCAACCAGTCCATTATTAGTTGGCTGTTTCTCCTTGTTGTCGTGGAAGCAGCGTTGCGGCAGGAGCGATTTTTAAGGCTCGTCTCCCTGAATCTACTCAGAGAGGAGGCGATGGGGCATGGCTGGGGTGGGATGGGCTGTGTGACGTAGGCATCAGCAATGCCGGCACAGCGAAGGTGAGACCGTGCCGGCAGGGCTGAGAGCTGGGAGGCAGGAGAGGGAAGCCTGTGATGTGGGGGAAGAAGCTGGAGAGGAGGGAGGCGTTTATCCGTGTTACGGCAAGGACCGCTTGTCCGAGTCTCTCTGTGCAGGGTCTAGCTGGGGACCTATCTGTGGTCGCAGCTCATAGCGCAGCCATCTTGTGTGGGCTCTGGTGCCGTGGAAGTGCACCTCACTCCAAAAATACTGCAGTGTGACATATGCCCACCGGTATGACGGTGTGCACCGGCGTGAGGCGTTTGGGGGCAAGAAGGAATAACTGACTCATGTCAGGCAGATGGCCGGAGTCCTTTTACATTGATGTGGAACTTGAGCCCTTCCAATCTGTCTCTTGTTCAGGGAAAGGTAAGGAAGACCTTAATGTTTCTCCTCCATCTTTCTGCAGAAGATGATAGAACAGCACTTTATTTTTTATAATCATTCAAAAAATATTCTGGAAAGTTTTTTTTGTTCTTAATTGTTGTTACTTATTTCCTTGTTGCCTCTGTTTAAGCAGGCATCTAATTGCAAAGGGATTTCATAGGCACTTGCAAACAGATATTGCTATGCTACTGGCTTATCCTTGCGCTATATAAAATACATGCAACTAAATGTATGCAAGCACATTTTGGGTGTACTGGAATCTAAAAAGGTACTTTTGGCAATTGGAAATACTGTTCAGGCCGTATTATTGCAAGATGCTCAGAGAAGAGGCGGTGTGTAATGGGATGAGCAGTCAGTAACTTTAAGACCATGTCTTCTACTGGTACTAGTCTACTTCACCTCCAGTTTATTGACAGGTCAGTGTCTTCTTTAGCTTTGTGAGCTGAACGAGATCAGTTGCTCTTGGGGAGACCAGAGCTCTGTCTAGCTCAGCGTCTGTCCTCTGATGGGGCTGCCTAGCTGCAGTGCTGTCGCTGTCCTGGTGCAGTCTTCCAGCAGTCCCCGCTCTGCGAGGACTTTGGGCTGGCAGTTCCAGTTGTGTGTAAGAGCTGCTGATGGACGGGCTTCTCTGGAATTGTTGAGTGTGTTTTGAAAACCCGTTAGTGTTCACAGCATTAGTGTTCAGTGTTGGTGAACTTACAGTGCAGCTGTGTACTCCAAAAAGTATTTAAAATCTTTTTGTTTGTTTGTTTTATGGCCTGCCATTTGAAGCACCTGTCTTGTGATTTTCATCTGTGTTTGGGGAGATTATCTTCCTTTTTAGATTTTTACATGGAAAATGCTATGTTTGGAGATGTTGACAAGCCTTAGAATGTATGCAAAGATAACTGCCATATGTTTGCAGTAAGGTATGCTCCCAGCAACACTTTCAGTCACCTTTCCTAGTTATGTACCATTGCAGCTGTCACATTTAGGTGACTGTATGCAAAAAAAAAAAAAAAAAAAAAAAAAGTTAAAACCCAAGAAGTAATGAGATTTCTGTAGCTATACATCCTGTACATAGATTTCAGTAAGTCTCGGTTCAGACCCATGCAGACTACAAAAGAGTTGCTGTATGCCAAGCAGTGACTTCAGCAGTGTTGTTTGAAGTTCCTGCCAAAGTAAATCTGTGCAAGGTATTTGGTGCAGCAGTTTAGGGGATGTGGAAGGATGAGGGAAGCAGCACTGAAAAATAGTAGTAAAGAGCTTGAAGTTAAGAAATAGGGCTTCCAAGAAGTGTGGCATCACACAGCAAAACCAAGGACTGGCTCCCTACATTGGTCTTCTGGTTAGCTTTCACCACACCATCCCAGACCACTTAGGGAATGGGTGGGTGTTAAGAAGTTGCCTTTTAAATCCCCAATTTCTGTGTGGGGTCTTTGGACTGTGAACCAACCTATGGTAACTGCTTTTGTCGTGGTGGTCCAGGCGTCTGCGTGGGTTATAGTGGTAATGGCAGTTAGGTTTGGTTTATTATAAGAGGCCCTCCAGCGGTTCGTTCATTTGTGTTTTATTATTCTGGCAGTTCCTGAGATCCTGTTGTTGAAAGTGGGTCAAACTTCCACTTTTTAAACCAAACAGAAAGTGTTTGTCTTGTCACTTTATACTGCTGTTGCACCCTCAAGCCGGTGAATTTAGGATTGAAGTGGGTGGCATTTCAGTTTACTGGTTTACGGATGGGATAATAGTAGAGAGTGACCTGACAAACACTTTCTGTTTGTTTTAAAAATAGAGACTCTTACATAGTGATGCTCTATGAAACAACTGGGCACGCACATGGTTAAGATCTCCACAAGAGAGCATTAATCCAGCAGCATCGCCTGCATGGCTGTCTGCCGTAGCGTGCCTCTAAGGGAGGTAGCTGTGGAGTGAAGAGATGCCAGTGCCAAACGGCTTCACTGGAATATTGGGCAGCCTCTGGACAGGGCTCTTCTAAACTAGTTGAGCTCTTAAAGTGGCCTCTGTTTTTCTTCTATCTCTGTATCTTTAAGAGGAAGCTGTAGATGTGATCTTTTTCCAAAACCGATGAGTAAAAAGCAAGTTTGCTTGAAATGCATGTTTAATAGGAAGAGCGTGGCAGGATCTATATATACAGGTGGGCATTTTCCCAGCAGGGTGTGTTGGGTGGTTAGGGCCATAGCTATGTTGCCGCTAACCAAAATTCTAGCTCTGAGCATGTCTATAAATACCATCGCCTCACCCCTTGGACTCCGTAAAACGATATTTAGCTGGAACCCAGTCATACGTCAGAACATAAAAGGACCTTGGTCATCGTGTGCTTTTATAACAAACAAGGAAAAATGTATCCAAGTTGCCCAATATGTGCATTGTCCGCACAAAGACAGCTTTTTATTCGGTGAAGGGGAGGCACTTACCTTTTAAACTTTTCTCCTTTGTATTTGTATCTCATCTCTTTCCAAGTTTTTATTAATAAAAGCACGACAACTTTAATGTAATTATGCATATTTGACAAACAGATCTCTATGTTTTCGACTCATGGCTAATTAGATTTGTGGAGCCTGTGCAGTTCAGGATGTTGGGTGGGCAGATTGTTTTAGCAGGAAGGCAGAGCTGGGAGCAAGTTATTATTCTTGCCTTTCTTACGGTGGCGCAGCACTTCCCGTGACCTTGGCAGGTTTCTCGATGGCATGCTGGTGTTGATGCCCAGATCCTGGGGAAAAGGGGATGAAGTTGGCCTATGTGGAGTACAGTACATTTGCCCAGTACGTTTCTCTGAACGGTTAAATAAAGTTCTAAGTATTTGCACATCTTTACTTGGAGCAGTCAGAGAAAAGAACCGCTTGGTAAAAGCAAGCCAAGGCTGCCTTTTTAAGGCTGGGAGTGGGCTGTAAGCCCATTTCATCTTTCACTTTGAGGGATGACTAAGATGTTTCTCTCTTCCGGCGATACCCAGCTTGGGCCCTGCTGCTTCATTTTGCCAACGGGCCTCCTCATCTCAGCCACGCCGTTGTGTGGAGGCAGCTGACACACAGTCAGCATGGTGAGGGTCTCTCTGTGGGGCTGGATGTGTGTGGTGAAGCTGCCTGCAGCGGCTGTGTGCCCGCTGGAGCCGGTGCGAGTGGTGCTTGAAGGTGCGCTTGTGATGCTGACGGACGGGGGGCTGCTCTTTGCCTTCCAGGGCAGTTGCGCTCGTTATGTATGCACGTGGCAGCTGTGGTCTGGTGGATGCCCGGAGGCTCAGCTTTCTCTCCTGAGCTTTTATTTTTGCGCAAATCTGAAATAGCAGAACTGGAGCCACTGAATAAGCCAGGGGAGCGGATATGGCTGCTCTCCCCTCCACCTACTGCAGAAACGCACAGAGGAGCAACTGGTATGAGTATTTCGGGGGTGAAAGAAAAGGCAGCCGGTCTAATGTTGTCTCTGTTATTTTTTCCATTCAGGGTTCTTATGAAGATAGTTTTTCCTTATGATAAATGTTTTTAATTACTCCCTAGTTGTCAGGTATGGTGCCCTATCATTTAAAAGTGGCTGGCCTGTACTACCCAAACGAAAATCAAAACTTCCCAGTGAACAAGTTTCTGAAATAATTTCTGTCGGGTTTTCTCTGTTTAAACAAACAAACAAACAAAACAAACAAACAAAAAACACGTAACCTTTCTACTTTGGTTGCATCATATGAGTATCTTTGAGGTTGAAACTTCCCTGATGCTTGTGGGAGAGGGAGAATTTATTTCTTTTGTCTCAAATGCTGTAGTGGTGGATGCTAATTAAAATCCAAACAAACTGGGTTGAGGGGGTAGTCTTCCTTTGCCCTCACAATGAAAATCATTTCTTTGGAAGAGCTGTGAGAATTATGCCTGCAGGCGTTCATATAGAGATAAATTAGCCCCTGGCTGCCCCAAATCTTGCTGTTTCAGTTGGCAGAAATCTGCCAGGAAGGCTTTTTGAAATGGCAGCAGCCTGTCTGCGTGTTGTGGAGCAGATTGTGTACCGGGGACCACGGCACAGCCCTGAGCAAGGACGTCAGCAGCGGCTGGCGTCCCCAGCACAAACAGCCAGACTCCGTCAGCCTGACAGAGCGGAGAGGAGTGGCGCAACCCTAATGGACACATCCTGATGGCTGTCAGCTGAGAGCATGGGGTTTGTTTGTTGTTCTCCCCCAACGACAGGAGCTGACTCTGAGGTGGATTTTCCTATGGCTAGCGTTCTGCATCTCTGATGTTTTGGCAAGAGTGAGAGTGTTTCCTAAAGAGAGGAAAAAAAAAAAAAAAAGGAATAAGAGGCCTCAGACTTAGTAACAGCATTTAGGAGAACAACAAATGCTTGGCCTTGTCGAGCAGTGTTTCATTGTGCATTTAGTTGGGCATCTTTACCAGCATAATGGAAAATTACGTGCTTGATGCTTCACTGAGTTGCGATGGGATTTGGAGGATGTAATTTCTCTAAGACTTCTAAAATCCCAAGCTTCGTGGTGCAGTTTTTATTTGCATTTATGTTTCTGTGCTAGTCTCCGAGCCTTTTTTCTTCCGCAAGAGATGGCTGGGTGCTATCAAGGAAAGAGCTTAAAGAAGAATGGATAGAGAGCAAACAAGTCAGAGCTTCCTAGCAGGTGAGCGGGGACTGGGGCGGGCTTGGTTTGGCCTGAGGGAGCAGTCTGGGGCAGGAACCATTTGAGCGGCTGGCTGCAGGGAGGGCTGCGCGCCGTGTCCCGCTCTGTGGCGTTGGTGGCACCGCAGTCCCTTCTCTGCCTGGAGCCCAGGGATCAGGCCAATGTCCCGGTGATGGTGTTGGCCTGTGCTTCTTGCCATGCTTCTGCTGTGAGCCAGTGCCTTAAGAGAACCTCGTGAGGTGAACGGCTTCCCAGAAAGTTGTTAGGAGCTTAATGCTGCAATGTAACGAGGTTTGCGAGTCACCTGTGGCACAAGAGTGCTGACAGCTGCTTTTCAGTTATTAGTTTTCGTACAGCCTGTTTTGGCCATTAGGATTGGTTGGCTATGCAAAGTGGCTCCATAAAATGCAAATTATCAGCTTCTATGTGGGTCAGAAAGCATTGCATACTTAGCGTAACTCTTGTAGTTAAACGGCCTCCTTTGTTAACCAAATGATTTAAGCACCGGCTGACTCTCAGCAGTGTCAAAAACATACAGTAATTCTGACTGAGTGTAAATAAAGCATTTCAGCTTGGAGTGATGACTGCAGGACTGGCTTGAAAGCTATTTTCGGGCCAAAGGCACAACCCAGAGCAGGGGGACGGCCGCGGCTCCGCTCCTGGAGCGGCGTCAGGCTGGAGGATGACTCAGTCAGCCCTGCAGCTTCCTTGTTGCTCCAGAAAGGTGGCGATTTATTGCAGTCTCTGTCAGCACTAAGCAGCCGCCCGCCCGGTGCTGATTCAGCTCCCAAAGCTGGGTAAGGCTGCGCACCCGGTCTCTGCCCATCGCGGCCTTCCCAGCTCCCTTCCCTCCCATGCCGTGGGTGCCGAGGTTGAAGCAAGAGCAAACGTGGCCAGATCATCACAGAGTGCCCTTGCTGCTGGGTGGGAAGCGCGTCCAGACCCAGCCAGGCCCTCCCTTTGTAGGCAGAACAGGTTGGGCAGCAGCAGGGCACCGGGGGAGACGCAAAGCAGAAGGTGGAGCTTGCTGAGGACGTTCACTACGTGCTGCAGTTTGAGGGCTCGTGTTTTTTGGGGTTTTATGTTGGCTTGCAGTAGCCAACCTAAAGGAGGAGGAATTTCTTAGCTCCTGGTGTTATCTGATGATTAGTTGGAGTGAGGCAGTTAGTTGTATTGCTATCTTTCTCCTCCTGCCTTCCCCCTCCAAAGACAGGTACAACACTGCCAGTCCTTACGCCTGGCTGTGAAATACAGCACCTGGTGTTGGGTATAGGGGCGATATTGTGCATATCAAGGGTAAGGATTGTGCTGGAGGACAGCATCATAACGGGCACATCTCATCCTCTCACTTCCACCCTGGGGAAAGCACATAAAGAACCCACTTGCTGTTTCTTGCCATTGCAGCCCTTTTCTTTTAGAGGAAGGCAAAGGCTGGAATAACTGTTGTGTTCTTGTATTTTTTTCCTGAAACAAATCTCTTGTTGGTTTTTCTTGCTTTCAGCGTGTGCTTGGAAAAGGCGCGTTTGAGTGGTGCCAGTGGTGGTCAGTGTTGCCCACTTTCCGAGATGTGACCTTTCGCAAGGAGGTGGTACGTTTTTTGTGTGGCAGGGCTAGGGCTGAAGGTCACGGGCGGATTAGCCGTGCCGAGGAAGCTATCCAAGACCATATCTGCTGCAGGTTTTCTGAGTGTGTGAGATGAGTTCTGCTTTTGATCTTGGTTGTGACTCTGAATATCCTGAGGAATAAAGACACATGTAAGGAAGGAGGTGGCCCTGAAGACTCTTTGTTTTTCCTTTAATGGTTCCTACCAGGTGAATTGCAGTGTCAGAGAAGCTGGCAGTCAACAGCAACGAGCAGATCAGTGACCTCTGTGCTTTCCCAGGCATCTTCTCTTTGCTCTGACAATGCTGAGGGTGCCTGGGTATGAAAAAGTCACCTGTGAGCTTCATGGTGTGCTGCTCTGTGCCAGGACCGCCAGAGCAGCGTGGGTATCGGAGAACGCTGGGTGAGCTGAGGCACGCTGCCTGTGGGAACGCCAGCCTGGCCTCAGATCCAAGGAGCCACCAGCACCCTGCTGTAGCATCAGACTGCCTGACTGGTTTTGTAACTCCATTTGAATGCCGAGGAGGAGATGTAAAACAGGAGGCAGGGGTTACTTTTGCCCGTGAGGTAGCGTGTGCCTCCTGGCACTAGGGGTTGTGGGCTGGATTATCCGCCTCTGTCTCCTCATTGCCTCCCAGGGATCAGCCAGCATGTCTGGTAGGTTTGGCTGGTCACCGGAGATACTCTGGGACAAAGTTTAATACTGGTTAAAATTAGAGTGCTGTTTTTGGTGTACTTACCTGGCAATGTCACCCCCCTGGTGCTGCGTGCAGCTGCCTTTAACGATTCGCCTGGGTTTTATCCCATTTGCTACTTGGTCACAGATCTGTTCCAGAAAGGCTTGGATGAAATGAGTGCCCGCAAAGAAAGTGTTAGAGAATGTTGGGAAGAAATATAAAGGAGAACAAGCACGCACCAGAAAATCAGTTTAAAAGTATGCAGTAAGGAGGCAGAAATGGGCACGCTTACAGACACAGCCGGAGGGGTGGTGTGGCAGCAAGTGGTGCTGCAGGCTGGGAGCTGAGGAACTTTGCCAGAGCTGCTGTGCTCGGGGCCCTCTGGGTGCCTGCGTGGTGCCCAGCATGGTAGGACTCTGCCCTGGTTTGTGCCTTGAGGATGTCAGAAGAACAAAAACAGGTCCCTTTGCCTAGTGTGGAGACATTTCTTTTTCTAAATGGAGTGAGCTGTGGATTATATTTCTAGATCCCATGATGAGCTTGAACCTCAGTATCTTAATTCAGTTCTCCTAACAGATTTGCTTTCCAAATACTATTCCTAAATCCAGTTATGAAGAGCATTTTCTGTTCCTGCTGTGACCAACGTTGATGCTCCTGATGCTGCCCCGGGGCTGGGGTAGCTGCTGCTGTTTCCTGGGGGCTCCTGGAGCTGTGCTCTGCAGGGCAAAGGCAGTGCTGGGAGGGTTAATGCTGCTGCTAACTGTAACTGAGAAAATCTGACTCATTGGTCATGGAAGACAGGAGTACAATCAAATATTGTGGCTAGATTGATTTGTTTACATATAGTGAAATTATGTAAATATCAATGCAGATTAGGTTTAGGCCTTTTGTTTGCTTGCATTCAGTACCCTGGAGCCAAAACCCGGTGCTGCTGAAGTCACGGAGAATTTTACTACTGAGCTTAGTAAGTATGGGATTTAGCTTCTGAGCAGTTAGAGATACAATAGTTTTTAATACTGTTAAGTGCTTTAGAAGAAGGATTTTTGGTGTTTTTTTTTTTTGTTTTGTTTTGTTTTTGTTGCTACTACTATGAAAGCCATAACTGCAGGCATGTGAAAGGACATCTGAAAGGTTGGTTTATCTTCATTTTTGGGGTAGGAGCAGAGCCTGGGCCTGTTGTTTCTGGGTTGTCATCATCAGGAGTCAGTATCAATGAGCAGAGAAATGGTGTGGAGAGGGGGAACTCTGCAATTGTGCATAAACATGTTAAAGAAGGAGGTGACAAGGTGGACATCTGGAGATGAAATGTGAAGAGCTAAACAGCTGATGGCACAAGGCTGGAAATGTGGAAAGGAGAAGATGATAAAAGGCTTCCTTTTCTGTTCTTTATACAGTGTGTAGTGTGAATAAAACTTTTCTGAGTGAGAGGCTCAGAACCAGAAGAGTTTTTGGTAGGTTGTGATGGCAGGATGCTGGCTTTCACGTTACTTCTCCTTGTCAAAGTGGCAATGCAAGAAACGAGCCTGCCAAAACGACGAGGACAGAGGCTGTTCCCAGGTGGTGGGCTGCAGCCAAGGGCAGTGGTGTCACGTCCTGAAGCTGGGTCATGGGCGATCACCTCCTGCTGCATATCTGTTTCCATATGTCCCCAGCTGAGCTTATGGGAGAACAATGATTCTGGAAAGCTCAGGATCATAGTGAAAGGTTGCTGTTAACTTCTTTTTTTTTTTTTTTTTTTAAAAAAAAAAAAAAAAAAAAAAAAAAGGTTTATTTATGTGGCACAGGTAAGACCAGAGGTCTGGAAAGGTGAAGCCTTCTTTTGCCTGTGCTGTTCTGCTTGTACTTTGGTTTCATGTATGTGAGATAATATAAAAATGCAAACTACCTGTACAGAGCACAGGGTGGTTGAGGAGTAAAAGCTCAGAGAAATTGCAGGGTATTTCCCCCGTCCGTAACCAGAAGAAACTGCTCAGTTGTGTTGTGGGGTGTGGAGGGGGTGTTACTTGTCTCTCATTTTTTACAGGGTTTTCTAGTCTTCCTCTCGGATGGGTACTAAAAGAAGTGCTTGCATGTCTTCATTCTCCAAAGGGATGATGGATTATCATCCGATAAGGAGTTGAATGTCCAATTTAAAGGGTGAATTTTGAGCATGGTGAGAGTGCTCTGACTCCCTGCATGTCGTTCAGTGACTGTGGCATATGAATGCATGCTTGTGTAAAAGCTCTTTCTTGTGTTTATACACTCAATGGTTTATTTTGGTAACAAACTTATTTTTAGATTCTCTTAAGCCAGCAGAAAAATGAGCCTGTGGAGTTGGTCATTTTTGTTTAAGATTGCACTTCCTCCCCCAGAAGTCTTCATAAAACACTTTTCCCCAAGTTTTCTGCCTCCCTACCTTATGAAATCAGGATATAGTTGTTGTGTCTTTTTTTCTGCATTTAAACTTTTACCATAAACTTGCACCGTATTCTTCAGTTCTCCATCAGACTCTTTTCCCTTAGCTGAGGACAGCATGCAGGGACAGAAGTGATCAGCCAGCAGCACTTCAAGCACCCAAGTTTGTAATGCCCAGCCAGCTGAAATGCCTCTGTTCTGCAGATGAGTAAGGGCACCACAGGCGGTTACTGCATTTCATCTTTCGGTGTCTCCTCATAAGCTGTAATTGCTACTAGGCCTGGCTGAGGTTTTATTTCAGTTTATATGACAAAAATGTACGTAGGATTTGCAGATTTGGGGTTGTGCCTTTGTATTGGGTGCGTGGTTGAACAGCATTAGGGCTGTGCTGTTTCTTCTCTGTGTTTTTCTGTTTTTCAAGCAAGTTCACATCAACTTTTTTTTTTTTTAGTGAGTTAATGCTTTGTAAGCTAAGTAAATGTCTTTTTATTAATTCAGTGTGGATACGAGCAAAAATACAGAACAAAAGACAAATGCAAACATTTAAGAAAATAACTATAATAAAGGTTCTTCTTACAAGAATTGTTCTTAAGTGAATTGATAACACTCATTTTCTGTATGTGTGTGTCTGTGTGTGGACACATATATATTTTTTGCATCTCAGAAACTATCCCATATTGTTTGGTAGTGATACACCATGGTATTTGACTGGGTATAGAAGGCAGCAGTGGAGGGCCATCTGTTGTGCACCACTTAGTAGATGCAGGCTGGTGGCTGCAGGCTCCCATCTGCGGCTTCCAGCCATCTCACTGCTCACCCGGTGCCGCGGGACTGTGCGGGTAAGAAGACTTGCACAAAGCATCGATTGCTGCAATACCAATTTCTCTCTTACTTTACTTAGTCATGGTATCCGCTGACGCAAAAGAAATTCCATACTCTGTGCAGGCATGAAAGCAGTGATAATATAAATGCGTGCACTTCTGAAAAATAACGCTAAGGAAAGGCACGTGTCCCTGCATAAGGTATATGTGGTAACTGGAAGTGTATTTACAACACGCGTAACTTCGTTTATTGTAGCTTTTAAATACCCAGCAGGAGGCACGACAATGCAGAAGGACAGGCTGCGGAACCGGCCCGCTGCCCAGACAAACAGCCAGCGTCCCCAGGCTTCCCGGAGGTCAACGGTGGCGGCCAGCGGAGCCACGGCCTGGGGTTCCAGCTTTGGTGCCCTCTGCATCTTGTGCGATAGCTAGCCATGTACGTGCAGTTGGGTTGGATCACAATGGTTACTGTGATATATGTCTGTAAGGAATGGTGTACAAGTAAAGATTTTTGGAGAAACAGATCAATAAAGTGCAAATAGAGCACGGCAGTGCTACACACCCAGACCATGGAAGCAGTGCAATCCAGGCTTTGCGTTTGTTCCTCTGTTGGCTCCTTTTGTTTTGCCATGTGTGCCAAAGACTCCCTTTCCCTTAACTCACTCTTCCCCCCTTCAAATTTGTTAATTGGCCTTTAGTGAAAAGATGTTGCTGCTGAAGGCTTCAGAAGTGAAAGCCAATCTAAACATTCAAGCATTGCGTATAGTTATGCAGCACTTTGGGTGATCTTAAGAAGTGTGAAGTAGCTACAGCAGCAGATCTGCCTGAGCATCTTGTGTGGGTTGGGTTTTTGGAAACCTGTCTGAGTTGTGTTTTTGGTGTCAGCAGCTGCACAGCTCTTGGTGGCTATCCACTTTCATTTCTCCTTTGCCAGCTTTGGGGGGGAGCAAACTCGAGGCAGAATGAACAGATAAGTGGGGGCTGAAATGAATATTTAAGCACTTCTAGATTTATTTCACTGACAGATAAACTCACTGCTTGATTTCTGCGGGAGGAGTGTTTGCCAAAGCCTTGCCAAATGCTCCAAAAAAGGAGCTGCAGAATGTTCAACACAAACCCCACAGCATTTGATGAGAGTTTATTCGGTTGTTTCAGTAGTGACTCATCTCCAGAATGATCCATCCGTTTCCCTCTTTGCATGTATATGTGGGAAAAGAAATCTGGCAAAGGTCTTGGAGCCACCTACGAAATCCAACGTCCTCCTTCAATTATTACTTAAAGCAACTGAGCATCTTAAGCCTTTGGGCAATTTTGCGAGTTGTACTGGCAAAAGGTGTTTACAGTCAAACCTTGTTCACTTTCGTGCAGTGTATCCTATATTTTTAAGAGCGTGGGGGACAGAACAGAGGAAGAAACAGTATGCATGGCTTTCTTTTTCTGTTCTCATTCAGCCACTAATTTTTCTGCCTGTGGACAGGATTGGTTTTGAAGCTGTGGTTGTTAGGACATCACTTTTTCCTTTCTGTGCATCACGGCTTTGGCTATCTGACCTGAAAATTAAAGCTCAGCAGTCAGTGTGTGTGTTACTATGCTTCCTGACACGGCTGTTCAGAAAGCCGAGCGCTCTGTCTGAATCCTTCTCCTGCCTCCACTCCTCTGAAGGCAGCAGCGAGCACAAAAACAGGAAATGGGAATGATAAAGTGTGGGATCATGGAAATGCTGAGCTAGGGCTGCCAGAAGGAAACAGCTTTCTGGTGGCAGTGGGGATGAACTGACTGCAAAAACTTAGGAAAAGTGAATTTTTTTTTTCCTTTTTTTTTTTTTCCCCTGTGACTTCTTTTACAGTTCTGTAAGGCTGTGTAGTGGAAAGGATTCCTGTTGTCTTGAATGGATGCTGGTGCTGGCATGTTAGTGAATGCTTAGGCAGTGTATGTGGACTGCATTAGCTAAAGGACTTGGTAATGCCTTGTCTGCATGCAAAAGAAAGTGATGATTGGGATGGAGGCTTCCTAAGAGCAGAGTGGACTTGGATCCTGTATATTTTACTTCTACATGCAGGAGCTACTACTTTTGCCTTCAGCCTTGTTTTTTCCTGTTTTTCATTCCCCAGATATTTTGCAAATTGATTTTTGCCATAATGTTCTTCCCCCCCCTGGAATTGCTAGGAAACCAGTAGAGCATCATATGGCAAAACATACTGCAGGCCGGGAAGGCACGTTATGGCTTTTCTGCCCTGCCGGAGCTGCAGACCTGCCCCGAGGGTCTGGTGGGGCTGGCTGCATCCATCACCCCTCACACCTGGGCCCCGATCCTGCTCGTGGCGGCCAGCACAGATGCGCTTTTGGCACTTCCATGTGGCACTGACGTTTCTCTCCTCAAGAAGAGCGTGATGCCACGGAGGAGTGGTGTCCGTCGGCTCTTCATCTGGAATTGGTTGAGTCTGCTCAGTAGCACCACCGTTAATGAGTTTTGAGGGCAGGAGGGAGTCTTGCAAGATGCAGTTTTTTTCCATTTCTGTCCAGGCTCAGTGAGTACCAGCGACTGGGCACAGACAGTGCAGTAGTTTTACAAGCTTGTTCCAAGCAAGGGGAGACCTATTCTGAGGCACGGACGCTTGCATCTCAAAGTCCTCAAAGTTCAGAGCTTGCAATGGAGCAATGGGCAGCGTGCTCCTGAGGACAGCGGTTTTTAAGCAAAAGACTTTGAAAGAAAACTGCTCTGTGTGTACCTGTTCTGCCTTTCAATGTTGGCCTGGTCCTGTGCAGAAGATTTCCTGGAGGTCTGTATGGTGGTACGGGCAGGGCTTACTTTCCAAGCAACATGGAAGAAATGGGGTGAAGCGTTGTATTTGACTACAGTTTGTCATGTATCAAAGAAAATATGTCCTGACTAAGAATAGTTTTCTAAGAAAAGGAAATGAACTGTCAGGAATTATAGTAAACATTTGGGAAGTTTTGAAATTATTTATTAGGAGCAGCATATCCTCTGGGTTTGCAAAAAGGCTCTGCTTTTAGCAGGAGAAAGTTATGTTTACATTAAGATCAATGTGATTCAATGGTAACTAACTGATTACAAGGATCTTTCCTTAATAAAAGAGCTGCCAGTGAAAATGCAGAAGATTAGGATTGCCTCATGGAGGATTTACATTACCTGAATTTAAATAAGTGTATCCTCCTTCTTGCAGAAGGTGCAAGTAATAATTTGTGCTATGCCCCGCCACCAGCAGTGGAGCAGATTGCCTGAGCAGTTGGAGGCAGATTCGGTGCTTTCCTTTCTGGCCCCAGGTGTGCTTTTCCTGGCCAGGAGAGCAGAACAGTGCACCCCTTCTGCTCATCCAATTGTGGACATACAGAAAAGCTCCAAAGCCAGTCTTCCCCAGATGTCAGTGGAAGTTATGCTTTGGAGAAGGATTAGGTCATTGTTACTTTTTTCCCTCTCTCTTTGCTTTTTCCTCCACAAAGAACGTTCATTGTTTATGAGCAGGTCCTTTTCTCTCTGTCAGCTGGTGTGTGTTTTTTGTTCTGAGGGACTTAAGATCTTTTTTTTTTTTTTTCCTATGTTATTTACAAGGGACTTAGGAAAATGTATAGAGATGCCTGCCCAGTGCTTTTTGTGAAGTTTATAATGCAAATAAAATAGCGATGGAGTAAAAAGCCACCTGTGAGAAGATATTGTTAAGAAACAAGTTGTTTTGGAGAAAAGTTAAGCAATACTTTATTTGATTTTGTTTTGCTTTTCTTTGCTTCTTTGGCTTCCAAATCAGCATTGAAAAATACCTGCCAGCTGTAATTATCTTACTGGAAGCTTAATTCAAGGTCTAATTTTACTGGAAGCCTGAAGGACAGGAGGAAGCCAGAGCTGGAGAATGGCGTCTTACGTTGACTGATGGCTGTGTCAGACGTACATAAGGTAAACTTAATAAAATAAACACGCAGTGCTGCTTCTGGCCCAAAGTGGGCAAACTGCACGGAAGCACTCACAGCAAGTCGTCAGTTTTTGTGTCTGGCCCAAAAGCCTTTGCTAGTGGTTTTGATTATTTATCTCTGACCCAAACCTCCTGGCGTACCTGTAACTGACTGTTCAGTTGATAGCGACTGAAGTGTGTTTAAGTGCTTTAGCTGAAGAGAAAATCAGGACTGTTTTGAGCCCAAATGATAAGGAGATTGAAAGTAATAAATTGCTTTAAGTGCTAGCCTTCCATAGTGGGGCTCAGGTTCACTGTTTCCTATTATTCAAAACTCACTATCCTGCCAGTATTTCTCCATTAGGAACCTCCTGAAGCACTTCCAGCGTCTCCAGACAGCTCTGTTAACACCTTCATTGTCCGTGTTTTCTCTTAAGAAAGAGAGAAAGGAGAGAGAGTGAAAAGAGCAAATTTTCTGAGTGAGTAAACCCAAAGGGCAGAGAAGCATTTCATTTCGTCCAAATTCTTGACTTGCTTCCATGGCTGGGCTATCACAGATGTGCAGGCACAAAGAGGAAGCTTGTGATGAGCCCGGTGAGTTCTGCCTGATGGCTTCGTGTCAAGCCAAAAAAATGTGGTGATTTATCTCCATGCCTTAGAGGAAGCATCTCTTCCTTGTTCTTCCAATTGTACATTTAGGGAAACGACCAGAATCATATCAACAAAATTCTTCCCCCTGGATTCAGATCCCCAAATCTTTTGGGTAGCCTTCATCAAGAGTTCACATGGCATGTATGCCTTTCTGGTTTTGCTATCCATTGCAAAAGCATGTGAGGAGTTGTAGTGCAATTCTGATAATCGCAAAATATTTCTGTAAGTAAACAGATTGTAATAAATTGATGTTTCAGATTTGCTTTGTGTGAAGTGTTTACGCAGCAGAAGCAGGAGCAGTTAGCAATGCATTCTAATAGTTCAGGCAAAAATGTTTGGAAACAACACAGTGGGAGATTATTCCTGTGTTTTCAGGGAAAAAAAACAGCCATCCAGTGTGCACTGGGCTGTACAGTGATAGCACTGCGCACAACTTTGGTTTTGAAGCTTGCCGTGAGTGTGAAGAGGATGAATAGGCTACATGGGGAAGGGGACTCTTTTCTCCCTTGCCTGCTTTTAATTTAGGAAAAAAAAAATCTCTCTTTACCTGAGAATTGAATAAATAATAACTTAAAATGACTTCAAAAGTTATTATAAGCCACTGTGTTTATCTGCTCTGTCTGGTTAGGCAAATCAGCAGAATCTATTTGGGGAAGGAGCCAGGGAGGGTATCTGAGCCTCACTTTTATTAGAGTCTCGGAATTAGAGGTTGCGGCACATCCCCTCCAGCATGTTTCATGCAATTTGATATTTACATACTGAAAACCTGTCTGGACTCTCACCAGTAGCGTTTATGGTGTGCAGTGTCTATCACCGCGTGTCTGCCTGTGTCAGTTTGTGCATAGAGGATTTATTCTGATCTTTTTTCATCTCCCTCACTGTTCATTGCCTCTCCCCTTGGCCCCACAAAGGTGCTTGTGCTGGGATCCAGCATCGTGAGCAGCAGCTTTGCCTCTTATGGCAGGGTGTCTCCAGCTCTGCAGGCATGCTGCACAGAGCTTGGGCTGCTGGGTCAGGGTTTATACACCCATCTTCTGAGCCCAGAGTAATTCATTGTGTGCTGGGACTGAAGCTCGGTCTATTTTAATCTGGAACCTGCTGCACTTATAGGCCTGGTGCAGTTACAGGTTGTTGTCAGCATGCCTGGATGCAAAATGGGATGTATAGTGCTCTCCATCTTCTGGAAAACAGCCCCAGTGCCTGCTATGAGCAGTGTTTTGTAAGGACTGGATGATAGCAATAGTAATGTTTATTGTTAAGCTTTATTTTCATTTATTTATTTTTAGTTTTCTGGTGGGTTCAACCAAAGCAAAATGATTTTTAATAGGAATTTTAATTTGTCTTCTGTTTGACTTTGTGCTAATGTTTGTCTTCTATCTTACACTTAAACACAGGCTTTTTGGAGGAGGCTGCTCTTGCTCTGTTTGCAGTGTCCAGCACAGTGGGAATCTTTTCCATGCTACTCCTACGTACTACAGATACTTAAGTAATAATGAAATTGCAGGCAGCTATCTCTCCTCTCCTGCCCACACTGCTTTAAACCATTCAGCCTGTTCTTTTGCCTGTCTCATTTGAAACCCTGTGATTTGTGACTAGAATTGTACTGAGCTTGTCAGAGCTTTCTGCTGCCTGTTTGGTAACAAGCAGCAGTGTTTACTTACGTGCCGGTAAATCCTGTGTATTAAACAGCAGCAGAAGCTGTTTCTGTGTTCTGAGGGCTTCAAGAAAACTTGAACAACAAACAATTTTCCCCTTTTCTAAACACTGAAATATTTACTTCTAGTCTTAATCTTGCAGAGACATTCCTCACAGAACATGTGTTTAAGAAAGAGGTGAATACAAGATCTGTAGGCAAGGGATTGGGAAGTCAAATCCCAGTTTGGAAGGTAGATGTATTTATTCT
The DNA here is from genome assembly GCF_965140915.1 of Aythya marila. NCBI lineage: Eukaryota > Metazoa > Chordata > Aves > Anseriformes > Anatidae > Aythya > Aythya marila. Next base: position 16,115,065 of record NC_139049.1, on the reverse strand, counting down.
CTGTGTTCACACTGTTTACAACAGATTACAGCATTTGGTTTTTGTCTGTCTGTTGCTTCTTCTGTAAGCACTTTGCATATTTAATTAACACTTCAACATTTGAATTATTCCACAAGAAATTCTTGCTTCCCACTATCATTTGCTTTTCTTCTGCTGTCATCTGAACCTCTTCCTTTAAGATACAAGAATTAAGCAAACACCAGAGGTCTTGTTTCTGTGGATGTTTGTGAATGCAGCTTTCACAGTATTAAAAGGCTGAAAACCGCAGCTGGTTTCTTAATAATCATACAGGTGCCTTGCCTGTCCTCCTGGGACTAAGCCCTGTGAAATGTGGTGTGTGAACCTGTGCATCCCTGTCGAGGCTCGAGAAAGCACTTGCTTAATTTCAGATATCATTGACCTGTCTGAAAGTGCTCTTCAGACAGCAGCCTGTAGTACTGCAAGGAAATCTCATATTGCCAGGGCATCTGAATTGCACAAGGTGCTGCTTTTTATGACTGGCTGAATGTGAAGGCTGCCAGCAAGGACTGTGTGTGTGTGGGGGGGGGGTGTATAAGTAAGAGTCGCTCATCCCTTGCTTATAAATAAAATGTATGCACATGCGCATGGAAGGAGAGGGTGTTTATTTGTTTGATGGGATCGAAAGCCTACCAAAGCAGTAATAATTGGTTTATTGGCTATTTTTTTTTTCCATTGTTTTCCTTTGCTTGTGTTCAGGTTATTTTGCTCTGCTAAATTCTGCTACCTTTCTCTTCCCTCCTTGTTTCCCCGTTGTTGGGTGCTTTCCTTCTTTTCCCTATCCTGTGCTGCCTTTCCCAACAGCCTTGGCTGTGGTTTTCCTGATCCATGGCTTTGTAGTTGCTTCTGATAGGAAGAGGCAGACTGTAGAGATAAGGTTTTGTTTTCCTCATTTAGATACTGTAGCCTATGGTCATTTTGCATCACTGAATTCTGTACTTCTAGAAAACATATAAATGCACTATTGACATTAATGATACGAGTGGTCTCCTAAATACCTTTGTGCACTGTTTTTGTATTTCAATATTTCAAAAATGCTTAACCTTCATTTCAGAGGTCTGATGTTTCCCTAGCATTGAACTGAAGTGCATGGGAATATGCTCCCTGTAAATACTGAGGGACGCCCTGTTGTAACAGAAACTCAAGTGCTTGTTCAGGCAGATGTATTTTTTTTTTTTTTTTTTTTAACTTTAAAGAAGAGTTCATCTGAATGTTCTCCCAAGGGAATGCCACTTCAGTGAGCAAGTTGGTTGACTTGTAAGAATTAAAACATATCTATCAAAAAGGCAGCCCTGCAGGCTGTAATGCTAAGGGAGGATGCTGAAAAGGGTGTAAAGCTTTTAGGATTTTTTGAATAGGCATTCACTCATATAGGAAAGTTTGGACTAAGGCAGAAAACTAAGGTAATCCTTGATCAGGTAAATGAAAGTACAGTAATGGGTGCTTACATAGTCTAGACCATAGCTTGTTTTTCCTTTTTTTTTTTTTTTTTTTAAAGAAGTTTGAAAAAAAAATGAAGGTGATTCTGTTTTGCTTTGCATTTCTTACAGTTTTCTTTGCCAAATAAACATTAAAGAAGCTATTAAATTGGTTAATCTTCATCGTTATTATCCAGTTTTCTGAATTTTGTAATCTTTGGTACTTCAAGACCTCCATTTTCAAGTTAGTCTGAGTCTTGTGCTTCTGTGAGCATTTGGGATGAGGAAATACTAAACCCCAGAATGATAAAATAAAATAAAAAAAGTTAGGAATTCGGTAGCATTTCACTCCCTGCCTTTTTGTTCACCAAGCGCCATTACTGCTTGCAGCGAGCGCGCCGGGCTTGTGCATGGAATCCAAATGCGGCCGTTGCGGAGCCTGAATGGGCTCCTGCCCTGACCCTTAAGATGGCTGCAGGAATTTCAGGACTCTTTCAATTTGCAATTTCAATTTGCCATTGCCTATGCAAAGCTTTTATTCTTTGGTCTCTCTTCCTGGTATGTTTGCTTTTCCTAACTTCAGTGCCTCTGGCTGTCTGGTTAGACTTCACAGCCGTTTGGGGGGTGATTTTTAATTTAATTTTATTTTTTCTGAAATACAAACTATTTTAGAAAGTGGATAATATGCTGAAAAATTCTTCTGTGCACCTCATATACAATTATACATGTTTGTGGGGGCAGGCTAGTGTCTTTGCAGATTCACAGCTCTGTCTCTGTGTTCTCTGAAATCATTATTTTCAGTAGAACTATTTTCTTACTAACTGCCTTGCTTATTATATTCCTGGTAATTGAAATAAGGGGAATCCTAAATTATGTTGTGCTTTCTGGCTCCTGTCCAGTTATTTATAAAGCATGGTGAATAAACTGTCCTGGAATGCCTGGTAGGTATCATTTTTGAAGATGCTATGTTAAACCGTGTTTTACTTAGTCTAACACCTCTAACTATTGCTCCTCACCTCTTTGCTCACCTTCAAGAATAGTTGGGATTTTACAAGCTGACCGGGACATGATACTTTCCCTGAAGAATTCCTACTACCAGCTGTTGCTTGGCAGAAAATCAGCTGCTCCTTAAAAATGAGATCTCCTATACAATGAAAAAAAGCAAGTTTTTCTTTACCCTCCTGTGCAATTGCTAATGAGTTAATTTGTATGAAAACATCACACTTCACATAGTGCCACTTTAAAGGATAAAGCCAGTGAACTAAGTTTTAAAATGCCATTTAAAAAAAAGTGATAAGCAAAAAGGTCTCCCATATACACAATCCTGTAAGAAAATCACTCATAGGAGAGCCAAATCCCTAAAGCTTTAAGCCTCTTTTTGATCCATGGGATTAGTGGAGATTTCCATTTTTGCATGGCAAATTTGGGGACTGTTAAGGCTGCCCAGAAGAACCATGTTTGGGTAGAAGCGATGTTACAGAGGGGTGTGCTGCTCCAACCCTGCTTGCTCCACACTGGTTTGCGTGAACTCTTGGTCTGAACATTGCTCTTGAACCTGAGCAGGGTCCTTTCGTTATTTAGTTGCCGAAGGAGATAAAAGCCCATCTGTTTGATGACCCAGGCTGTCACCTGCAAAGCGAGCTAAGCTTTGAAGCAGCTTCATTAACGTGGAGGATTTATGAGGCAGCATTTATAGGGGTCTGCGCTGGTCAAATGGGCAGGTGGCACTGCAGGAAAACATGTCTCGCATCACAAGTTGGATTGGAAGCTCCCTGATGAAGGCAATGTTTTTCTTCACCTTCAGTGAAATATTTACAGTATTTCTGGCTGATGTAGTAGAAATCTCTCTAAGGGGAATCCTTAGGTCCTTACAGAGTTGCCCTCTTGCCCATGCTGTGTTAGAAGAGAGAAGGGGGTAGGCATGGGATTGGCTGTATAAGAAGCAGCACTAGAGCTGGCTTGTATCAAACCCATCTTTTTATGTTTTGATCAATTAAGGAAGTGAGATGACTTTTACATGGTATAACATTTTATGGGAAAAGTCTACCATGCTCTAACCCATGCTGAGCGTGGTTGGTCTCCGTGAGGCACCTTCCTACAAGGAGGCTTCGAGGAGGACCATTGGCTATGGTGGGAAAGGCTGCTGAAACCCCAAGAAGGGGATTTTCCTGTGCAAGGAAGAAAATCATGTGCAAAATAAGAAGCGATAAAGGATGGTGGTATTTAGAAGAATATCAGATAAGTATTCTGTAAGCTGACACTATCTGTGTGTATCTGCTGCCCAGGCTGACCTCTTGTGCTCCATTGAGGCAGGGCAGGCACAGGAGTTGGGGTTAGATTTATCTCATTGACTGCCAGCGGTGTTCTCAGCTGTACAGCCCCGAGTCGGTGGGACTGTTAGAAAGTAGTTGGTATTGTACTTGGTGAAACAAGACAAGGTACACTGGTGGTTGTTAAAACCCAATTTTGTAATTAATCTGCTCCCAGTAGGCTGTTAACGTCTGAGCAGCTGCAGTTCCCCATCTGCAGGTAGGAGCCACGAAGGTCCTTGATGAATGCTGCTTTGCTAATGAGCGTCTTTCAGAAGGGCTGTCCCTGGTAGGGACCAGAGATGCTTGGCAAAGAAACTCAAGGTTGTGAAATATACAAGTGCTCTGTGACACACAGCTTAACCTGCAGCGAGAAGCCATGCGAATGCTTCCCTTCAGACTCCGCTCATTCTGTTATTCTCTAAAGCAAAAGAACCAGATTCTGCTAAGCAGATAACAGCAACATTTAAAGTGGTGGTAAAAATAAACAGGCAAAAACTTGTAATGCCTTCTTTATGATTTCAAGTGGAACAGCTCTCCCACTGTTTGGCTTGAGGTAATTGCTTGGTGGTTTATTTTCTGCAGGGAACAGGGTAGATAATATTTATGAATGGCGTGGGCACATTTTTTTTTTAATCTATGTTTTTTCCACCCATTGTAATGTGAGGCTGTAACAGTAGAAGCCTACAATTATGTAAAGATATTAATAGTAACTGAAAATGTCTGTAAAATAGTTCTTTGCTATAAGTTTCTCAGCATGTATACTTTGTGCTCATCTCTTCCTTTAAACTCCTTAATAGTGTTCAGTGTGAAAAGTTCTGCTTTGCATAATGAGCATATCGTCAGTGCATAACAAATGCTTAGCTTTTAATGAAAAACTTTCCAAGCTAAAAATAGTGCTCTTTGTAGCAGATACCCAACTGATGCTCCTGGACAACTGTGTTTTAATTAAAACCTGTATTGTTATTAGTTGCAGCCAAAGATACTTGCCCTGTTGCAAGACATGTCTTGTCGCTTGAATCTGATACTCACACAGCCTGTTAAATATATTAACAATGCTTTATATGTTTAATTTGATGTTTGAAAACAGTGTTGCAAGCATAACCCGAGCAGGGTACAGCTATTTCTTTGCTTCTCATTGTGCATCTGGAATTTTGCTGTGATTTCCTTTCCTCTTAACCCCAAACATCAGAACAAAACTTGGCAGAGGCTGCTGGCTGTTGCCTGGCATCAAGAATTTACATAAATCCAAAGGCTTGGGTTGTTCTTATCAAAAATGAAGTGTCCCGGATTTACTGAAAATTTATCCTGAGTCACTTTGGATTAGACAGTTTGACACCTATTCACACATCCTGAGAGGAAAACTGCGGAATAGTAGAATAGGCTGCTTGCTTGAATTTCAAAGTGCCTTACAGTATTATTATTGAGAGTGGTCTCATTTGGATTAACGTTTAATCAAGGTCACTTGAAGGCGAAGTTAAGGGTAATAAATACAAGTAGCTTTTTATAATCATAAGAAATCATTTTCAAGGTTGTTGCATTTTTTTCTTTATACAGAAATTAACAGAAAAGTGTTTTTAAAGCTTGCATCAGTGTTGAAATTCAGTCTTGCTGTTTGGGGATATTTCTTCCCAGCCTGGTTGAACTGGGAGAGTCTGGCACCACAAGAGGAGGAGGAAATGAGGTGAAGACAGGCGTTTTGAGGAGTCTCATTCTTGAAATACAAAGATGGGTTCTTGTGCCTTTGGAATGTTTTGTTTGGCTCTGTAAGAGATGCACGCACACACGGAGTTTCACGTCAGAGGGAAGGGTGTAGATGAGAACGCCAACACGTGCTGGTGTGCTGCACAAGCAGTGGTGTTTCCTTGCTGCATTGCTTTCACTGAGCATCTTCATCCACAATGTGATGCTTGTTTACAGGGAAAATGCCTACTAATAGGGCATCTCATGGAATGGGAAGCTTAGCTTCAGATAAACACTTAACGAATGGGTGGTGGAGAGGAGCTGCCTGGTAGCATAAGCTGCTGCAATTCTGTTGAGGAGTACAAAATTCTCCCCTCTTTGAAGGAATAAATTCGATGGTGCACATGGAGTTTCTCATGCTAAACATGAAGGATTCATCCAGCTGGGTTGCTCCAGCCTGTGGAGCTTGGGGAATAGCTCAGAGGTAGGCGCCGTGCATGGCAGCGAGGTGTTTTGGAGCTTTAATCAGGGTTTATACAACAGGCCAGAACAGTGTGCGGGAGCACTCACGCATGTTATTAAGGTGCATCATGACAGCTCTTCCAGATGTCTCACACCGACTGAAACTTGCTCCAAAACGGTGCTGTGCCTTGAAGAGTTCAGAAACTGTGAGATCTGAATGGCAGTGCATTGGGGTGAAGCCTTCCAGTGGTAAAACTGTCTGGCTGTTCATGTGTGTAAACAAAATGTGTGTGAGGATGATTATGAGATATAAGCCTGATCACTAAAAAATGTGTGTGTCTGTTACACCCCCCTCACTCTCTTCTTGCAATACAAATCAACACAGATGAATCTTTCCGCTGTTTTGATTCGTTGTTTTTTTTTTTTTTTTTCCCTTCGGTATACAGAACTTCCTGTGGGAAGTAACGAGGTGAAGGCAAGAAATAAAATATTATGGATTCGCCATGCCTTTGGGTATTATTTTCTGTCACACTTTTGCAGCGTTTTGCTTGGTTAATCCCAACTGTACGTTGTCACTGAGCTGTCTGCGGTGGAGCCCGGGTTGCAGTTGTGCATTATTCCTTCTAATCTGGGTTACCTTGCGCTTGTCAAGATAAGTTTATTCCACCGTCAGCTTAATTGTCTGGCTTTTCTCTGGCACTTTGGGGTTTGTCACTTTCCTCCAGTCTTGATTAACTTGCATCGTTTGGTGCCACCCATTGTGTAGGACTCTTCCCTGGCTGCTCTCTTCTGGAGGTGTGATTTAGCTCGTGTCTCTGCGTAATAAAGGGCACTGATGGGGGTTTGGGCGGGTTTCTTCAGTACTGAATTTTTTTAGTACTTGGAGGGAGGTTAGTGGGGAGTAAATGAAGGAAGATGGGCTCTAGGAGCACTCAGCACTCCTCAGGCTCTGGCTCTGATGCATCCATGGAGGACCCATTTCCTTCTGCTGGCATTACCAGAAACCTGCTGAGGGTAAATTTGCCCTCTTTTCACCATCACAGCAGGCTGGATGGCTTTTTAGGGTGCCTTCCAAGCTGCCTCTCCAGGCTCCTGTAGCATTGCCCCTCTGAGATACTGTCACTGCCTCTGGGGCGTTCATGTAGCAGTGATTTTTTTCTTCGCCTGGACAAAGACAGCAAATGCATTAACTCCAGTGACTGAAGCCACATTAAATCTTTTCAATTCGATATGTTTCTCTGGCTCTTTTGAAGAACTTTCATTAATTCTGATTTCAAACAGCTTGTAAGGCGGATTGAGCTGTAATTTTCAAGATCGTGTCTGAGCATTTCCCAGTCCTCCCTTTAGCTGGCTTGGATGGAAAATTGAGTATTTTTGCCTGGTAAATTTTGAATAACTCAAAGATTGAATGTTCTTGCATACTCAAGGTCTGGAAAACAGCAGAGACAACCTATGCATCTTGAGTGCTGAGCCCAGATCATACTGCCTGTAATAGCCCCATTAGCTACCAGCTGCACAGCGGGTGAGAAGTTATTGGGGCAGTGAATTTATTTTTGTATGCTCAGTTTGGGATTTGTTCCTTTTGAACAAATGGGATTTGTTCCTTTTGAAAGCGAGGTTCCTGCCTGCAAGCTGCTGGTGTGTTTCGGAGTCCCTTGTCCGGGTTCCCAGATGTGTCATCCCTTTTCATTGATATTCCACAGGGGTGTGTGGCCGCTTGCAGGGAATGCCAGCCGCAGGACTCAGGCCTCCCGGAAGAGGCGAGAGCCAGCACAAAAGTGCTGCATTTTAGCACGAGCTGAACGTAAAAATTAGATTACCTGCACCCTTCCTCATGAAAAGGGCTGCTGTGCTCTGAAGTAATTAAAAAAAAAAAAAAAACAAGTAGAAGATCCATTTTGTGGAAGGACATAGAAATGTCCTTCCATGAACCTGACCGTAGGCTTGCACAAAATCAGATCCTTTTTCTCTAACGAGGCACTTAAGTAACCTTAAATGAAGGTTAATGCTCCATTAGACTTTTATCAGTTATGTTAGAGATAGAAATGCTTTGGCCACAGGCATATTGATCTCCTATGTCAAATAATAGGAAAAATGGGTTACTTTTTACTAGTCCAGCTGCAAAAATGCATATTTGAATCAAGTAAACCCTTGTTTTATTGAGTCTCTCTTGGGGATCTGTGCGCACAAGTGGATTGTCCAAAGTGAATATGTTAAGTTAGCCTTAAACTCTGAGGAGAATCCACATCGCTCCTCGCATCCCATTTTAGTATAATGTTATCACCTGTTCTTTGAATTCAGATGTCTGTGTAAGATCCTTGTATTGCCTAAAAAGAGAAGAGAAGCCAAGCTGGTAGGGTTTCAGCTCCTGTTCTAGCAAGTACAGGCTAGCAAGCACCTGAGGAGTTGTTGTCCCTGTTGGGGTATCTTGGCAGTATTTATAGTTAGATCCCTGATACTGGCTCAGAAATGCATTTCAGGGAGGTTGGGGCAGCTGTTGGCATTGGGTTAATGAAATCCAAGTGGCTGCTTTGTGTAAGAAGTTTGCAATGTATAAGTACACATAATGTTTGTATAATCCCTTTGCCCGTATACTTTCAATTTCTTTCACCCAGCTCAGTTGGGGGAATAACAGAGCTGCTTAGCATCTTCTGCACCTCTCTGACTGGCGTGGTGACGTTTCTCTCCTTCCCCTCTGCTTTCGGGTCTCTTCTGTCCCGGCAAGCTGTCAGCCTTTCCATTGCCTTGCCACATGCAGTTGCCGCTACGGGGGCCAGGGTGGCGTTGGTGACACAAAGCCTTCCGATTCCGGACCAGAATGGTGTACATTTCGGTACAACCTCTTACACAAACTTCTTACCTTGGCGGGGAGCAGGGGGGGTGTCCTTGATGAGGGGCACCCTTGATGGCCTTAGCAGCAGTCAGCGTTGCTGATAAGCTTACGCAAAGTTGAAGTTATCTTGTTTTATACTGAAAATACACACATGTAAATTGTATATTGCTCTAACCAAAGTTCTTTCACGTACTTAGATGATGTTCCAGTTTGGCCAGAGGTGCTGGCTGACAGGAAAGCTGCTTTTCCAGCAGCGTGTGTGTGTGGTTTCCAGCCAGGCGGCTCTGCTCGGACCATGCAGGTGCAGAGTCCCTGCCAGGAGCTGTGTGCAGTGATCCCGGGGCTGGCCGGTGTTACAGGGGAACTCTGATGGGAATGGGGATGGCCGTGTCGTAAATGGGAAAGCCTAATGTTTATTGCACGACAAAGGAACGTGGTAAGGGAGTGTCATTTTATGGTACAGTATTTATTAGGAAGGAAGCTGAAATTTCAAGGCAGAACATGGTAACCTTTTTTGGTTTTATGCTTTACAGCATATTTTTGAAGCCTGTACACTGAGGCTGCTTCCCTTTTAGCAAAGGGATGAAAAATAGATACCCTGTCAATTCCAGAGTTGATTTTTATCCAGATAGCGTTAATCTTACAACCAGACGATGGTCTCTGGGAAGATGCTCCACACTTTGTTCAGTGGTGCTGATATCTTCTCATCCTGCTGTAGGATAAGGTGCAGCTGTGTGTTCACAGCAGCCCTTTGTGTGCGGAATGGCACCTCTCTCCAGGTCATCCTTCACCAAGCCTCAATGAAACAAATACTGTGTCCGTCCCTGCTCTTTTTTTGCTCTTTCAAGTTTCAAAGATCTGAATTTCACTGTGATGAAGTAGGGTTTATTTATGAGCAGCCAGCACATGCTGGATGATTCACTGTATATGACAAAACAGTGGCTATTCTTTATATAATTTCCTAATCATCAAAAGCATGATTGAAGATAAACAAGGTGAAAAGAGAAGAATCTTGTTTGTTAGCTTCTGAGGTTTTCTGTTGTCTATCCTAATGACACTTCTGCAGTAGGCACTTTGAATTAGTCTGTTTAAAATAACAATTGGAAGTGCTCACCTACATTATTGCAATTCAGCTGCTCAGAACACGCATGTAATGTGGTGATGGAAAAATACAGTAACACTGACTGAAGACTTTATGGTGATTGGTGCACATAGCTCTTGAAGCTGATTTTCATGAGACTGTTTATGGGTTGTCTGGCATTGTATAATTTACAGGTACTATAAATGACGCCAGCATTTACAATTCCCTTGTTTTGAGGACAGGATCTGCCAGAAGTTAATGCCACGCTAGGAAACTAGACTCAGTTATATGGTGTTTCTTACACATGGCATCAAATTAACTTCCAGTTGCAAGCTCCTTGCTCAGCCATGACCATCCATGTTCGCTTGCTTGTCAGGAAGGTGCTGTTGGAGCAGCGGAGCAGGGGGCAGTAGTTTGAATTCCCTCCCCCCACCCTTCTCCCATCCCACTGCCACTTGTCTTATAAAATAAAATATCCAAATTCAATGCATTTTGAATTTAGATTCAAAATTGCTTTCCTAACATAATAAAAACATATCTAAGAGAGCCTGCCTGCTGTGAGAATTCACAAACTTGTTTCTTTTTCTAATTTTAAAAAGAAATCCTTCTCACCCAGGAAGCTAAAAGGGAGAGAGGAAGACTATAATGATATTGCAGGATTTATTCCCAGGAAAGCAGCTGCTATTTTCATGTGCAAAAAAAGCTAAGTGGAGGAGTAAAGGGCCAATGAGCTTAACATTTTACAGCTGTTGGTTGGCTACATTTTAATGCTGGCTCCAACTGCTTTGAAGTTTCACTGTGGTGGGGAGCTGCAGAGCCTGGCCCCACAATGTGGTCCAGCACTGAAACCCGCTGGGCACGGTGAAGGTGGAGGAGAATCAGCCTGCTGAGTGATTGCCCTTAATCCTTTATGGGCATAAAGAGGGAAATAACAACAAAAGGAAGAATGAGCAAAGATATAAATGAAATTTAACCAACATGACGTGACTTCTGCAACATAGTAAAGCTGCCAGGGCTAAATGCTTTGAGATGAGTCCCTAAGGAAGGTAAGACAGCTTTGGGTAGGGCTATACAGCACCCTTTTAGAGCGGATATCAAAATAATCCCAAAGCAACGCTATGCTTTTGAGTTCAAGCACTGTTTAAATGCAACAGTTTTCTGCAGTTTCTGCACCAGTATCAACACTAAGTCAAAATCCTTTTTGTGAAGTTGACATCTGCTAAGGCAGTGTTAGAAGTTCTTTGGGGCTCATGTGGAGAGCACACGTTCCTCATGGTGGCTGCAGTGTATAATAACTAATGTCCTGCAGGTCCTGATGCATTGGCCATTGAGTTGGAAGAGGAGCAGTAGTTGAGCATTTGTATAATAAAGGAATTGAAAGCAAAGCTCAGTATGGGCCAAAGGAAAAGGAGCCCAGATAGCCCCGTGAGAAGGGACGCCTGCCAGGAGGGTGGCAGAAGAAATCAGAAAATATTCCTGAATCAGGGTTGTCCTTGTGGTGTCGAGATGGAGAAAGAGGGGCAGCAGGTGAGATTTCCCCATGTCTTGGATGTGAACGGAAGGCACTGCTTTGCCCTTTCTTCTCATCAACTTTCTCTGCCTGGGTGAGTGCTTTCTGGCACTCTGCAGACCTTCAGTGCCCTCAGGTGTAACCCGTTGCAATATTTTGGAATGGGTTATCCACCAGCGTTACAGTCCTGTATTGTTCTGACAGCTCAATTCATACAAAAAACTCTTACGCATCGGTTCCTACTGATTGCATTTATGGTATAGGGAACCTTGTTCAATAATTTATTACACACTTCTCTGCTCCTGCAGGTCAGCAGAATGTATGATGTTGTACAGTCTGTATGACTTTCTCTTCTTGCTTCAACTCCTGTGAGGCTCTAATGTTTTCAGCTGGTTTTTTTTTTCCTTCCTATTCATACACAAGTTTGGCAGAAAAATCACTCTAAGAGCTCAAATGTGTGGCCGGGTGAGTGTGAGGGGGCGTGGGAGAACACTTCATTCGCCATTTGCTTTCAGGATTATTTCCTCTAATTTGTTCATGCTCTGTTATACACCTTTCACAACTACAGGAATCATGCCAGCAATTCAGCTCCCTGCCTTTGAAAACTTCATGGTCTCGCAGCCAGACGGCTACTGCTGCTCCTCCTTAGATGCACTGTGCTCCATCTGCCATGCGGAGGGGGTCAGGAGCATTACTCGAAATGCCTCTGAATGGGTCTTGGTCCTCGAGTCATTTCCAGCTTTAGTTTTCAGTAGTGAATAGCAGTGATTAATTTATTTAAAAATCAAAATCGCAGAGTTGCTGCTGTGTGCGTGCAGGAGTCACTGCCATGGCATATGCATGCATTGATGCTTCCCTGAAGATCTGCTGACCTGGAGGGGTTGCAACACTTACACAGAAGTGGTTTCAGGCCAGCTGTGCATCAGCTGCTGGTTAATCCTAAATCCTGCCTGGCTGCGTTTCAGAGCAGCAGCCAGATCGGTTGCTTTTAAAAACTTTTGATTGGATTGACTGCAAATAGCTTTGAATTCAGCCAAAACAAGCCATTGCAAAGAGGAGTCTGGGCGCAGCGTGATGTGACCTTGATGTCCTGGTAGGGTGGAGTGGCAGACATTCTGCTCACACTGCTGGGACCAAGCATCCATTAAAGAGGGGACAACGTGAGTGGCTGGGAGCAGACGTGCGTTAGGAGTTGGAAGCTGCTGAGCGACAGCACCCAACCCAAACCAGACTTTCTCCAAGGGGTATGGTGTCCTTGCCCTTGCTGCCCTTCTGCTCAGGGCTACAGGTGTTTTGCCAAGCTGGCGTTCATGGGCAAAGTGTAAATGCTGGCACAGTCGTTCCTAAACCTCCTCTGTAGCCAGCACTGCTCCGTAAGTAGTATTCTGCATGGGCTTTGGTTTAAGGAAGTACAAGCAACATCTAGAGAATGTTTACCTGACTAAGTAGAAAATTGTGTGTGGTGTTTTCCCTAAAATTTCAAATGGGAAGAATTGAATTTGTTTGAAACACACAATTTTTCTGAGGTAAAATAGATCCCTAGGCTGGGGGTGAAGGGATAAAGGCACAGGAGCGCTGAGTAGGAGACAGCTGCCCATACGTGGAAATTTAAAGCAGTCACATTAGCAGGAACATAACATCAGACCAAAGTACAGGGCAGGTTGCCAGCAACCTGAATAACATGCAAGCTGGGGCAGAGTGGCTGGAAAGCTGTGCAGAGGAAAAGGATCTGGGGGTGTTGGTTGATGCTCGCCTGAACATGGCCCAGCAGTGTGCCCAGGTGGCCAAGAAGGCCAGTGGCATCCTGGCTTGTATCAGGAATAGTGCAGCCAGCAGGAGCAGGGAGGTGATTGTCCCCCTGTACTCAGCTCTGGTGAGGCCGCACCTCGAGTGCTGTGTTCAGCTTTTGGCCCCTCACTACAAGAAGGATATTGAGGCCCTGGAACGTGTCCAGAGAAGGGCCTGGAGCACAAGTCCTGTGAGGAGTGGCTGAGGGAACTGGGGTTGTTTAGTCTGGGGAAGAGGACGCTCGGGGGAGACCTCATTGCTCTCTACAAGTACCTGAAGGAAGGTGTAGGGAGCTGGGGGTCGGCCTCTTCTCACAGTTATCTAGTGATTGGACTAGAGGGAATGGCCTCAAGTTGTGCCAGGGGAGGTTCAGGGTGGCAATGAGGAGACATTTCTTCTCAGAAGGAGCAGTCAGGCATTGGGACGGGTTGCCCAGGGAGGTGGTGGAGTCACCGTCCCTGGGGGTGTTTAAGGAAAGGTTGGATGTGGTGCTTAGGGACATGGCTTAGCAGGTGACACTGGTAGTAGGGTGATGGTTGGACCAGATGATCTTGAAGGTCTCTTCTAGCCTTAATGATTTTATATGCATTTTAGGGGATTTTTCAGGGAACACCCCGTTACTGAACACCAATTGGAACACCAGCTAACTGAGTCAAGGGGACTTTTTCTTGTGGAGCTGTTAGGATACCAACAGATCAAGGGGTCCAAAGGAGGGCAAGACCCTGAAAGCATGCAGTTACAGCTAATTGAATCAGAAATCCTTGTGCTTAAAAAAAATGCATGCTGGTCCACGGGAACTACTTTTTTATCTAAAGCAAGAATGCATACAAGTAACAAATCTGCCATTACCAGTTAATGGCAAGATTCCTCTGACATTGTGCTGGAGAGCGCTGCAGCATTAACCAAGGCTTGTCAGCAATGTGTGCAGCTGGATGTGCATCCCCAGCAACTGATGGGAAGAGGGCAGGGGGAATTCAGGAGGGCAAAGTGGCTTTTTCCCTGGGTGGTTACTATCCCTCAAGTTTTTTTTCCAAATCAAACATTCTTGTTGCTGCTGCTGCTACAGGTATAGTATCATTTTATTTAAGTTTAATCCTAAATGATGTGGTTGATTGGTGAGGTGTAATAGTTGCATCTTTAAATTGTTTTTAATTAGGCAAAGCAAGAGGAATTTTCAAAAGTGAAATAATGTTCAGACCCGTGCTTGGATGTGTACAGAACATCACATAAATCACAGTTCCCATACCTCAGGGCTTTCTCTTATATCTTGCTCAGTAAACCGTATCTTGCTTTTAAGCCATGAAGACAGAAATTAAATTAAATAGGAGAGCTGAGCTTATTCTTGGTTTTCTTTATACTTTAGAGGCACTTGGGCACCCTACCCATTACAGTGGAGATGATGCTTAGATATCAGGAAACTCCTGTAATAAGAATTGAAGCTGTTTTTTCCGTCGTCCTGCTTAGTATCTCCCATTGCACGTGCGCGCTTAGCTGGAATGAGATCACTAGCAGGCTGTTTCTGAAACCCCTTTGGAAGTAAATTACAAAACAACCTTTCTTCCCTGAAACTTGAGTTTTAGAAAGTGACCTCAGGCCATCAACTGTCAATGGAAAAGGTCTTGTTGCCTTTAATCAGGTCCCTAAAGCTGTGTTGTATTGGATTTTCAATCAGTTAGCTCTGACTGTAACCTGAACGAAGTACTGTGTAATGGACTGAGATACTGCAGAAACCCACCAGCTCTGAAATAGGCTCTGAAATGTGTTTGATAGCAAAACGCCATACCTGAATGCTTTCTCTGTTGTGAAGGGTCTCCACTGTGATTCTGTAATGTCTTTGTAGCAGATGTAGCAATTGCTCACAGAGAAGTGGGAAATGCAGCTTAATTTCCATGTCCTCTTTCTTTTAATGAAAAGGGCTTGTTTTCTGTGAAGGACAAGAACGTAGGATGAAAGTCCTGATTCTTTGGAAATCCTGGGAGAGTAACAGCATCTACTACGGTAAAGAGAGCTGTAGCACTGGGACAGATGTGGAAAAGGAAACAGCTGTACAGGTGAAATACACTGTACAACACGCTTGCTTTCTCACCAGAAACATACTGTCTCCTGCGTGATTTTGCCAGCCCATAGTCTTGCAAAGTCTCATGTGTCTTCAATATTTTGTGTGTTATTTTTTCCCCCTCTTTCTAGGAGAATTATTTAGATGTTTGAACTGCATTTTGTAATGGTGGTGGTAGTCTTCCTGTTGCTTCTCCTAAGGTGTTTGGGGTTTTGAAAAATAACAGGAAAAAATTAATTAACTTTACGTAGAAAAAGCAAAAGTTGTAGGTCCTGTGACTTGCTCCTGGGTAGCAGGTCTTTTCCAGTTGCTGCCACTTGAACCCACCCTGTATGAATTCAGAGCAAGACTGAAATGCAATTCCCCTTTCCTTTCTCGTTTCTAATTTACTGTGCATGAAATCTCATCCCAGGGGCTCACTACTACTCTTTGCCCTTATGAGACTGAATGGGGAGCAAACGCTCCCACAAGTACCATGCTGCTGTCGAGAGCTGTTCTGTACAGAAAACACTTGTTGCTTTCATACATCAAAACTATGCACTGGAGAAATGCTGACTGCCCAAAAAAAAAAAAAAAAAAGACACAAAAAAACAAACAAACAAACAAAAAAACCCACTAATTTTTCACACAGAAGTGGTAATATTAGCCTCAGTGGGACAAAGTCTCTCTTATAATAACCTGGTGATGCTAATTATTAGCATTCATTCAAGCCAGGCCCTCCCTGCTAGGGAAAGCCAGGTAAGTGAGCTTATGTGCCTTTTCTGCCCAATCTCTTAGCTGTCAAATCAGAGTCTTCTTGTTTGTCCTTTGCAATGTGACTGGTTAAGCTACCAGTTCTGCTGAGCGTGGCTTTGCAAGGAGGATGCACGCAAATTGTGTTTCAAATGTCAATTCCACCTCCGTCCGACTGACTGGCTGGGTTTGGTTAGTTTGTTGATGGTATTTTTAGTGCAGGTCGAGTAAAATGCTATACAAACATGGTGTGCTTTCTCTTTGCTTCCTTGTGCATTATTAATTTTATAGCACTGCACTCATTCTTTTTCTCTTCATCAAGATTGCCACTGCATTCGCCCAGCTGGCCAGAACAGCATGTTTCCAGTTGGATACTAAAATGCAGGAATAAGCACAGGAATTATGCATCATGGGGCAAACGGTTCATGGAAGGGAGAAAAGGTTTAATATCATGGCTAGTAATATCAGCAGGCAGAGGGAGTACTTTGTGGCCGTGTGCTCAAAGGAACAGAGCATCACTACTCACTCTTCCTTTTTTCCTGACTTTTATTTTTCCCCTCCTGCCTCTGCAAGGTGTTGCTCCAGCATCTGCCACCCTTGTTCTCCTGTAACCTTACCCCTCTCATTTAGTAATTCATGGCTTAATTTTCAATATTGCTTTGCTATCCACCAGCAATACTGGCTTGAATAATTTGAAGAAGGAGGAAGAGAGCTGTGTGTTTTTTTTTCTTCTTATTCCCTTAGGCCATTGGTGCACTTCAAAGGCAAAAGTTCTCTCTTTTTGGCTCAAAAATGTCTTTTGGCAGTTGAAAAACAATAAAAAAAGCCATTGTTTGTGGCACAGGTGGGTGAGGGTAGCTGAAGAGGAAGGATATCGTAGTGGAGGGACTGTGGTGCTAACCTCCGATGACCCTTGTGGAATGCAAATTCAGAAGATGGTGCTGCTCTCTTTGATTAGAAAAAATAACTTGAAAGCCAAGTAGACCTATTTCTTATAAGAAGTACATATAATTAAGAGCAGTAAGTTAAATCCTTGGGTTCTGTCTGGACTACGCTGTGTTACAGGAAAAGATAGGGTGGTTTTCTTGTGTAGCTTAGGTTTTTTTTTTTTTCACAGGTGCAGAAAGCTCATTGCTTTGATCTCTTTGGCTCTGTGAAATTTTTACCCAATTTCCTGTGTGGTCAGCACAGAAAGAAGCTTGTAGATGTATCTGCAACATGAAGAAGATGAAAGATTGGTTATCTCAGTGGAAAAAAAAAAAAAAGAAAACAAAAAAGAAAACAAATACACCTCTGGTAATAGAAGAATAAACATTCATTTACTGCAAAACACTGGACGTGCTCCATCTGATATCAGGGAATTGCTTAAGGTTTCCAATGGCAATATCTACCGTAATAACGAGCTCCCCTTTTGAAAGCACTCAGGTGAAACTTGGGGGACCAAATGCAGCATCTGAGAGCCGGTACAGCCATCTTCTCTTGACCTGCACCGAAGATGTTAATAGTAAAGCTGCCACATTTTATTTGGGGGTGGTGTAGACACTTTTGATCTGTTGAAGAGGTTTTTCTCACTAGCGTTTTGCAGATCAGAGCTTGTAAATTGCCTCTCAAATCTTGATAATTAATGATGGTGGGTGGTGAACATGAGTAGCAAATGGTTGGAGGTTTTCTTACGCTTTTTATTCTGAAATCTGTATGCCCCTAAAATGCTTAGGAAGACAAAAGGGAAAATTATATTTGAGAAGAAGTGGGGGAGCAGGCCACGTGGACACGTTATTCCACTGCCGTTTCAAGTGCTGCATCGCCAAAACGATCAGCAGGCAGCCCACTGGATGAGGACCAGCCCCTCATTTTGGAGCAATTCCTGAACCTTGTCACTGCTGGGACAGGAAAGGCTGAAGAGAGCTGGAGCGTCATGGATTTTCTCCCTTCTGCAGAATTAATGCTGATTTTCTTTGCAGTGTCATCTATTTTGCTGCTCTGTATTAACGCTTGTCCCAGCAATGCACCTGGATATGTGTGTGGGAGATCGTTTCGGAAGAGCTTTCTTAACCCTGTTTACTGGCACCAGAAGTTGCCGCCCAGTATCCAAGTGTTAGTTGTGTGTATTTCTTTTCAGACACTGCTAATGCAAAGGATAAAAATGTTTAGTTCCCGTATTTGTGATGCTTCTCTTCCATCACAGCCTGCCTTCCGATGGGGCCGTATTTTTAGGAAGGCTGGTGCATGCTACCAAGGTACCGCAGGAGATGTGGCTGGGGATGGTTTTTCCTTCCTTCCCCAAAGAGCTTTAGCCTGAGGTGTTCTTGTTCTGCGCTGCTTTGCTCCTGTTCCCTTCTGCAGCAACTGGTTGTGGGTGACAGGGCCATCACAGGGCACTAATCAGTGATTAAGGTGAACCCTTTTCTAACATTTTTCATCGTTTTCCCTTATCTGCCCTTTTGCAGTGGCAAAGCCCTGGAGCTGAATAATCCCTGCTGCAACTGAGATGTCTACACGGTGCTGCAGCTTGCTTTGAACCCTTTAATTTTCTGCACGCTTGGTGCTTGTGTAGCCCCCCCAAAACATCCCCTCCCCAAAACCAGCACCACGTGATGCAGTACATGTGGTTTGTGTCGCTGAGCGGCTTCTCGCCCTGGTGGATGTCAGGACCACGGGGGTTTACAGACAGAGGAGGCACACGTGGCAGTGCAGTTTGACAGCCTGCTCCCGGCACTGACTGCTAGGGGACACGTGGAGCAGTACTGAGAACTAACTGGCTCTCAGCAGGGCCACGGCTCTGTCTGTGCCCCTGCCAAGCAGACTGCAGGCAGCTTGGAGAAGGGCCTCGGCCACTGCTTGAGCAAGCAGAGAGCTTCCCTAGCCTAATCCTGGCCTCTCCTGCAAAACCTAGGTTTGCACTGAAAAAAACATACGTAACCTTATAGGGCAAAACAATACATATATTTCTTGGAAGAGGGAAGGCAGCTCAGGGTCTGCTCACTCCCTCCCACGCATGGCAGCAGGGTGCCGCTGAGCACTGGGAGCTGAGGGAGGAGAGAAGGATGGGAGAAGGGGAAGGCTGTGCTCAGGGCATGTATCTGGGAGGGAGGGTGGAAAAAAAGGATGCTGTCACACAGAGCAAATGCGTGGAGGGCTGCAGAGGACAGGGAGTGGGTGCGTCAGGGCAGCTGTAAGCTAGCTTTTTTTCTCCTCCCTTTTATTTTATGTGACATCTGGGTTCTTCAGGGAGCGTTATTCTGTCTTAAAATGGGCATCGCTGCCTTTTTGAGAGGCAGAGCTTTTACAGATCTGGTAGAGTAATGATCACATAGGAAAAAGATAATAGAGCTGGCTCTCCTCTTTCACATCTATTAACATAAGATCTTTAATTGATTTAGGGGGTTATTTTCTCTGAACAATTGCAGTTAGCAGCTCTTAATCACCAAAACACTTTCTTAGGAATCCGGCTTAATGGGTAGATTGTTTAAAGGGGTGGGAGAAGCAGATATTGCCAGTTTCTTATCATCTTCTTTCAAAAAAAAAAAAAAAAAGAAAAAAAAAAAGAAAACAAGAAAAGCACTCTGTGGGAATAGATGGGTGGGTGGGAAACATATCTGTGTGTGGCTCGCTTTCTTCTAGCCCCAGGTTAAAGAGAAGGGCTGGAAGGGACTTCAGGATTGACTCCACCCATACGGTACTGATAGGTATTACTGAATATATTTTAAAAATGTAATAGAGTGGAGACAGCCTGTGCTTTCGTATTCCTCAAACCCCGTTATTTTGCTTTCTGGAAGCACTGCATTTAGCGGTTCCACGTTATCAATACGTGTAGTTCAATATTTTTCTCTCTTATGCTGTCTTTTAGGTAAAAGCCTCTTGACAACCACGCAGGAAGGTGGATTATTTTTAAAACAATGAGCATGCGTCTCTAGACATGATTTGTGGTTCAGTCCAGCTGGAGCTGTCTGAATGAAGCTATGGGCTGTGCGTCAGCCAAGCATGTTTCTACTGTTCAAAATGAAGAGGAAACTCAGAAGGGGAAAAACTATCAGAACGGCGATGTGTTTGGTGGTAAGTGGTGTGGGATTTTACCTTTTTCCAACATCACAAATGGTCTGGAAGGTATTTTTAGGAGCCTTAACCTTTCACAAAATAGAAAGGGAAGTGTTAGACTACATCACAATAATAATGCACTTGGACCCTTCTAGGGATAGTGCCATGGTAGCTGAAGTAGAGGTTGAGGTGAAATCCTTAGCGGCAGATTAACCTTCTGAACGACGTACAGTACTGCCCTGTCTTTAACTTCTCAAGTACTAGGATACTTCAAAGACAGCCAATTGCACAACCCCCCTATGTTTATATATATATGTCTGTGTGTATATATTTGTCATTAGGTGCCAAAATGCTTGACTCATTTACTAAAAACAAAGTAAAAAAAAAAAAAAAAAATTAGTAAGAAAGAGAATTCCCTAGTACTATTGTTCTGTAAAGCAATAAAACACTAATGCTGGAATCCTGTAGCAAACAAGAGTTGAAGGTACAGTGAGACTGGAAATACCCTTCTGGGAAGGAGTCGGTGGTACTGCGAGGCTGGGAGCATGGCATGGAAACTGCCCAGCACTGTGTGGGCAGAGGTCTCGAGTCAGGGTCTGATCACAGGCACTTAGGCTTCGGGAAAGGAAAAGTTGTCTGTAGATAAAATGTATGGCCAACTGCAGGATTATTTCTCCAGATTCTGACAATACAGGCTCAGTAGTTTTTAGATAATGATCTAAATGGTAATGTAGTTTTTAAAATATTAGGAACTGTCTGGAAGATTATTCAGAAATGAGAGTTCTAGTTCTGCCCAGATATTTATCTGAAAACTCCTTACTGTGACTACAGCAACTTGGTACTGTTCTTAAAATAGGTGCATTGCTACTGAGTATGCCAAACTTCTCTTCTCTGGTGTTTTTTATAGCAATTGTTTGTGCAGAAGTGGGTATGACACATCTAGCAGCAAAAAATACCTCCCCTTAATTTCAAAAGCAATGATATTTTACTTTTTCAACCTTTCTGGGGGCTGGCTCCCAGCAATTGATCCCAAAGTAAGATTACCCGAAGTATTATTCTGAAGAGAAACAAATTGTTCAGGAAGCTTCAAGCCTAAACTGCATGTTATTTTCCCACGTGTACTTCTTCATGAGCCTGAAAGATGCCAGTTTTGGAGCTGAGTTCAGTATGTTAGTTTTATTTAAAACAGGCTTTAAGTGCTGTCATGAACAAAAAGCTCTCTTAGTTTCTGAAAGGAATTTGAGTTGATCTTTTAGCTAACGTTTAGCAATGGAGCAGTTTTGGCAATACGTGTCTCCGCATTTTTAGTAGTATTTTTAAACTGCCAAAAGATTCTAACTTTAATGACAAGAAAATTAAAGTAACTTCTGGAGGCAGAAGATCAAGAATACTGAAGGGATTTTGAAGAATTGCCACTTTGCAGAGCTGGACTGGTGTCAGTGGTATCATTTAGCTTTTCTGGGATCCTTCTGAGGACTGTTAATCTTCCCTATTTTACAGAGATCTTCCAATATCAGAAATACTACCTGCAGTCATCTATTTTCTGGTACGTGTTTTAGTTCAGGTACGCTGTTTGTGATAGTTAAAAATCCAGTTGAGCGACGGATCCTCTTTTAGCAGAGTTTACTTACCACTGGTGTCTGGGACTTGTTGATTTGTTGAGTGACAGCTGGAATGGGCACAGAAGGTGCGTTTCTTCCTTGCTGCTGAGGGACAGGCTTCAGCTCAGGAACTGGGTGAATGAGAAAGGTGAGCTGGAGGTGCCTGGCTTTACTGCTATCCTTTTGGGACCTATAAACGATCTCCAGGAAGCTTAGATGCCTGGCTGGAAGTGGCATGTTTCATGTGTAGCATGCCTTGCGTAGTTCCTGAACAGGATTTTTGATGTGAAGATAGAGACAAGAAAATTACACCTTAAGATTATATTTATCATCCTTGTTAACAGTCTTCTGGACTTGCCAAATGCCTAGACATTTATCAAACGAGAGAATACTGTTCCTAATCCCCCTTCTTCCGTGCTGTAAATTGTAGTGGCTGATTGCATTATTTGGTACAAGGTAGGTCTGACAGCCCAGAGTATTCTGCCTGCTTCATTTTCTATTAAACTTTCCTGGCGTGAGACCTGAATTCTATGTAACGTATCTGCAGTTATTCTGTAAGTCATCAAGGAGGAAGTCACTCTGCGCTGTGTCAGAAGGCTCTCACAACCAACTCCCTGCAAGGAGAGAGCGTAGTCGTGCTGGTAATTGCAGCTAGGATGATGGAGCGTAGCAGAATAAGCTCCCAGATATAGGGGTGGATGCAGAGAGTCAACAAAGGATAGAGAACACTGCAATACTTCCATCATGCTTTTCCCCATCCACTGCCAGGTGCCAAGACATACTGAATGTTTCCTTGCTTACTGCTTGGAAGTGACAGAAGTGTCTCATCCAGCCAGTGGCCAAGAGCAGAGCATCTCTACAGCCTGTAGGGATTGAATTTTAACTGTGGAACTAAGCAAGACCAAGGTGAGTGGCAGAGAAATCAGATGAAACAAGAAGGTAATAGAAAGGGAATTAATTAGAGTCAGTTGCTAAGAAAGGTAGTTTTGTGGTAGGAGTTTGCCTCAGAGGACTTGTAACTGGAAGAAATCCTGAAGCACTTGGAACAGCAAGGATGGGATTCAAAGAAAACACCTTGGTGCTGGTGCTACCTTCCCTCACCTGAAAGACGTGGCGTACAGTGTGTTGCCCCTCACTGCTTGCCTCGCGTCTGAGATGGAACTGGCACTCTTCTTTCTTCTTTGAACATCATCTGCAGACAAGTTCCCAAAGGAATCAGTAGTAAGGACTGTGTTTTCCACCCTGCTTTTGCATTAAGTAGGTTGTTTTGAATGAGGAGAGAGATGAAAATACTTGACTTGGTTCTCACTAGTTCTGCTCGTACCTTTGCCTTAGGCTGCTGGGAGTGTTTTTGCCACTTAAGGATTTTTGTAACGCATGGTTGAAAGAAAGCAAGAGCCACAAAGCTGGAATAACTTCTAGCTTTTACACACACCATCCTTTTCCACAAGTGGGT
Source organism: Aythya marila (assembly GCF_965140915.1). NCBI lineage: Eukaryota > Metazoa > Chordata > Aves > Anseriformes > Anatidae > Aythya > Aythya marila. Next base: position 16,092,083 of record NC_139049.1, on the reverse strand, counting down.
GCTCTGACAAGCAGATGTTCCTGTGATCTTCTGTGAGCTCTGTCTCCTCTAGTTCTCAAGAGCTTTTTCACTTGGCTGCACTGCTGTAACTGTGGCTTCATGATAGCAAGAAGACCTACCTACCAAGGGATGAAGGAGATAGCCATCACTGCCATCGCAGCTGTTTTTCAGGTAGGAAATGAGAATTGCTGGTGCCTGCCTACAGCAATGCCAAGCGTGTGGCTGCTCCATACCATCCTTGCTGCCAAGGTTGGATATGATAGAAGTTTCAGAGGTCAGAGAAGAAGGGGGTTAGTCATAGCCTGGGGTTAGTAGGTTGCAGCTTGTTACTGATGGAAAAGAGATGTAGCTAGAATGAGGATGTTTGCTGGGGTAAGTGGAGCAGACCTGTGTGGCTGTAGCTAAAGATGGATTCTTGCTGAGAACAAGGTCTGTTGTACGTGTAGCAGAGTCTGGGAAATATCCTTCATTGTCTGAACCAAAGAAGGCATTGAGGCAGTCTCAGAACTGTGTACATGGTTATATCTCCAGGCTTCTCATTTTAGGTAAGCTCTAAGTCATGGAACAGGATTTCATGGGAAAGGAAGGGTGGAAAGGACATCAGTAACTGCTATGCAGCTTTTTGCCCTCTGTGCCTTTGATAACAGTCCTCTCCTCACATCGCAGAACTTCCCCGAAGAGCATCGTTACTGTCGTCAGTTTTGCCTTCCTTTGCTGTGAACATCCTTGCAGTCTTTCCATACTTTCTCCTCTTCCTTACAGGGCAGAAGCAGGCAGAGAAGCCCTGCAGGCATTACTAGTGCCAGTGAGGCTGCAGCTTTGCCCTCTGCCTTTTTGTTGCCACTCATCTTACACGCTGTGAGCCTTGTATTTGCTCTGGAGCCCTCCCTCTGAGCCCTCCAAAGGTGGCCTGTCTGAAGATCACTTAACGTTTCCAAAGCTGTTCTTAGGGGTTGGAATGTTTGTTTTATGGTTAACCCAACCTTCTGCAGAAGAAAAGGAGACAGTTATCAGGTGTACTATGTCTGGATTTTCATTTTTTCCTGGCCAGTGGGTTTTGCTTGACTGTAGGTGACACTGGATCCACGGAACACTTTCTGAGCTGCTCAGAGTGGTGCAGTTCACAGCTTTTGCTCTTCCTCAGAGCCTCTGAATGCTTTTTCCTTTTTTTTACTGCTGGTGGTTGGTTGTAGCCAAGTCTAATGACTATTGGAGAGATCAACACTTCTGTGAGAGCTTTTTTTGGACTTCCGAAAGTCACTGCAGGTTATGATTATGCTTTAGCGCCTTATTTCTTCCCCAGATTTTAATGTTCTTTTCAATTGAGGAGACACATTGAGCCAGGTGTGCACTGTCTGTTTGAATCCCTCATGTTTAAAACCAAGAAACTCACCATGAGACCCATGGATTCTGTAGGAACAAATTCTGGTTAACTGCAAACAAAACATTAAAATTTCTGTTTCATCCCAAACTGTAGAAGGCACCCTGCATTTTGTTGTAATGTATATTTAAATAATTGAGTTAGCAGGCCTATCTAAGGAGATGTTCTAGAGAAGATTGAATATAATATGATTATTATGCCTTGTTGGTCTCTAATGACTTTAAAATCCCTCTAATAAGGATAGTAATAATAAATCTTCATCATTTTACTTCAAAGCTGATTTCCAGAGCAATACGTAAGAACTGTAATACTGTAAATACCAGTGAAGAACAAAATGTCATGATAGAGCTTTGAGTGTTGTTGATTTCAGGATATGTTTTAATAATGTAACATCTCTGTTAGATTAGATTATATTTGCTCCTTAAAAAAAAAAAAAAATCATGTGATGTTCATTAGGGGAGCAGTAATTATTGACGTAATTTTTGTGTAAGAAAACAATTGGTAATGTGTTGTGGTAAAAACTACTTTAGAATCTGTTCATTAATCTGGGATTCTAATCCAGATGTTTATATGGAGCTCCTGGACGCTTTTTTTTCTTGTAAGAGTTTTTTTTTCTAAGAGAAAAACTCTTATGGCAAATTGGTAATATCAGAGCTGCAATTGCCAGATAGGATTTACATGTATATTACTAGCAGCAGCTCCAGTTGCTAAGCCAGTCTAAATAAAGCTGAATGCAAAGCACAATAGTATTTAAACCAATTTATCTCAGAACAACAGGGACATTGCAAGAACAGGAAATCTTTAGCATTGAGGTATGATAATGAGATTGAAAAACTGATTGATGAACATTTGCCCTGAATGGTGGCAGCCAGTCTGCAGTGTCAGGAAAGCAGAGACCCCCCTGGCAGGGAGGGCTCCCTCCTCTCCCCAGATGGAGGAGTTCATCTGAGCCACCCAGAGGTGCTGCTCTGGAGCTGCTCTAACTGAGCTGGAAGCAGGTATCTCTGCTTAGGTTCTTGTTCACCTATGCCACAGTTTAAAACCCAAAGACTTTTTCAAGTCATCATGAGTTTTTCTTGCTACCTGTGTGTTTTACAGCTTTGTCGCACTCCGGATAACCCCTGCTTTGCTTGTTTCCACCTTCGTGTCTGCCCTGTCTCATCCGTGTGGGCATCTGCCCACTGCTGCATACAGCAGAGCTCCGACTTAATAATTAAGTTTAAATGGAGTGCTGAAAGGTGATAAAATAACTGAAACTTTTAAAACATACCCACTGTATACAGGAAGAGAAATTTGAGGCTGGACCTACCTTTCCTAAATATGCATAATTTCCCCCCAAAATCTTGTGCCTGAACTTCTGTGGAGATGAGTTTGCTTTGAAGGCTCTTTCCTTGACTGGCAGGACCAGAAGCATCATCTTATTCAAAGCTTAGTCTCAGATTGTTTGGGGCGCTTGTTGTTTGCTGGCCTGTGAGCCCAGCAGACTATTCAGATATCCTTAAATAATGAGAGATAACTTCCCATGCCTGTCTTTCTCCATCCAGCTCTTGTGCATACAGTTCTGCAGATGGTCTTCCACACATTGGAAGCTCTTAAGTAGTGAAGCTTTTAGATAAAAACTGCAGTAAGAAAAATGTATTGAAAGCATTTTCAGTGAATAATATCTTCCTATTACCTCTTTTTTTCCCTTGACTGTCAGAAATAAGTGGTAAAGTTGAGAATGAGATTCTTTTTTTCTGGCCAAGCTGTCTTTTATTGTGGCCGCCCATACTGAACTCAAACTGCCTAGAAAGAAGTAGCTTAAGGACATAACTTCCGTCATTTTCGCCCTGAATGCATGCCATGATCATGAGGTCCTTCTGCACTAGGCTTCACACAAACCCTCAGCTCACTCTGCCTGGCAGCGTTTATTTTATTGACTATCTTGATCAGCTGATGAGCACTCAGTGAGTAATTGCTGCAGCTCATATGTCTGTCTTGCCATGCTTCTGCAGTGTCACACCTTACCTGTTTTAGGAACAGTAGTGATTATACATAAAGGGACCAGCACCATGCAGTGTTCTAATACCAAAGCCGATATTTTGAGACAATAACTTCTAAAGACATTTTCAAACATGAACAAATACATCTGGTACAACCACGGGTGCTCACTCCAGTGGCGCTGAATTCTGCCCTGCATGGAGGTGAGTGGCACTTTCTCTGAAAACCTGGTCTCAGGGGGCAGAGTTGCAAAACTTTAAATATCACAGTGCATTTTTAAGGAGGAGTTTTTCATTGCATAAATGCAAATTCCAGCTGAGCTCCCGAAAGGGTAGCTCTCATGTTGTTTGTGATTTCAGCAGCTTGTGTTGTGAAGTAGTTTTTGCTTAAATGTTTAAAAGACCAGGAAAAGGAACTGAGTGTGTTGCATTGTAGGGCAGAGCTACATCGCGGTATGTGAGCATCTTCCACATTACACTGATTACACTGGACTCTGGTTTTCCTCACTCTTTTTTTAATTAATTTTAAAAGAACTGTTGCTGAAGAACAAATCCCAAACGTGGTAAGGTAGAGTGTCCCTTTTGAATAAAATTGTATTTATTAGTTTAACAACAACTTTGTTTTTATCTGCAATGTTCTAGCCTGATTTCATGACAGTCTGGTTTCTTATCTAAGTAAACATGGGTCAGTATTAAACGCATCTGTTTCAGGAAGTGAGAGAGAAAAATAAAACAAAAAAATCTTTCAGTGGGAAATGTAATAACATATTTATCTAGACTTATGGTGTATTTGTTTAACTAGGACAACACCCTTAACAAGTGAATAATTTACTATTTTATTTCTACAAGGAAGCAACAAGGTTTAAAAAAAATTTCAATACAAAACCAAATCCTGCCATCATTTTTTTCTAGAGACCTATTAGCAATCAGCACTTGCAAAGAAAGCATTTTTCCCATCAATTCAATCTCTGTGTTTTCTTCTTTTGTGAATAAAGCTGGCTCATCTTTATAGCCCTTTTGTAATAGGCTCTGTTTTGCAACGTGAGGAGGAAGTTCTGGGCTTTGGGTACCACAATGGCTAGCATCAAAACAAGCTCTTCATCATGCTCCAGCTAGTACAGGTAGAGAGAAATGTGTAAAGAGTATATAAAGAGCCTTCCGTGGAAGGTGTAATGGGCCAACATCTCCCTGGGAGCAGCATTGGGTTTCTCCAACGAGGGTTGATGAGCTGGGAGTTGAGGGTGACCCCAGTGCTCCCAGTGTCCTCACTGGTGGGGTGAAGTCCTGTGGGGCTTGTGCACAGTGCAGAGCTGGGTGCAGGTTTTGTTGGCAGTCCCAGGCAGTGAAGCAGGGCTGGGGACCAGCTGGGGAGCACAGTGAGGAGCAGCAGGAGGCAAGGCTGGAGACAGGGCTGAGGACAAGCTAGGGTCTGTCCAGGAGATAAGGTACCTCCGATGGGGGGTTGAGGTCCCTCCAGCAGACAGAAGCAGAGGCAGGACAGGAGACAGGTGTACCGCTCGAGTACTGAAGGCCACAGCTTGAGCCAAAAATGATGTTCTTAGATCTGAGGGCAAAAGGTGCAAGCAAGGTCTTTAGGGGAGGCTGGCCGTGGTCTCCTAAACACACTCATGGCCCTGACAGCATCGAACAGCTTTACACGATGAGTGTGGTTGAACTAGCTCTCCTCCTACACCTTCCCCTTCTGTTTTTGCTTGTGAGTGGAGCAGTGTTGGTCTGGAGGTCCTCAGGGGTGAGATCCAAGGCAGTGGGTCCTGTAGGCTCCAGGATGATACCTTGCCACTTCTACCAGGGTTGGTTTTCAGCTTCTAGCTTCCCTCATCCAGCTGTGATGAAAATTGGCTCAGAAGTCACAGTAGAGTAGCTCCTTAAATACCCAGCTGTTGGAAAATGACTCAGTTGTACTGCATTCTGCTGCTGTAAACCACTTCAGTGAAGACATTGGCAGTAGTCGAAGGCATTCCTTGGGCAGGTGCAGTAATTCCTGTGCAACCCAACGTTAGTGGTAGCAGTGGGGTTCCCCTCCAGGAAGGGTTAAGAAACCTGTCCCCACCCTACAGGGCTGTGCACGAGGTGGTAGGTAACTTCTGTTTTGATGGGACACCGGGGTCAGGCAGGACTGGGCATGACTGGTTGTCTGACTGGTTAAAGCTGTATCACACTTTTTATGCAGACCTTCTCTGGTACAGTTACTGTTTCTTACCTATTTTGCAGCAATGCCTGGGTTTCCAGGCTGAAGTCTGAGTACCGTGGCATTGGTATGGCACGCACGTAATCATGCCTGGCACCTTTGGCAGGGATTTATTATATAAAGAGAGGAGATGACCAAAAGGTGGAGAAACAGTTGTTATCCCCATTTTGAGGGAGGGATGAATCACAGGCAGGTTGTAACTTCCCCACTTCTTAATTTAATGTAAGCTTTCACCTTCTGCAATCTGCATGCTAGTGTCACAGCACCTGAAGGAGTGCCCGTGAGGCTCTGCAAGCAGTGGATACATGGACAGAGTTTTAGTCTTGGAAATGACCCATCCCACAAGCTGTTTAGCTCCACAAAGACTGTGGTCAAAGTTGAATAGACACAGAGTGTATGGCATATGCATTTCACAATTGCATTAGTGTACTATAAATAGGGACATACATTCACCTTTAATATTTGCTAGGAAGAAGCTGCGATGCATTTTCTGGCAGCCTTGGTGCAGAAGGAAAACGTTTTATTTTCTGTTACAGACAAACTTATTTTTTACTTTATCTTTTAAGACAAAACTCTTAGTATTTATTGCCTACCAGTAGGTAGAAATGAGAAAAATCACAGTAAAAAGGCCACTGTTCTTGCAGCCTTCCTTTTGTCATTTTCCAAGCACTGTAATTCTTGGCCACAAAGAAAATAAAAACCAAAGACTGAAATTTGTCCAGGAAAACCCCAGTCTGGGAGAAAATCCTCAAGTTTTCTGGGTAAGGCTCAGGCCTGGTGAAGCTGCATGAATGTGTATGCACTTCAGCAACTTGAGACCCTAATTTTATAGTAGGAGTGTCAACTAACAGAAATAACTACCAAATGCAAGAAAAAGATAAGGAATAGGTGAATATTTGTGTACTCCAGCATACACAGACACAGGTTAGTTGCTGTGAAAATTTAGTTTCTCCAGAAGCTGCCGAAATCTTGCATTGCCTGGTGGGCTCAGACTACTGTGAAGCATCTGCTTCCTGAAGGAGAAGATGTTTTTCCACTGGGTGATTCTCCAAAGCAGTGAACCCTCCTGGGTATTTCAGATAAATCGTGTAACCCAGTACATCATCCTGGTCTGAGGCCCCTTTGTCCAAAAACCATGGGAAATGTTCTGATTGCTGTCTGGTGAGCAGTCAGCGAACAAAACCAGTGGGTTTTGGCATGCCCTGCCATGCGTCTTTTGTTCTCATTTGTACGAGGCAGGGCTCTGGCAAAAAGGATCGGGTTTAGGGTGCACTTAAATTCTGTATTTCCCTTCCACTCTTCCGGTGGGAGCTCTGCAAGGGGCTACTTGGGGGAAGATTTTTTAGTTTATTGTGTGAAAGTCTCCTAAGCTGTATTCATGGTTGTATTCATTGAAATTACATGCATTTGATCTTTTTTTTTTTTTTTTTTTTTTACTTCAAATATATATTGAATTTCTAACTGTAGGAATTGGGAGGATCTTGAGATATTTTTAGGATGAAAATGTTTGACTAATATGAGCACTCTAAGCACACATTTCCTATTTTGATTTTTTTTTAGCTATTATTTAAAAACTGCCTTTTCTTACACTTTTTTTTTTTATTTCCCACCCAATCATTTGCACTTCCAGCATCCCCTAAATGTATGTGCTCATGTATTATTGGCATGTAGCAGCTTTAATTTGATTTCAAGGAAGCGGGCAGTGGGGCAACGAATGGGACCAGTGCTTCCAGTCTCAAAAGCAGGTTACGTGCAAGCGATGGCAGTAAGGACAACGGAGGAGATGAGTAACAGCACAAGGTGGTGCGGAAGAGCACATGTGGCTTGCTATGGAGAACTGAGAGCTGATTTGTGACTTGGCACATGTGGTGTTACACAAGCCCGTGGGACTGTATGTCTCTTGTGACTGCACAGTTGGTCCCTTGTGCTGCTGTAGCTTCCTTAGGGTGGCCCCTTTGTTGTCATCACCTGTTGAAGGTTGCACCTCCTTGGGTGGTGGTACATGACTGCTCTTGGGGCTTTGGATAAAACCTTGCAAGGTGGATGCTGCTGGGGAGAGTGGACATCTTTCAGAGATAATCTGTTATCTCTGAACGCTGCAACAAGGATAAAATATTAATCTCTGCGATGGGTTAATTTTGTAGCTCATCAGGTGGCCTGCAATAAAGTAATGTAATTAACTTTTGTATCTATTGCATCTGGAAATGTGTGCTGTATTTTATAAATTCAGTTTTCATTTTTCATTGGTCCCCCCTCCCCTTTTGGTTTACAGAAGTACCAGCATGAGGAGACATCGGTGCTCCTCGTGAATCTTCAGGACGTGGCTGGTCTTGTATAATCATTCTGGCCTTTCCATAATGCAATTCGTAAAATTAAATAGCTGAGGATTTACAAATACTCTTTCTGAGGTACATGAGCTGTGAGAATACGATAGACTAATATTAATAGAAGAAAGCTCTAAGCCAGGATAGATGTGAAAATAGATTCTAAGCCATACGTTGTGGGACAACAATCTCGTTTAATAGCTGACTGATTGGGAATGACATTACTTCTTAAGAAAAGACAAACCAACACTTTATTGACAAGGAAACTGAAGACACGTTGTCATGTATTTGCAATGACAGGAAATGTGTAATTTTGCATGGTTTTATTCCTATTTTTTCAAGGAAGTCTTGGGGCCACTCAGTTCAGGGAAGGTTTTTGGTATGCAACAGTGGAGATTCCAGGAGGGCTGTAAGGAGCCAGTACCTCCATTGCTGTCCAGCATCTGCATCTCCTCCAAGACACAGGTTTTGTCACTGCCACCTACAGGTTTGCTTGTCTTGTGTCTCATGGTTGAATTGCTGCTCACTAAGTATATTGTGAACTCAGAAACTTTCCCAAGGCTTACAGTAGTTACTGTAGCACAATTAAATTTGTGATGTGTGGAAGTTGCCCAGTTATGTCTCCTTGTTTCTGAATTGCTGTGACCTCTGAGTTGTTTAATCACCAAGGGTGTGGTTTTTTTTGTTGTGCTTTTTTTTGTTTTTTTTCCACCTACAAAATGAAGGCCGTGCCCACCTGGCTTAGTGTTCACAAAGGGCTTTGAAAACCTCCTATGAGAGGTGCTCTGGAAAACCTGTTGACAGATTCGAGGGTTTCTCTGTGCTCTGTACGTCTGAGCTGTGGGTCTCAATATAATGGTAGGAAGTTTTAGCCCTTCTTGTATTGTAGTTTGTTATATTCCAAGGCAAAGTTTACTTGTTGCCCACTCATATTCCCTTTTTTCTCTCCCTTCCACTGCTCCATAACTGAGAGGCTTCTCAAAGTGAAGCCAATTCCTTAATCTTCTGCAGTATGAGTGGTGCAGAGTTTTTTCTTCAGGGCAGGGCCACACAATTTACTTGGTCTTGCCAACCACCAAATCTATTTATGGTTTTTAAATGTAATGGGTGATTGGAAGTGAATTGCTGAACTTTCAGTTCCCATAAGATGCACAAGACCTTTCCTGGGTTGTCCCTGCGCAGCAACAGGGCTGTGGTCTGGTGGTGCCCTAGCAGAAAGTTGCAACCTGTGTCTGAAAACCTGTCTACTGATTTCACCTGAATAGCGGTGTTTTTCAAGGCACCAACCCTTTGTTTTCCAGACGGCTGTTCCTTTAACATCTTTCCGCTTCTTGTTTCCTCTTCTGCTTTCATTTCTCAATTTGATCTTTTTAGTGGGCTAGATAATTGCATTTACTGCTTATCCTTCCTGCAGAGCACCATAGTTATAATCTGTTTCACCTGAAAAATGGTTTCCTTTGAACAACCTTGCATCTGGCACCATGTTAAAATGAATTAAATATAAAAACAAAAACAAACAACCCAACAAAAATCTGTGTGAATGTACATATATATATATATATATATGTATGTATGTATATATATATATATATGAGTTGTACAGTTTAAGCATACAAAAACTGCATAGCTGCTAGATAGTTATGCATGCAGAACATCAGAGCTGTTTTTTGGCTGTTTAATTATGCTCAAGTGCATGAAAATCTTTAATTATATTATCACATGGCTGTTTATTCAATGCCATCGTATGTGTAGAGCTTCCTCAGATCTAAAACTGAAATGGGTATTTAAAAGATTTGGAGATTGTGTAATTAAAGACTGGAAATTGTTTGTTTGGTAATTGGACAAGTTCTTCTGTTGGCCTTTTGTGCAAGTTTAGCTTCCTAGAAAAAAATATGTCCTAGAAATTGTTAAAAAGATGCAGGGAGCTGGCTTCTGGAAGTTGTTTGTCTCTCTGGGGGAACTGGTCAGGAGCATCTCTGACATTTGCACCTGGGAGCCTTCATGAAGCAGAGCAGAAGCAGTGTTTCTTTCCTCCACAGGGTCCAGGAGATGTTCAGATATCTTATCCTCCCCTGGCCACCCCCCCACCCCACCCTCCTCGAGATCACTTGTCCCCAGGACTTGGTTTTCACCTACTTTTGGAGTACTCACTGTCGTCTTCTTGTCTGTGCATTTTCCCAGCAGCCCTGTGAAGCAGCAAAAGATACTTTTGAGCTAGCGGTCTGTGGTGTAAGGAGAATTAACCCTGAGGAACATGGAGGAAGGCTGAGCTAGAGCAGTTTGTCATACCCTGACCGCTGATTGTCGTCCCTCTCATCCTGTGAACGTGGGGCAGATGACTGACATGCATGGAGGCCAGCCATGCAGACCATGGGTGGTTGGCACTTGTCTTCCATGGGATGTTAATATTGAGATTGCATTACTTCTCACAAAAAAACTCAATTGCTTGCATACCAATGCATATATATATATTATTTTTTTCCCTGCCAAAGTTCTTGTCTGACCTGCTGGTGACAGAGACCTAGCTGGCATGAGGCACTGCAGTGGGCCAGTGCCCTTGGTAAAAGATTGCTTAGCACGATCCTTTATGCATGATGCGATAGAAAGTTATGCATACCACTGTAGATGTTTATAGTACTTGGATTGCGTGTTAGTCCAAATAGAGAGTAAGCCTAGGAGCTTTTTGGCCAAGAAGAAACCGAAGTGGTAGAAAAAAAAACAAGTGATGAATTCCTTGGAGAAGTTGTGAACTCTGTTGAGGGTGGAAAGCCCTTGAAGAGAATCCTGGACAGATGGGAGAGCTGGGCGATCACCAACCACATGAAGCTTAACAAGAGCAAGTGCTAGGTCCTGCACCTGGGACAGGGCAACCCTGGCTATATGTACAGACTGGGGGACGAGACACTGGAGAGCAGCCCCGCAGAGAGGGATCTGGGGCTTGTGGTTGATAAGCTGAATATGAGCCAGCAGTGTGCCCTGGCAGCCAGGAGAGCCTACTGTATGCTAGGGTGCATCAAGCACAGTATCACTAGTCAGTCGAGGGAAGTGATTGTCCCGCTCTGCTCTGCGCTGGTGCGGCCTCACCTCGAGTACTGTGTGCAGTTATGGACACCTGTGTTGGGTCTGTCTGAGCTGGAGTCACCTTTTCCCTGTAGCAGCCCACACAGTGCTGTGCTCTGCACTTGTAGCTGGAACAGCACTGATATCACTCAGGTGTTATGTCTCTTGCTGCATACATGTAGTGCTGGCACAGCGTCAGGACTCCTTCCAAGCCCCCAGGAGCCAGCAGGCTGGGGGTGGGCAAGTGATGGGGAGGGGACATTGCCAGGGCAGCTGACCTAAACCAACCAAAGGGATATTCCATAACACCTGATGTCACACTCAGCAATAAAAGGGGGGGCTCTCGTGGGGGAGGGGGCTGTTCGTCCTGAACAACCACTACGTGTTCTGAGGCCCTGCTTCCCAGGAGGTGGCCGAACATCGCTCGTTGATGGGAAGTAGAGAATAATTTTTTTTTCCCCTCTCTCTGTGCTTCCATGCGGACTTACTGTTTCTTTTGTTTCTTTTTCTCCCTATTCCCTTTCTCTTTAATTAAACCTTTCTCATCTCAAACCTTGAGTTCTCTGTGTTGTATTTTCTCCCCCTTCCTCTTGAAGAGGGGGAGTGAGAGAGCGGTTGTGGTGGAGCTCAGCTGCCCACCTGAGTAAAACCACCACAACACCACAGTAAAAAAGGATGTGAAACTGCTGGAGAGTGTCCAGAGAAGGGCTACAAAGATGGCGAAGGGCCTACAGGGGAAGACACATGAGGAGGGGCTGCGGTCACTTGGCCTGTTCAGCCTGGAGAAGAGGAGGCTGAGGGGAGACCTCATTGTGGCCTGCAGCTTCCTCATGAGGAGGAGTGGAGGGGCAGGCGCCGATCTCTTCTCTTTAGTGACCAGTGACAGGACCCGCGGGAATGGTGTCAAGCTGAGGCAAGGGAGGTTCAAGCTAGACATCAGGAAGAGGGTCTTCACTGAGAGAGTTGTTGCACACTGGAACAGGCTCCCCAGGGACGCAGTCACTGCACCAAGCCTGTCTGAATTTAAGAAGCGATTGGACTGTGCACTTAGTCACATGGTGAAAAATTTTGGGTAGACCTGTGTGGTGCCAGGAGTTGGACTTGGTGATGTGGTGGTTCTGCTTGAATGGGCAGCCACCACAACCTCCTCAAAGAGGAACAGGGAGAAAATACAATGAAAAGAGCTCAAAGGTTGAGATGAGGAAGGACAAGGAGATCACGCAGTAATTATTGTAACGGGCAAAACAGACTCGGCATAGGGAGACAGTAAGATTTATTGCTTATTACTAACAAGCTAGAGAAGTGAGAAACAAAGGAAAAAAACCAAAAGCACCTTCCCCCCCCCATTCACCCTCTTCCACCTCCTCCCCCTGAGCGGTGCGGGGGAACGGGGGAATGGGGTTATGGTCAGTCTACAGCACTTCTTCTCTGCCGCTCCTTCTTGGTCACTCTCGTCCAATGTGCTAAGGGGTACCTCCCATGGGATGCAGTCCTTGATGAACTGATCTGGCATGGGCTTCCCACAGGCAGCAGCTCTTCCAGAACTGCTCCAGATATGGGTCCGTAGCACGGGGTCCGTCCCTCAGGAGCAAACTGCTCCAACCTGGGTCCCCCATGGGCAGCAGGTCCTGCCAGGTCACCTGCTCCTGCGTGGTCTCCTCTCCATGGGCTACAGGTCTGGCCCAGAATCTGCTCTGGCAGGGGTCTTCCACAGGTGGCAGCCTCCGTTGGTGCAGGTCCACCTGCTCTACTGTGGTCTCCTCCACGGGCTGCAGCGTGGAACCCTGCTCCACCGTGGTACTCCATGGGCTGCAGGGGGACATCCTGCTTCACCATGGTCCTCACCACAGGCCGCAGGGGACTTATGCTCCAGCACCTGGAACACCTTTCCCCCTCCTTCTTCACTGACCTTGGCGCCTACAAGGCCGTTCCTCACTCCTCTCACTCTCCCAGCTGCTGTGTGGCGCAGCATTTTTTTCCCTGTCTTAAATATGCTCTCACAGAGGCGCAAAACAGCATCGCTTATTGGCTCGGCTCTGGTCAGCAGTGGGGCCCTTACCAAACATGGGGCAGCTTCTAGATCCTTCTCACAGAAGCCACCCCTATGGCCCCCTGCTACGAAAACCTTGCCATGATAAACCCAGTAGAGGTGATCCTTATGGGTCCCTTCCAACTCAGGATGTTCTATGATTCTATGGTTTCTTGGTTCAGCTGCACGTGTTCGGCATACAGCAATGTTTCTCTTTGCAAGTCGTGTACTGAATTCGAAAATTAGCCTGATGGAAACAAGGGAGCTAAATTATGGCTTCATCATTAGCTGTCACTCTATTAGATCAGGGGAGAAAAGAAACCAGAAAACCCAAGGTACAAGCACCAGCATCACGGGCAGCAGGACATCATGTTCTCCCCAGGCAGGAGTCAGCCTATGCTGTTCGTGTCAGAGCACAGAGATAACAAAAGGATCAAGAGGTGCAAGCAGTTTGCAGCACTAGGAACTCCTGACAGCGTTATAATGAAGGGTGGGTTGATATGGCAGTGAAGTTTTTTGTGCTTTTACACAAGCAAAAATCTAGATGAAGTCATTTGAGTTAATGGAACTGTGCTACTGTCAAACTTGTTGGCCCAGGAGGAATGTGTTGAAAGCAGTCATGATTGGGGCCTGGAAAAGGATAGTCTGATAAAGCAGGAGGGAATTCGCAGAAGTTTTCCCTTGTAGTTTCAAGCAGGTTTTTCTCAAGCAGGTTTCAAGGTGGTTTCTGCCCTTGAGGGAGCTGATATTCCATGAAGCATCATGAAGTGGGGCTGTAGAAGGAACTGCTCAAAAAAGCTTAGTAAGGAGTGGCCCCTGTCTTGCCTTGCTTCAGGGCAAATGTCCTTCCTGCACACAGGGAGTGGTCTGCTTTTCTGATTGTTTGCCTTGGTCCCCTTTTTCTCTCCCCCCAAAATAACCCTAGCAGCCACATCTGCTTTGTGCAGAAGCAGCATTCGGCATTCCTCAGGTCCATATTAGGATGGTGTAGGATGAAGAAAATACTTTTATGGTGATCATTTCAGACATGCTGAAATCTGTGCTGTACATTCAGGTTTTTAAGCAGCTTTTCTATCTGATGATTAATACCTTGCTGGCAATATTGGTGTGTTGCTTGTGCACCTGGACTGTGTTTAGTATCTGGTGTCCACCACCCCAGCTTCCTGCAGTGGCTTATTTCAGGTCGGATTAAGGTACAGGTAACTTCATTTGGGAAATCCGAATTAGCATTTTCAGATAGACCTTTGAGAGAACTGGATTGGCGTACTTCCTAAGCTATTTTTTCCATTTAGTTCACATTAGTACAAACAGCTCAATCACCAGGATGACGAATTGCCCAGGAGTAGATAGATCTGAGGGCTGACGACAGAGGACAACAACGGGCCACTCGCCCACTGCTGCTCTATCTCCAGTGAAGTTTCACTCTCAGCCCACGTGCAGGTGGATCAAAAATCCTCCCCCACAGCTGCAAATCTCAGCAACTAAGTCAGAACCAAATTAACAATGTCGAGTTGAAATAACCATTTAGATCCTTCTTTCTTTAAGTTCGGTGAAGCTGAAGCTAAGTAGGTAACTGGGATATCCCACATTATCTAGAAGTTAATTTGAGAAACATTCATTTATAGGATTTTTGTAACTTTTCTCTAACTGTTGACTTGTTTTTGATCTTTGACATTACTTTAGCTGACATTCATGCAGCTGATATCCACATACAGTAATAGAGCTGGAATATTCCGTTGAGCCCATCTCATCCATCTCATGCTCCCAAACTGAACAAAATTCTACCTGTAGCAGTCAAGGCTGGTGACCTAAAAGGTCTTTAAAAACCTCTGAATATGGAAACTGCAACCATCCAAGCTACCTAATTCCAGTGCTTTGTTCTCCTTCCAGCTAATGATCTTTCCTAATGTCTGTTTTTAAGCCATAGCTGCTTGTCCAACCAGTGTAGCAGTATTCCTCCTCCTCCTTTGCAGCGGCATTGTAGGTGATGTTTGGCGTGGTTTGCATTTAGCATCTAAGTGTCTTGCTTACTGCACAGGGCAGAGAAATTTGTTGGACAAAAAGTTTGTATTTTACAGAACGGTCATGTTTCATTATGGATGAAGGATGAATCTTGGTACATCCTTCATTTCAAAGGCAAGAGGTGCTGATGAACACTATGAAGCACAGGATCACGAAGGGGTAGTTAGAAACTTTCTTCTTGGTGGTGTGACTGAAGTACCACATATCTCCTGTGCTGCTTGGTATGTCACTGAGAAGAGGGGCTCACCTGTCATTTGTTTTGACAACAGCACGGACAGATCTGTCCATCTGAGATGAAATGGGAATGGGAATGGATATGAATATAAATCAGCCCTCCTCTTTTTTTAAGACTACATTCCTCCAAAGATTGCTCCAAAGGTCTCAGTGAGTCCAGATATGTGTTGCAGTTGTGCTTGTTTTTTGTGTTTTTGAGGTTCATGTTCTGGATTTTATTTTTTTAACTGGGCCAGAAATAACATCATAACTGATGTTGCTGTGGTAATGGCACTTAGAGCAATGTCTGGAGGTGCTGAAGAAATGTTTTTCATTGGAACAACCACAAGGTTTATTTCTTTTTTTTTTTTCCTCTCCCCTCTAGTAATTGTTTCAATATTATATGTTGCTATGCTCATTTATCACTGAAATCATTATTAATGAGTGCTGTTTTTCTTCGTCGCATCTCCATGGCAACTGGGTGACATGTTTGAGTAGAATTATCTGTTTCCAGATGGAAATCTTCATTCATAAGATTTGCTTACTGAGAATTTTTACAGCACATTCAACTTAAAAATTCTTCTTTCATCACCCTTCTAAAGAGTTGTGTCAGAGGTGTTGCTGCTTTCTAGTTTATATCCTGTGATGGTTTTTATGGTGGACATTATGCTGGAAAATATTTCTGGTTTTAATTTGTGGTTCATTTATGTTGGTTTTATTTTTGGGCTGCATTTCTTCAATGCAGTATTTGCCATGGCAGCCCTGTAAGCCCATTCCTCTCCTATTTGAATTATTGCAACTCCGCTTTTTTGTATAAAAAAGCACACACTGGAAGACAGTACTTGATTTTTTACTTCTGTACATGAAAGAAGCATAAAGATTTATTTCCCTTTATACGTGATGTACTACACTCTGAATGATAGTGTCCTAAATTTTTATTCATGTTCACTGCTTGATGTTTAGTTTTGAACATGAAAGAAGCATAAAGATACTGCATTTTGTCCATTTTGATGTAAAACTGTATTTAGGAAAAATAAAAAGATACGGCTGTTTAGAAAGATAAAGCAAGGTAAATATGCACAGACCTCTATAATTTTATTTATTGTGAACTTCATACAATTTTAAAGGTCTTGTTCATTGTCAGATTTGATTGAGATCAGGTAGGGCCTAATTAACGTTTCAGGATGTCTCTGCATTGGCTTCTGATCACTCAAACCAACGTATCTCAAAATGCTGTATTTACTGTAGCAGAAGTCAAAAAGTAAAAAATCAGAAGGTGAATTTAGCGTCCTTTACTTCTTCAGTTGCAGATGCACCCTTACCTGATGAAGCAAAACCTGCTGAGCAGTTTTCACAGAATCACAGAATGCTTGAGTTTGGAAGGGACCTCCAAAGATCATCTAGTCCAACCCCCCTGCTCAAGCAGGGTCACCTAGAGATATAGGATGGCATGCAGGCAGGTTTTTTGAATATCTCCAAAGAAGGAGACTCCACAACCTCTCTCTGGGCAGCCTGTAACAGTGCTCTGTCACCCAAATCATAATGTAGTTCTTCCTCATATGGCAATGAAACCTCCTGTGGTTCAGTTTATACCCATTTCACCTTGTCCTATGACTGGCCACCACTGAGAAGAAATTGGGCCCATCCTCTTTACATTGTCCCCTCAGGTGTCTGCAGAGGCTAATAAGATCCCCTCTCAATCTCCTCTAGGCTAAACAGGCCCAGCTCACTTAGTCTTTCCTCATAGGACAGATGCTCCAATCCCTTAATCATCTTTGTGGCTCTACGATGGATGCTCTCTAGAAGTTCTGCGTCCTTCTTGTACTGGGGAGCCCAGGACTGCACACAGTACTCCAGGTGTGGCCTCACCAGAGCTGACTAGAGGGAGAGGATCACCTCACTTGACTTGCTGTCCACACTCCTCCTGATGCAGGCTAGGATCCCATTGTACTTCTTAGCCACATTAAAGCCATTAATGATGTATACCCTGTGACACTTCTGGGTGGTTTGTCGGTTGCTGAAATGTCCCATCTTTTGCATGTACTCTGCTTTCATCCTGACAG
Organism: Aythya marila; assembly: GCF_965140915.1. Taxonomy (NCBI): domain Eukaryota; kingdom Metazoa; phylum Chordata; class Aves; order Anseriformes; family Anatidae; genus Aythya; species Aythya marila. The sequence continues at coordinate 16,074,803 of NC_139049.1, read as the reverse complement.
TAATTTCAGAGCATGAACAGTCTCTTAAATACATCAGGATTCATGGCTTCTGAACACCCCATCTTACATACGTATATCTTATCTAGAGAAGATAAATGTAATCATCACCTCATCAAAAAGTTTATGCGTAGCTCTGCCCTCCTAATAATAATATGATGTAAGACTTGTCTTCTCCACCTGCGTAATTGAATTTTGTTGGTCTATTCAGTGTATGTGAAGTAACGGATGTTGTCCCATCCACAGTGTTAGGTGTCAGACTCATTTCTTCTCTGTTTCACCAAGTAGTGATGTCCCACCTAGCTAAGCCACTTAGTACCACCTTCTCCTCCTCCTCTGCACCTCTTTGGCTGCCAAAAGACTCATTGCAATCAGTGTTAAAGGGCTGGGAGAGTGCAAAATATTGACCAGTCCCCTTGGTTTCAGGGCTTGTTCTGCATTTCCCATGTCAGATCCTTGCTTGAATAGATTTGTGAAGGGCTCATAAAAATGAAGAGGTTTTATGGGTTAGCTTGATCCAGGAAAAAGAAGGAAGTTTGACATGAACACGAAGGACGAAGCTTCTGTTAGTGAGCTCTATAAATGCCAAAGAGAGGCCTGCAAGCAAAATTTAGTGTTTCTCATCAGATAGCAGGAAGGTTTCAGATATAGACATCAGTATATTAGCTGGGATTCAGGCAGTTCTGGCACTGAAGCAGCTTAGTTCAAAGGCCATTGGAATTCATTAGAGATGGGTATTTTCATGGAATCATTAAAGTTGGAAAAGACCTCCAAGATCATCTGGTCCAACCGTCCCCCTGCCACCAATATCACCCAGTAAACCATATCCCTAAATGTTTTTCCTTGGTGAATTGGGTGGTTTGGCAAGTGGCTGTTTCTAGCAGTCCCTCACCATACCTAGGAAGCTGTAGGGTTTATAGTCAGCTGGATAGTCCTTTTTCTTTCATTGACAATATAATTACTTAGCTGTTTTTTCCCTTTGAAAGTGGAATCATAGCTATTTATACCTATCTCCAACAAGTGACTACTCAGTATGAGAAAATGATGCCAATATATTGTATTTATGCTCACTATTTTGAGGAAAATATTTTGCCTGTGATAGGAAATTACGATAGCTTATGAGTAATGATACTGCTTCAAATGTAACATTGCTGGTCATTTCATGTGTTCTAGATGCAGCACTTGTGCATGGTCCTGGCCTTGCTTCTTGCGTTATTCCTGAAGTTAAGTTGATCGCTTGCTTTCTGCAGGCCACTGTTGTGTTTGCTTGTCATTGGTGTGTGCATCTCTTGCTCAAAACTCATGGGTTTGATGGAGTTGCTGGCTGTTTGGCACTCCTGCCTGTTAATCATTTATTTAGGCACTGAGGTATGAGTGTTGTCCATTCAGACTGCCGCTTCCTTCATGTGCCTCATCCCTCCAGAGACTGCCTCTTGGCTTTTAAGGTAGGTTGTCAGCTTAGATTTTGGCAAATTAACATTGCCATTGCTTTTGGAGATACAGGTAGAGATTTCTAATGCCCCAATCCATACTACATAATAGAGCTATGGCATTAAGTTTGTAAGACACTTCCTATTAAAAGACTAACTTTACTAATTCACAGAGGCAGATGTCTTCCACTTTGACCTCCTGATTATTTCTATTTCAACTGGGGCTTGGAGCAACCTGGTCTAGTGGGAGATGTTCCTGCCCATGGGGTTGGAACCAGATGGTCTTTAAGGTCCCTTCCAACCCAAGCCAGTCTGTGATCCTCCTAACAGGAAGGCAGATTTCTCTCAAGTAAGACTTCCTAGTTTACATGTTTTTTTCAACTTGTCCCCAAAAATGTAATGAAAAACAACTTTTATTTTTGGAAGCTTTCTTGCTGCTGAGTGTGTCAGGCCTTAATTGTACCAGGCATATGCACTTCTGCCAGTCCCAAGGATAGAGGAAGAGTCACGCTGTCTGCACTGCACCACACAGATAACTGAGTAGCTGTTGTATTGATAAGTAAAGTACTGGGGAAAAACACTTTTACTCACTAACGCTGTTAGTCAGCTGTGGAACTTATACAAGAAATTCTTTAAATGTCCTGTGTCCACCTCATAATCCTCTCCCTTGCCTGGCCTAACTCTGTCCACAGTTTCTCTAACATCTGGCCTCTTTACAAACCCTAGACGATTCAGGAAGTTCTTTGCTGAAGAACTTCATTAGCCTATTAAAAGCAGTCTGGATTTGTAAGTAGCAATACTGCAGTAATTACAAGTGTGGCCAAGATGGTGGGGATGAATATTTGGAGGCCAGGTTCCAGCATGCCTACTGCTCAGGTACCTGAACAGCAGTGCCCCTCGGGACTGGTGGCAGTCAGCTAGAGGAGAAATCCAGAATTAAGCTGCCAGCTAGAGCTTCCTTCCCATCTTACCTCCATCCTATAGAACTGCATCAAACTTTCATACAAAAAGCTGATTATACCAATTATCAAACATGGCCTCATCAGTGCCCTTGCTGCATGCACCAAGAAAGAACATGCTTCATGTGGCCCCATACCTGCAGTCCACGCAGGGAGGTCTGCTGCCCGGGCAGGCGCTCAATGTTCAGTTACAGTAAGTCACTGGGGATAGGCCGGAGACACCTTGCAGAAGTTATTTTTGCCCCTGAACATCAGAACCTCCATGCCTTGCTTATTCTTTACAAGGCTGGGTTGCTCGTTCCTCTCAGCATGTCTTGTTGAGTTGATGTGGATGAGCCGCAGGTTGTGCAAACTTCCTTTGTTCCATTTTCTCTGTCTCATCTGGTCCCTTATTCAAATCCATAAATGCCACTGTGGGAGCTGTGTGCTTTTTCTACGTGTGGGTTTCATTGCTAATCGCAACAGAGATCACTGAAAGAGTGAGGAGAATGTAAGTTAGATATTGCAGTCAATCAAGTACTTCTAATTCTCGGGCTTTATTGTGTTCAGCCTTTTAGGTTTTATGAATTGTCATCTCCTGACTACCTAAATTCCATTTAAAAAGAGAAAAAAAGTTCAGCAAGCAAGTTCACATCTACCAGTCTAATGATTTCTTAATTCTTCGTTCTTAATATTTTTAATATGTTTAATATTATTAATATGTTTTAAGTTCTTGCCTGTTTTGAGTCTCTGCATCTGAGTTGCTACTATGTAATAAATTTACAATTTTATTTAAACTCTGTAATAATCTTAAAAAAAATAGATATGTACTAGTCCAAATGCAGCTTATATCTTTAAAAAACATATAAAAAAAAAGGCTTATATAACATATACTACCTGATTAATAGTTTCCTCAAAACAAGCTTCCTTCTAAATTACTTCATTTTTGTGTTTGTTTGTTTGTTTAAATACAATAGACCCAGGAAAATCCATTTGTGTTTTGCTTTTCCCTTAGCAAGATAAATTGCTTGAAAACCCAAAGAAAAATAATAAAGTTTGGATGGTTTCTTTTCATTTGCCCAGGTTTCACTTTTTATTCCCAGTGTATTCTCATTTCATTTTGCATCGAGGGAAAGGAAGAGAAGAATTTCTTTTCCCCAAATCCTTGAGAATTTGGGAATGTCATGTCCTACTAAGGAAAAAACCATGGTTCCAGCTTTAAGTGATGTTGTTTGCATCTTATGGCATAGCATCCATACATAAAATAGCATTACAGGACTGACACCAGAGCTGGAAGTCAGTATTCGAAAAGCTGCAATATCTAGCTGATAAATAGTAAGGGCAGGCCGGGAGTTTTACTGTTCTTATTCCTTATTTTCATGCTGGATTTCTCTCTGGGTAATGTTCATGTGCAGAAGAAATGGTTGTGGTAGGGACTGGGGAGACGAGGATGGTCAGCATGCTGCCTCTTCTCCAGAAATCCTCATGTGACTGGCACTGGGTACCTTTTGGTTTAACTCTATTAAAACAGTGCAGGAAAAAGAATGAAAAAAGACGCTGTGTTTGGGGGTGTTTTTTCTTTCTTTCTTTTTTTCTTTCTTTTTTTTTTTTCAGATTATAGCCTATTTTTTAAATTGCCTTCATTAGCGTTGCTTGATTTATCAATGCAAAGTACGTACATGAGCAGCCTCCTCTGCATAGTCACTACCTTACATTGCTTGCTTGCCCACTGATAGTAAAAGACTAGGGAGGCTGCAGTAGCAGAGTTTGCTTGTATTAAGACAAATCATACAGAAAACTAGGGAGGTTGAAAAGGGCTTGTCCTGCCATATTCCCTGTACCCACTGTTCACAGTACCGAGGCTATTCCAGCTGAGAGAGCTGCCCACCCATTTCAGGAGGCCAGAACAACTTTCTTGGTATCAGTCCCATTTAAGTCTTTGAAACTATATACCTGTGGTTTTTTGTTGCCGTGTTGAATTAGGATCTTTTCTAGTCAGCTGTTTTGGGTTTAGTTTTTTATTTTTTATTTTTCCCCAGCTGCTGAACTACAGTGGTTCAAAACTTTTTTTTTCTTTTTTTTTTTTTTTTTTTCTTGGTGTTCAGATGAGTATAGGATCAAACCAGTGGAAGAGGTCAAATACATGAAAAATGGGGGAGAAGATGATCAGAAAATAGCAGCCAGGAACCAAGAAAACTTGGTAAGGATTGAACTTATCACTTCTTTAATGAAATAACATGGCTCTGCTTTTGTAATGAAATATGCAACATGCAGCACATTGAGACTGCAGCTTACACACAGCAAGAGGATTTTCCTGAAAATGTCATACCTGTCTGTGAAGCTCACATAGACAGTGCAAAATACTACTTTTTCTTGTGCTTGTCTTTATGAATTAGGCTCTACTTGATCTTGGAGGGAGTGCTTCCATGATTATACTCATCTCCTTTGCAGATATAAATATACATGGTTTGAAATGTCTGTGTCTATATTGCAAACGAGCTGGTAGTAAAACAGCAGTGCCCTGCCATTAATAAAATGACCCACTTAAGTAGACATTATTTGCTCTGTGCCTCGTGGTTTTACATATTTTAAAATTCACAGTTCATGATAGCAAAAGCAATATATTCATAACAGAGCAGTCGCAAAAATCATTTTTCACATTTTGTATTTTCCCTGACTCAAGCAACTTGTTGGCTCACAGTTCTGCCGTCAGGGAGGAAATCTCAGGTAAACTCTCAGTGCTGCTAGAAATAGCTGGGGTGCTGTTGAGGTGGCTCAAATTGTGGCCGAGTCACATGAACGGACTTCTGAGAAATGCCACCTCTGTTCTAAAACTGAAGAAATGTACATTTTGTAATTGGTTAGCTGGGGCTTCACCCAGTTTAATTTTTTGAGGACATTTCACAGTGATAATAGTTGTGTGTGAAGTTTCAGATCTGGTTCCCTTCACTCATCACAGCTTTCTTCATATAGGATTGTTTTTCTTCTTCCCCCCGTCAGTAGGACCAAAGGGGGAATGTAATTAACATCCACTGAACATAATTCAGTGGTCCTATGACCATTATCACCAGCTCAAGATTTGCTCTTGCTATGACTGGGCAGCTGTACAAAAATACACCGTGAATTTGTCTTTTGTTGAAGATGTGTGGAGGAGCGTAACAGAGCTGCGGGAAACCTGGATGTGCTTTCCTTCCCTCTTCTAGATGCATGTGCTTGCAGAACAGAACAACCACACATGCCTTCCTGCTCTAAACAGCAGTTAGTTTGCTGTGTGCTGTCCCAGCCTAGGTGCTGGAGTGAAGGTTGAGCAGCACACAGAGCTGTTTCTGCTTTGCTTTCCATGTGCCTTGGCTACTTGCAGTTTTGCATTGCTGATGCTCCAGTGAGGACACACCTTCAGCTTGCAGCAGGATGCTGGGGATATTTTAGTGCAACACTGCTGAGAACATCGCCTTTTCTAGCAGCATCCGCAGTGCCCTCGGCATTACTGCAGTTTAAGCATGTTTGTTTTGAACTGGGAGAAGTGGGACTGCAAGAATTTTTGCTCATTTTAGAGACCCCAGTACTTTGTTGGTAAACAGGAGAGAATTTAAAAAAAAAAAAAAAAAAAGGAAAAGAAAAAAAAAGAAAAAAAAAAGGAAAAATGATCCAAATATGTATTTTTGATAAAAGTAGAAAAAGCCTAGCAATTTAACTTATTTTTTTCATTTATTTATTTTTATTTTTTTTACTTTCTGCTGCACTTAAAGTACTGGCAGAAGGTAAAATGCCACTTGCATGAGAACCAGGAAGAGTTCAGGAAAGCATAGGTCTGCAGAAGTGACACAGCAGATACAGATATTTTGCACTTTGATTGGTTTCTGCATTTTTGCAGGACTTAAGTGTTAGTCTGATTCAGTTTAGCAAGAGACATTGCTACAGCACAGTGCTTAATGTTTTATTATTGATGGGTCATGCTTGATGGGAGCAGGGGGTTGGTGGAAAGTATATCTTAATGTGGGGCTGGAGGGCTAATATAGCTCTCTTGTCTGTCATATCTGTTGGGAGAAAAAGCAACAGTAATGCAAGAAAGCCTTCAATCAGACTGGTTGCATGTACTTTAAAACAAAAACCCTCTTGCATGCCAAAAAGATTTTATTTTCCTTTTCCTCATCTTACTATAAGGAGATTACAGTGACTGTAAATGCATGCAGCTTAATCCTGGGAATTGTCAGGTCCTCGTCATTCCTGGATTTTTAAGTGGGTTTCGCTGCTCGAGTTCTCCCAAGTAAGCATGTTTAGCGCACTGCTTAGAGGATGGGTTAAGCTACCCATCACTCAGGCTTTACTTTTCTTAACGTGAAAAGTTGGCAAGCACTTACATAATCCTGTCTTCTCATCAGACATTTCCAGGCAACAGAAATTGTCAGAAAAAGAAAAGGCGGTGGGAGAATCATCCAGCCCTTTTCCCTCCTCCCTTGTTCCTTAATCCCACATTTTGTTTATTGTCGCAGGGCTGCTAATTCACATCTCCTTCAGAGATGGGGCCAGGATGAGATGCATAACCCACGTGTCATTACAGTCTTTAGTCAGTTCCCTGGGAACTGCTTGTCTCAGGGCTGTCATACCCTCTGGTACTTTGTCCTTGAATGTCCTTGAATCCGACTGTTACTCGGATGAGAGAAAAATTTTGGTCCTGTTACAAGCATGTCTCAGAATTACCAATCCTCCTTTTTGAAGTGTTTTAAAGGCTGGCTTGAAAAAAAAAAAAGTGTGCTTAGGCAAAAACAAAACTGTTTCCCTTACACCCGAGGCTCTTTGAGTTGCTGTCCTGTGGGGAGCTGGCACCGCTGTGGGTATCGCTGGGAGAAATGAAGCCCCATCACTGGTCCCTGTCTTTCCAGTGTCCACCTGAGGTTAATCAGGGCTCAAAACTGGCGCAAAGCTGACACTAAAGCAGAAATGCTGCAAAAACATACCGACAGCAGGAATGGCTGTGCTAGGGCTGTGTGCCAGGTGAAGCAGAAGATGCTCCATGTGAAGAAATTCTCTGGCAGAATGAAAGGCCTCATGGAATTTAAATGTAGGCTCTTGGCAGGAACAAAAAAAAAAAAAAAAGAATAAGAAAAGCCAGACTTGTTTCATATTCTGTCAAACAATGATTCACTGCTTTACCCAGGTTGGTTTTGTTGTTCTGTGCTTGCTGTCAAATGTTGCAGCTCCTGGTTTCAGTGCTGGTGTCTCCAGACACAGGAGGGCTGCCCGTGGTGCTTCATGGGGCCAAGGACGACTGGGGCCAGGAGATGGTTGCTGTCTCTCCACGTACCAGAGGCAAGCTCCAGATCCAGCATCGTCCCTGACCTGCATGCATTTCCCCACTGGAGGCCCCGATGGCTTGCTTATGCAGTACCGAGGATGGTTGCAGGCTTTTAGGATTGCTGTAATCCAAACCGAAGGGTTTTACCAACTGATGAGTGTCTTACTCGGCAGATCTGGGATGGTTTTGTTTTTTTTTTTTTCTTTACCAGCAAGAAAAGCTGATCATGGCTAGTAATATACCTTGCATGCTTGGGTGAAGAACATTTTGAAGAAAAACACTTTGAAGAACTAAAATGCAAAAAATCAGTAATATTAATATTTTAAAAGGCTCAATCAATTCTAAAAGATACCTGCTACAAGCAGGAATAAGTAATAAATTTTTACCTTCTCTAAAGACCTGTTAATTTTTGTGTAGAAGGGACTTACTGTTTAGCTCTTCAATGTCATGTTAAGTGTATAAAGCACAATCACAACAGCCTATTTAGCATTCATCACAGGACTAATTTCATTGTCCTTATTTCCATCCCCTCAGAACACTGTTGGTTTTCCACTGTAAAACGTTATTGCCGAAAAAGGTAAGGTAAGGTGTGTTGTATTCATGCAGTGCTGGAAACTCGATGAGCTGTATCAATTTTCCTTTGAGATGGTTTGCAATAATACAGATGCCTCTTGTTGCCGCTCTCCGTGCTACCCCAGCCCGAGAGACAACATCGATTGGCTGCCTGGACGTCTGCTCCCCAAGCAGGGACACCAGAGATGGACACACTGTGTCTAGCTCAAGTGCCAATTTATTGCTGCGTAGCATAGCTTCTTATACCAGTACACGCGATCGCCCAGATCCCCATGACCCTCTGTTCCACCCATGGTCCCTCCCAATCCTCCCCCCACATCTCCCCCCTATATATATACTATATATCACGCCTCTTTTTGTCGCACCCCCTTTTCCCGTTACAAAAGGTATTAGCATAGTACAGTGTTAGCTGAAGGCGATCATTCTCTTCTTCTTGTGGCAAGCACTGCCATCCATTATTAAGAAGCAGGTTAATATTCACTGTTCACAGGACTAGCTTTTCAAGGATTTTTTCTGTCGCAATAGTCAAAAGAGCAGGGGCAAGAAGAGCACGCCGACATCCAATCCAATCCAATACCACTGACAAAACTGCCGATAAAAGAGAGGTTATCCATGAATCTGATGTTCCCAGCCAATCTAGCCAGCCCTTCCCCCACCAGTCTCGGTAAATTCAATCTCCATAAGAGCTCTTCAACAACTCCTCAACTGCGCCCTTAGCTCGCTCAATTGCCGTTGTTGCATTCTTTGTCCAATCGATACAACGAAAAACTTTGACGCCAGCATCCTCCAACTCAGAGCAACCGATGCCGGTTCGAGCAAGCAAGTAGTCCACAGCCAGCCTTGTCGAGGACAATCCTTCTTTAAGAGCTTCCATGCCGCCGATGGGATTTGTCAAAGCCTTTGCTGTGCAGTTAGCATTCTTCAGTGCCCAACAAGCTAACCGCTCAATCATCTTAGTATTTCGAACGAGCTGTGGGAATATAAAAAGCATCTCAACAATTGTTTGTGCTCAGGTAGTCAAATACCATCCGTCATCATAGTCAGGATCTAGAGTGGGGTCTTTCAACGAGTGCCTGTGATGGCTCACCTCCTTCCCTGTGGTGTTCCTGATGGGTGCAAGCGGACTAACTGCCAAAATACCAAGCGCGCAAGGTCCGCCATAAGCATTAGGGGGAATAGTCAGGTAAACCTGACCACCCCCACAAAGCAAGAAGATTCCCCACGGCAAATGCAGAGGTATCGAGGGACTGTCAAATACCACGATAGTCGCCCACCTCTTATCATCATATTCTGCACCAGGCATCTGATCATCGTGTCCCCCACCATCGTCCACCACCTGCCTTGACCTTCCTCCGTGGTTTTACTCGCAGGTAGGGAAACCTTAAAGACAGGGGTGCACCAAGGTGCCCCACAGTCCCCTACAGGGATCCCGTCTTCCCCTGAGTCCTTCCCTGCTCCCTTCTCCCTATCACTAGTGTCCTCTGTCTGCGTCCCTTCCCCCCCCGTCTTGGCTGCCGCCATTTTATGGACTGCCACCACTGTGTTTTCCAACAGAGCACTCAATGACTCCACCTTCACCTTCTGACCCTGCCTATATTCCTCTGAGCCTTGCAACATTCCCGCCACCAACTGCTATATGGAGAGCTGCTCCCTCGCCTGCTTAAAGGTCTTGAGGATCTTCCCAAAAGCAGGAATCAACCCCAGAGCCTCCTTATTCCCATTACAAGCCGCTGCCCAAAGTTCCTCCCCCACCTTTTCTAGTGTTCGCCGTTCCAGACAATTGGACGGTGAATCAGCACCTCTGAAAAAAATAGAATATAACATTTTTTTGTTAGATGGTTAACTTAATATTTATTTACAGAATCACAGAATCATCTAGGTTGGAAGAGACCTCCAAGATCACCGAGTCCAACCTCTGACCTAACACTAACAAGTCCTCCACTAAACTGTATCACTGAGCTCTACATCTAAACGTCTTTTAAAGACCTCCATGGATGCCCACTTCCCTGGGCAGCCCATTCCAGTGCCTAACAACCCTTTCAGTAAAGAATTGTATTGTAGCTCAGTTCTTGGATGTTTTTGTAACTTTTGCTAATGGAGATCATTTTCTGGTCTGCAATGCTGCAAAAGGCTACCAATTGGAATTTTTATGCTTTGTTATCCAAACCCTCAAAACAGTTGGGCACAATCCTCTGTTTTGTCCTGGAGCTCAGTAGTGAAATTGCATGTTGGAGCTTGAGATGAATTCCTGCTGGAGCTGGAAGAAAATTACCTCTTTGTGTTTTTCTTGCTATCTCTCACTCCGCCTTTAATAATATGAACAATATTTTGAGTTTTCTTTTCCAATAAGTATAAATTTCCACTCCATTTACCTGCAAATGTCATTTTTGTCAGCTTTGCGTGCGCTGTTATTTCCTATGTCTCGAGCTTCTCCAACCAGCTGCTGTTCTGCATTTATCATTCAGCTTGGTAGTACTTAATATTGCACAACCTCAGTAGCCATCGTTTTGTATTCAACAGCAGTTGTCATTTTCTGCAGTGATACATTAGAAGTAGACAGTAGTAACTGATAGATGAAGTGTATGAAATTAAAAGCCTGGCAGAAAAGGGTAAATGAAGCAACTTTAATAACTATATAAAATGTAACACATGAAATACTGTGTCTAATATCAATATTTAAATAGGTACGCAAAATATATAGTATAGATCCATCAATCAGATAAACATTTTGTGATGTTTGGTGCAAATCTGGACAGATGCCTGAACTTCTGATTGATTTAGGAAAATAAGTTTTTAATTCTATTGCCAAGATCACTGGTCTATGTACGTAAAAGAAAGAAGCTAACTATGACTCCCTGTGGTTAAATTTACTGCAGATATTTCTGGTGTTTTCCTTTCTACAAAAGTAAAATACCACAAGTGGCTCTGGAAACTTAAGCACGGTAATACAATTAATTTTGTATTTTAAAGTGTTTAAATCCACTGCTACTTATTGTTTCTAGATAAGCTTTGAACTGCTGTGTTTTAAATGTCTAAGTGCATATGTTAATCATGGTGCTGTTTTAGTACATGGGTAAAGAGCTTTGTAGAAATGAAAGTATCATATTAATGTATACTGTAGTATAAAGATTTCAAGCTGTGAGTTCCCTAATTATTTATTTTAAACCGCTTTACAACAAGAGCAGTTCAAAGTATGCTATTTCAGGGTGGAATTTGCTCACACTCTGCCTGTCAGGGGAAGGAAACCAGAAATGCCCAGGACCATACCCCTCCATCCTTAGCAAGAACAGGATTTTTTGTTTGTTTGTTTTTAAATTTCATCTGCCCTGTGTTAAGCCCCGGGTTATTTGGCTACAGGAGCAGGGAAGTTGCGGGGTACAAAACAGGGATACTCACCCACCCCACCTCAACCCATTTTCCCACAAGTAGAGACATCCACTTTGCCTGGCTGCAGCCAAATCCTCCTATCCCAAGGGAGGTCTGCGCAAACAGGTCAAGCAGGCTGCTTGGAGATGCTCCCATCTGGACTCTTCCTGCCTTGAGTTTAAGGGAAAAAAAAAGAAAAAAGAAAAAACAAACAAACAAACAAAAGAAAACAAACAAAAAAAAAAAAAAAAAAAAAAACAGAACAAAAGAAGCAACTACAAAATAAGTAAATGAAAGGCATGGATTAAAATTTAAAAGTAACTAAATGACAGAGTAATAAATAAATAAATCCAAGCTCCTTTCTGTTGTAGGTGGCAGGGTTCACACTAGGATAAAGGAGGCAGCATCCCAGCATCCACCAAACAAAGTGTCCTTTCCTCCAGGCAGAGCAGCTCTGAGTGGTACCTGGACAAAGCAAGTGCTTTGCACCACCAAGCCACCAAGAGGAATTTTCCTTTTCACTTTTATGAGGTGATACCCCCTAAATTCCTGTGAGAGTACATAGTTGCTTATTGGATATGTTTTTCTGCAGTCTTCATTGGTAGAGTCTGGACTGGGGCATTTTGTGCTGCACGTGCTCCCAGTCTGCCTTCTATTTTCCCCAGGGAAATTAAAATCTTGAAATCACCCTTCAGACTTTTTCAGAGTTTGGAACTCTAAATGAGTGCTGCCCTATCGGTACTAAAGAAGAAAGTAATTACACATTTCAATTTTAATGAGTCAGCCTCTCCCAATATTTTTGGAAGAAATGCATTTGAAGCTGATTTAGAAGTGCACAGAAAGGATATTGTTACTTGAGTCTGTTATTTTAAACACCATGCAATTAGCTTTTTTCCATAATGCCTATTTCAGTTAAAATTTGCAGTGATATCCTTCAAAGAATGGTTTCTCATAATGAATTTATGTCACTTAGCTCATTTCACTTACGGGTCACTGCACATTATATGGAGATCAAAGTAAATGATTGCACTAAGTATTAATATTCTTTTTCCTCTGGATCCCATAACAAATTTGATGTAAGAAGTATTAATTTTTCCTCTAATACCTAACTTCTGAAAATCTAGAAAGCAAGTGGATACTGTTAATATTTTAGCAAGTCAGAAATAATATAAATGCTAAATATGATCCAGATATGTTGCTTCAGACTGTTCTACTTCAGTCTTCACCCTCCAGTAAGTAAACCTGCAGAGTGCTCTGTTGAGAGGTAGAATGAAACATATCCAGAATGTGATTTTAAAGTAGAAAGCTTAAAAAAATGTAATGGTATTTCTTTCTAAGTATATTAAAATAACAGTGTCCAGAAGCAACATGTAATTGCAGTCTTATTAATGTTTGCCAGGAAAAAAAAACGTGTTAGTCAAGGTCTAATGCCCAAGTGTATGTTTTGCTCTAGCTGGGTCAAATATAAATCTCCAGCTCTGTGTTTGTGATCCATACGCCATTATTTCCTGCAATGTTTTCCATAGCCATTCGAAAATAAAGTAGTTTAAAAAAAAATAAAGTAAAAGACAGCAACAGAAACCAAACAACTAATGGCTACAATCCACTTTATATTTTCAGCATTTTAGTTCAAACATCTAGGTAAGAAGAGAGGAAATACTTACCTAGTGAAACTTTTATCTCCTTTTTATTTTATAATGCTTTGAAAATCAAAAATCGCTTGTGAAAGGCTTGTTCTAAACACAAACAATCTAGGTGCCCAAGGTGCCCTGGCCATTATGTGCAGCCCTGGGCAGGTGTCAGGAAGGAGCATGGTTTCAGGACCAGCCGTGGAGGAGTGTGAATAGAAACATTCACATCAGTTGTGGGAGTTGATTATTTTTTTGTGGGTTGTATTCTTCCATATTTGCATTATTTCAGTGGGTGGGTTCCTGCCAAGGATGGGTTTTTCTGCTCTGGGGAAGGCGATGTCTTTGTGAGGGCAGATGGGCACAAAGCTGTTTGCTGGCTGGAGCAATTGGCTGCACTCGTCAGAAATCATCTTGGCCAAGGAAGTCCCTTCTCGTGGGAGTCTGACCTGGAAGCTCAGCTGAAGGGCTGAAGAGCTGCAGCTCTCCACGTCTGTGTGGATGACCACCTTATCCAGGACTTGTATACAACAGTGCCTGAAGCCCAAACTGGACGTCTGCTGTGGTGAGCTCTGGCAGTGGCAGCAGGTGGGCATGGCAACATTTATCTGTAGTCTGGAGCATCCTGGCCCACCAGCAACACCAAGGATGTGACTGTTTCTCCTGTCCTTTCATCATTGTCCTTGTGCTGGAGATAATCTACTATATCAAGGCTGTGGATATAGCGTGTATGTTTTGAACACACAAATTTAATGATAATCTCCAGGAGCAGGTGTAGAAATGCATACTGCTCTGCAGCAGCTTGCTGTGCACTTTGTGGCAAGCCTGCCTGCATCTCAGTGCTGCTAACACCAGTCATTTCGAGATGAGTCAGCTGACCAAAATATATAGGTTATGTATGAAGTTTGCTATTTAAAAGCATCATAAAAAACTCTGGAAGCCTTTGGTTCCAGTGTGTCTTCCATGATTGTAAGAGCTACCCCCCCACACCTTTTTTCTGTTTTTTTTGTGTTGTGGTTTTTTTTTTAGAGCTGAGGTTCTTTTTCTTTGAAAGCTTGAGAGTCTCTAAACATAACTTGAAGCACTGAAGCTTTAAGAGAGATGAGCAATAAGATTTTGAAAGCTGTCAGCAATAGGAGTTCTCCACAGCCTCTGTTTTGGTACTAGTTTTTCAGTGTTTGCCAGATAAGCATTAATTGCTAATTCTGCTGTTTTGCAACAGCGGGTAAGACAAGACCAGGCAGAAACAAATACACAAAAATGCCTAAAATCATAAGAAGTCACTAGTGGGGAATAAAGCTGGCAAGTCCAGGCAATGAGGCATCGTTAGCCAGCTGTGCTTTAAGCTAGCCCAAGACACATGGCACATTCGCATATAGGTGTTATGCAGGTTTGCTCAGACCTTCTGTTCAGGCACAGAACCCCTTCAGTTGAGGCAGTTGTGGAGGAAAATATAGGCCCAGGATTTCTATATCTGGTGAGACGCTGATTTAATGCTGTTTAAGTACGTGGAGACAATGGGGAAATGTATCCATCGATGCTTCATTAGATACTTAACCGTGCAACCTTAGTAATCTTAAAATTTTGGTTTGAATACCATACCACACCCAGAAAAGGAAGTTTCAGGGGGCTGAGAGATGACATGGGCTTTTAGACTCAAACTTGAAATTGAATATATTAATCTTGCTTTGAAGCAAAAATGTCCACTTTTGAATTTTGACAGAGCTTTCCTTCTATCTGTGTTTTTCCTCCTCTTCCTTTTATCCTGTATTTCTCTGACCAGTGTCATCACCTGGATCTTCTGGCCTGGAATGCATCTTTAAAGTGTTTTCCAGTAGCTGGGAGCTCAGGGTTGTTCACAGTCAATTATGGTGGCTTCGCAGAGAGCTTCTGCTGGCAGTGGATGAGCAGAAGCACCCTTCCCATAAGCAGCAAGGCACCCGGAGGTAGAAAGATGGCATGTGACTGTGGGACGTGCACTGTAACAGTCATGGTAGGAACATGTGAGGGTTTCATCCAGCAAAGGCAGCATGCCACAAGTCGGCGTTGTGTTCAGCAGTAAATCTGCACGGCATAGCCAACCACACTCGTCCTCTTGAGGGCCTTGAAAACCAGTTTTGTTGTGGTTCCTTTGGTGTCATTGAGAGCCTGTTTGTCTGCACCCATCAGGGACGGGGCTGTTCTCAGGAGTCCGTGCTCGGCTTCTCCCTTGGGATGGCCCTGTTGGCCCTAGCAAAGTAGAGCCGTCAGCCAGGCAAGTCAGAGCTTTTGTCACTAACAGTATGTTACAGCAATGAGATCCATAAGCTAGAGAGCAGTTATTTGGAAAAAAAAATAAATCTAACATCTTTTTTTCAAATGAGCATTTTCAGTTTGGAATTTGTGCTTTCTGTAACAATGCCGCTGCTGCTGTGTTAAGAGACTAGAACAGCAGAAGGTCCCCATCCGCCTTGCATCACGATAGTTTTGGAACACTTGTGTTTTGTCTGCTTTTTTAGGAAAATGATGCAAGTGTTTTCCAATATCCAGTCCGCACGAGACTTCCTTCATCACCCAAATTATTGTTGGTTTGTTCCCTTTCCACTCATCTGGGTTATTTAGTAAGAAAAGCAGTCTACAGTGGAAGATCCAAGAGTGAGGAGTGCTTGCAGGAATACAAATTGTGGCAGGAGAGCACTAATTATTCAACTAATCTTCAAAAAGATAACGCCTATTGCGCTGAATGAGAATGAACTGATATTGTGTATATTTTAAACATTCACAGCTTTTGCCACTGAGAGAGCAATGTTTCCCACTGCACCTGACAGGCAAATGTACACTCACGCTGAGCAGGAACATTTTGCACTGCTTCAGCCATCGTTTTGTGTTGTCTTGCTTGATATTTTGGTTGTGCTCCATCATGATATGTGAGTGACGTTGGCAAATCTTTAAAATCTAAATAGGAGTTTTGCAGAGGAGAAACTGATGGTATTTTAGATTAAATTATTTAAAACCATAGGGGACATTTTTTAGTGTTGGGTGGGGGTTTGTCTTGTATTCTTTGGCAGTAATGTGGAGACCATGTGGATAACGGCCTGCCCAGGCATTTTGTCAGCGTAGGCTTGCTGGAATGGTGCTGCAGTGGAGGGGTGTTAGCGCCAACAGTGGGCAGAAAACACCCTGACACTAAAACACCCTGATTTAATGATGCCTTTTCTACAGAAAGTGAAGGGGAACTGGTGAGAGCTGTTGGGGAAGCTCGTTGGCTGTATGGCATCGCTCCGGTTAGCTTTAGGTCTTTCACCGTAAGTCCTGCATGCCCAGGCTGACACTGTGGTAAGTCCAGGTCTCCCTGAAACTGGGAGCGAAGTTGTGACTTGCTCCCCCGACTGCAGCAGGAACACAGTGCTTTTGGGGGCCACAGGGAAGGTAAAAACGTTCCTCAACCTGCTTTGGTACGCCCCATGCTCAGGGTTTGCTCAAAGCTGTGCTGATGCTCACACCGAGACCATCACCGTGGAGGCTGCCAGGGCTGCGTGAAGCTTCAGGTAGAGAGTTGGGGAGCAGGGAATGGGGAGGAGGGCAGTTGCAAGGGGGGAATCTTCAGCCTTCCATGGCCGAAGGTGTGGGCTTGTGATCCTCTTTTCAGGGGACTGGCACCGGTCTCCTAGCTGCTGGCACCAGCTGGAGCAAAACTTCCTGTGTCGGGTCTCTGTCTCAAGTCGAACTACAAAAGCTTCAGCCACACATGGGAATTAAATGAAGAGCGTCTCCATCTGTACCGTACCATTCATGCTTATACTTGCAATGGAAGGGGCTCAGCCTGAGTTTTTCACTACAGTTATGCTGTTTACCTTCAGTTGCACCCCTTTGCTTTTGTGGGTAACCAAACCAAGCTAGCTGTACTGCTGCTGGGGCACAGGCTTACGAAGATATGTGTTGGGAGGGTTCTGCCTTTCAAGCAGTGGGCAGGGTGGCACTGCATGACAGAGGAGAAAAGGACTGGATTGGGAGGAGGGGAATCACTATAGATGATAACCTTCAAGGGCTTAGGGTTTTTTCAATAAAAAGGAACAAAAAAAAAGACGAGAAAAAAATGATGAAATACATTCTTGTAAAAGCAAACACTTTTGATATTAAGGAAATGCTGGGCAGATAATTCAGGCTGTTGTGTGTAGGGAGGATGATGCAGTTTCGGATTATACATAGGCACATTATAAAATGAAGCTGCTATGAGTACTCCTACATGAGTACTTCCTAGTGTAAGTTACTAACTTAGCAAAGCAACAGTGAACTGAGCTAATACACAGCTTACCAAGTTTGTTCTCACCGGGCATAAAATCTTTTTTGGCTTAAAAGTATTTGCTCATTGTTCCTGCAACATATCCAAGTTCCAATACAGCTCTACAGTGCTCTGTTTTCATCACCCTCACTCTGTGCTCACCATGCTTGCTGCGTGCTTCTTCTCACTGCTTTATCGGAGACGTAATCTTTCCACGGGATACCATCAAAGGCAGGCAGCTTTAAGTAAATAAACAAGCTGCCTGATAGTCTAGGCATGGGAACGCAAAACCAATGAGTTTTAATAATATAATAATATTCTATTTGTGTGTATGTATATGTTTAAATAGCAAATGCAGTTTGTATTGCAGCAGCACCTGAAGGCAGTAGTCAGGAATCAGAATCAGCTTCTCTGCCTGTGAACACAGCATGAAGGAGCCTGACCCCTAAAAGCCCATACATGACCAGTTCTGCCAAACAATTTCAAAATGTAATAAAAGTGCAGGTTTGCATGTGCTTCCAGGGAAGCAACTCGGGGGTGAGTTTCCAATTCCCAAAGTAAAAAATTAAAGGCAAACACTGAAGAGAGTGAGGGCATAAATACAGCAGAGCTTGGTGCACTGCCCTCCTTTCCCCGGTGTCTGGAGGTACAACCCTGCAACATGGGGGACGATTTGGAGGAGCATGGGAAGGAACACAACTGTCAAGCTACTCTTTTGCCTTGCTTTTCTTTCCTTTAGCCATTTGGAGGAAGGAGGCTGCTGTGATGGAGAGGAGACCATCAAAGGGACAGGTAGTGGCAGCAGGAGGATGGTTTCAGGATTTGAGAGATGCTTGGAATATCCTTCTGCCAGTAAAATGCTGCCTGTTTTCTAGATCTTCCTCTTCTTAGACCTGGGGAGCATGCAGTGCTTTGTTGTTTGATCAGGTCCACCTGAGTTACACATGGAAAATCCTCAGACCTTTCAGGTGACTGGGCTCTGAAATGACTGGCTTTACTGGAGTCATTTCATAGTTTTTAGGAGTCAAAGGCAAATCATGCTTTATTTTTTATAAGGCCTTGACTGGATGCAGAAATTTAGCAGCTTGTGTATTGATGGGATTTGGTGCTCCCATCCCTGTAAGTCACTCCATCCTGCCCGGCCAAAAGATTAACATCTGCATGGGAACACTGAAGTAACGCTTACACTGATTTCCTTACTGGTGAAAACATTTAGCAAGGAAACAGGACTTCAGCCGCACCAGGGAATTGCTGCCGGCAGATGTGACGAGATGGCGGCACCTCTTTCCACAGCACGGTTTGTTCGCAGCATGTTGTGCATTGAGCTGCTTTTCTGCATCCTCTTTTTAAAAAAAAACAAAAACAAAAACAAAACAAAACAAACAAACAAACAAAAACCACCACCAACAACAACAACAACAAAAAACACACACAAAAGCAACAAAACAAAACAAGCAGAGATCTTTTACCGAGCTTATGCTGTGGCACCACATCAGCTAGCGTTGCTCAGCCTTGCAGCAATCCCAGCCAGGGCTGGCCGCTGGCCAAGCAGTTGCTAGCTGCAGCCTGCCCATGACAGGTCCTCTAAGAATAGCCCCAGTGCTCTTTTTTTTAACTAAAAAAAAAAAAAAAAAGTAAATAAATAAATGTTTTAGCAATTGTCTGTGCTATAAACGTGGAGCTTTTCCTCCTGACAGTCCCTTCGTTAGGTTGTGTCTGCAGCGAGCCATTGCTAACACTGAGAAATATTTTTGAACTTAGTGGGGTGAGTCAGGGCTCAGCTGTAACTTGGTCATGGGGCAGCAGGGATGCGGATTGTCTGTTAGCGAGCGTCTAGTTTCAACAGTTTCAGGAACATGAGCAATTTCTCAGCTCTTGTTAATTAGACTCATAACTCTTTCTGAGATGATCTAAGGCAAGGATTAATTATAAAAGTTTCCCAGTGTTAGAACATGTTTCTGTAAAGATTGGCATGCTTTCATTTTACAATTACCATGAAAGAATTTTCCTCTACTTCAAATCCTTAAAATACCATTCTATCTTTATATGTAAATAACCACATTTATGAGTTTATTTAAACAAATCTAACTGTTAAATGGGAAAAACACATAAAAGGCCCATGCACTGCCAGCCCATTCAAAGGCTCAACCAAGTGGACTCGCATATTCCTCGTGGGCTCAGTAGCATTTTGGAAGCTGTTCTTCTGGCTGTACTTGTTTTCTCTCTTAAATGAAACACATTGTGGATTATTTTTCTATCTTTTAAATAATAAGTGGTCTAACAAGGTGTCCTTATGTGTTCCTCCTTTTGTCTCCATATGTCTCTTCCAGGTCAGCTCAGTGGAGTCCAAATGGAGATGTGGATCCAGTGGGCCCCCTGTTAGACCATCCTGTTTGCTGTGCCACTCCTGGCTCAGAGCCTGTAGCCTGAACTTTGGC
The DNA here is from genome assembly GCF_965140915.1 of Aythya marila. Lineage (NCBI taxonomy): Eukaryota > Metazoa > Chordata > Aves > Anseriformes > Anatidae > Aythya > Aythya marila. Next base: position 16,054,876 of record NC_139049.1, on the reverse strand, counting down.
TTGAGCACCTGCTAAATCTAAGTGTTGTTAATGCCATGGCTGCGTTTCCTTAGAGGAGGAAGGAAGTAGATCTTGATCAGGGTCCATAAAGTAGTCTCAGAGTGAAAATACCCGATTTACATCAACCTCATTTGTTCAATTTTGAGAAAACCAACGTAAAAATGGTTAAATGGGTATATGAAAGGCTTGTTTTGGCTTGGTATACAATCACAAAAGTCCAGATGAAACAACATGTCTTCTCTATGTCTTCTCTGTCTTCTATGCTGCTTATTTTCCTGGGGGTAAATTTTAACAGGTTCTCAGAGTATGATATCTGAGTGTTCCCTGTTGGGAATCCCTGTACCTGTTTGGAAAGCTTGGCCAAGTTTCCATTTTGTTTTCTTTTTTACTTTAAAAAGCTATTTTCTTATGATTAAGTCATGCAGCCAAATAGTGATGTCATTTTTTTCAAACCCTACTTCTGTGAGTGCCTGAAAACAGAAAAGATTCAAATCTAGTTCCTGTGGCTGCTGGTTTTGACTTTTTTTTTTTTTTTTTTCTAGAAAAGCATTGTGCTAGCCTGTTCAGGAAATTGAGTTCAGGAAATGCAATAGAAGATCATTGGGGATTTTTGCTTAATTTAGCTCTTAATTTTGCTTTAAATTTAGACTATAGGTTCTTCTCAGATGTTCATGTTTTTAATAATCTGACACTATAGATCTCCCTGGTCTTAAGGCCCATACTTAGGAGTCATGGATTATGTATGAAGATTACTATGTGCATGTAAGTTATTGAACTTGGTTTTAACATGGTGGCATAGGCCATAAAGCTGAGGTAACTTAAGGAAGTAAAAGCCATGCAAATGCAAAGCACTAAAGTAATAATGAAGCCTTTGGCATCATGTTGGGTGATGAACTGCAGTGGTATTTTTCATTCAGCTTTTCACTGAAACCCTTTTGTGAAGCGGTGCTCCAGCACTCGGTCTCCCTGAACTTCTGGCCCAGCTGCAAGTGAGACAAAATGCATTGGATCAGCTCTGAGTTTACAAACGCGGACAGATTAATTTGGAAAGACAGATTGCAAACGCACATCGTGGCCACAGTCTGAGTTCTATAAAAGCGATGTATGGCTGGTGCAGAATGATAAAAATTTGTATCAAGGGAACAGCTTAATTAACTGTTCTTGATTAAAGTCGTACAGTATGTGAATTTAACAGCTTGTCTTCAAAAGCAGAATGTGAAATCACTTATTACCGTGGCGCATCTTACTAGCAAATTGTGGGCTGCCAGAGGTTCTTGTGATTAATTGAGCTTAGAGGAACTTAACACTGGGGTGGGGGATAGTGAATAGTTTTTCTGCTCTTGCTTCAAGCCCAGTGCCTCGTGCAAGAAGAGGAGTTGTCAGGAACAGTCACTGGGGAGCACATAGGGGCTTGTGGAGAGGCCTGGTAGCTGCAAGGACTGGGCAGGCAGGGGGCTGCAAAGCAAGGGCTGCAGCAGAATACCTCTAGCAAACATCGGGCAATTGCTAACAGCACTGCCATCCCAGCCTCCACATCGATGGGCAATTTGTGCATCATGGTTGGCGGGAGCCTTCGGGCTGTGGAGAATGGCCTGCTTCAGAGCAGCACGATGTTCTTGAAGTTTGGTGTGTCTTGCTTCCGTCATCCTTTAGGTTGGGCAGCTGTTGTTCATGCAGAGTTTTCCTGATGGTCCCATTTTGTGGAGCTCCAGTCGTTTTGTGATTCTCGTAGACTTCAGAGCATTGAGCTGAAGGAGGTGATGTGTTCTGCAGCCTATTGTAGCCTTTACATCCATCAGTACAATGCTGGTCCTTTTTAAAAGAGCAAGATAAAGATAGCTTGTGTCCGGCAGGCTTCTGGATCCCATTCAGCAAACTACTGTATAAGTTGGGGCTTCCATTTTCTATATGTCCAGTTGATTATTCCTGCAGAAATGTAATACCTTGCACTTAGGCCCCTGTTTGCATCATCTCCTGTCTCTTTCAGTACATCCCTCCAAGTTGTCAGCATAACTTGGAAACCTGCAAAATTCAGTCCTTCCTGGCTTGATGCTCTTTGTGGTTTTGGAAAGCTGACGTAGTCTCTAGTTCATTGTTATTCATCATCCCAGTCCCTAATGAAAATTCAGCTCCTGGACAGATACCAACAAAAGCCTGCTCAATACATTCCTCCATTTTGACAGTGTTCAACTGCAAACTACCTGGCGTGTGGCTTCCCAGCCAGCAGTGCACTTATCCTGCAGTGTTTTCATCTAGCAGGTCTAGAAAAACAGACCCGCTTTTCCAAACTTGTTTATGAAAGTGTCAGGAGAGATGGTGACAAAAGCCTTATGAAAATCAAGGGGTATCACATGTTTGTTGCAACCAATATAACTGAAATAGAGTATTTACATAAATATGAGTTGTTGTGTTGTTTTTTTTAATAGGTTTCAAGTATTGTTACTTTACAATGTCTTGCCATTATATTTTGTCTAAAAATGGTAATACCACAAGATGGATGTTTGCTTTAAAATAGAAGCTCAGATTGTGATGGAAATAATGGAAAAGCCCAAGGGTGAATTTTGGGAGCGAGTTTATTGCTGTGACATGAAGGGCGCTGACTGCTTTCATTACACAACACTTCACTATTAGTCAAAGCTCACATTCAGTCAGTATGATCAATTAGCACAGATGTGTAAGTAGTGTACTTTATCATTAGATTATGTCAAAACTGAGCTTAAAAAGTGTTTCCTTGTCTTCTTTAAGATAACATAAAACTCCTGCTTAACCTTTCAGAATCAAGTATTTATACTTGATCTCCTCTGAAGGATCCTCCTGATTCCAATCAGAGAGTGTCTTCTGTGTGTTTTTTCACTGTGAATAGGTAAATACGCTAGATGGGTGAGCATTACGGCAGCTTGGAAGCAAGGTGGGTGAAAAACACGAACTTACAGCAGGCATACTGGCTTTTAGACTGGGCAAATGCACACCTGCCACTAATCCAAGATAAAGAATTAGTTTTTGTTCCTAGTGTACACAATATCTCACCTTGACCATGATGACTATGATTAGCGAAGGTCTGCTAAACAGCAGAGGTATGTATGGTCTTTCTGAGAGATGCTCGCTCCTCCTGGTACCCTTTTACTGGGAGTGGGGCTTGCTGCATTACGTAGGCTCGCTGAGATGAGTAGGACTGTCTGTGCCTGCAGATACTCTGATCTGCAGTAAGTAAATACAAAAACCAAACTTCTTCGGGACATATCTGTGACAATACATTTATCTCAGAGATGTATTTATTTCAGAAACTGCCTGTGTTGTGACACCTAATAGTAAGACGCTGTTTTGTATTTTATGAGTGCTTTGAAAAAATTAGCAAAATCCACTAATATTGTAGTCAGTGAATTCATCTGAAATTGCCTGACAACGCTGTTCTATATACGAAGTAGAAAAATCAATAAATTTAATCCAAGGTAAAACAGTCTAGCTCTCTAAAGGAGAAGGCTGCCTTGTTTGCTCAGTGCTGGAAATGATTGCCTCATGCTAATTGAATAACATCCAGCAGTTGCGTGGCTGAATCTTTCAGACTAATTTGACTCATGGGGACCAAAGACTCTAAATGAAGTATATTTGTCATGCCACAGTCCTACAGGATTATGAGCACTTGGATTCATTTGATCTGATGCATTCCAACAATATTAAGTAAGTCCATTTTTTATTGTCCTTTTGCACCTTATATTTTCCTGGCTGTGGAAGTCCAGCTTCTTACTTTTTGGAAACTGAGCTGTGATATGACAAATATTTCTTGGCCAGTATTTCTGGCTCTGGCAGGGTTTGAAGAATTCTTGGCTGGCTTTTACAGTAGGCTGATAGCTTAGACCAAATATAACAAGAGGGAGAGTACGGCATGTAGAATTTAATTATGGTATTTGTTATATTATTTTTCTTGTCTTAAAATTCTTTGCTGTATTCTGGGTTTTGTGCTAAATAAGCAGTCATTCTAAAATGTTTTAATCGCTACTTAGATACTAAATAATTTTAAACAAAATATCTGAAAGATCCTTTTGTCTTTTAGCAAGATAATTGTGCTGTGAAACTTGCTTTCAGAAGTCATTTGGGAAGTCGGGTTGACGGAGTGCTTGGCAGGCAGGACTTACTCCTGGAATGTATGGGTTCTCTTCTGGAACCTTCCTTGCAGCCATGGTCATGGGCACTGTTCATAACGTGCAGAGACATGAGTTGTATAAAGACTTTGCAAAGGTAGCTAGTGGATGTGAGTAAAGCAAAGGAAATAATGTGAATGCAAACCCATGAACTAGTTACTGTAGAGGCATCGTTGTTCTTCTCACGGTAGCATTTGTACATAAGTAAATGACAGCTGATGAGGTGGGAGTGGGTACAGAGGAGAGCTGCTAATGTGCTGCAGCTTTTCACAGAAGCAAGCTTTGAGATGGGAACCAAGAGAGAAAATGTTTCCCTTGGATATATCGCTTCCCTGGTGTGTTTGGCTTTGGCAAAAGTTCACTTTCAGGCAGATCAGTGAGTTGAAAGGACTCCTTACAGGGCCAGACAGGTCCTATACCTGCAGGAGCATACCGAAAGCACATGTCTGGGACCCTCCTGGTGGCAGACCTCAGTAAAATGGCCATAAACTGAGTGTGCAACTGCAGTCTTAAGGAGAGAAGGACCTACCAAGAGGTAAATGCCTTTCTGCACTGAAAAAAGTCTCTGCACGAGTATTATTAGCCTATTAATGTTGGCCAGAGTTTCTGCTTGGTCCAAGAGAGCATATGCCTAGTGTCAGTGCAGCTACCCTGGGTCCCTTGGGAGCCCGTGGAGACAAAAATTTGCTTACCCAGCAAGCTCGCAGTGATGCAGCTAAAATTAATTGGATGTGATTTTAAGCCTCAGGAATTTGGGGCTTAAACTAAACTCTGGATTTGAGGATTAGGAGAAGACCACCTAATCATCTAAATGTTTGTCTTCCCAGATAATCCTTGATAACATGGTGAGCCTTCATATAACTCATATTGAATTAACAAGTTAACGTGCCCTTCTGGAAGCACAGACAAGGGTTATAGCTGTGTACTGGGTCCAAGGCGAGAGGCTGGAGTAGTCACAGCCCTTGGCGCTGCCTGAGCAGGAGGAAAGCATGTTGATGGGCTGGAGGAGAGAGACTGTGGAAGTCCCATGGCACAGCAGCTTGCACGTTTGATGCAAGCACCTCCATACAGGTACTGTTACAGGAGGCCACTCCGAGGCAGAAGAGCCAGCCCTGGCAAGACTGAGGCATCAAATATTCATAGTACCAGAAAGGCTTTAATGATCCTGGAGCGTTAATAGGACAGTACCATGTTACTACCCACTTATTTATAGCTGAAAGTTTGAGGCAGTGTGTGACTGCCCGCGTTTCATTTGGAAGATGTGGATAGAGGAGCCTTGGCTGAAAGGAGCGTTTCCTTCTGTTCGTTGCACTCAGCTGATCTCTGATGCTTACGTGGGGCTTAAACATCACAAAATGGGCCTCTTGTGCTCCCCCATCTACTGTATGCCCTTCCTTTCTCCTCTGAAGGTTATTTTGGAAATTCTGCCCATACGCAGCTGTGGCTCCTTGTGCTGGCCTCCATGCCCATCCTGTGGCTGGTTGTTTGCCCACCTTCTCTCTTGGCTCTCTTTCCCTGCTTGCCTTTCCCAGATGTTTGGAACAAACAGAGCAGTATTACAAAGAGCCCAAAAAACTGTTAGCAAAGATTCCAACAAATCCATTTGATTCCTCAGGGACCTGCTTCATTGCGTGCAGTAGCCTCAGCAGTGGGAGAGGCTGCGCTCTCCACCAGCAGACAGTGAGAGCCACCCCACATTGCTCTGGCAGGGAGGAAGGTGATCCTGACACGAGGGTCACGTCTCTGCGTTTCAAAACTGCTCCTGCAGTCCTTCAGGTTGAGAAGTTTGGGGCGAATGTTGTCAGAATTGGCTAAGCACCAAGCTTAGAAAGGACGGCGTTTTAAATGTCTTAGTAAAAGTTGCATGATCCATTCACCGGGACTGATAAGCCTGCCTCTTGAAGGCCAAGTGTGCTGCTTGCTGGGTCTTGAGGTGTGAATTCTTGTCTGTTATTGGCAGTTTGCAGCATGTGCCTTTTTCCAGGGCTTCCCTTCCTAAAGAAAGGCCAAGGAAGGGTTATACATCATTTCTGCTGAGGGTTGTTCAGAAGTTGCGAGTTCATCGCACAGAACAGAAGACCTACTGCGGTGTTTGGCAGAACGCTTGTATAGGTTCTGTAGAGCCCTGATAGCCATGTCTTGGCTGCTTTTCGCTTTGCCAGAGACATGAACAAGCAAGAAATATTGATTACAGCATACTCACATTGTGATTTCAAAGTAGATGTTGGTTTTTAATGCTCTTAGCAGCAATCGGAGAAGGTTCTTCGCCTGTTGCAGCTGCTCTGCTTTTGTGTGGCTCATACTGTTATAAAAAGGCAGAGGGATTGTGAGGCTTCGGTGACTTTAATAAAATCTATTTTTGCTGTTAGGATCACTGATGTAGTATATGGCTTGAATTAAAGTTCTCATCACATTGAGATTAAGCAAGTAGTTAATTAAGTGTAGGGAAGCAATTGATAATACCGCAACAACTGTAGTGAAAAATGGGACTATTTTCTTACTAAACTCTTGTTTTCTCCTACTTTTCAGTACCATTCCTGTGAAATGTGCATTGGAGTATGCTTCTGACTCAGGCAGATAGCTTTCATGTTTGGCAATATTGCGTCTCATGGTAGTAACATGACAGCACATAATTTTTTGAACATTCCTGGGATGGGAAAACCCTATTAAATTTTAGAGGTGCTTTTATTATTGTACTTTCCTGGCTTGAAAAGAAAATAGAGTTTGTGTTAAAACTTGGCATCTGCAAATGGCTGAAAGCCAAATTGCAGAATTGAAAGCTGGTTTTGATTAGAAATAGGAAAATTGAAGATGATGTAAGAGTGCATGGTTTGGTTGCATGGGATTTTTGTTAATTTTTGGAAGACCTGTTGGACTGTGAGTCATGGAACAAACAGATATTTTACATTATTATCATGTGTTTGTACTAAAGCATTGTGGCCTTTTGTTTGTTTATTTGTTTGTTTGTTTTAGTAATCCGATGGTTGAGGCAGGAAGACAGATCATCCCTTACAGCTCTTTGACTTGAGAGAGCACCATACCACAAATTTTAGGTACCCATTAGAGAAGCTGAGATCTGTTTATTTCTCCTGCAGCTTTTATTTGCCTCGTTTTTTTCTGAGGTATGAATGCACAGCGTATAGGTGTCGCCTGCATATGTGGTAATAAAACTTAGGGACATGTCAGCTGTAAACCATGCTTTCCAGTAACAAAATGAGTACATGCTGAGTACACTTACAGAAGTCAAAGAGGCTTGAACCAGTGCTGCCTCTGTTTTTGAAAGAGTTGGGCTTGCAACCCCAAAATATGTGATCTACCCTGTTTCTCAAAGCTAAGCATATTTTCTATTTTTAGGGAAACCTCGAAAGTAAAAATAGTTGGTGGAGCCACATGTAGCTTCCGTCTGTTTGTTCAAGAGTCTCAGATAGGGCTGCTGTTAGCAGAGATATGCCATCTCTGGATGTGCTGGGTTAACCTCAATGGTTTGAGATGCCACATCTTGCATCTTGTGAGATGCAAGACAAACAGGAGCTTGTCTTGCTCTCACATGTGGCAAAACACGTGATACGGCCTGACTTCAGTAAGGCTTTAAATACTGTGACTGAAATTGGAAGCACACTCTGTAGGAAAGATATAGGCAGAAGGGAAAGAGCCCAGAGGGGAGTGACAAGAATAGGAGGTTTAGCAAACGTAAGCTGTAATGGAAGATGGAATCAATTGATGTGTTTAGCCTAAAATACAGAAGGAAATGCAAGTCACCCGATATATAAAAGGTTACTTTAAAAGGCATAACAGTCATCTTTCCTCTGTGATCGCAGGAATGTGGGAAGACATTGGACAAAGATTTAAGCTAGGTAGAAGGAAAATGTCTGAACTTTCAGGGAAGTGGCACAATGACAGGCTGTTGAGAAAACCTGCAGTACTGGGGTTTGGAGAACGAGTTAGACAGAAATCCTTTGATGTGGTTTAGATACCAAGTGGTTTAGATGCCCTCGGGTTGTTCGTACTCTGAAATGTCTTCCTTTAGTGCTATTTAGTACCATGGGAGGCTTTCAGGTGACTGATCTCCCCGTTTCACAATGCTATCTCACATTTTGATCAAGGGACTGCTGGCATTCAGTGGGTGCGTGGTGGACCCATCCCTGGCCATGCTGATCTCGTGTGGTGTATCAGACCTCCTCTCCTGCTGCCAGTCTCTCCTGAGGGAGCAGATGCCATTCCATGGCAATGCCACTGCTGGGACTGATGCATGGCAGCTGCAGTGTCAGCACTAATGTTTTACTAGACAAAAGAAGATTTGCTGCTTTCCGGCAAAAGCGGGCAGAGCTCATTTTGAGTCTTTTCTGTGCCCTCCCCTACCTGTGAGGATTTGGGAAGAGGCAGTACAGAAGGTGAGCTGACGGGCACTGTAAAATCAAAGTGGATAATGATGGGCTTATCAGGCACACAGTCACATAGTGACTCTTAAATATATGTTGGACATCAGTATTTTCAGGCCTGCAATTCAATTTTAAGGTAGCTTTTCACCCAGTATTGGTTTGGTTATCTTCCTCTAATCTGCAATATCCCAAGCATCCAAAGCTATTTCTGTTCATCCTGGATGGAATGTGTTGACTTTGTTGGTGCCCTATTTTGCTAACACTGAGGAGACACACTTATTTATCTGTTCTTTTTCGAAGGAAACTTAGAGGAGACAAACACTTAAAAACCCACCTTCTGTAACTGAATGAAATAGCTTATAACATTTTTAAACGGCTTTTGATTTCTTTCATTCTGCTGTATACCATATCTGTTCTCATTATTAGTCTGAGATAAATTTGTTTGGAAAATCCGGGGAAAATCCATTCCTATACACCTGAGGACCGGAAGCTCAGTAATTGAGCAGGCTGCTGTATTCATTGGGAAATTATAATATTTTTTTTCTATTATTCAGAAGCAACAGCTAAACAAAGCAATTAAAAGATTGTACAAAACATATACAGCAGTTTAAGGTTCCTCCTGCAGCCATAATACTTCACATGTACGTCATGGTATATTTGTCACACTTAATAATATTCACACTGTTATGCCTATGTAGCGAGAACTGTAACTCTGCTCTCTTGGGCCTTAAATTTTGCACCACTTACAAATTTTAGAATTAATGCAAATAAAACAGACACTGAGAGGAGCACAATGCAGACATTGAAAATGTGCTCCAGTGATGGCATTTACATAACTGCAATCTACCAAAAATTTTAAAATTTTCACTTTGGACAGTGCTGGTAGTATGAGAGCTTATTGTAGGGAACTCTTGCTGTTTTGAAACATACATTAATATGATTTTATTTCCTTTGTCAGACACACAGCAAGTGGAAGATGTTAGCAGCAGTGTCCATTCGGCATCAGCCTGACATATGCAGCATAGTTTTCACATGTTTAGGAGCTGTGTTTGTCAGCGGTCTTGGCTGGCTTTGGCAGTGCAGGAAGATCTCAGGGTGCTGTGCTTGTGTGTGCCTGACTTGGAGGCACCTCTCAGGGAACTGCTTCTCCAGTGGGGGGTGGGTGCAGAGCATATTCTGCAAGCAGGCTGTTGAAGCTCAGTCTTGCCTCTGATGAAATTTTAGGTCCAGCTATTTAAAAATCCATGAACAGCACATCTAGTTCTCTAGATATTTCTCTTGTATATCTTTGAAGGGCATAAAGCTCTTCAAAGCCATCCCAATAAAAAGCTCTGCAAAAATTGTAGTAGCAATAACCTGCTTGCCATGCCAGCAAAGTGCTTTATTCAGGAAATACTGGATACATACCCTGCTGCAGACAGGCTGCATAATACTCCAGGTTACTTCTAAGACCATCTACACTGTTTATTCCTGGCTATAAATGTTTTACAGACTTCACGCCATACCCTTGTTTCATAGTTAATGCCAGCTCTTTCCACGTTACTACATTTGATGGCAAACTACTTTTGGGAGACATACGTGAGAAATACGAGGGTATGAGTAATATATACATTTACTGTAAATGAGTGTATTTCTGTGAAAGCTTGTTGAGAGAGAGAATAATTAATGACATAGGCTTAATAAGCAGTAAGTTAATTTTGAGCCAGTTTTTGTTATCCAGGGTGGCCGTACAATCCAGAAGACTGACATACCCAGAAAAGAGCAAGGTTGATTGTGCTTTTTGTTGCTAAGTACCCTAAAAACCTCTGAAGTTTTCTCAGGAGTCAATCTAATCTTGTAATTTGTCGACAATGTAGTTTTTAACTTTTATCCATCTATTTTTAATTTGCTAGATAAAACTTTGAGCCATACTGATGTACCAAAGCCATTAAAGGTCTGATCCATTAGGAGAGCTGGTGAGCAGGTCTCCTTTCTGCCTACAGCATGTTTTTCACAATAATTCTGGATATGTTTCAATGAAAGCAAATGTTCTTGATGCCCTGGAGCAATCCCATATCACCTTGGTATCTGTTGTACACAATTGTGAGGGCCAGTATTCAGTCAGTTTTTTCCCTTGCAAAGCTTAACAGGGGGTGTTCCTCAACTTCATTTTGCAGACTGTTGCCCTCTGGAAATTGAGAACCAGGAAACCCTGAAGTTTAGGGTGGTGCAAACCTCCTGTTACAGAACAGAGGCACTTCTCAAGTAATCACACTTCTGATCTTCTGTAAGGGACACCTTGAAGTTTGGCAATCTATCTGCAGAAAAGAACTTTGAGATAGAAATAAAGGTCATATGTATTTATGTTCCTTATCATTAATTTCATCTGTTTACCTCTTTTCATTTCCTGTCTTCATGCCAGCTCTTCCCATGTCTGCATTTCAGTTTGTCTTTAGCCTTCCTGGTATATGGTTACTCTACAAAATTCATTGGAATTCCCATGACCAAATAGCCTCATGTTCATAGTGGGGGAGGAGGAGTTGAAAAGCTGATGGGTAAGTTTAAAAACTTTTAGCTGTTAGATGTGGTAAATATTAATGCCCTTTGAAAACCCTTTAGTGATAGTTTTTCCCCTTTTTTTTTTCTTTCTTTTTTTTTGTTCCTGCTCTTCAGTGATGCTATTCATCAAAGTTCAAAGACCAGTAACTTTGGCTGAGAGTGAACTGTATTGAGATATTGCAGGAGAAGTCCTTCATTTTTCTCCGGAGAGACCTCTTTGCTGTTTTGTTTGTTTGTTGTTGTTGTTGTTTTTTAATTATTTTTTTTAATTATTATTTATTTATTTATTCTTTTTAACTTCACATTTCTGGTTGGACTTTTCAGATTTGTTGCTATCCTGCAACCTGAACTAAGCGTAAGAGGCACAGTAGGCTTTTCTCTAATAATCACCCCCTGGTTTTAACCTCTGTAGGATTTAAAAAAGCAACTACAAATTACTTACCTCACTAGTTGATCTTGCTTTCAATATGCAAACAACTGATCCAAGAAAAAAAGCAGGAGGGTGGCAGCCAGAGCAGAAAGCAGGCAACGGCAGGTAAGTTATCCTTGAAGAGGGAGATTAATGCAGGGGAGCCAGCAGGGTGAGAACTGAAATGAGACCAAACCTGCAGATAGAGCATGCTTGTTACCCTGCCTCCAGCCAGAACCACACTCTGCAAGCGCTTTGTTTGCTTACTCTCTTGGAGGGTTAAATTAGGCTTTGTTCAAACTGCTCTCAGAGGTTGGAGCAAGTTCTCAGGTAGTTTTTTATTTACTTCATTTTTTTCTTTCTTCTGTCTGGTCTCCAGATTCATCCAGCCCTTGTACCCAATACGCTTCTGCAGCCTCATTTTATTCTTCCAAGTCGTGCTTGCCTTGAATTGCTGTGTTGGCTTCTGCAGTAGGTTATCTGGTGATAGTATCTCCATGTGGATTGTGTTTATTTTGTACAGGCACAACAACTGTTTCTCTTCTGTGCTTTGAAGGCCTGGGCTGAAAGCCACCAGCACTCAATGGAACAACTCTTGTTGACTTTAAATCAGACCTTGCTGAGCAAGATGAATAGGTGTATGCGTGCTTATAGGGTATCACTGACTGGTAAATAAACACTAAAAGAAGCATTTCTCAGATTACAGCATATGGACGACTTTCTGGTGGGCTGTAGAAAGCCGCTCAGGATTCACCCCATTTTGACCTGCTTTTATCACTTTTCAAGTAATTTTTTTATTTTTATTTTTTATTTTTTTTGTGTGTTTTCAGAATCCCTTTCTTCCATTTTACATTTCAGGAGCTAGAGTCACTACAGTAAAAATTCTCCATAGTACCTGGCAAGGAGCAGCATGTTTCAGGATGAGGCCTCTGGAATGAATTTGAGGAAACCATGGACTGCTGATAAAAGCACAGGATTTCTCTCTGCCAAATACGAGTTGTGCTCCTGGCATCTGTGCAGGCCCCCAGCGTGTTGTTGGCTGGGCTCGTGGAATCATATTCTTTTCCAAAATAAATGCCCAGCTGTGTGTCTGTTTCTCCCTCCCCTGTCCATGCTTGAATGGCCACAATTTCAGCCAGAAGTCTTCAGCCTTCACTTTCTCCCATTTTGTTAATTGGGAATAAAATTTAACAAACCTACTCAAAAAAAAAAAATTGTTCCAATGTCCAGTTTATTAAGAAAGACCTTTTACAAGAGTAAGGCATCATGGGCAGGTCCCTCATTCTTAGTTGGGGAAATTTTGGCCTAACGCTCAGTGCAAGGTGCTCCCCAAAACGGGGCTCCCTTGGCAGACAGCATTTTCTAGGAGCCTGGGGCAAGACGTGCGTCAGTAGTGGAGTAGTGCCAGCACCCATTGACTTGTGTCATGGTTGTGCCTTCAGGAGTCTACGTGACTGAGTCCACGTTGTGAAATATCAGTAGTCACAGGTATCTGGGATGTGTTTGGGAGATCAGGGGAGTTTGTGCCAATGTTTGCTTTTCTCATAACCAATGTTGATAGACTTACCATGGAAAGGTATAAGGTCCTTCTAATGATGGGGATGATAACAGCTTTTTGAAGCATCTCCTCAACGTGAACATTGTCCCTTATGACTTGGATAGGATCCCGAGAGGAGGAGCAGGGTGGGCTTTGTGTGTTAGCACTATCTGATGTACACACTCCATGCCATGCTCTGACTTACTGAGAGTGTCCCCAGGACTCCCTTCTGGACCACACAGTGTATGTATGTATACACATTATGGTAGGGATAATGTGATTCATCTGGTGAATGGGATTAAAGAGTAATTCTCTTCCCCCTTCACCAGCGTCAGAGATTTTTCAATGTTCAATTTGCCCCTGCACTATAAAGTTAGCAAGTTATCCTAAATAACATTTTCAGACGGTTTTGCTTCCAAGTAACAGGAGAAAGAAGGAGGAGGCTCTGTTAGGCCTGTACAGACTTCCTGCAAATAGGGATATAAAAAGTCAGTGCTTGCATATGTAGAGAGCAAGGAAACTCTTTGTACAATCAGTAAAGTCTGTCTTTCTCCCATGTTCCCCCTCATTTATCAAGATAATCCATGTAAAATATCACTACCTGAGGCTGGTTCTCATAACTGAGGGGCACAAAAAGTGCTGAGCTGTCAGACTGAAATTTTACATCTAATTTTTCAGACTTTCTAACTGAGCCATTTGTTCTTTCTTTTCAACTACTATTATTTTAAAGAATGGTACGTTATAAAAATAGAAAAAAATATATCATTTTTTCCCTGAGTGATTTTAACAGTAAATCAAATAGCCCCAGAAACCAGTTTGAAAGGTGCTGCAGGCTGCTTCGAAGGAAAACACAATCTTGATACAAATGAGGAATGTTGTTTATAAGTATTTGAATAGTTGTAAACTACCAATATTGAGTAAAATATGATCACTGTCCGTACCCTTTATGTTTCTGTGGACCGTGTTTTAGTAGCAAAACATAAGTTTACAGATGTAAATGTATCTTAAAAGCAGTACTAATTTTGGTGCACGTGCCATTTACAGACATTGGTGACTCCATGGTACAGCTGCAAGTTGGATACTTGAACCTTTTCTGAGTTGCAAAAATAATAGTGTTGAAACAAAAAAAGCTCATTTTTCTTGCACTAAGTTTTACTATTCTGTGTTTTTTTCCCGTTTGGTTGCATATTTGCTCAGTTATTGCAACATTGGAGAAAAACACCTGAAGACCAAAATGTGATTGCCGGTTAATGAAAATTAGCCATTAGGTGGCAGAATTGCTAATTGCACCTTTAATATTTCTCTCTGGACAATCTCATCAATTAAGAAAAAAAAAAAAACACATAAAATGATATGTAGTCTCTTCACTAAATATCTGAAAGCATCTCTGTATTGGCCCTATGTTATTAAGCTTTTGGTCATGAGTGTTCGAGTCAAGCAGAAAGACTGTTTGCAGCTTACTTGTGTCCATCTGTGGTAATCTGAGGAAGAAAAGAAAATGCCTAAAATGAAGCTCCCATGGCTTTGTAAGAGGGGAAGCATCAAGGGGAATGCTGACAGATACATAATTATAATGGCAGTAGTGGCTGTTGCTGTGTTAATAGCATCTGGCAGTGGAATCACTGCCATCTGTTAACACCCTGAAATTCTGAAATGGCACATTCTTTATGTAGAGATTAACAATAATTAACGAATCTATCAGATGAAATCACCTTGATTTGATGACAGCTTTACCCTGATAATGATTACTTGAGAAATAATGGGGAGTAAAATGCCCACTTACCAGTAAAATGCCTTCTTACCACAGACTAGCTAATGCCTCTATCCAAGTACAGCATTCTGCATAGCTTATTTTTAAAGTTGTGGTGAGAGGCAATATTTAATGTGTTTCCTTCAAATAATCCGTATAAGCAGAGCTAGATTAAAAGCTAAATTTTACATATTAATTTCTACTTGCAGCAGATTAGGACTCTGAAAACACTTGCAGTTCTGCAGATGCATGGTAACTTACTCAGTGTTAATCACTGACTCATGTGCCTCAAAGACAGAGAAAATGAGTTTGAACTGAGAGAAGTGACACTTCAGCCCAGGTCCGGTCAGCCTCAAAGAGCAATCCGACTGCCTTAAACTATTTCGGGTTTGTCAGCTGGGTGTCATCGTGTTGTCTGTCAGATGTAACCTGTGGTTGATGTTGCTAAAATTCATCGCTGCCTGATGCTGCCATTAAACAACTTACTTGTGCAGGTGAATTACTTCAAAAAGTATTTTGAATTACGCAGTGGGTTGGGCCCGGAAATATGGGGGGGATGAGGAAGTCTTTGGTAGTAACTGTGAATGTGTGAGCTAGCCCAGCCATGGCTTGTGGCTAACAAACCATCTGATTTTGCTTGAAATTAGAATCCAAACCATTAGTTTCTGATGAATCAGTGTCTCTTCAACAGCGATGGGAAAAAATATTCCATTTATTTGTATTTTGAAGAATTATTTTTGAATATCTGTTTTTGTCAAAGCCCATATTTTGGTCAACGTAATGATGTATCAGTGCTGTAAATAAGAGGTATGAGCAAAGTACTGAGCCAATTCGGGGGCTGGTTGGATTTCATTTTTCTCCTAATTCCTCTTCTGTTTACTCCTGCTGAGGAGCAGATGGAAAAGGTGACATGTTCTCTGATTAAACAGAAGAATTGTAAGAAATAAATAATTGAGGCCTGTTAATTATCAGAAGCAATAGGAGGGGAAAGAATAAACTTTGCACTCTTGAAGTCAAGTAAACCTAAATTTTATTTCTATCTCCATTTGTAAGTCTGATAATATGGTAAATAACATTCTGGGCTCCACATAGAGAAGGCAATATGTATTTTTCTTGTGTCTGTCTATTTGTTCCTAAGTGACAGAAGTTTCTATATACTGGGATTTGTGCTGATGCCAGCTACTGATAGAGCTGCGCTGACGCCAAACCACAAGTGGAGGTGTGGAAAGCTGGGTTTGTGTCACCCTGATTTATCGCAGCTCCAGACGCGGGAGCTGTAAATCAGAGCTTTCCTTGCCTTTTAATGGGAGCAATGGATTCACAGTAGTCTTTTGGTGGAGAACAAATGAGCTGGCCGAGCAGACTTGCGGATAAAGGCTGGGCTTGCCTGGTGCATGAGGCTGGAGTTCATCTGGCTCCTGGGTTTCATGTCCTCTTCCCTGTGCAACCTACTTCTCTTATTTTGCTTGACAATGAGTTCACCGTGCAGATAGAGAGTCATTCACAGCTAAAATTCAAAGATGCTTTGAAAGCAAATGGATTCATCTTCTGTTCTGCTGTGTTGACTTTTTGTCATAGGATGCTGGGAAGGCAGTGGCTGAGGGAAGCAGGGGTGCTTGGTAGGGCTGGGAAGGAAGGCTTGTTTCTCTCTCACTGTTATTTTCATGCAAGACACTTTTCTGTTTGGGAGGATTAGAAGATATCCATTGAACAGTGTTAAATATGCTGAGGTAGTTGATGTTTACATTCCTTGTAGAATTATTCATTAAAATATTAACTGCTAGACAGTCTATCTTTTTTTTTTTTTTTTAATTCAGTGATTTAGTAGCCCTCTTATAAATCATGTTGTGTCATTCAGACATTCAAAGACTAAATAAGACAAAACAAAACTGTCAAAATTACCCACAAAAGCACTAATTCTTGCTTTTACATTTCTTAAATTGTCACGGGCTTGATGCACTGAAGAAACAGAGAAGGATTTGTGTGGCGGGTGGGCTATAAAATTTAACTCAGCTCTCTTCCATCTGTACCATCAGCTTTCCCTAACACACTGTGCTGATGTGAAAAGGGCTATATCCTGCTCCAAGTCTTCTCAGACAACAGAAGCATATGCACTTTGGTTCACAGCAACTTTTGGCACAAAAGCAAGGGGTACCTTGAAATGCTGGCTCTGGACTCAACTCTTTTCCCTCCCCACCGTTTTGTTATGTTTTGTTGTGTTTTTAGTGGTTCTGGTTCTCCACAAAGGACTCGATTGTGTGCTTGTTGATAAACATGTTCTGGTGGCCTTGCTTGGGCCCCTTGTGTCCAGTTTCATGGCTGAGCCAGTAAAATCTGCCACTGGTGTTCTCCTCTTCGCTGGAACATTTAACGTGTGGTTTCTCCCATATTTAATATATGTTTTCTCCCGTACATTGTTCTCCCCGCAATGCTCGTGTCTCACCTTCATTGTGAGCAAACCTACAGGTCTGGGTGACTCTGGGGCTCTGCCTCGTTACCTTCAGGTGCTAATTAGTGGCGGTGTTCATACAGCTCTGTGAGGAGCAGCCCCCGGTGCACTTGGACTGCAGGAGGGCCATTAGCCAGCGCAGCATTCGATGGCTGCAAATCCCCCAGGGACTTGCCCCATGACCCGGGGCTGTGCAGCAGCAAGCCCCCAGCCACTGAACTGGTAACATTTAACAATTTCCCACCCAGGGTGATGGCCCCATGTTTCACAGGGTTGTAGCATCAATGGTTTTGCCTTTAATTTTGTTTTTTTTGCTGAGCTTTTCGCATTCGGTTGCACAAGTGGCTGGACCCAGCAGCATGTGATGCAGTGATGCCAAATGCCTGTCGTGCTTTGCTGCTTGATAAATACTGATGGTACCTCTACTGTGTTTTCTGTGTATTTCAGGAAAAAAGTGCCAGTTCAAATGTAAGACTTAAATCTAATAAAGAGATCCCAGGATTAGTACATCAACCCAGAGCAAAGTAAGTTCTATTTTTATTTTCAATTTAGTACAAATATGTGCAAGATTAAAGAAGTATCTGTGAAATTCCCAGTTATTGCCAAGCACAAACCAATTGGTGGTTCCAACAGCCTGAAATCCATACCCACTTTAAATAAAACAGGTAAGAACAAGAACACAGCTGGGTAGCATTGGTGCTGACATCCCTGCAGTGTCCGTCCTGTCCTTTGCACGGCCAAGATGTGCCATACAGTGTTACTTCTCAGCTTTCCATGCAACTTAAGCATAAACAAAATTATATATGCATTAATGTTCCTAAATACTAGCAGTTAAGTTCCCAGGGAAGTTTTTGCTGTCTCTTGGCTTTGGTTATCAGATGTACAGCCTCACAAACCCCTGGGATAAGTAACGGCAAACTTTTCCATTTAAAATAGTGAAGTTGTTTCTCTAAAATTAGGGTTGATGTGCAGCTGAGGGTTTATCCAGTCCCTAGCCAGAGTTCTGTGCTGTGCCATGGCTGAGATCAGTACACATCGCATATGCCATGAAATATTTAGCTCCTGGGCTAGTAGTAGCTCCTTTCTTATCTAAATCACTGTTACATTTTAATCACTAATTGGGTTGAAAATAACATTACGTGGAGCCATATATCACGTTCTTAACGAAGAGGTGATAAAGCTTTGCTGTTGAGTTTTGAACAATAGCAGAAGTGCTGTTCTTTATGCTCTGCCTTCAGGGCACTTATTAACTTTAACTTGCTGCATACCAAGTGCATTGTGTGCAGTTTCAAATCTGGAAACTTCAATAATTTCCTACTGAACTGACAGTGTAATTCAGCCTCCTTTCAAACAGAAGAAATCAGTGCTTCAGTTGTAATTGCAAAGAAGTTCACAGCAAGGAGGTGGAGGTAAAATCACCCTTCAGCAAAACTGTGTTTCATTACTGTCACCTGGTTCTTCCCAGCAGGGTCAGAGGTGCATTTAAGTGCTTTGATACTGAGGCACAGTCACCTTCCTCTGTGACTGCCAGTGTAAATCAGCCTGGGCCAAAAGAAGAGACATCCCTTTTCATGGGTCACCTTCTCTGATGCACCCAGGACAGAAGGATTGTGTGGGTTCAGGGACACCAGTCTATCCTCAGACTCCAATATTAAAAGTTCCTGTAGAAATCAGAACTGACTTTCATTCACCAAAAAGCACCTTCCTAAAAATAATAGTTTGGCAAAGGTAAATAATCCGTAACATTCCCGCAAAAACAAAGGAAGCTGCTAGGAGAATTGCAGAATGTAACATTAGGTTGTTGGGTAAAACACTCACTGTTTGCCTAAGCCTCTGCTGTTTACACAATACACTGTTGATGTGTACCAGTGGATTTCTCTTTGTGAAGTAGGTACATGTGTTTGAATTCCTAATCACAAAGTCAGCAAATATCTGGTTACCATGTGCACATTTGTTTTTTTAGGTTTATAATCTGAAAACCAGGAAAATTCGGACTGCAAAGGGGAAGGTAGCATTGTGTGGGAAAGGGCTACTTAGCTAAAAGAGCAGAAATAAACGCAGAAATGATGTTTCTTGGAGGACCCTTCTTGCAGAATGGGTGTTATTTCAAAACAAAAAGTAAACTATGTACCAAAGTAAGATTGCAAGGGCTCTTCCCATACATAGGAGGATTCAGATTTCTATATCTAGAGCCCTGGACTCAAAAAGCAACGTGTGTAAGGAGCCCATAGACCAAGGCCAAGGAGCTGGTCCTCACTCTTCGTGATGGGTGCCAATACCTGCCGGATCCTCCTTCATCCCTGCACCATGCCTTGAGCTCTCAGGCACTTGCTCATCCTCAAAAATGACTGTGCTGACATCTTTGGCAAGCTACATGATAAAGTACGTTCCAGTGAGGACTCCTGAGACATGTTAGAAACTCATGGAGTAACGGTGCCTGAAGCATAAAATGAAAGAAGTGGTATTTCATACCATTTTTATCCTGCTAGGAATCCCATGTTTTCGTAAAATGTGTTCCATCAGCCTGCCATGAAACATCTGAAAAAGCATTCACATGCCTTCTGATGTGCTTGTTAGAAAATAATGATTTCCACATTTCTATTTGGGGAAATTATTTTCTTCTGAAGGAATGCCCAAAAATTCTGCTTAGATTCAGTGGTTTTCTGTCTCGTATTCATTAACACTGTCAGTTCCCTGCTAACGTTTTTATAATTTCACACAGCTCCTCAAAACCAACACGCTGTCAGCATTTGTGTGTTGCATCTCTAAAATAGCACATCAGTCTTACTGCCCAGCTAAACTTTTCAGAAGATCATGGCCTACCCCCAATGGGATTTCTGATGTATATGGCAGTGCAACGCTTTTTTTGCCCCCTCCATTTAATTTCCTTACAAATGATGGTTGATGTGAGTTGCGACAGTATCATCTCATTTCACTAGAAACTGGGTCTGTGCTGTTGCAAAGGGAAGAGTATGTTTCCAGTGCTCTCTCCATCTCGTGAAGTGCTGTGCTACGAGGTGGGTCCTTTCCCTCCCTGCCATACTATTCAGGTCCTGCAGGGTCTCTGCTGGGGCTAAATTCCTGCATCTTATAAATTGGATATACCAGAGTCACACCTGGGCTCATGCTGACGCTGCCTTCTATCTGCTTAGAAGTCTTTGTGTTTCAGTTGTCAGACCAAGAAGTCGCTACAGGGCAGCAGCCTTTGCCAACAGCGGTTTCTGTCCAGTGGTAATGCTTGGAGGACTGAATTCTGCAGTCTGCTGGGTTTTCTAAGTGTAGGGTTTTTTTCAACTGCTTCTGAGAATTATTTTATCATCTATGAAGTGAATGGGTCTCCAGGGCTGAGAGCTTGCCTACCCAGGGAGAGGTGGACTGCCCCTCTCTGAGTCACCCAAATGTGCAAGTGACAGGCAATCCTGCCCCATACAAGCACTTTTTCCCTATCTCAGGTGGAGGGAAATGCAGATAGCTGGAGACAAAAACTCCAACAGCCACTGAAAGGTGAATTGTTCCCTCACCTGAATCAGCAGCTTTTGGTTTTAATGCAACTTCTGAGAACTTCTCTTGTGAACTGAGCCTCTGTTTATGTCCAGCATAGGTGTATCATTGTATATGTTTATCCCAATATCAAGTGAAGTGTGAATGCTGAGCTTTGTAGGAAAGTGCAGTGAGCTGTTGGTTATCTGGGAGAAGTATTAACTCATTACAGCTGAAAGGATTGTACCAAAGGAGAGGAGTCTGAGATGGGACTTGAGCAAGGTGAACCAGCTTTTAGTGTTGAAGAAAAGCTCCAAAAGCTGTGCGTCTTTCTGACCATTTGGCAGCACGCTGTTATCACTGGCACCAGTGTCCCATCCTTCCTTTTTTCTCCTCCTTTTTCATCCTGCATTCAGTACCTGGCATTTCTCTGCAGACCCTATGTGCCAGGCTCCCCAGACTCTCTTTGCTGCATTTACAGAGGATGCTCCACCTTCACATTGCAGAAGGGATATCGTTATTTCAGGCAAGAGGCCCTTATCACCCTGTAACTTAAACAGAGCAGACACACACCAAATCCCATCTGTTCAACATCCTTATCTTTGTCTTTCTCATTCTTTCCTTTGTGTCTGACCTTCCTCTATTTTGGGATTGCAGGTCCCCCTTGGGGAAGGGTTTATTGTCTTGTGCCACCATCAGCATTTTAGAAACCACCAGAAATAGTCTTTTGCAGCCAATCACTAATGCAAAACCCCATCACTAACCCCTAAACCTCTTGATGCTGCAAAATTACATGTAATCAAAGTGAGTGATCTACTGGGTCTGCAGGGTCACCCAGCCTGAGCTTGAAGCCATACATGGGTACTTGAAGCAAGAGCTCAGATGTAGCAGTGCTCTTGTAACAGTGTAACAGTCTTCAAGAGCAAGGCTGTAATTTAGACCTTAATTTCACATTGCAGACGTCTAATTTTGTGCTGTCGAAGCTGGTGGTCTGCAAAACCTTGTCTTGACACAAAGGGACAAGCCCAAGGAAAGGTAGCAGGCTGGTAAGTTCCTCTAATCAGCCTGACAAAGGGAATCGTTTCCTCTGGAAGCACACAGGTCCTAGTTACCATCCCAAGTCTAGCACATGTACACAGAACCAAATGCAGTAATTTTTCTGTGGGCAAACCTTAGATTAACCCAAGAAAAGAGGAGGGGGGAGGGGAAGATTAAAAAACTGTCATTGTAGACCAAAGTATAAAGTGATTTATTTTCCACAGTGGTAAAAGCTTACAGTGAGGTTCCTTGACAGTTCTGGACTACAGCAGTGTCAGCATTTTAAATTGGGAAAAGTCCTGTTGGTACTGATACTCTGCCTTTGCCTTTCAGCATGCACATCTCTGAAAGCCAACAAGAATTCTTCAGAATGCTTGATGAAAAAATTGAAAAGGTAAGGAACAATACAGTAAACATACATTTTCTTGCTTGCTGTCCCAGGCAGTGGACAGGCAGGTTTCCCAGCTCCATGGGGAGGAGAAGTGGACAGCATCCACACCCTCCAGTACTTGAAGAGACCCTGGTCTGAGACACCCTCCCCCCACCACTCGTTGTTTATAAAGTTCTAAGTCTTTTAAATTAAAATCCCGGCTTCTTTATTTATCGTTAAAGAATCGTTATACCACAACACAGATGAGAAACTGAGACTTTAGGAACGAAATGGGCTATTTGGATCATGTTGCCTGTCTACAACAGAAATGATATTTCAACTCTTGTTTACACCTTGAGCTGATGTTGTACTCTTTATGCTTCATATTTTGGAGTGGCATACATTATTTAATATGTGGTATGAAATATTTGATTCCCCAGTTTGACTGAAGTAATCTGTACTACTGAATTGTAAAGAAGGAGGGAGATTTTTACTTGGATGACTCTGAATTTCAGTCATTTTTGCCCACACTCCTGATCTTAGGAGCTGGAGTGCTACGGTGGGTGAATCCCTTCTTTGTCTCAAGCAACTAATTTGTTATGCTACTCTAATAAAAAATACTTACAAAAGTAAAAAATGAGATTAAAAAGGAAGAGTATGTGATGAGAAGTTGGGAGTTTGTATATTCCTGAGAGAAGTATATACTGGTATAAATATATATACCAGTATTTCACAGGAGAAGGATTTTGCTTAACCTGTGACATCTCTATAAATGCACTTAAAAATAGAGTTTATACATATCTGCAATAGAGCTACATCTCCTTTGAACAAATGCATTCACCCTATAAATACTTAGCTGCTTTTTCTGGACATCATCGCCTTCCATAATGTCAAACACAGAATGTCCAGTGAAATGGGTTTTCCAAAGATGTATCTTATCTACAGACCAGCCCATCTAATGACTGTATCTAATTATGAATTCAGGCTAGTTTTGTTTTCTAGTTTTGTTTCAGGGCAGTAATACCATTCATTTGCCAGCTGCCACTTTGAGAAACAGTTGACCATGTCTCCTTGCTGTTTGGATCATGCTCGCAGATCCTTGCAGGTGTTCTCCAGGGCTCTTATACTGATTTATCATATAGATCCAGAGACTGTCTATTAAGATGAAATACGTAGTTTTATCCATGAAAGAGACAAGACAGCTCCTTTGAATTTCAAGCTGCTGACATCTGATGAGATTGGCAGGGGTTAATGCACAGCTGAACATGGGATCTGCTGTGTATGGGATCCTCCTGTGCCTGAGAAAATTGTCTTCATAAGAGAAGTTTGCTTTCTAATTAGTCTTTGCCAGCAATATATTGTTTTTGTAGGTATCTGCCACAAGTGCCAAAAATATCAGAAAATACTAGTTTTGTTTGATTCCTAAACAGCTTTCTGAGCCCCTTCTCTGTGGAAGTGAAGGAGCAGTGGAACAATTAAAAGAATTAAATCACTGAGCAACTCACTAATTTCAGCTGAAATAGGCAGCAGAAGGGGGGGGCTGCCCGTGGTTGACGAGGGCCCAGACCATGTTGTAATAGTAATTTGGTAACCGTGGCCATGTGTAGCACTATTCGTAACAGAGACACACTGTCAGTCGCTGACTCTGCAGGCTACCTGGAGAAACCTTACAGTCAGAGGGGAGATATCCCTCAAATTGCATTGAAAACCTGAGGGGTGCTGGGTCATTTAATAGGAATGAGTTACAACAATTGTAACATGCACAATAAGAATTATAAGGAAGATTAAAAGTGTGTTTTGGATTTAGCAAAGGGAAGCCTGGCTGAAATAAAATTTCTTTAATCCAAGTGTAAATTCTAAAGGACAAAAGCCGATATTTTAGCAACTGAAAACAAAGTGTTTATGAGTCCTGGAGGTCAAAATATCCTTAAATAAATGATCTGAAGAACTTCTCTGAGACAAAGTTCATCGCCTGTTGATACTCCACATGTACTGTTTTCCTGGCTGCATGTATTGGAATGGCAAAGCTGAATAAACTTCTGCAAACGTAGCCCAAAGGTAAAAATCAGACTGTTACACCCAGTGCATGAAGCTTCTGCCTACCAAAATTCCATGTCAAAACACCGTGAAACATTCATGGGGAGACATCTGTTAGTATCTCTGTTCGAGTGTCTATCCTTGAGAGAAGAGCGAGGACTGAACTTGCATTATGGAACTTTATGCAATTATGATAATTAAAGACATAGGATTTGTGGGGAAAAAAGAAATCCTAAAATAAAGCTTGATGCTGAATGCTCAGCTATGAATGCATTCAGCTACATTTTGGTTCTGCTTGAGTCAACTGGACTCTTGTCCGATAATCTCAGGGTCCCAGAATTTGAAAAAAAAAAAAAAAGAAAAAAAAAAAAAGGAAGAAGGCCTGATGAGAAAGGCAGAATTATAAAGTGGGAGGATCGGAGTAGCTGGGTAGAGTTAAGGAGCTGACAGCACAGGAAACAGGAGTTCTGGAATTCATTTAATCCCCGACAGACCACGGAGCGCTTCTTGTGGCAATGTTCCAGTGGCATAGCAACATGCATCCAAACAGGCAATTAAAAAGCTGAATGAATAAATGGCGAGGGGCTGTGCGGCTCTGTGTTTTCAGCCAACAGACATGGTGAGGGTCTGGTGGCAAATGGTGAACGCAGCTTCTGCTTGACCAAAAGCTGGGTGTGCAAAGCATCAGGAGAGAAGAGGAGAAGGAATTAACAGGTCACCTGTGAGCAGCACCAGAGCTGGGACCTAGGGTGAAAGCTGGCTCACGTAGGAATGCTGCCAGCATCTGCCAGGAGCTGCATCAAGGCCTCCTGGGGTTTTCATGTTGTCTGAAACTCATGTTGCTGTGAGTGTAGTCATGGGCTTTACTTTCGCAGCATCTCTGCGGCGCGGCGGGGCCTTGCTCAGCACCCTGGGCTTCAGCTTCTTTCCTTCCTTGTCTGGAGCAGCATGCTCCATTGTCAGGTATTGAACCAGAGAGCAGAACAGCGGGAGGAATGGGAAGGAAGAAAAGGAAGAATTAAAATTATGAGATTCACAGTGACAGAAAGGGAGTGACTTCCTGTCCTGGTTTTGTGCAGATCTTCCAGAAATGGTTGTAGGAGTTCCGCAAACTCCATTGCCTGTTTTTCAGTTTCTCCCTACCTCTGAACTTAAGTGTCCTTGTTTCACAGACCTGAAGTACGTTATTTGTAAGTATTATTTGCTATTTGTATCTTCAGTTAGTGATTTACAAAATACCTGGCTTTTTTCCTTCCAGGGTCGTGATTATTGTTCAGAAGAGGAAGATGTCACATAGTGCCAATTCTGCCAATCAAACCAGGAATACTACTGTGTAAATAGATTACAACCCAGTTGACACCTTTTGGAAGTCTTCTAGAGCGAACAGCACTACATAACAGAAGAAGATCATTTCCACATTATATGCTCCATTCAGTTACAGTGTTTCTTAATGAACAGATGAGGAATATTGCTAAGAACTCGTAAGGAACTGTTTTTGTTGCTGCTAGTTAAAACCTGTTGCAACTTTTCACTTTCTCTGTGTCCAGATACGCAGCAAATCCTTAAAGTTAATCTGAAAGACATTGTTGATTTTATTAAGGCTTCTGGCCTGTTTTCTATCTAATAAGGTAGTGTTATACAAAGCTTCCATAAGTGAACATTCAAGCATCTGAGAACACCCTACAGCTGTCTGTCAGTCCGTGTACGGGCTGGAGTGCTTATTAATGCTGGTGATTTCAAGCTTTGGAGATGGGATGTTTTGCCATGGCAGGCCTTGTTTCTCTGCTCAGAAGAAAGCTGAGAAACTATTATCCATTAAAAGCATGTTATCACTGAAATACTGGAAGTGATACAGGAGCGGGAATTTGTATTTTAAGAGGAAAAGAGTTTCATTTAATAGGTATCTTAATCAAGGACTAAGCTTGCAGTATTGGCTTTGCTGAGCACGAATGGGAGTGTGATCACAATCATTTTGAATCTCTTTTTTTCTAAGAAAATAAACATTTTACTGTTTTTATGTATTCTTGTCTTTTACCATTCATGCAACACACTGTTCTAAGAGCCTGGGAACAGGGAAGGCAAAACCAACTCTTCACATTTCTGACTCTGTGGATCTGATCTTTTAAAGCAGCTCTGTGTCAATTGGGGGTGTCTGTTGCATGTCCTGTAGAGTTTATTTTTCCATATTATACAGAGAGGATGCTATCTTCTCAAAAGCAGATGTAATATTTTTAACAAATACTGTCATGAGTAAAAAAAAAAAAAAAAAAAAAAAAAACACTCAAGGAAAAAAGACACTTTTTGTATTTATTCTTCAAGAAGAGATTGTTACCTGTGCTGATGTTTATTCTCCACACTACGATACCATGTGAGTGCCAGGTCTGCCCTGCATCCCAAGCAGTGAATCTTCAGGATGTAGGTTTCAGTAGTGTGTTGATGTCAGTGCACTGTGTGGGACTGTGTATGTCAAACAGACCAGAGACTGCATTTACAGTGTCATTTCTGATGTGACAGATGTCAGCTTTGGGCACGCAATGCAAAACCTTTTAAAATACTCCATTTTTCACTGGCCTAGTTCTCAGGGCCTTTTGCAAACCAGATTCTCTTAAAGTTTTTCAACCGAGTCCCTCAATGATCCCTTCTGACTTCTGAAAATCTCATAAATATTAGGGAGTTTCGTCTCTAAAGAATTTCCTCCATCATTCACTCTGAGTGGGTTTGGGCAGTCCACAGCAAAAGATTTTGTGTGAGTTCCCCCTGGTAATGCCATTAGTGCTGTCCCACACCTAGAGCCTGTCAAAAACCATAGTTTGCTTATGCTTCCTTCCCCACACTGGGCTTTCCTTTTGCTTTTGGCCACAGATGAGGCAGCGTGGTAGGGAGGACATGTCAACCTCAGTTTGAGCTGAGTGGTCCCTCACAGGACAGGGCCAACTCAAGTGCTCCGTAGTGTCAGTAGTTTTCCATGTAGATACTCAGCATCAGGGTCCTCATTGGCAGATTTCACCACATGCATCTTTAACTTGTTAATGGTCAAAGATTGCTGGCCAGATCCTGAATCTTTGCTCCATTTTGGCAGCAGCTTTGGCAATGCAGCTTTCCTGGAGATCTTGACCTCAGTGGAGATGATTTTTCACTGCCTTCCTCCCATCAAATCATCCTTAGGTAGGGCTCCTGGGGTCTTGGTGCTATAGAGCCATTTAACCTGTTAAGCCAATGCTATCTACTGAGTTGTGTGAATGCAAGTGTATGTGCAGCAAGAAGGCCCTGTGGCAGTGCGTTGGGGGGAGACGAGGCGTAGGGGTGTTTCAGAGAGACAGGCTGTTCGCTTTGCTGTTGGGGAGGAGACCTGGAGGTCAAACATTACCTAAGAAGTTGGGTAGGTGCAGAGTGAAAACATTCATATATGTTATTGTGCTGCTTCAGGCAGAGTTTTCAGTGAAGGGAGCTGAATCCCAGCTTAGGGAAACTTTAAAATGTGGAATATGGTAAAATAAAAGTCGGACGTAGAAGTACCAGAGTGAGGTCAGAGGAGAGCTCCTAAGATGATCAGAGGCCTGGAGCACCTGTTGTACAAGGACAGGCTGAGAGAGCTGGGCCTGTTTAGCCTGGACAAGAGAAGGCTGAGAGGAGACCTCATTAATGTATATAAATACCTGAGGGGAAGGCGTTGAGAGAATGGAATCAGTCCCTTTTCGGTTGTGCCCAGTGACAGGACGAGAGGCAATGGGCACAAACTGAAGCATAGGAGGTTCAATATGAGGGGGCACTTCTTTACTGTGAGAGGGGTGACAGAGCGGAGAGGAGGGTTGTGCAGTCTCCTTCTCCAGGTACTCAACCCCCCCCCCCCCAGATGCCATCCTGCTCAATGTGCTCTAGGTGATCCTGCTCTGCAGGTGGATGGACCAGCTGATCTGCAGAGGTCCCTTCCAACCTTGGCCATTCTGTGATTCTGTGGTAGAATTTTTTTTTTTTAAAGTCCTCTTTTTTTCTTTTTTCTTTTTTTTTTATTATTAAAAAAATGGTGCATACCTCTACCCACCAAACAGGTACATACTCTCTTTGATCTTGATATTGGCACAGTCATCATCAGCATTTTCCTCTTCTTCAGCATCATCAGAAACAAGCATGGAACTGGGAACCTGTTACGTGCTTTGTAAAGGCCAGCACAAGATACCTGCATGGATGCACTCCCTGCATCCCTAGCAGGGATGTGAATGCTGACAGAATCTTTCAGGGACTAAAAACCTGTCTTTTTTTTTTTTTTTTTTTTTTTTTTTTTAAGGGTTGCCAGTGCTGTCAAAGACAACGCCCTTGGAGCATGGCCATTCAACGTGGTGGGGCTGGGATGATGCATCCTACCATGTGGGAGACCCCCACTGATGAGCTTCACCCCAATTGCTGAAAAGCCATTTGAATGTGCAAGCTCTCTCTAGGGCTGCAAGCTCCAAAGCTAAGCCTGTATCAGGCGGCTGCTGCTCGTGGGCTGCTGCACAGCAAAGTGCTGCCCTGCAATCCTAAATGCTTTCTGCTCAAATCAGGCACAGAAGGAGACTCAAGCTTTCATTTCAGGATTTGAAGAGAGCAGCACCTCACCTTAATGTCCCGCTGGAGAGGTGGCTTTTCCTGACAGGCATTAGCTCAGCATGCAGTGTGGGTGGTGCACGCTGCCCTGCAGGCATGGGGCTGAGGCACCAAGCTCCCTGCATTGCTGTGGGCTCCCCCCCAGCCTTCAGAAGGCAGGAAATGTGTTCCTTCTTTCTCTACAAATAATAATAATAATCCTGAGACAAAAAGTTCTCAAGTGCTGCAAGGAACTAGAAAGATAGGTGTGGGAACAGAGAGATATTCTCGGGTTTTGGCATTCTGAGTTTGTGTCTATTAATAAACCCCCAGAGTGAGTCATATGGAGACGTATTTATTCACTGAGTCGGAGAGAGCTGCTACCCAAAATAGCAGCTATGTAATTTTTTATGATGCTGTAATGCTGGTGCAGTGAAGATTGACATCATTTAACAGAGATGCTCTCTGGCTGGCAATCAGCTTGCCTGTGTCGAGCCTTAAAATAAACATGAGAGCCACGTGCTTCGTTACATAAAACAGCCGTGGAAGCCATCACTTGTGGGAAATGCCTTTTTCACATTTCCTGCAGATCCTGTTCCTTTTTTTTTCCTTTATGCCTTGCTAAGACTTGTTCACAAATTTTCTTTGGAATGTGAGGAGCAGAGAAAGTGGCTTTTGCTATGTAAGCAGGGATGATGCACGTACATAAACCATCAACATTTACTCCATCATTACCACGGAAGAGGTCCATAGAGGAAATCGTTAAACACATCAAGTTCAGCACATCCATCTCTGAATTTCTCAGTGTTTCATCTCTGCTGGAGCACAAACCCCAGCACTCATAGCCTGGAGCAAAACAAAGGTGATGGCTGAACCCAGTAAAGGTCCTGAAGGCAGAGAAATAGCTGGGTAGGGTTTTTAAGGAACGGTGACACCATTTTTCTGCATTTCCTCTCATTCTCAGACTTGCACTGCTGCCCTCAGGTCTGTCCAGGTTTCGCAGCCAGTGGGGTTCTGAAGGGGATCGGGATGGTCCTGGTGCTGCCCAGCTGCAAGGGCTGGTGCTCAGCACCCATCCCTCCTCCCCTGCACCTGCTAAAGATGGACTTGATTGCTAAAGATGGACTCACTTGGTGCTGGTGTTTTAAAGTCCCAGGCAAATGGTACCTTTTTTATATGCTAGAAATGTTGATTAATACTATCTTTTTATGGAGCACTTAGAAAGAAAGCAGGACTCCTAGTCCAGGCACCTTCTGGCCACTGTGAATGATGTTTTTTTAGGATGAGCAGTAGCTATGAATTTTTTGGCAGAGCCACCAAGTTCCCCCAGAGCTGGGTGATGTGAAAAGTTGAAATGTAAAAATTGGTTGGCAACACTGAATCTCTCGTGCCTGAGAAAGTCCCATGAGAAGCCAATTACAGACCTGCACATTACATCCCACCAGTACAAACACTGCCATAAAGTAATTATTAAAGCTGATTTTACTCTGGGGTGTGCAGGAGGGATATCAGCATCACTTCACAGCTCTAGCCTTACCCCTGCTACATTTTCTCTTACTTAGCACACATCAGAAGAGAGACTAGCACTGGTCATGTCATTTCATTAAGTAGGTGATAAGTTGCTTCAAAGAATGGGATTGTGAAAAGCCTTCCTCATGGCTTTCTCTGCCTCTGCACACCTGTGCCCTTGGTGTGCTGACCCCAAATACCCCTGTGCTGTCCCCATTGCAGCATTTCCTGTGCAACCACCACCAGCCCTGGAAAGGCAACTCCTCACTTTACAAACCAATTTCCCTTAATTCCCCTCATTCCTTGGTTTTCAGACCCTTTCTCCTTCTACACTTACCTTCCTCCAGTGCAGGCTTCTCCCCACCTCCTTCTCCATGCAGCCCTGCCATGTGCGCCCCCAAGGAGGATAACTGTGGGACAAGGGGAATTAAACCAAACCGCTTTTTGAACACCCTGCTCTAAGGAGCCTTCAAAGGATGAGGAAGGCAGAAGGTGCCTTGCTCTGAAACGCTCTGAGGCCTGAAGTCCTGATGCAAAGCCTCACAAGAGCAGAGGTCATAGAATCATAGAACATCCTGAGTTGGGCCCAACTCCTGGCACCACACAGGTCTACCCAAGAATTCAGACCATAAGACTGAGAGCACAGTCCAAACCCTTCTTAAACTCCGACAGGCTTGGTGCAGTGACTGGGGAGTCTGTTCCAGTGTGTGACTACCTCCTTGGTGAAGAAACTTTTCCTGATATCCAGCCTGAACCTCCCCTCTTCACAGCTTGATTCCATTCCCTTGGGTCCTGTCACTGGTCGCTAAATAGATCAGCACCTGCCCCTCTCTTCCCCCTCATGACAAAGCTGTAGGCCAACATGAGGTCTCCCCTCAGCTTCCTCTTCTCCAGGCTGAACAGGCCAAGTGACCTCAGCCGCTCCTCATGTGTCTTCCCCTCTAGGCCCTTCACTACCTTCACCCTCCTCCGGACCCTGAGGTGTCACAGAACAGCAACGGAAAAATCTCTCCTTTGAGACTTAGCAGACCAGACCCTCTGAACAACAAATTTAAAGTATAGAAGTTGATGTATCATTTATACATAACAGTGCCATGGACCTGTCCCTGTGCTTGGCCACCCTCATGACACACCAGCCCCTTTCCAAGTTCCTGGCAGGGTGAGGTGCCTGCTGCTTCCTCCATCCCACCCTCCCTATGCCCCATCTGGCCCTGTCCATGCCAGGAGTCAGCACCAGCCCCTCATTAAGGGGCATTATTAATGAAGAACCCAAGCAGCAATGGTGTCCCTACCACAGGCTTTTCTAAAAAGGATAATTAAAAAAAATCAAGGTAAACACAGCTGGCCAGCCCATTCAGAAGCTAGCGTCATTGGGAACAGCTTGACCAGAATATTTACATTTTATTAAATCTTTACAATCAGCAATTATAATAAGTACACAATTATGTACACAGATTATATACACTTTAGCCCAGACTTTTACATCACAGTACATAGTTGCCCTTAGAAATATTGTATACATTTACCACCAGACAGTAAAACCCAACAATAGTGTTACAGCACCTGTTATTAGACATCTTTCATAAGAAAATATACGGCTGTAAATTGGGCTGGCTAAAAAAAAATCTTATAAAATCTGAACATACAATATTTCATTCACAGAATGTTTTTTTTTTTTTTTCCTATGTTCTGAGTGATGCCTTTTGCATAAGATGACCCATTTTCAACTTCTCAACATACTCATGACTGATGCTAACGCCTTCGGGTATGCTGGCAGGAGGAGGAGAAACAAAGCTGGGCTTGTTTTAGAACTTCATTAACAAACAATAAATGTAAACAATTGAGAATATTCCTCTAATATCAAATGAGAAATTAATTGGCTAATCTGAATTACATGGCATGGAGCAAGTGCTAGTTCCATCTCAGATTCCTGAATTCTTCAGTATTCAATACTATACAAATTAACGTACAATACCAGACAAATAATCCATTAGTGATGCACAAACAATATTCCACATGGAGCAGAATTAAAAATTTGGAAAGAACACTTACTTCCCATCTCCAAAAGATTAAAAAAAAGATTAATACATTCTTTTTGCTTTTTAAGATGACAGTGACAGGAAATTGAACTACTTTCAGCATGATACGAAAAGGTTTAATACAGCTTATTTCCTCATAAGGAAACAAAGTAAAAATAACCTGAATAAAACTGTCCCCCTTCCTCCCCCCAATTTACTCATCTTTCCCAAAAGGCCAACAACTTTACCCAATTCAGTTCTGTAAACCAAGCATGAACCCCACCTGTGAAACATGGCTATGGCTCTCATGATCATTTCCAAGTGAAACTAAAACGAACTTAAACAACGATGAAAATCAATCCAGAAGGAAGGGGGCAACAGTTATATGAGGTAGGCCACCACCAAACCCATGCTTCAAACCCATACTGAGCTCCAGGATTACGCAGAATCCCTTGAAAACAAGAGATGTTTCCTTCCTTAACTGCTTCATCCACATCTGTGATTAACCACAAGCTTGTGGTGGCAAGGAGAAGTTCATCTTTTAGTAAAATTTTACAACTACACCTAAATTTACTGCAGGTTAAAAAAAAAAAAAAAGATAAGCTTCAGTTGCAATATTGGCAGTCTTAACATAATGACTAGAGGACCTCTACGCCTATGAAAAATAATTTTATTTTCACCAAAATAACTAATGAGGACATAGTCCACACCAAAGAGCACGAGAACTCAAGTGCTCCTTTGTGGCACCTAGCACTGGCAGACTGAAGGAGGACCGGCACCAGGTGGTCTCGGTGCCAGAGCTGCCTGCCCTGGGCCATGTGATGTCGAGCCCCAGCACTGCCAGGGGAGCGCTGCGTCTGGCGCAGAGCGGGGCTCTGAGTAACAAAGGACACTTAACAGGCTCCCATGGTCAAACTCCCTATATGAAGATACCCACATAAAAAAAAAAAAAAAAAAAAACAACTCAGCTACTGCAAGCCCTGCTCACTCAGTTCAAGCCTCCATACAGTTAGCTGTGCAAAGGAATAACTACATTTGAAAGCTAATTTATTTTAAAAGGACACTTATTCACTACTCTGCTACTGCTTCATTTCCTCCTCCAAATTACCTCCTACTCTAGTAATTTAAAGTTATTGTTCAATTTACAGATAGTATTCCAGCTGACTGTCATGCTCTCAAAAGGTGCCTGTACATCTCGAACCTGTTGAAAGCAAGTGTCAAGTATACATGTATACAACATTTGCCTGGGATTTCTCCATTCATACTGTACACGAGTATACATAAATAAATACAGTATGGCTGTACTAATTAACAGTTGCATATTCAGCACGTGTAATTTCACCAACTAAATGAAACGCGCACTTCAGATTTGGGCATTTAAAAAAAAATCCATTGTAAAGGTTAATATAAACTTCATTTCTAGCCTGGTGCAGCATACAGGCAGTGTTAATTTATTCTTTGATATAAAACAATTCTTTGAGCCATGATTTTCTAACAAGCAGTTTATCTAAATCAACTTAATTAGCCTTTGGCAGTTTCTTTGGACGCAGTCAAAACATCTCAGCTGTTTAAGCATCCCCATTTTTATTTAAATAACGCTTTTCATAATAGGGATAACAAATTAAGACCCACACTTATCTGTAACAAACTCCCAAAGCCCAGAGTAACACACCAGTCATTCTCACAATTCACACCACTGTACTTTGAACTATGGACCCAACAGCCAGAACTGTTGCACTTCACCACTGGTACTGGCCTCATTGCCTTAAGTATCACACATATCGAAGTTGCATATAAAAATGACAATGAAGTCAAGCTGTTAGAATAAAAACTGTAGAAAAAAAGGAAGTTTTTGTTATAGCTGATCTAATTCTGTTTAGTATCCTTTCAGAGACTATTGCCAGTTTAAACTGTCTCAGGGTAGATTGGGTTTTTCAACCTGGAAGGCCAAAGGAAATGCCTGTACTCAAACATCTGCCCCATCCACCTTACCTCCACCTCAAACATAGCTTTTTTCATAGCACACTTCGAACCCTTACCTGTTAGATCCCAATGAGCAGGGCTGTCTTTTTTTCCCTGATGGAACCTGCTCACAAAGCACACACTGCCTTCAGTTTATAGTTTCGCTAGTTGAGAGTAAAGCAGAAGGAAAAACTCCCAAGTCATCTTGGTCATTCTTCATGGTAACAGATGGAAGAAGCGATGAGCAACACTACTGTGTCTCAGTATGATATGTCAGAACAAAATCAAACTGCTTCTACCAGTGTCTTAAAGATAACAACCAGAAATGATTTCACCCGCTGCTAGCGATGAAGGCTTTCAACTGAGTAGAGATCAGTGGAAACGCACCTTCACTCCAACCAGAACAGCAGCTGGCCTATGGCAAGTGCTCCTGCCCAAACCGTTACTGTGGTATGTTAGCCCCACTGCTTTAACTTTTGCTTTCCAGAGGCCAAAGAGTGTGACTCCTTGGCACCTGGAAGGCAGAAGATGGGCTCATTCCCTGACGAGCCTCCCAGGGTAACAGCACCACGCAGTGGAGCCATATGAATGCTTCAATTGCACATTCCCATTTTTAAACAGGAAAAAATCAAAACAAGAGTGTGTGCTGGATTTATATGATAATTTCCAGGTGACACCTGGTTGCTCATCACAATACTGAATGTTTTCTAGTTCTCAGATATCAGGGCCTCACTTCTACCCAAAGAGTTCTCCATTTGTTTACTAACAAGTCATTATTACAAGTCATAGTTCATCCTTTTCCATCATTTCAAATGCTTCTATATCTTCATTCCAGTCTGCTAATATGGATTCCATAGGTTGGACTTTATTATCCCAGTTAACTTTGGAGTTTGACTCTGTCTCGGTTTTTTGTTCCTGAGGCTGGTTATCCCCTTGCATACATGCTGGCTCTGGAGTACTAGCCTCATCAGTTCCAGGGGTGTAGGAGTCCTGATCTGAAATAGAAACGCTGTCACTGTCTGCATGAGCAGGAGACAAAGAATCAGGGTCAGTAACATCGGAGCTTTCTCCTTCCGGTTCCTCACTGACCGCTGCAACATCCTGAGATGCTGAAGAAGCTTCTTCAGAATTTTGTTTATGTGAATCATTTTCAGATAGTTTCTGGTCCATATTCTCCATTTCCAAGTCTTTGAGAGGGGAAGAGAAAGAAAAAGGTATTTTGAAAGAAACAGAAAAGTAGCATTTTATCATATAATTCAAAAGCAAGATCACTTCCTTTGACTTTATTACTTAAGGAAGCACAAACTTTCAGTTGATATGAAAACTTCATGCTACTAAGGAATGTATTTTAAAGAGGGAAGTGAGGGAAAATATTTAATCATTAGAAAGGGCAAGCAGTCTAGTGAGATTAGTTTTGGTTTCCAAAACCTGAATCGTGATTTCTGGGCCAGTGCTCATTGCCTAGACTAGCACTTCGTAGTTCCGTTTCAGACCAGCAAACACTTCAGCATCTACTGTGTGCACTGAACTTTAATGATGGGTTTTAAAGCACTCCCAGATCCACCACGATGCCACATGTGAGGAACTGGGAGATGCAGAGTTATACCAGCTTACTAACCTATGAATTAAAGAGAGTCGAAGCCTCCCTCCTCATAGTTCCACTCAAAACAACACTTGTGTCTAGCACTGATTTAGCTTATAAATTTCCAGCAGCTGTCTGAATTTAACCACACAAATTTCTTGTAACTAGTGTACAAGATGCTATTGTTTCAAGACCTCTAGGGAGTTTAACTGTATATGCCATTTTTAATACAGGATACTTACTGCTATCAATAATGTAGTTTGGAATCGTTTTACCTTTAAAGATTGTTGCTGGGATTCCAAATGAAAGCACAAGGAGGAGGGAAGAAACACACATGCATTACAAATTCTCAAATGCAGAACTATCTTCTGTGTTTAGTAGTTTGTTAGACCAACTTAACCATAGTTACAGACAAGAAGAATTTATAAGCAGCCATTAAAAAATAGTATTAGAGCTTTAAGAATATCACCTTTGCAAATGGGCAGAAAATAAATGCTGTCATTGGTTTACTAGAGATACTAATTCTTCTCATACTCTGCTCAGATAAAGCAATGCTACCAGGAAAGCTTGCAAAAAGGAAAACCTAGAAATTTCTGCCATATACAAACGTTTTAATTTGATAAGTACTAGCTTGCAATTTTATTGTATTATAAATGGAAAAACTGAAAAGCACCTGAGGTCAGCAACCTTATTTCTTTCACATGATAACCACTTTTCCTTTGACAGGCAAAGCAGTTATAATAGCTGTCTTTCCTTCTGGGTACCAAGAATGTCACTGGGGAGCTACACTTACAGTGTAGGGCACTGAAAACGCTTGTGCTATTTCTGATACTACTTCAAAGCGTATCATGACAAAAAGGGTTCAAAAGGAATCCAAAGGACTGTATTGTCTCATTATTGTCTCATCAGTTAAACTGTCATCTAACTTACAAACAGCATTTCTGGATGTTAATGTTAACTTGGGGGTGCAGGGAGGGAGGCTCTCAAATAATGGCTTTCATATAATAAAACTAATACTAAGGTCAAGCAGAAAACTAACATTACCAAATAACCTTTGCGCCTTTAATATTGCACCTCTGGGTAGCAACAGAAATCACTCTTGGACATTTCACATCATGCCATAGCACAGATAGAAGTTACTCCTGTATAAAACCACCTTTCAACTTACCTCTGTCTTTTGCTTTGTCAGAAAGGAGCACCTCCACTGCCTCGTATTCCCGGATTGCATCCAGTATAATATTTCCTTCCTTGTTGAAGAGGAAGAGCATGGGGATTGTGATATCATCTGTATTCTTTCCATCACCAGCCATTTGGAAGAGAGGAGCTGTGTCACTGCTGCTTCCTTCATTGTCATCTAGCCAGACACACAAAAGAAAAAGTTAGCAAACCATTCTGTTAGATAAACAGACTACAACTTCAAACTTCAGCAGACTTTTTGAGCAGCTTTCTACTGTCCAGTCAGTTAAGGACTGCTTGCAGATAATAGTAAATCAGGTGCAAAAAGAAAAAAACTTGTGTACTTGTACACCTTACAATCTTTTCATTTACTTTGTACCTTAAGTCTGCCTCAATAGTTACTAGATAGCATTATTCCAATACTCAGTGATCCTTAAAATAACAACTTTACTCTGTAAAACCAGAGACAAATCACCCACTATGCTTTGTTTGGTTACACTTCATGCACAGACATACATAAGCAAAATGTTTCTTTGTCTTCTGAAAGTATAACTTGTGTTAGAATACCATCATTTCAGTGAGCTTAGCAGCTTCTTGTCAGCTTTCCAATATAATCAAATCCGTAAAATACAGGTTACATTTATACAAGTGAATTAAAATCCTATTTACCAATAACAATGCCTCCTATTGCTCCAGCTTTTTGAATGTTTCGTGCTTTTTCAGCAAACATACATTGGCCTCTTTGCATCAAGGCAATTTTTTCTTTCACTGCCTCAGGATTAGTGATCTCTGAACAACCATTATATGGCTTAATGGTCACAACAAATCCTCTTGTCTGTGTGGAAAAACAAAACCAAAACCAAAGCAAGAGAGAATTAGAGCAGTATGTTCAAGCTTGCAAAAGATTCCTGAGCATTTTAGTTTTGTTTCTATCAGTTAATATAATGCATTTAGTATCTTCTGTCAGCACAGGTAATCTTTACACCCTGGACCTTGAACCAGCAAAGAATTACCATGTGAAAACCTAATTCTTCTATTCATATTTTGTCTGTACCAGTGAACAGGTCTCTGGAAAATTATCCTCTGTGAACTGGCAGTCTGGGACTTAACTGTTGGGCTGTATCTTGCCCAACAAAGTCATGCAGTTTTCTTGCTGCTTCTAATATGAACCACTGCCTCTGATATTTTCTTCTTCCATCTAGATACAGGCCTTTATGAAAGCTTACAAAACAATAGCCAACTCTAAAAGGGCTTCTGTGAATTCCCAGCTGACATAGTAGGAAAACCATCCCTTATTACTGAACACCTCTTGAGAAATGCACCATGAATTATATGAATTTGTTTCAAAGTCACTATGTATGTATATTAAGTCCTCAGTCATGACTGATGGCTCAAGATCAGAGCATGGGCTACAGACCAATAAGCCACTCATCTAAGAAGACTGTGTTCTGTCTCGCTGCACCTGTGTCATTTTAACCCCTGTAATTAATTAATCACACTACCTAGCTACCCTGAAACAGTATCAATATTACAAAATTTAGGCTTCAGCAATATGGAAAGTAACAGAAAGCTAAGAACAGATCCCAGATACATCTTACACACCCCTGATTTGTGTTTGGATAAATCCATCCCAAATTGTGCTGGTCCCGCAGTCAAGACCACCCTGCCAAAGAATGGATGGGAAACAATCTGAACAGCACGAGGAGGTAGCTGTTGCTCTTTCTGTTGCTGACTGGAGAGTTCAATCATTTCCTGCATGAACCGTAAGCCATCTTCAGCATCAAGTGAACTTGCTGCCTAGAGAGTAAAGAAATAATAAAGTTTCATCTTTAATGTTTGACAAACTTGGAGAAAAAAATGAAGTTAGCTTTGCTTGGGCCACCATTTACATCACATATATTAGTACTTTAATGGTTCAGAATAATGCTCTGTTTTTATATCAGTTTCCTCACAAAACAATACTGTTGGCAAACATTCAATGTTACAAAGATTGTAAGATACAGAGTGGACTGCTCTTGGCACTCATTCACCATTTCAAAAGCGGAATTTAACTTTTTAGCAATTTCACCACACTGCAGACTAAAAATCTGTAAATAATTAGAACTCCTAAATGAATAGAAATATCTCACATTGAGAACTTAGTATTTTCAGATGAGACCCTATTAACTGCATTACCTGGACATGAAAAGCCTCCATCTAATTTAATGGAAGATTAGCTAAAAGTGTTACTGACAAAATATTGACAACATATAAACCTGCTAAATACAGCTGCACATCCACCTCATGCGCTCCCTCCCCTTTCCAGTCACTGTCCCTCCTGAACCTCAAAATGCTAAATATCATAGCTAGTACGATTTTACTAGAAGTTTTCAAAAGAGGTACTGTTGGGTCTTACTTGCACTGCATGCTGTACTAATTGTACTCTTCCATCTTTGAGATGAATCAAACTGACTCCCATCTTCTTCAGTATCTCCAAATGCTCAGGGTTACTAGCCATGAAATCTCTGGCTCTCAATGGTGGTTTTGGTCCACTTCCCAAACTCTCCTCTCTGACAAAAGATATTAGAAATCAAAGCTTTATAAAAAGAAAAAAGATTATTCTTGAAACATAACTCTCACAGCTTCCACAGGTTATTCCTACCACCACAAGATAACAATTTTTTGCAATAAAGTTGAGCACACATTTCAACAGAGAACTTCTCAGCCTTTTTTAGAAGCTGCCTATATTCTTGATGATTTTGTACTGCGACAAAGAACACAAAAGTGTTGATAATGTGAACCTATCATATGCTGCCTCTCATTTCTAACTAGTCTGTGTAATTGTAAGACTGATTCAGAACATTTCCCTTAACAATTGCTACTCAGTCTTTTACTCATGAAGCACAAATATCAGAGATGGTCAGAAGGATAAACTTCAATTTCCGACTGACCTAAGCTCTTCAAAATATCTGAAATTATGTACAGCAATATTCTTTTCTTACTACAGAAAAGAGTTGCAGAACTGTTCAAGAAACCACTGGAATTAATGTTACAAATTCAGAAGATGTATCTCCTGTAATACGTGGGCTACAATTTCCATTTGGAGTATATAGCTCATTAAACTCCTTTTGCTATGAAACATTCACCAATTCCTGATGGAAATGAACAAAGCATTGCCAATGAGGCCAGACAAAACTAATTTTTCCCACTACAACCTCAAGGTCAAGAAGCTCCAAGTAGACCTACTATTTCTCCTCCCACGCATAACAGACACTATTCCTGACATTCCTACAGTAACAAAAGACAGAAGATATTCATCTTACGCTCTGGAAATACCCCTAGGACAGCTCTTATCCACCACATTTTTCAAAGGTTCACGAATACTCTGAGCAAACATTGGGTCGTTTGGGAAAAGGATCTGGGTGTTCGGACAGGTCCAGTCAAAATTACTGTCATCCAGCTCTGTGTATTCTGTAGTCTAAAATGAAAGATACAGATCACTTATTAAAAACTCAGGTTACATTTGTATAATAAAATTAACAAACAGGCCTACCCTAAGACATCAGTGTGCTCAGGACATGCAGCAGTTGAATGGAATGAATGTCCTACAACCACACAGTTTCCACAAGTGAGAAATGCATAATTCTTCTGTGCCTCACCACGCAATGATAACAAGAAATCAATGCACCACAACACCTTTTTAGGCATAAACACATTGTTTGCAATTTGTAATTTGCCAACCTTGCATTCAGTTTCTAGAACTGTTTTGCACAGTTAATTGTCTACCAGCACACAGTATTTCTCAAGCTTGCTCATAACATACCTAGTGTCCCCGTGCCTTCACACGCTTGACAACTTGAGGAAGTAATTACAATTTCTTTGTAATTGCCTTGATGCTGTCTGAAGCAGCTGCAGGCTTTAAGCAACTCTTATTTGAGGTTACTAATAATGTCACATCTTTCCTTTGGGCAAAAAAAAATCTACAAAATATTGTAGGAGATCAACTTCATTCATAAAATATCACAATAGCCATACATCGTAAAGTTAAACACAAGTTTATAAAGAATATTATAAAAGGAAAACCAGAGGCTTCTTGAAACTTTATGAATAAAAGATTCTCCTCATCAGTAATTATACTGACTTGTAAGCTTGTGAAGGGGCAAGGCTGTACCTATATATAATTATAATATTCTATATTTTCAGAAAAGATGATAGTTAACATCTGCACAAATCACTGTTTTATTACATGAAATCACGTGGAGCGTGTGTACAGTGGAAAAAAGTGGAGCCATATTTAGTCTCCACTTTGATTCTTTGCACTGTTTGCAAGTAACACATTGAATAACTGGCAAGTTAATTTTGCCACCTATAAAAATTAAGGTAGTATTTATTTACATAAAAAACAACACTGTTTACAATGTATTAGCTAATTAAAAACATTTATTTAAAGGCTCCCAAAAATTAAAAAGAAAACACTAAAAGGCTATTAGCTTACTTGAATCAACACTTTCAAGTATCTTTGCTTTTGGTGTGACCAATGGTAGTCACATCACTTCAGAAAGGTCTACAGTACATTGCGTGTTCCAGCACAGTACAGTACGACCTTTCCTGTTTACAAGAATAAATACAAACAGGATGTTGGCTTGCTACTACCAACTATCTCATAGACATTTCAGCTCACTGTGTTTACATTAAAAATATGTTTACACACTTTATTTTTTCTATCCATTTTTTCCACATCAGCTGAATTCCATTAAATAGTGACACAGCTTCACAGCCTTTTAGCCCTTTCACAGAGTTATTGAGGCCAGCAGGGCCCCCCCAGCTGGTGCCCAGCCCCACGTCCAGGTGGCTCTGGAAGCCCCCCAAGGAGGAGTCTCCACAGCCCCTGTGGGCAGCCTGTAACAGGGCTCTGGCACCCACCCAGCCCTGATATGCTGCCTGAGGGGCTCCAGGCTGGGCCCTGCCTCTGGGCACCGCTGGCAGCAGCCTGGCTCCATCCTCTCCACAGCTCCCGGTGGGTAGTTAGAGACATGGGCATCAGGAAAAGGTTCTTCACTGAGAGGGTGGTTGCACACTGGAACAGGCTCCCCAGGGACACAGACACAGCACCAAGCCTGTCAGAGTTCAAGAAGAGTTTGGACTGTGCTCTCGGTCATATGGTCTAAATTTCTGGGTAGGCCTATGTGGTGCCTGGAGTTGGACTCAATGATCCTTATGGGTCCCTTCCAACTTGGGATATTGTATGATTCTATGGATGAACTCCCCCAGAGCCTCCTCTTCTGTACGCTGGGCAGTCCCATCTACCTCTGTCTCCTCACTGGACAGTCTTCATCATCTTGGTGGCCCTACATATGACTCTTCACAGAGTGTCCAAGTCTCTCTTGCATGGAACTGAGCAGGGTACTCCAGGTGCAGCCTCACCAGTGCTGTGCAGAGCAGAAGATCACCTCTCTTAACCTGCTGGCAATATTCTGCCTAATACAGCCAAGGATACTGTTAGCTTGCTTGGCAGCAAGGGTACACTGCTGAGTCGTTCAACCTGGTGTCACAGCTGGGACCCCTAGGTCCATTTCTGCAGCACTACCTTCCAGCTTGGTGGCCACAGCACGTCCTGGTACCTAGGGCTGTTCCTCCCCAGGTGCAGGACACTGCAGTTCTCCTTGCTGAACTTCAGAAGGTTCTTGACAGCTCACCTTTCCAGCCTGTTATGGTCCCTCTGGATGGCAGCACAGCCCCTGGCGAGTCAGACACTCTCCCCAGTTTCACATCATCTGCAGGTTTGATGAGGATGCACCCCAACCATCATCCAGATCGTTAATGAAAACGTTCAACGGGACTGGACCCATGGTGTACTCTGCTTGCAGTGACCTCCAACTAGATTGTACCACCCTCCAGGTCCAGCCACTCAGACAATTTTTGATCCCGGTCTGCTTATCTAGCCCATACTTCAACTGCTTCTCTATGAGGATCTTATGGGGGACAGTATCAAAGGCCTTACTAAGTCCAGGAAAACAATACCCACTGCTCTCTCCTCAGGCTGGTGATTTCAGCCTGACCCTCATCAGATTGATGATTTCATTATAAAAGCTTATCAGGTTGGTCAAGCATGACTTCCTCTTGGTGAATCCATGCTGGCTCCCAAGGATTTTTTCCTTCATGTGCCTGGAAATAGTTTCCAGGATGAGCTGTTCTATCACCTCCTCAGGGTTCAAAGTGAGGCTGATCATGATCAGCATATAGTTCCCTGGGTCCTCCTTCCTGCCCCTCTGGAAGACAAGAGTGACAATTGCTTTCCTCCAGTCTTTGTGCAGTTTTCCCAGTTGCCAGGATCAATCCAGGATTATACAGAGTGGCCTTGCAATCACATCTACCAGCTCCCTCAGTGCTCGTGGGTACATCCCATCAGGGCCCATGAACTTTATGAATATTCGGTTTGCTTAAGAATTCCCTGACCTGATCCTCTCCCACCAAGGGTACATTTCATGCATGTTGTCAATAACATACTAAACGGAAACTTTCTTAGATTTGCGTTAAGCACATTTGTAATTCAGACTTAAAGCTTAAGATAATTACATTCAAATAAATTACTCTGTCCTTTTCTTTGGCTTTTTACTGAACATTTGATATTCTCAAGAAGACTACATACTTAGGCGAGCACTTCACGAAAGCATCACCTGTGAGAATCTTGAGCATCTCAAAAGTAATCACCTTCTCATATTGGAAATGAAAATTATATAAAACAATCTTTAAAAACCT
Organism: Aythya marila; assembly: GCF_965140915.1. Classification (NCBI taxonomy): domain Eukaryota; kingdom Metazoa; phylum Chordata; class Aves; order Anseriformes; family Anatidae; genus Aythya; species Aythya marila. Next base: position 16,011,202 of record NC_139049.1, on the reverse strand, counting down.
TTGAAGAACTTCGTGCATAATTTGAAAAATGCTGATCACACCAGCGACAAAAAAGCAGCAAAAAAAACAGTTACATCACAGGTGTTGAAAAAGTTTGGTAATATATGCTGTCCCTTTTAAATCCATTCGCAATTCCTTCACAATCCATGTTTCCTAAACTCAAAGACAAGAGATGATATTCCAGAAAAGAACACTTCAAAGAGTGCAGGATATCCACCATCAGGAAACAAACAAACAAAATCAACCTCATGACACTTATTTATAAAGAAACTATACCACATTATTGAACATAAATAAGAGAAGCATTTCTATGCTTCAAGACACAGCTGTAGTAACATAAGGTATTTTGGAAGGTGAAGATAATTTATAAACACATTTATAGTCCTAAATTTACATAACAGATGCATATCACACAAACTAGAACAATTAAACATCTCAAAAGCTATAACTATCTTGTCAAATTAACCTTGCAGAAGTTTCAAGAATCTTTGAAAATCTGCAAAGGGTCTGTGTAGTAAAATAAGCAACAAAAAGACTTAAGTATGTTGTTGTAAGTGTTGTAGAAAAATAAGAGAAAATAAATGTGAAGATAAAAATATCAAAGCACGTGATTTTAAGATTTATACAACCCGAGACAGAGAATGATTCTTTTTAAATATCGCTAATAGCCACAACTTTTTTCTCAAGACTGAGTGATGCAGAATCTGATTACAGAAACATTCAGATGCATGTGACTGTCACTGTTAATATGATGAAATGGTTCAGACAAAACAGACTGTCAAAACTAGCATACTATGAACTATGATTTTTCTTCCACTTCCTCTCAAAAAAGGAACTGATCTACAGCACCATTAAACCTGAGGTTACTTACTGTATTTTTTTTAGAGATGGTTTGGTTTGTAGTGGAAAGCCAAAGTGGTAATAGATGAGCTTCTGTAGTGAATATATAATCTTCTATGTCAAAAATCATGTCTTCCTTATCAGCAAACAGCAGGTAAAGGTATTTAAACATTTCAGCCAGAAAGAAAGAGTCCATTCTATGGAAAAAAACAGATGCCCTTTAAGATACGCATCGTTCTAAAATGTCAGTAAAAGAAATACTCATATTGCTCCACCTCTGAAGTCTTCATGACTATTGTTATTGAACTTTACTCCATTAGAAGAAAACGTTTGGAACGAAACAATTCAGCATATTCAATACAAAGCAGCATTACACTAAAACAAGATTTTATTTTATTTTTTTGAAACTTCTAGATTTGAAGTATATTTTGTTTGAAAGTCATTAGTCTATTGCTCTGAATCTAATGAAAGTGTGCTATAAAATTAAAGGTTATTAAACTAAAAATATTCTTATGTAAAACAATCTGTAAAAATATGGAAATAGTTTACAGACTATGACAAGTATTGATAATTTCAGAACTGGTTACCAACCTTAAGACAGACAGCTACTCAAAAGTCAATTAATTCAATCTTATCAACAGGGTAAATAGACTTATTTTCCCCATACAATTTCATAGAAAAAAAATACTGCAAAAGCTTTCACCTGTCTTCGTGGCTTCCTGTACGAACGTCCTTCATCGCAGCAAACCCACAAGGTACTCTTGCATACTTGTTTAAGTTTTCAATGAGTGTTTTTCCTACTTCTAGATAATAAGGGTCTCCAGTAGCCTATTAAAAACAACAACAAAAAACAACCTTCAGGCATACACAGACTTCACAATTAGCTGCTTTAATTGCTCTGTTGTAATATATTGTTTTCGTACCTTATTAGATACCAGTAAGGCCTAATTTATCAATAGGAGCAAACCAGTTACAAACAGGACCTCTGAGGTACAACACTGTCACCTTTTGCAGAAACACAGATAAGCACATGAAAGTATTTACAGACACCCAAGACATTTGGTGTTACCCTGCAAGGTACAAGTAGCTTTTGTTCTTAAGTCTCTACAAGATCTAAGAGATCAGCAAATCCTAAATATCTTTAAAAATACGGGCTTTTGTCACTTAATGACTTTTTTTTTTTAATGCTAGGCATATAAAATTCCTAGAGCAATTTTTAATACTAATAATACTTCTGTCCTGTCTATATACAGAACTGGTTCCAGTAGATAAAATAAGCTGGATAGGCTACTTATTTTGTGTTGGTGTTGTAATTCAGTTACATTCTAGGTGCAAGAAAAAGCAACCAAAAGAGGAATGAAACTGATCTTACCTTATACAAGAAATAAGTACTTTCAGCAAATTCAGGCCTTAAAGGATGCTGAGCCCAATGAACTCTGAAGTCTGTTGTGAAAGCCTGAGGAAGAAGAGAAAAACCATGCAAGATAAAAACAAACATGGGTTTACTTCGAATTCTGTGTTAACCATATTACAACAGCTGAAGTACACCAGTGGAGGACTGATGCCCAACGCCAATCTTAGGAGGCCACAGGAACCTCCTTTTAGTTAGTTCACTTGAGACCAAAACCTAAAACAGTGCTGTAGCACATTGAGTACAAGAAAGATTTAAGCTGCGTCAGCACAGAAGACCTGACATCATCCAGCCAACGAGGGGAGCCCCGCAGGGCTTTCAGGAGACAAAAGGTCCCGGATGAGAATTCATGCTCCAGCCCCAGGAGGGAGCACACAGCCACCCATTGCTCCCACCTGCACCAGCACACTGCTACAAGCCATCCACAGTAGCTTGGTGCAGGGTTGCTACAGAGAGACCAACCAGAGCTTCAAGAAATACCATTTCTGCAAACATACATACCACCTGACACTTTCAGTGCATTAAATTGTCATCTCAGACTGACAGATTGTAAGCAGCTGTTTGACGTAAGAAATACCAGAGACCAGAAGTCAGTTATCTAAAAATTTCCTACTCTGTATATTCACTCTCAACATGCACTGGCAAAAGTCGCTTCTGTGATGACTTACACACACTACTTGTCTCTGCTAGGGTTTAAACCAAGTCTTTGCTAAAGGGGATACAATATTGGCTTAAATTCCACTAGCAGATCTTGCAAAATCCCCCTTGTTAATACAAAGCACTAAAAAACAACACAAAAGCTTAAGGAAGAAAGTCATATCATTTCAAAAGTACTCAAAAAACCATTCCAGTGACTGGAGAGCATTTTCTGGTCTGTTTCCACAGTAACATTAACTAAAATATCCTCTAAAAGAAACAAACTAGCACCAGATGAAAGTCAAAATTACTAAAAGAGTCAGAAGCTCTCTCAAACCTTCTGGGTCATCACAGAATGACATACTTCAACAGGTAAGCAAGATTTTCTGTGCAGAATTAACTCGCTCAAACACTGCATCTGCAGTATCTACAGGCAAGTTCTTGTTCCTGCGTTCAGGAACATTATACGAGATTTCAGAACATTCTCTGAACAGTCAGCCTTCATTTTCCTGTCTTGGGTTAATGAAGATGACTGATTTTTAGCATTAATGCTATTATGTTACTAAGCAGCTACAACCACATGTGTTTATATAAGCTTTGCATATTGAAATAAGTCAAAATCAATTTTGAAAGGCTGAAATAAAAAGTCTAAGCAACTGTTAATTATTATTACTGTACTAACTACAGCCTAACTGAAGGAAAAATATTTAGTATCCCTATTGTCATACATGTAGAACTGTAAACTGCGTAAGAATGCTGTAGAAGTGTGCCTTTGGTTTTAATGACACGTAACCTACTATTTTTTCAAATGTATGTCTGATACTGCTCAATGTAAGGTAAGAATCAATTTACATGATAAAAAAAAACAAACAACTACCTTACCTCAGGAAGAAAGTTATGCTTTTTTATAACCTGATACAGCATTTCATGAGTTTCAATAGCAGGTCGAATATCACCCTTCAACACCTAAAATTCAATAATAAAATTAACATAAACTTACCACACGTGCAAATAATATTCAAAGTTAGGCACGCTTGCTGTGTAAAGCCACACACGAATTTCTACATTCCCAGCAGATACACATTGTATTACCCTATTTCAGAGTACATCACAGATATTTCATAAGAGCTTTTTAAGCAAAATCAGTGGGGTCATTAAGACTGCCTGTGTAGAGAAACAATTACTACCATTTACAGATAGGCGTGGTGGAAACTTGATTTATTTAACCTTAAAGATGTAACTTGCACACAAGCTAGAAAACTTGCCTCTAGATTATTAAAAAGGCAGCTTAATTCAAGTGTTTTCATGACTAGGAGTGAAGGAAGTGAATCATATGAACATACTTTTCTGGATGCAAGTCAACCTGCATCATAGCATATAAATAAAAGGAGTGAGTGCAGAAATTCCAAATAAATTTTTTTGAAAACCAGGTTACTAAGCTTGACTTGTCAATTACATATCCAGTCTATTTAACTGCTTATTACTTATAAAAATTAATCTGCACATGGGTTTTAAGCCTTACCTGCAATCCTGGAAAGAAAGCTAGCAAAGAATCCATCCAGGTCCTAGCATTTAGCATTGGTTTATGAATATGAACATCAAGAAGGAGAGGTGGTTGGCTAATGTATCTCATTATGGCATCGTAGTGCTGACAAATAAAATAAATTTGTTATTTTTCTGTTATCAATTATGTTTTACGTGACAGATTTAGATCATGAGCCTATGGCATTCTATTTCAATGGAAGAACCAGTACTACCCAACCAATTGTTACTGCATTTTGCAATACAGAGTAGTTTCTAGCTTGGCAAACCAAAAGGGTACCAGCTATTGCAATGCTCCACAGTACTGTACATGCTATACAAGTCACATTTTCCAAGTAACACACATACAAAGGTATACTCAAAAGCCATGAGCATACTCAACAAGCAACTATCACAGTTAAAGATTCAGTCTGAACAACCGTACCTTAAGTGCACGCTAAGCAAAGCTGAAATTGCTTTCTCTGAATAAAAGAGAATTCTAAGGCAAGTACAACTCAGGAGGAGAAGAGGAAAAGTAGGCTTAAAAAAAAAACAAACCTAAAGCAACTGGACTTAATTACTGAAAACAATTTAAAAACCTCTAGCTCATTTGACAGCTGATTTCCAATCCTATTCTTTTCAAGATAGCTGTCTTGTTTTCAGAAGCAGAGAAGGTAAATCATGAGCATGAGCCGAAACAATAGGAAGCACAGTTAACAGATATAATTGAAGATAAATATAATAATGGTGGCTTTAAAAGGTGAGCATATATAAAATAAACATTACACCAAGTTTTGCACCAGGCCTTTAGCTACTGATTTTATCCAATTTAAGTACTGTGTATGATATAAAAGTCATGCTATATAAATCATTTTATAAAAATGTTTTTATTGGACATTGCTATTTTCAAAAGAAAGAATAACAATGCTGACAAAATTACTTAGTAATATTACAAAATAATGTAATCTAATCTTCAGTTTGTATGTATACATAAATGTATACTAGGCCTTGGGATCTGCAAATGCAATGCAATATCCAGGTCTTGATTTTCAGCTCTCCATTGCTTCAGGACAGTTCTTAATGAGAAGCTCTTTTGTTGTTTTTCAGAAATCTTTGCAGCACTACACTCTCAAGGTGATCTTGAATTACAGTTCTCCTCTACTAGAAACACAGTAAAAGGTCCAGGAGAAGATTCCAGCCTGCACTGGATGGGGTTAAAATAGCTGCTGATGTGATGTGATGTTCACCCAAGTTCAGCAAAAATTTGTATCAAAAAGAACTTGCATTGCAGACATCCAAAATCTCAGATTCTGCTAAAGATCTCTTCCTAAGCTTCACAGGCTAACAGCTGACTGACAATACAATTAGTCCTACATTAGTCTTACAGGAGGAAGAAATCCGAGCAAGGTGTTAACTTACTGTGTTAAATCTTTCCAGGAAACTGTCATCTCCCAGCAAGACATAGGCTTTTAATAAATATTCATAATATGAATCTATTCCTGCTCCAACTCCACTATCTAGAAACAACAGAAAATGAAAAGGTGTTTTTTAGTTTAAGTAACTACATAGGTGTTTTCACATGACTTCATTTTGATTTCAAAGGCTCTTTCAGTAAAAGGAAAAACGGGCTCTAACTAGAATTAAAGCACAGATGGATGCAGATGCACAATACTGTTCAGCTATACTAAAGGTTTTGCAATAGCAATGCACATAACATGAACAAACATGCATCTAAGCCAGCTGCACTTTTCTCATATGAAAATATTCCTACTGACAGCCATATACAAACACAGTCTTATTTATATTTTCACTTTGTATTTATAGTAGAATCTCTCAGAATTTATCCCAAGGCATTCCACTCCAATGGTATTAAAGTGATTCAGAGAATGCTTTCTTTACATTGAAAAATAATAGTTTCTCAACAAAAATACTCTTTTAGAGGAAAGCCAGGCTTTGTTTGTTTCTCCAGCTCTCAAGTGTGTAATACAACTTGCCTATCCTATTAACATTTTAAAATAGTCTACAGAAAGACAGAGGGGGGGAAAGAAACATTAAGATTTTTTCCTTGCCCCAAACCACCTGTAATCACTGATTCTGGAGTCAGAATATCACACACCTTTGCGAACCCAGTCTCCAGTGTGAATATTAATAGTAACGCCCACTAAATTACTACTGCGCTGCCTCTTTTCCCAAATGAAGTCAAGCGCCTTCCGTGCATACTCCTGTAAAAACAAGGAAACTCATTAAAGGAAATTGTAACTCATTAAAGGAAACTATAAAGACTGTTTATTCTTTTGTCTATTAAAATTAAGATGCTATGAAGTAGTTTCATGTCTAACAAAACTGTAAAACTCTGTATTAGATTACACACACTTAAGTAGAAGAATGTTTAGTCCACACTTCACATAAATAATTATTCTACTGCAGATTAGAAAGAGCAGTGCTTGTGTAAGCAACTATTTGCTAGTATGTTCTTAGGAAAGTCATAAACATCCTTCTACATGTTTACTACCGTGAAATGGTGCCTACAGACAGGACAGTGTAACCTCATTCAAAAATATTTCAAGAAACATAATGGCCTTCTAAGCAAAATTGTTATGTCTTTTCAGACATCTCAAGGTGGAGCAGCAACCCCTGTTTATTAGTACACAAATTGTATGCATTCTTTACATACATGCAAAGTAACTTGACCAAAACACTAAACAGAGGCTCAACTTTGCTTTCATGAAATCAAACGCCATATTGAAAGATCAAAAAAATTATAATCTGAAAGAGCTTGCTTTATTTAGTATCTTTTTATATATATATATATATACACACACACACACATATATATACATATATGTGCATATATACTCAAACATTTTCATTCATCTTTCTGTTGTCCTTATACCCCTGGATAGGTGTTGTGCAACTTCAGTGGTGCTACACTAATTGAGGGACTTCTGAAAATATACTCTTTAATGTACAGCAGAACAACATAGTACTGATAGTTTTATGATTTTCTTTCTTTATAAAAGGGAGTTATAATTGTTTTACTATTTTAATCTTTCCTGCTTTGTGACAAAGAAGATGGAAAAAAAAGTCATGAAGATCAGGTTTGCCCTAAAAAATTCAAAGTAGAATTCTTACCATATTAAAAACTTTGATATTATCTAATAGCAACTGCTATATATTGTCACTGCTTTGTATTCTTCAACTCACTGAATATATAAAGAGACTACAAACTAAACTGAGCAAGAGATGGTAAGTAGTAGATAGTAAATCTCAAAAAATGGCAAAAAATTAAAATCAGTGAGCACACTATCTATACAGGCACTAGGAGACAGTTTTAAGAGGGCCAGTGGGATATTTATTACTACCAGAGATACATGGCAAAATAATTACAAGCATGATTTATTTTCCTTCCTTAAGTTGCATATTGAGGTATAAATATCTCTTAGACCTCAAGGAAAAGGACCACTTTTCCTTTTTCTAGTCCTGAACCCTCTACTCAAAAACTATGCAAATGATATACTTTAGCTAGAGTCTTCAATATATTTGTTTACTTCTGCATTACTGAAATTGCTTTCAAACAAAATCGGTTCCTGTATGTTCAAGAAAAAAAAAAAAGAAGGAATGCTTTTGGAAGAAGCGCACAAACAAATCTGAACACATGCAAACTTCTAATGCAAAACAGTTATTATATGCATCCATTCAAAATTATTTTTTCAAAATTGCAGAAAACTAATGAATACCTATTATGAAAGCAATGGTAAAAAACAAACCTCAAATATAGATGTTCCTGTGAATCGGCTTAATGCAGCAAACTCAAGGATCAAGGTACCTGCACAAGCTGTACAGGTGTCGGTTTCTGTTCCTGTTCTTGCTTCTGGATGTCTTACACCAAATTTTAAATTGACCTAGAGAAAAGTAGAGATTATTACCTTTATTTTCACTAGCTGTAAGAACTTATACTCCCGTGTAGAGAAAATTCATACTGCCATCTGTACAGCAACTAGATCATCTATGCTTTTTCCAAGACAGAAATATCACTCCCTCCCCTCCTCAACCAATTCAGTTTTGCTCTGCTTCACCATATACTGTCACCTCAAACATGCATATAAAATTTCCAGAATTACCTACAGCAAAACCAGGACTGGCCCCAAAGCCTGTTGCTTGGTTCACTAGACATTTGCATAAAAAGAATACCACCCCAAAAATAAAATTCTAGCACCTTATTAACCTTCAAACCAGAAACTCAACAACATTGGAAGTGATCGTGGAAATTAAGCTTTGTAGACATCTCAATATTCCTGGCTCCAGGGAATATACCAGGCTGATGGACCCGCTTTTGTACCAGGCACAACATAGCTTTCTACACTCTAGAGAGGGCCATCTCACCAGAATTTTGAGAAACACTGAACATTTTGAATTGGACATTTTCAGTAGAGCCTGAGTCTTTAACTCACAGGAAGGTTTCCAATCAAAGCTACATCCCACAGTGTAGCAGGAGTACGTAGTGTCAAAGCTACATACGGAATGGATGATATACATAGAATATTTTTCTGTCATTCAGAGAATATGTACCACACTTTGAATACAACAACAGATTTTATATTAAATGAGTATTTTTAGATTACAGCTTTCCAGTTACATTTGCCCTCTTTAAAAAAAATCAGATGTAGACCATGAAGATTAATTAGTTCTGTGCTAAGTTGCATGTGCTTGCAAGTTGATCTTTTACTGACTGAGAGATATGTACCAAAACAAAAATTACTCTCAGATACTTGATAGTGCCTGTAGGAGCAAGAGATCAGCAGACAGTGATTAGACAAGATTTCTGCTGTTATTATTTACCCATGACAACGTGTATAAGAGTTGGCAGAGCCGGAAATGCAGGGATTCAGAGCATCAAAAGCTGTATTTTAAAAATAGTAGGTAGCATGTATTGAAAACAAGAAATTTACAAGTTTCTGTTTTTCAGTACACTTAAATATACAAGTGAAGTCAGAAAATTAGATTAAAATGAAACAACAAAAATTTTCCTTATGGAAATACTTCTCAGTTGCAGAAACCACAGAACTTACTCTTGGATAAGGGAGACCACTAGTGGTGTTAAAAGCAGGTAAAAGCTTGTAGCCTAGTTCCTTCGCCATGTGCAGAAGTTCACCATTGTACCACTGCATATGTTCACCTTTTTCTTTCAGCATAATTGCCACCGAATGCCCACCTAGGAGACCTCTAAACACAAGAGAAGATATCCACAGCTCAACAGGTATATCCATCTACCAGCAATGCAAGAATTTCTATCGTGTAAAGGACCATATGTAAATAACTGTGCTATGTTCACATGGCTATAGTTTTCAGAAATGCTTAGCAGATGCAACTCCAACCACAATCAAGATGAGGTGTTGGTAATTTGGAAGCAATTCTTATTGCTAGGACTCAGCCCCAAGCTACAGACAAATCATGGATTCATAAAGAAAAACAGCTTTCTTGACCAACAAAATTCGTTAAGAGAAACAAATAGCACTTCTAAAACTGCATATAAATAGCTTAAAATTAACCTGCTCTGATGCTGCTATGAGCAGGAAGTTGGACTGGAGAACTCCAGAGTTCCCTTCCAACCTGAAATAATTTACAACTCTTAAGTTTTGAAATATTCTCTCTCTTAAATCAAGTATTGAGCAGTGCAACCTTTAAGACTATTTCCATTAAAAAACACTGCTACCTCAGCACACACAGGCTTTTTTTTTTTTAATTACAGAAGCTGCATCTGCAGAAGTCAGATGGGGTCAACTTGATTCAGCACCACTGCATCAATTTCTGCCTAGCATTTTAAAACCTTTTTTAGGGCAAAGTATGTTGAATTATGCTAACTGCCAAAGGAACAAATGTTTTTAAATGAGGTGAAATAGCACATGAAGGTACACCTTCAGGACACTGAGCTAAAATGGAGTTTTAAAGAATTTTGAAGACATGAAAGTTACTCACCCAAGGACTCGTATGTTGGTTTCAAAGACAGATACAACTATGTCGTTATCTAAGTTAACATCCTTTATTACTTTTTTTACAGCCTCTTCAAACTCTTTGGTTTTATTTAACACCTGGAATACAAATGTAACCAAACATTTAGGTTCCACCACAGTTAATACAGTCACACTCAGGTGTGGAAGAACAAGAGCAACAGTTTAAAAATCAAAGTTTCCCATGTCTTAGACTGATACTAGGGTCCTGCAGGACATACTCTGATACACTGTGAACAGGCATTAGTATTGTTTTTCTGGTGAGATGCATGGAAGACAATCGAAGCTCTATGTAAAGAAAAAGTCACCAGCAGTGTGCCTCAACAAACACCCAGGGATTTGTTTGTTCCTTCCCCTACTCCCACCCCACAACTTCAGTGCAAGAGACTCAGCAGGCTGGTTCTGCACTAGCAGGGTGAGCATTGGCTGGACTGCTGCAGTGCCTCTGATTTCACAGAAGTCTCCTACCCATGGTGTAAGGAGCCATGTCCTGAGCCCAGTGAACAGCCCCAGCAGCTTTCTTCTTTTGCCTGAAGAACAGTCCCAGCATTTCCTACAGATTTTTTTCACACTGACTTTGTTTTAATCAACCTTCCAGAACTTCTGTGACTTTTCCAATTTGTTACCATAAGTACCTTTAAACCCCACATGTATTAATCCTGCCCTAAGACAAGCAAATAAACAAACCCTAACAATACATCTGAGTGTTCATGTAGGAACTGGGAGTAACAGATTCCACATTTTTAACATTTGTGATTCAAAACCAGTCAAGGGTCATGCCACAGCACATTATAAGAAGAGAACAGCTGTCAGAGGAAGAACATTATATGATTCACACAACAAAGAAGTGCAGTTAAGATTTTCAAAGCTTAAGCGCTGTTTACAAGGAGATATGAATGGCTGAATTTCTAATTCCCAAAATGTATTTTATCATGGCAATATATTCCAAAAAGGGATTGAAAACTAATGGAAAGTAGTTTATTAACAACCAGCATCTCTTAAAGAGATTCTGGCAACATTTCCTAGCAAATACATTAAGGGCTGAATTTCTTAAATATACATTTAAATACCTGCAAATTCATCCATGAAACAAGCACATGCAATTTAAAAATAAATAATTCAGTAGATACTAAGAGGTGTTCACTTATATGTCAGCATGTTGCCATAGATTATAATTGAAAAAAATCCTGCATACATTTTTGTTAAATTTTAACACAAGAAAAGACAAAGCAACAATGAAATACAGAAGTGTTCCAGTATTCTTCTTGCAATGAATTCTGAACAACATCACCACAACACTTAGAAGTTCTTAGAAGCAATAGCCATTTCCAACAGATGCCTAAAGATTAGAGGTGATGAATGATATACATTTTTAGATTCCTTTTTTGATTAAAAAAAATGTAAGTCTGAACAGCTGAAGATCATTTTTTGTTTTATAAGTTTACCAATAAATTAAACCTACCACAAGAGTGTCCAAGGTATCAATTAAGGTCAGTGAAAACCTATGAAATAAAATTTAAAACAGATTTATTATAGACCTGTATGTTTCAAAATTAAATCATATACTCATATTTCATAGTAACTAAGACCATGGAAGAAACTGAATTGTCACCAGCTACTGAAAAACTGTGCATGTTTAATATCAAAATTAATATCCTGCTGATACTAAGTTTCTTTCCTTTTCAGTGACCAGAATGGTTGAAACAAAACTATGATTATAAAGATTCTTTTATTTACTGAAAAACTTTTAAAGGTATTGTAAGCAAATTAAGTTTTTATTTCTCGTCTCCAATCAAATGTACTGAGAAGAGACCCAACAGAACATTCAACTCTCAACTCCCCACCCCTCCTTTTTTTAAATGAAGAATGTTGACTTATTAAATGCAATAATAGAGTTTATTTATTTAGGAAAATCAAAAAGCAGGACCAAGCTAAATTTCTCCTATCAGAAATTGTTCCAAATATGTATTTCAGGAAAAGCTGCAATTTATTCCAATCAAATTCAGTGTTACAACTTACTGGAGAAAGAATAAAGGAAGTGCTGTTATTTTGTTATGAAACTTCTGCATGGGATGTAATGGAACAGGAAAAGGTACAAAACAGAGCAGCAAGGGCTCTTCTGTGGGATAAATACCTACACATGTCATTAAAAGACAACACCTGGTGCCCAGCTACAGTTGGATGCATACGGTTTGAACAGTAGTATTGCAGTAAGGGTTGTCCCAATATCCTTCTCTACAACTATTTTAGTGCATACTAAGATGGATGAGCACTTGGCACAACCCAATAAAAGTGCTCTTACGTTAACTAACTTGTAACATGCATGGAAAAGAATATGCACAGTAAGAAGCACTAAAGGTGAAAACTTGGGAAACAATCACAACTGCCTATTGAAGAACACGTGTAAAGAACTTAAGCACAGTGCCTCAGATTTTGGGTACTGTAGGCAACACATGACTGTGCATGAGGATAATTAGCATTGCAGCTAAGTGGTCATATACTGTCACTTTTTAAATTTAATTCATAAAGATATAATGGCATTGCACGGGTGTCATTCTGCAAGAGAAGGAGACTAACTAGTGGGCTATGCATAGCTGAGTAACAAATATGCAACTTTTTCCACAAAAAAAAGGGGAAAGTTGTGTATTACACAGCTGTAGAGAAGCCTGCTGTACAGGTACACTCCCCAGCCCTACAGCAAAGTACAACTGACCTAGCTGTCTCATCCTGTGATTTTTTTTAAACTACATTCTGATTGCAAAGAACAGTGTAGAACACGACTGATGAGCCAGCTGGCAAGAAAAAGTGTTATATATCAAATCTGAAATACAAACACTGCTGATTATTAGGACCATGAAAAGCACGCATACAGAAAAATAAATACCCAAACTATTCAATGCACCTGTGAGGCGGAAAGGTATTTTCACTCAAACAATAGTATGTTACTATATAAGTAAAGGTCATTAAAAAAATGGATGACCAGATTAAAAATACAATTTCTTGACATTTCTTTCTTATCAGTCATCTCTCTCAATACCTCCAAGGTCAATCCATCCAATTTTAAACAGATGGCGAGATTATATAGGAATCTCTAGATTAATGAAGTTTTCTACATTACCAGAAATAACCAAAACAACATGCTCAATATCATATAATGTATTAGATGAGGTACTTAAGACAAGCACTTCACCTTTGATTAACGCTATTCTGCTCAGAGAGACTAAGTAGTGACATCAATAAAATCAGTGTCTGCTTTTTTTTTTTTTTTAAATTATTTGTGCTAGGAACATAAAGCATGCACATACAGACATTTGTAGAAAAAAATACATTCAGAGTAATTCAATTTGGCTTTGCTCAATTTAACTTGGAGAAAAACTGTACCTTAAATCCACATGTTATTTGATAAAGGATTAGTAATTTATATTTCAAGTTATCTGAAGAGAAAAATTGTGAAGAATTTCTAGGTCTGAAATAATGGTTTACACTCAGGCCAGGGCCTCAGGCTATCATGCATGTGATAATCATTTGACTAATTAAGTTTTCAGAGAGCTTTCTACTTAAAAAAAAAAAAGCATTTTATACATCACTTATAAGGCCAGCATAGTGGATAACACTCTACTGCTCTGTGCAGCTGATAATTAAACCTTATAAACCCTATTTAAGGCTCAAATTTACTAACACCATAGATGGGAGCTCACTTTGGAAGGCTCTGCTACAGAAAATACTTGCAGAATGAATTTAAAAAGTTATCTTTGTATCTTGTTCACCTGTCAATGCTCTCTTCCTGATTAAGGTAATGCTTCACATCAGTTAACATCATGGGAGGAAATAAAAAAATGCAATTATTTCTGCCTAACTGGGAAGAAAGTTAAACAATCACAGTTTTCTAATAGTTTTTTTTTCTCTCCTTCAAAGCAGAACTTTTGAGACAAATTGCTGATTTATGTGCACCCACAGAATTGTTTTCAATATTAAGCTTCTGGATGTGTTGACTGAAGAGACAAGTTTTACAAGCTGCAAATTATACGTAGATTCCTAGCTGTTTACATATGACAGTGTTTCAAATACTGACTTTCCCAAGGCATCATCCACGTCCCCTCGACTTGGTTCCTGACCCCGTACTCGTCCACGACAAGTTAAAGGCATGAGTTCATCAGCTGGATATGCATGCTCCTGAAGGGAAACAAAACAAACAAATTAAGTTATAACTGTTACAGCCATTCCAGGAAATTCTCAGAGCTTGTTAAAAGGAAGCCCAATGCTGCTGTGCTTCAGTAAAACCTGCATGACTAGCCAAAACCAATTAAACTGAACAGTGTGATAGGACCTCTCTACAATCTCCCACAGAAGTCTGGAACAGATAATGGCACATCAAAAAAAAAAAAAAAAAAAAAAACACAACAAACAACCCCAAAAGCCATAACCCCACCAATTACCTTGAAAAGTAGTTCTACTTTCTAAAGCAAGGTTCATATGACGCTTCCTATAATGTTCCTTAGGTGGAAGTCACCTCAAAGATGAGCTGAAGAACGAGTACTAATGCAGATGTTATTGAGTGACTGGTATTTCATGGAAAAATCAGGGGAATTAGACCTTAAAGTCACTTTGGAAACTTTGCCAAGTGAACACAAGTGATTCAGGGTCACAATCAGTACCTGATACAAGAACTCACTTGGAAGGTAAAACAGGAATTTGGTGAATCACTACACAAATCAGAACAAGAGATGACATTCACAAAAAGATTAACAAAACTAACCCATTTACAAATTCAACAAAGTTTAAGAGTGAAGCATTACTAGATTTTTGGGAGAAGCAATGGTTACCCTCATACTTTTAGAAAAGCACAAGCAAGCTGTATCGTAACTCGATTTCTTGTCACTAAGGCAGAAATAACAGCAGCGGCACTGTTGCCAAAGTCAAGCCCACTGAACAAAACCCATTTCTACTTTCAGTCAAGTCAGCGTAAGTTTTGTAGGTTTAAACTACCATCAAAATGGGGTATCAGCTGAAATACACACAAATGCGTAACTCATCATTGTGCAATAGATGTTTACTGAAAAATCACAGAAGTGGACAATGACATTCAGAAAGATGAAACTTAAATATATCTAAATCCAAAAATATACATGGAAATGCTTCTCCATTAGAAGCCCAACACCAGCGAATTGGGACAGAGCTTCTACCTCTTGATTGCATCAGGAAGCCGGCTGGTGTACCGTGCTCTGCTACTTTACTTTCAGCACAGCTAACTGACATGTGGCAGGTTAAAAAAAGTTCAATTACTGCAGCTGAAACTGCAAGTAAACACATTATAAATCTTTCCAAGTATACAGTACAAAAAATAATCTATATTCAAACACAAAATAGACAGGCAAATAAGGAACATTCTTCTATAAATAAACAGCTCTTACAGCAACTTCTTTTGAAACTGATGACTTGTTTCCCCATCTACCACCCGGGTATTTCGTTTTTTGCATGACTTTGTTCTCAAGTTCAACTGCAAAAGCCAGAATTTGGATCATTTTAATACAGCTCAGATGTTTCTGAATATCTGTGCAAAGTATTCAGAAAAACAGATTAAAGAAGTACATGACAAGAGCCATGTCAAAACTAAGATCTCTGGCTTAAATTATGGAGAAAAAAGGTGGCACTAAAAGAAGAAAACAGACTTTTTATCTTACAGTATCATAACGGACAAGAAGAGTTTTGAAAAAATAAAAGCTTGTGTAGTCTATCTAGAGCAGGAAAGGCTACTACAACAAGTGGTTTCCCAACTTTTAACTTCTCCCTTTCAGGTAACCTCAAAGGGAGCAGAAAGACACATTTAATATAAAATACGGCACATGTTACATACCGTAAACATACCTCAGAAAAATATTACACAAATGTAGCTTGAGAGATACTCTGGAATTTCTACACATTCTGATAGAAGCACTGATCAGATTTCCCAGTATTTGGGCTGTAAATTCAGTGCAGCACGGTACTTGAACAAAGCAAAAAGACACACTGCTGCTAGTGCTGCAAAGCAAGAAATGCCTCCACACCTGAAGTGACTGACATTTTCACATTTTCTTTCTGACAGGCAAGAATAAAACATCCAAATTATTATAAATATTGTCGAAGGACCGAAAATAACAACAGCTTTTTATTCAAAGCTCCTGTTAATATCTGGAAAAAAAAAAAAAAAAAACCATCTGGGCAAAGGGGTTTCCCCTTTGCACATAAGGACAGATTTTCAGTCTTTCAGCTATTCAATTCTAAAATAAGTATTAATAGAAACAGAAAATCAGAACTTTTCACCTGGCTGTTTCAAAAGCAGCTGCAAAACCACTTTATTTTCTTGCTGTCAGAATCAAGCCTGATACCCTAATCTTTTCTTCAGCATTGAACAAACAAGCCACATCTCTGTTTGTTCAGTGTTCCAGCATACGTGGCAAATAAATATCCTTCTGGCTTCAGAGTTTCCAGGATAGCCAAAGTCATTCTCCTGAATCCAGAATTTTCTTGCGTCAGATGTAGCAAGACACCTACCTGTTTCTAGTCGATCACAATGAACAGTAGGAGCACAGATCCTTTCTACAGCCAACTTTTTATACAATTTTGCCAAATCCTTAAGAGTTTTTACTTCTGAATGTCATGAGAAAACCAAGCCAAGTGATTTTAACAGAACCAGGGCTCAAGTAACTAGATACAAATCAACACCAAAATGCCAGATGTTTACCTGCTAAGGTGTCAAAAGCAGGAGCTCAGGAGTTCAGAAGGAAACTGTACCCATTTTGAAAATACTCTTGGCGTTTATTAATTCTGTACCACTCATGCAGTGTATAAATGTGTAACTCACAAGCTTTCCCCCCCCCCTTTGTTTTAAATGACAAAATCGTGATACAGAAGTTGGGACACGTGGCAAGATACTGTCAAAAAAACTGTTGAGTTTGTCCTGCAGGAACTGGCGCAACTTAAAAGAGAGGTTTCTGTAACAGCCATAAAGAATATACAAAAAAAGATTGTTTCGTAAAACTATGCAAGAATACATATTTGATATTACTGACATTTACAGCTTCTACTCAGAAATATATTATTTAGAGTATATATGAAAGTAACTATCACTTGAGGAGTCATTCCACTGAATAATTCCTTATACTGTAGCACATCAAGCCTAAGCTAACCTACTTCAAAGTTGATTAGATTGCAAAATGGCTTCACGTACCCAGAACGTGAGGACACCTAAACAGAAAAGTTACAAACCATATTAGAAGAAACCTTGGTAAGTGTGGCTTGCTGCCATATGACAATCACATACCCAGAAGAGGGTACAATGCACAAACAAGACACCTAATCCTCTTTTTGTTCTACTATGTTCTTCAAACCATACTCATTTGTAAAAAGCAAAACCTACCAAAT
Organism: Aythya marila; assembly: GCF_965140915.1. NCBI lineage: Eukaryota > Metazoa > Chordata > Aves > Anseriformes > Anatidae > Aythya > Aythya marila. Next base: position 15,993,385 of record NC_139049.1, on the reverse strand, counting down.
TGTATCTAGCATGTCTTCCTACAACAAAAATACTTAATTTTAGCCATAAAATAGGATCGTTTTGTATTCTCCAGAATCAGATGATAACAGGTTCTCTCAACCTTCCTGTTTTCACTGTTTTTAAGAGTCTGGAATTACAGACCCAAGAGTTTAACGAAGACAAAAACTGCTCATAACCTGATGGGAGAGAAACCAGTCTGAGGAAGCATCAGGCAGAGATTAACAGTTAGAGCTAGCAATTCCTAGCCAGCATTCTGAAATCCATTGTAACTCTCCTGACACTGTTCCTCCTGAAAGATTTGTTCAATTCCGTTTAAAGGGTATATGGATGCTCTTATTTATTTTAGTGTTATTTTCCCCAATACCTTCCTGCTATTTCTCTAGAACATCAAGTACTGTACCCTGCTTTCTCTTCCAGGTCAGCAATAACAATTCCAAAAACAATTCAACAAACAGGTATTTTCCTTACCATATAATTGCTGTATGCATGATCAAACATTTCCAGCACTTGGTTTCTAAAAAACAAAACAAAAAGTAAAGAGAACAGCATTGGTGGTCTGCATCACAATGTCCTTTACCATGCTATCTTAGAACAGCAAGATGTGCTACCATAATCTCAGTCTCAGTAAGTAACAGCTCCTCTACTAGCGTACTCTATTCAAGTAAATGAAATAAAGCAAAACAGTTTTCCCTAATCTGGCTGCTATTTGGCTTTTCCTTTGCCTAACACAAAATTAAGTATTTGGCATGTGGGGACTCTCAGCCTCCTGTGCTTCCTCTTCAATAGCTGTAGATGTCACTAACACGTTACAGGCAGAGACAGGACATGCTCCTTGCTCAGCAAAAGCCAGCATAAAGTTATGCTCATCCTGTAATCACCCACACTAAAACCAACTGACAGAGCATTAAATTCCGATCTGTGATTCAGATAAGTGATGAGATACACATCTTCCTTGCATTACGAGTCTTGGCAAGCACACAGTAAAGAAAATCCTCAAAGATACATTTATTGCATGTTTTTGAGAAGCAGTCAAGGTGAGGAGCACTGCCATAGAGAACAGGGCTGCCTTCCCCAGAGTGCACCACTTCCATTTGTACCTAAGTGCTTTACTGAGTACCTACCCATGCTAGTTTCTAAGCTAACAGCTATATAACTCAGTCTCCGCTGATAAAACCAGACCCAAGAAACTCAGGTTTGGTTCAATGTCTTGGGTCTAGTTCAATGACTTGAAACAAAGCAGTGGTTTGCACTCCTCCAGTGAGCCAAGCCATCAAAAGAAAGGACAGGATGCCTTTTCCTGGTACTTCGGAGGCTTCACCCGGCCTGCAGTGCTGGCACCTGCTGCGGCATTCAAGTACCAGCTCCACCAAGCACACCAGGCTGAACTGCAATTTAGCACACACAAAACTTCTCACAGCTTTTAGCTCTCTACATGCAACTTGCTTTTACAGGACACTTTCTGAAAGGACTTCTGTGACTGACATAACCTTGTCCTGGAGCAGAGGCACAGCTTACCTGCAGTCAGTGACCCAGCTGAGAGCCCCCAGACACAATCAGTGGCAAGACTGCTTGCACACACCAGGGGCATCAGGTGCATAAAGTTGAATTTATGAACACAAAAAATTTAAACCAAAGGGGGAAGTCTAAACTCATTAAGTAGTGACACGAGGAAAGCACACAACATATGTACCCTGAGAACCCAAGATGCAGAGGCCAACTAACTGTAAGCATTACCAAAGTTAAATATCTGCTTAGGTCCAGTGATATTAAAATAACTGAAAGTCTCCACAGTACTTTCCCTACACACATTGCATCATTATTCTCTGCAAATGACCAGTTGATGTGAACACAATGACAGTGAAGCTGCTCTGGCAATAAATGAAGATCATGCTAAGCTTGATTAAAGGTCTGTCTAAAAAACCAAACTACTTCATGCAGTGCAATACATTGCCACCTACATTGTAGTCTTTATCATGCAACTAAAAGCCATATTAAAAACCAATCAGCTGTCTACACATACACAAAAAGAACCTATGGTTCTAATGTAGAATGTCAAGGCTCACAGGAAGAGATAACCCATCTAAAACTGCTGTACCTTACTGAATGATTCATACAAACATAAACAAGCTCCCAGTTGTGATTTTCCTTGGTTTCATTATCTGTGCTTTGATTGAGACATATTCTGGGCCTCTTGCACAGAATTTTATTAAGATTGTTTTGCAGCACAGCCTGAGGCCAGCTGGGCGCTGGCACAGGCTGCCCAGAGTCCTGGTCACAGCCCCGGGCCCGCAGGAGCTGAGGACGCGTTCAGACACCGCTCTCAGACACGGGGTCTGCTTGTGAGGGGCCCTGTGCGCAGCCAGGAGTTGGGCTCGGCGACCCCCCTCGCGGGTCCTCCCCAGCCCGGGCTCCGCTGCGGACCAGGGACGGCTGCAATCTGCCCTCAGCCAAGGAAGCGGGCAGAACCACACCAAACTCCCCTCTTTATCGCTCCCACCCCCCGCGGCTCCAGGTGCGGCCGCGAGGCGCCCGGCCGGCACACGGGGGGACGCTCACCTCCGCCCGCTGCCAGCCGCAGGGCCCCGAGCGGCAGCGGCAACCCCCGAGGCCGCAGCCGCAGCGCCCGGCGGAGGGCCGGAGCCGGCCAGGGCCCGCCGGCAGCGCCCGCGGCCCCGTCCCCTCCCTGCCCCGTGCCGGCCGCGCTCACCCCAGCCGCCGCTTCTCCTCCTTGCTCATGGCCCCGGCTCCCGGCGCGGCCGCCAGCACAGAGGAGGCGGAGAGGAGGCCGAGCGCCAGCAGCCTCCACGGCCGCCTCCAACGAGGCCCCCGCTCGCCGCCGCCGCCGCCCTGGCAGCCCGCAGCTCCGCTCATGGCCGCGGCCGCCCGCCCGCTGCCGCTAGGCCCAGACCCGGCCCCGGCCCATCCCGCCCCTGGCGGCGCGGCGGCCGCGGCTCCCGGCGGCGGGGCCCGGCCCGGCCCGGCCCTCCCGCGGCGTAGCCAAGGGAACGGCCTCGCGCCGCCGCTTCCGGGTTCGGCCCCGTCCCAGCGGGCCAATGGGAGCGGGCCGCGGCGGCGTGAGGGCGCCGGGGGCCACGTGACCGCGGCAGGCGCGAGAGGCGACGTGGACAAAAGGGTGGGGAAAGGCGGGGCCGGACTACGACTCCCGGCGTGCTTCGCGCGCGCCCTGCCGCCGCTCCGTAGCGGGCGGCTGCCCCGCGGTCGCCGGGAGATGTAGTTCAGCGCCGCCCCGCTGGCGGTGGAGCGGGCGTTGTTCCCCTCAGCAGCGCCGTGCGAAGCGGCCTGCCCGCCGCCCTGCCCCGTGCCCCTGCAGGGCCCCCCACAGCCGGCCCGTGCAGGAGCTCCTTCCAGACACGGGCCCGGGTTACCGGCCGCTGGCTGTTTGTGCCCGCAGCCTCCCGGTGGGGCTGTGCCGGTCGCTGGCCTCGGCGTTGCTGTCACCCCGACCCCATCCCCACACCCGCTGTTAGCCCAAGGCCATCACCCTGATCCGGGCCTGCCGTAGGAATAACTCAAAAACGGCCGTGATGGGAGTGTTCATACTAAATATTTCTTGTACTGTGGATGTACAGATGTCCCTTATTCACGTTGGTCATGAACAGCTTGTGTAGAGCACAGCTGCTTTTGCAGAGCAACCGTCACTGTCCTGCCATCCTCCTGTGGACACATCTTCATACAAAAGTCATGTCCCCTGTTCCGTGATATTGCTAAAAGAGACTGCCACTGCCCAACTCTAACACACATTATAAACTTGAAGTCACTTAATGTTTAGTACCAATTAGAAGTAGCTAATGATTTGTTAAATAAAAATAATAATAATTAAAAAAAAAAACACGAAGAAAGAAAAACAAAAGAAATAAAAAGCTGACAGTGAAATAACTAAGTAATTTTGCATGAAGGAGGAAACTATTCGAAAGTACTTTTGCAAGGAAAACATACGTGACATTAATGTTTGTACACCACACTACAGCTTCTGGAATAAATAGGAGTTGCATTTATTTTACAACAGTGACACTCCACTCTGTCAAGTTACTCAACATGTTCCACACTCAGGCAGTAATATTTGCCTGTTCCTCCAGTATCCATTCTCTGTTAGTATTATAGCAGATTTTGATTGCATTAAATAACAGACTTTACACAGGTTGTTAAATGCCAACAAATATTATGCTCTCTGAAGTTTGTTATTTCTTCCCGTGTCTTCATGAATGCAGATCCCTCAGTCCTTTGCTTACTGTGATTATTATTAATCTTGCTGTCCTGTACAGCCTTATATTTATTCAGAAAGAGTCAGAAACCCCAGATCAAATGTGTAAGGTGCCCTACAGTGACCTCTGAAGTGTAGTCTTTATCTCTAAAGCCCAATTTGTTACAATGCTGTTTTTCATTTCCAAGCTTTTCTGTGCACAATCTTTATATTGTGTGTGCAAATAATGCTTGCAAGCCACTTTGTGCATAGATCACAATTTGATGTGGATGATAGTATGCTGGCTATGAAAGCAACAAGTCTCATTTTAATTACTGCTTTTGAAACTTGATTCTGCCTTCCAAAATCTAAGCACAAGTGAATAGCCCTTAGCTGATTTTTGCTTCACTTATCTTCTCTATTAGAAATTATATGCAATCATCATAATATTTCACAATTATTGCAATTTATGATGTAATTTACACACCTAGAAAGCCCTACAAAAGTGAGTAACTCAAGTCAGTAAGAATGTGAATGGCAGGACTCCTAATATTCGGTATTAGATAGCTGTAAGTGAATATATTTTATGGTGGGAAGTAAAACATAAGGATGCTGCCTTATGGTTATAGTTATTGTAAACATTCTCATCTTTCCCGTCTATAAAATAAAATAAAATAACCGTAAAGTGCTCTGGAAGGCTAAATAACCGAGAAGTACAGAGTTGGACTGAGAAACCTGCTCCCATTTTTCCCCCCTTTTTAAATATAGCAATAAGAAAAAAATTATAAAAGTCACTTGTCTTTAATACCTGTCAAAACTTAATAATAATTATGTTACCAGTTTGCAGAGTTTGCTCAAAGTGTGGCTTTGGAGCAACCTACTAAATTAACTATCATGTTCTGTTTATCTACTAATGGTTTTATATATTTCCCATATACTGCATGCAAATACTAAAAGCATCTGTGAATAGCAACGTATGTACCAACCATCTAAGACTGATAACAGTACTGTCAAATCCATGCATTTCAAAATCATGAGCCACTCCCCAGTTAAAACACCTAAGAAGTTAGTCTTAAGTTGTTAAAATAACTTTATAGACAGGGGTGAATTGCTTTTGAAGCATTCAGTGGTGACATTTTCAAACTTTTCTATAACCATAATAGGCAGCAAATTTTAAGTGAAAGATGAGGTTTCCCAACAGCGATCCGATTTTAAGCAGTGAGGGCTTTAACTGAAAGGAAACCTATCACCTATCACTCAGGAAGAGATCTGTGACAAAACTGCAAGCTGGTAATACCACAGTACAGCCCGTTTCCTCTAGCTCCAATTCAAGTAAGTATTCATGATTAAACAGGGATTACTGAAGCAAATAAATCCTAAAGGGCTGGGCTGAAAAACACTTCTTACTCTTCAGGGTTTTGCTGTACATAACTACCTTCCCTGTTTTCTTCTGTGAAAATATCTTGTACTTCTGAGCTTGTTATTTCCGTATGTGAAGATGATTCATCTTCTGGCTTCCCTTTGCCCTCACCAGGCTCAACACCTCCTGTGACTTGTATGGCACTAACCTCTCCCTGATCCACCACCAAAGAAACCGGCACATCTATCAGTCCCGTTCTTGGCTTTTCTGTATTCAAAATAGGCACTTGTGCTGTGTCTGGATTTTCAGCAGGATTATGAAAAAAGCTCTCAGTCCCTACCTCCACTGGGACAGCATGAGTATCCCCTGCTCCTCCTCCCTTCCCATCTAATCTTTTGTCTTCAGATGCATTTTCAGTGTGTTCTTCTGGCTGCAATCTGTCACTGTCACAGCTTTCTGCACCCGTGTACCAAACACTTTGCTTCATCTCGACTTCTGATTTTACCGCTTGAGGTGTATCTGAGATTTCCACCAGCCATTCTACTTGTGCTGTACTGCAGCCCGCCTTGGACACATTCACTAAATTCTTACCACCTGTCCCCAAACTAGATGGAGGTGGTCGGTCCTCCTTGAACTCCGTGCTTTCCGCTGCATCTTTATTCATCATCATCTGTCTTACTTCTGTTTCTGCCGCAGCTATTTTGCTTATCTCATTCCCTTCATGCTCTTGCAACTTTAAAATCTCACCTTCACAAATCTCTTTTATATTCTCAGGTGGAGTATCTGCTGGTAATTCAACTACTGCCATCAGCAAATTCCTTATCTCATTCACATCATCAGGGGATTTACAACTCTTTTCTTCTGACTTGCTTTCTTTCTCAGAATCCTCCTCAAAACCTCCTTTCCCTGTGTTTTCATCCTGACAAGTAACCCTCATGTCAATACTCACTCCTTGGCCTTTATTTTCTTTTTTACTTTCCTCTTCAAGCCCTGTTCCTACTGCATTTTCACTCTGTGATATTTCTTCTATAATCCCTTTTTCTACCTTGATTTTCATTTCGTCATTTCCTAAAATCTCTGCTTCTACTACATTATCATGTGGGGAAGTCAGCTTGATCTCAACAACTTCTTCCTGTACTTTGCTTTCTTTTTCAGTGCCACCATCAAACGCTGCATCCGTTGCTGTTTTGTTCTCAGAAGTTGCCTTCTCCTCTACTGCTTCTTCATGTACCTTAAGTTCTTTTTCAGGGCTGACTCCAAAATCTCTGAATGCATTTTCAGTCTCCAAAGCTACTTTTTCCTCCACAACTTCTTGTTTTGTAGTAAGCTCTGTCTTAGTGTCCCCTACAAAGTCTTTTTTCACCATGTCTTCCTTCTCCAAAGCAGTATTTTCCTCTGGAACTTTTTGTTTCGTAACGGTAGCTGCAAGGGACTCCTGTTTCTCACTGATATCTGTAATGATCACTTCTTCATTTTTGCTTGCCTGATTACCAGCCATATTAACAGAAATGACTGCCTCTTTGTCTGATGGTTTGCTATCATCGTGATCCTTCTCCCAGGAAATCTTTTCGGTCACAATGAGTGTCTCCTCACTTTGAGTGTCAGTATCTGACATCTCTACTCTGGCAGTGGAAGGCTTCTTAGCGGGAGTGGTTTGTGCTGATCCTGAAGGGGTCTTCAGGTCAGTTAAACTGGACACACTTTCACAGGGCAAGTTCAAATTATCTTCAAAGAGGTTGTGCTTCTTCAGAATGGCGGCTTCTTTTATCACTAAATAAAACAGAAAACGGTTTGGAAAGACTGACAGAAGTACACCAAAGAAGGTACACTATTTCCCTGAGTTTCTGATGTCATATATATTGATATTACAAACAATAGTAATTTTCATTTTCAACTTGTTTTCAGTTTATCTTTATTGTGGAGGGGGGAGAATTTTCTCTCTTTTCATTAATGGGACTTCAGTATTGACCTAAACTTGTAATTGCAGTAATACAAAAGTACCAGAGGGCCTGCAGTGCACAAAGGTAATGTTTAAATGCAGAAGTGATTACACTGGATACATGAACAAAAGTGTGCTTATTACATTAATTATTATACTGATATTTTGGAACAGTTGTGCCACAAAAGGCCACTGGGTAACACAGAAGCTTGTCTTTATCTAGCATATAGATAGGCAGACAGATCCAGAGAGATACAAATATTTTATGTATCTTTATATACCATCTGGCATGGTTTCATTTTCTGGCACACAAGCAGAGACATCTGCCCGGTGTACTGCACTTGCATCAAGAATATATGGGAAACTGCACCTGGCAGTACATTTAATTTGGGGAAATTCATTTTCACTGCCATTAGATGTCACCAGGCCTTTACAAATAAGAGCATAATTTCACTCCTGGGCCCAGGAAATCAAGATAAAATGAAGGTTACATTTTGTCAGAAATATGCTGATGCCATGCTGTAATTTTGACTTTCCCAAGCTTAGTAATGTCACTACATGAATTTAAATTTTAGGGCTCACCACACATCTTCAGTGAGCTGAATCCAAACAGTAGCACTGTAATCCCTGGTCTTTGGCAAAGCTGGGACCTGGCTCAGAACTGCCAGGACCAATAGCTCACCACCGGCCAATGGCCAAAATGCTATTACTGTCACTTCTAGTGTATCCTCACCTTTCAGGGTTTCTTCAAGCAGTGTCTGATATAAAATCTCTTCATACACATTCTCTACTTGGATCACGCTAGTGTAATCAGCAAAAATGAACTGCTCGTATTTCTGCAGCTCCTGTGCAGACACAGAAGAAAGGAACAGATGCATAAAAACACAGCAATTTCAGAGATTTTTGAATGTCCTACTTCAGTAGAGCACCTGCATCTACCAGGTCTTGCAATGCTTCTTTTGAACTATGAGTAAACGTAGTATATATTTTCACAATTCATTATGCACTTACCAAACACTGTTCTTACACTACAATTACATTTAGAAGCACTATAGATCATTGTCATCTGCACTGTAATAAACAATTCTGAAATAAAGAGTTGGTGAGGAAATGCCTCACTCACTGTTTGTCCAAGGAGGCAAATCCACAGTGAGCATGGGAGATCCAGGGTTTGGTTTTGTTTTTTTTAATAGGTGTGTAACATATTCAGCTTACCGAATTATATGTAGTAGGCTATATCTATGCAATAAGTGAGTCACGATCACTAGGAAGTAGCTTGGTGGTCCATAAAAAGAAAACGAAGTGACTGCTGCCCATTTCTAAAAGGGATACCTACAGACTAACATCTGGTGGATTTAAGTCTTTAAAGTCAAGTGTTTAAGGCCAGGTTGGGTGGGGCTTTAAGAAACCTGGTCCAGTGAAAGGTGTCCTTGCCCATGGTGGGGGGGGGGGTGGCCTTAGATGATCTTTAAGGCTCTATTAGAAGGTCAAGACTTGACTGGGCCTGTCAGCTGTGTTACACACATCTGCTTCCAGAGCCAGCTGCTCACTTCTGCATAGGTACAAATTCAAAAGTTTTCTGGGATGTTTGCACCACCACTGCTTCCTCTGGCCCTGTATGGCAGAGACACTAGATAGGACTCCACACTCTATATTTAAGGGGATGAAGTAGTTTTGTTTCCTTGCTCACCCCTGTGCATGAACACCATGTCTTGAAGGCACTGCTGACACTCAGCAAAGAGTTACTGCAACTGTTACTCTGGGGAGATATGGTAGTATGTAGAATGACGTAGAGAGGAGAGTGATTTTAAATACATTTTTCAAAGTCCTGAGTTTGAATGATCTGTACTCAAAGATTTACAAGCATAACTTGAATAAACACTTGGTTTTACACTTGCTTTTTAAACCAAAACAAGCTAGAGAGGCTCAGCAAGAGCCTCAGGGAACTGATGAACATCAGGGAAACAAAAGGGCAGGGATGGGTTAGGGTAGTCATCTTCCATCAGCTACAATGAAAATGCAAGTGAATGTGCGTGGTCTGCAAGAAAAGTAAGGACTAATCAATTTGAGCCAAGGTGAACAGCATTCCAGCTGGCCCCTCATGTGCCACACTGATAACATCTGCAGCTGGTGTTTGCAGAGTACTACCCTACCAGAATGATTAAGGACAACAGAGACAGTCCCTGTATGTTTGTTTCCTGACTGCTGACACAATTACTTCAATTTAAAATCACTGAATACCAGCCCATGGCCTGTCTGCTTGGTGCTCCTGCTGCCCAAGCAAGTTCTTGGTTTTGAAGGAGGTTGTGAGCAGAGTCTGTGTACAGTCACAGTGGTGCCTCTGGGTGCTGCCCTCTCCAAATGATCAAATTTCAGCTTGTAGCAGGGATGCCAAACACAGGGACAAACTCAGAACCTAAACTGGCAACTGTCAGATAGAGAGAGGAGTTCAGTTTGAAGGGACTTCAGATCACTAGGGAAGAAGCAAAATGGGGATGGGCAATGGTCTGCAGCTATCTCTGAGGAAGCAAGCTGTATATGCAACTTCCATGTGTCCCAAAATCTTCACTCCGTTCCACATCTTGTACCATGCTACTACATCAATCCACAAACTGGCAAATATAAACATATTTTGTCCAAATAGGCATGAGAGAAAACAGCTTTACACAGTTTAAGATTTATAGTCAAGGTGTTAATCCTTTCTTGCCTTTTACTACTGTTGTTTTGTGTTTCTTGTTTTACTCACAGAGCAGTAATGTAACCTACTGGTTTGCATGTTGAAGCCAGTGTCTTCTGCATTGTGGGCAAAGTAATCTGTACTAGTGCTTCTTGAAATATCTTCTTCCGGATAGTGCTGCTGTCATAATCATATTGCTGTTAAAGACAGACAAGAAGAGAAGCAAGTCCACACATGTTTGGTGTTATTAATCATTCACAGGAGGAACTGGCTCTTGTTAACCTGTAACTGGTGACAGGGAAATACCAAGGGATACTGTATCATTGGTACATTCAGGGGTTTCAATTCCAATGCAGGTTATTCCAGCTTTTGGATAAATACTCTGAGATCAGAGAGATTTCTGGTATCTCTTTCTCTGTCTCTCTCTCTCTCTCTCTTTTTTTTTTTTTTTTTTTTTTTTTTTGTCACAGCCTCATACTTGCTCTCTCCAGGTATTTTAGCACTGATGGGAAATGAATTCTAGGGGCAGGCTGATTGTAAACTGATATAAAATTATTTACTCAGATCCACAGCATCATTTCCAGTTGATTTAATAGTAATTAAAACGACTGCACATGTAAATACTCATAATTGTTTGCCCAGAACTTGGTTTTACCCCCAAAATGAGCAGCTTTGCTAAGTGCCACCAAATCAGCATTTCCCACCAGATAGTAAGAGGTATCTTCTTTCAAATACTCAGGTAAATTCACGTAAGAGATGCTCTCTTTAGGTTTCTTAAAAGGCAGAACACAAGATCTTACTGCACAAAAGCTGTAGCATTTACCTTCAGTACTCTCAGTTTGACTTTTTCAATGGTTGTTGCAACTTTCGCTGAGTCTGCTTGGTGACTTGGAGAGAACAACTGCTCAAAAGTATAAACTGCATTTTCCATCAGCTAAGAATAATAATAAGAAATATATTTTAAAGACAACGAGCACAAAATGTCTACATACATAAAGAAACCTGATAAATGTAACCATTAACTTAAATTGTATTTCTGAGAGGTGAAACGGAGAAAGAATAATCAACAAATCAAAATCAATACATATTTTCAAGTGCTTCAAACGATCGTGGAAGGGGAAGAAAAGCCTTGCCCAGTTTAGATTGCAACACTCAGCTTTGTAATTGGAAAACAAAAAGAATAATCTCTTACATTAATGCAAGAGCACAGGAAAATGAAACTACCTCAACTTCTACCTTGAGCATAAAGCAGGGTCAATACCAGAAAGTCTGATAAAAAGTTGTATTCGCAAACTTATTCAGAATAGGTTCAGTTATATTGTCCCAAAATTGTGTTTCTCTTGTTACTCTCTATTTTAGTACTCTAAAGGCTAACATGCATAGAAATGTTGCAGTAAATAAAGAAATTAAGCCTTAGTATCTTTAATCTAATATAATAGCTTTCCTGTACAGATTAGTACTGGATAGTACAAATTGTACTGGATAGTACAAATTGTACTATCCAAGCAGATGGTGACAAAGACAAGAAGTAGAATCAAGTGGCTATATATACAGGCCACAGACAAAATTCATCCCTAATAAGACTATCATTGGCTGCTATCAGATCCTATTGGTCTTACTATGTAATACTGTAGATGAGACTTTTTTAAAAAGTCATTAATGAGTAGCTTTTCTTATAACACAAATAGTTATCAGCAAAAATCTCAGATAGAGCAATATTTTCTCAAGAATTATGTTAGGCTGCTACTTGCCATCTTTCATCTTTTCAAGTTATCCAAAGATTCATTAAAAACATTAAAACCCTTACTACAGGAAGATATTTCAGAAAAAAAATGTTCTGGAAGTGGTAATTACTTCTACTTAGAGAGGCTTTGCCTCTTTTAAGTAGTGTTTCCATTCAATTTTTAATTTACTCATATTGGACGGGGATGGGGACATCCATAGGGAAGCCATCGTTACTGCTGGGTCTTCCTTCACATCTCATGGGAATGTACCAGTTGATTTTCATCATATAGTAAAGAGGACTTTGTAGTAAAGAGGTAGTTTGTAAATGAGTATGTAGATACTTATGGATAAGAGTTTATCACCCTTTCAATTCCTCCTAGACTAGTAACATTTTCATGTTGAAGGGGTCATCTTTACAACTGACTTTGCAGAAAACTTGAAATTAGACTATATAGACTATATTTTAGATAAAAATGGAGAAGATGGAGGTCTACTCAATCTGTGCATGTATCAGGAGGCCATACGTTAAAGGCACTGCAAGACCTCCCATACAATACAAAGACAGGAACAATGTATAGTTAAGTTTGAGACTAATTCCAAGATGAATGACTCACTTTTTATTTGTGTTATTATTTGGAGCAAATCATAAACTGGCATCGCTTTGCTGAAGATACTGGAGCTGGTTTATTTACACTAGTTGAGTGTTTCTCTCCTAAATTCCCTAAACTTGACCACTAGAGGATGCCAAGCTCCCAAGCCTGTAACTGTGCACTGAAAGAAGGAATACTCCACCCAAGTTAGACTTAAGCTGAATGATTCTTTTATATTAAAAATACATGAGCACAGACATGTTTGACCTTACTTGTTGATAAAATAAATGTCCATGTGAAAATGTCACAAAGTGAAGCTACTTATTATTTTTATGAGAAAAATAATAGCCTCTTTTAAAGAGCAACAATAACAGCATTTTCAGAATAACTTTTGCTCTCGTTTAACTTATTTATTTCTTGTTTAACTTATTTATTGTGAATTTTGTTTCCTTACATTAAAAATAAAAACTTGGTTTGTACAGGATGTATTTTCTGTCTAATTCTTTGTCTTGATTCATGGTCTTCACTTACTGAAAGACATTTTATTTGAGCAGCATTTTGGAATGGTTTCCTTGAAAGACTGAGACATGAAATCAGGATTTTATTTCTGATTAAATCGTTGGCTGCTGATCATTGCTGTAATTAGAAAAACTGCTTTTAGGAAAACCCTATCCGAACACTGTGCTAGAAACTTACTTTCCATGTTCATAACTCCCACTTCACGGGAGGGAACCAGTTCCATTTCACAAGATGACCTCCATTTCACAAAATGACCAACTAGATTACCTAATTTCTCAACTATGGATTATAATCACAGGATTCAACATATTGTTATAAGGCCAAATCTGCCCTGCATTCTGGCAATGGAAAGTCTATTGGCCAGGTCTTAATAGATTTCTGGTCAGGGATCCAGAAGAAATAAAAGCAAAGCAAAATTACAGCTTATACCAGTACACACTGGAGGGGAAAAAAAGGCAACATTCCTTTTTCATCTCAAATGATGAAATGATTTCACTTCAACTATTCCCATGAGAAGTGAAATTGGTTATAATAGCTTCATCATGAGACATCATTTGTGTCAAAGAAATTGGCAATTTTTAACATTAATTGCCTTATTTTATATTCATGAAAAAATAAACTATCAAGAAGGAGAAGGAGACACTCTATTTTGTTAAAATTATTCAGGACTCTTCCTGAAAAATAAACACTTGAGAATGAAAATCAGGTGGATTTTAGCTACCCTGTTGGCATAAGCGCAACCTTCCCGGGTGCTAAGACACCAAGAATTCAGAATGTCAAGGTTCATGGGAAGTGTTGATTCATCCAAAATTCTTGTAATTTACTGAAAGTCTCTCACGCATCCAATGTCACAAATATAAATGTGAAAATGAGCTTCTAGCTGCAATTCTCTTATTTCATTTTTTTTAATCTGCATTTTGCTTGGTATATATCTGGGGCCTCTTGCACAGCTCTTTATCAAGATTACTTTGAAGCAGCTTAGAAGAACAAACCTAACCTGTTCTCTCAAGAGGAAAAACTGGATTTTACAGTACCTCTTGCATGAAGTTCTGTGTCCTCTGAACCACAAAGTCAATGTGGTAGACCTTGAAGCGACTCTTGAGGTCTTGAAGGAGCTCCTGGAGGAGGTTCACTTTGAGATAGCAAGGCTCCATCTTCACAGAATTGAATGGCAGGTTCATCAGCTGATCCACGTTCTGCATTCCAGTGGAGGAAAAACAGGCTTTGAGAAAAAGCAGCTGGAAACCAATTTTAAGTAGAGAATATAAGAGTGGCCCTAAAACAAATTCTGTTATCTACAGTCTGGTTGCACAACTGCCACAAGACTTTCTAGACCACGAACAAAGCAGTAATATACTACCACTCTGGGAAGCAAGTACTGCTGTCACTCAAGTTCTAGGTAGAAAAGTGTTAATATAAAAGGCTCTAGTTATATTTTTGTCTTACCTCCTTCAGCTTTGTGGTATCTTTTGTCTTCTGGAAGTTCTGGATGATTTCATTAACTTCTTTATCGAAAAGTGAACGAACTTCAGTGAATCCAGAACTCACGGGACCCATAAGCTCCTCCAATATGGATGTGAGAAATGGCTGGATATTTTCTGTGCAGCATTTCTGAGCAGGCTCAGAAACAGTGGCTGAAGCATAAGACAATACAGTGGATGCATTTTAGGCCACTAAGATATACAGTGAAAAATGTAATCTGAACTGATATACTTTGCAATGGATTAAATGTCCCCGTATTTTTTTCTTGAGTCACACCTTCTCAGAGATGACATGGGTGATGAAAGGAGAGTTTAGTTTTTCGAGTGGCAATGAAACATCTTTTCCTATGCCCCACCTAAGCAAACTAGAAGCACGGGAGCACTGTGAGAGGAGAGGAAAGGGAAGCTGTAAGTATTGGTAAATACTGGGGAGTTTGCACAAAGCTTGGACATGGTTTTATCTGACCTTGGTACTCCACAGTTCACTGAAAGCATCCTAGGCTTTTATCTGAGAATATCAATGTAACATTCTGAGATTTATCAAAACAGCTCCTAAGTGATCAGCTATTTATTTATTTGTTAACTTAAGCAACATCAATTGATGTTTGCCTACTTTTAACACTAATTTTTACATTGATGGCAAATATATATTTTTTCATATTAGTTTGACATCATTTAAAAAGCTCTTTGTTTTAATCATGCTTTGGTATCCTATGAACTTGTCACTTAACCAGAACCTATTTGTGTGGAGCATTTCTTGACATAAGGTCAAAACCACCACACTTTAAATTATGCTCATGTAATCTCTACCTTCATTTCACAAAGCTGTCCAAGCAAAAATTAAAGCAGAATACGCAACTCTAATCAGGATACTCATAACCTGCCAGCTCTAGCTCCAACTTGAGAAGACTTTGTATTTTCACAGATGCAGCTGCCCCAGGTGTCAGTTCCCATCAAGGGTAGCAGGGGCTCAAAGCATTTGTTTTCTGAAAATGAGCATCTCTGGATGGAGTTTCAAAACACATAAGGATTTCAAAACAAAGACATCTGGTAATTTGAGCAGCACAATGGGAAACATTAAGGATTGCTCCAAAACACATTTGTTTTCCTACTAACCTTTGATTTTTCCAGCTAAAAAGTTCTTGGAGTTCAGAATCTGATCCATGTCTGAGCGAATGGTTCCTTCGAGAGATTTTGCAAACTCTCTGCACTCTTCTTTCAAGGTACTCAGTCCTTCTGAAACCTGCTGCTGGACTAAGCCATATGTTTCTTCTACAAACTAAATTCAAATTAAATTAATAAGCAAAGACTAGGATCAGCACATTCAGACAATTAGTATGAGAAGCAACTACTCTGGAAATATTCATACTTACACCAAACCAGGCCCGCTTCCTGTCATTCCTCTTTCCTTTCATTTTAGGCAGGATCATCGTCTGAAGGTTAGGAAGGAGTTCCTCCATCACAAGGTTGCTCAAGATCTATATGGTTATGAGATTAAAATGACCTGTTCATACATTGTTTGCCATCTAAAAACTGAGCACTTGCATCACAGAATGACATGTAAATATAGGCAACCCCAAACACACAACAGCTTAGCTGTCCCAGGTTGCCAAGAGGACTGTTTTTAAAATATCAGGTATGAATTCCATCTGAAGAATCTTTCTCTGACAGGTTTTGAAAGACCATCAACTAACAACATGAACCAAGATGACAAACAAAGATGTCTATCAAAATTTACTGTATGCTGTTAGAAAGATTGCCATGTGAAAAACAATGGAGCTAAAATGATTTACGTCAGCTGTATCAAAAACATTTGAAAAACTGTTATAATGACTGTTGCTTCTCAAGGCTGACCTTGTTCTGAGACACCGATGCCCTTCCCAGAAGCATCATTGAGGAGAAGTTGTTCTGAAGATTCATCACCCAAAGGACACTTCTAATAGGAAAATACCTTGCAGCAACAGTGGTGTAGTGGTATCATGCAAAATTCCCATTCTTGTTACCTGCATTCAATTCCCAGCTGGTGCAAGTAAGTTCTGCAGCTGTTCCCTGAACTTCTAAGCAAGTGCTGGGGCAAAACAGTGACTTTTTCCTGTTTTTAAGAAGGGTAGAAAGGAAGACTTACAGAACTACAGATTGGTGAGACTCCCCTCTGTGCTTGGAAAGATCATGGAACAGATTCTCCTGGAAGCAATGTCAGGGCACATGAAGGAGGTGGTCCAAGGCAGTCAGCATGGCTTCACCAAGAGCAAATTATGCCTGACCAGTCTGGTGGCCTTCTCTGATAGAGTGACCGCATCAGTTGACAAGGGAAAAATGACGAATGTAATCTACCTGGACTTCTGCAAGGCCTTTGACATCAAATGCGGATCACAAGCCAGCAGTGCGTGCCTGCAGCCCAGAAGGGCAACTGCATCCTGGGCTGCACCAACAGAGGTGTGACCAGCAGGCCGAGGGAGGTGACTGTGCCCCTCTGCTCTGCCCTTGTGCCCTTGTGCAGAACTGGAGTTCTGCATCCAGGTCTGGGGCCCCCAGCACCAGAAGGATGTGGGGCTGTTAGAGTGGGTACAGAGGAGGCCACAAGGATGCTCAGAAGCTGGAGCACCTCTCTTAGGAAGAAAGGCTGAGAGAGCTGGGGATGTTTGGCCTGGAGAAGATTCTGGGGAGACCTCACTGCATCTTTTCAATACTTAAAGAAGGCTCATAAAAAAGATGGGGAGCAACTTTTTGCTTGGGCAGATGACAATAGGACAAGGGATAATGGCTTTAAACTAAAAGAGGGCAGATTTAAATTAGAGGTTAGGAGGAAATTTTTCACTCAGAGGGAGGTGAGGCACTGGAACAGGTTGACCAGAGAGGCTGTAGATGCCCTATCCCTGGAGGTGTTCTAGACCAGGTTGGATGAGGCCCTGGGCAACCTGATGCAGTGGGTGGCATGGGAGGGTTGGAACAAATTGATCTTTAGGGTCCCTTCCAACACATTTCCAACCCTTCCAATCCATTCTATGATTCTATGACTCTTGACCCAAAAAAAAGCAAGATAGAATGATACTGATGTGGATCTTTAGGAGTATTTCTTGTGAACACCAATTTCACAATTCACACAAGGATGGGAGGTCCCAGTAAAACCTGGTATCCCCTGGAAAGGGAATACAGAAATTGGGGTAATCTGTAGATCAAATAAATCTACTCTGATTTTTTTTTTTCAAGAAGTGTAGCATAATACAAGAGATTCATTAGCTCCAAGGCTATCCAGAGGAAAAAGGGATAAAATGAATAGCTGATGGAGTTCGTGAAAAACTTTTCAAATAATTACTTCTGTCAGTAAAACTGGTACAAATACAGTAAAATTTTCACATTGTAGAATTTACATACATTAAAATCTCCATTCAAGTATTTGTGCTGGCATGTAGAAAAACTAAGGAAAAGTTATCGTTGCCCCACTTTTTATTATTTAAGTATATTGTCTGTTTTTCATTGCTGTATTTTTCTAAATCAACACTGAGTACTTTTCCCTTTCAGTAACTTTCTCAGTTTGCAGCAGGGTTCAGCTGTAGAAGAGATGCATCACCCTTTCTGAACCCAGCTACTAAGTGGCAACTCAGGCTTGCAGCTGGTTCCAATCAGAAATAAAAGACATCAGACTGGGAATACAGATGCTCACAATTTGGGGGAGCGGTCAATACGCTGGCGGGCAAGGCTGCTATTCAGAGACCTAGACAGGCTGAAGAAAGAGGTGGGCCAAAAAACTCATAAAGTTCAGGAAAAGCAAATGCACAGTCCAACATTTGAGATGGAACAATCCCAGGCACCAGTACAGGCTGGCAACAACTGGCTGGAAAGCAGCTTTGCAGAAAAGGATTTGAGCATCCTTGCAGACAGCAAATTCAGCATCTGTCTGCATGGTGTTCTTGCAGCAAAGGGCAACAGCAGGTCAATGGAGGAGAACATTACCCTTTGTTCAGTACTTGTCACACCACATCTGGAGCAGTGTCCAGTGTTGGGCTCCCATTACAAGATGTGACACACAGGAATGAGTCCAGCGGAGACCACCAAGACAGTCAGTGGATGGAGCGCATGACATGGGTAGAGGTGGAGTTGCTCTGCCTTAAGAATAGAAGGCTCAGGGGAGGCCTTACTGCTGTCCACAGCACATATTGGGAGACACCGTGCAGACAGACCCAGACTCTGCTGGGAGGTGCACAGGGAAAGGATGAAGATGACAGCCACAAGCAGAAACAAGAGAAAATTTAATTAGAATCATAGAATCATTGAGGTTGGAAAAGACCTTCAACATCATCTGGTCCACCATCACCCTACTACCAATGTCACCCACTAAACCACATCCCTAGGCACCATGTCCAAACTTTCCTTGAATACCCCCAGGGACGGTGACTGCACCACCTCCCTGGGCAACCCGTCCCAATGCCTGATGACTCTTTTTGAGGAGAAAGGTCTCCTAATGTCCAACCTAAATGTAATGTCTCCTAATTTCCAACCTATTGGTTATTAAAAAAAGATTTTCCCATAAGGGTGGTTATAGGAACAAGCTGTGCCATCTCCTGCCTTGGGCATCTTCAGAACTCAACTGCACAAGGCCCCTAAGTTGGCTCTGCTTTGAGTGTGGGACTGGCTGGATAACCTCCAGAGATCCCCTTTTAACTAAATTATTCTCTGGTCCTATAGCTCTCTGGATAGCCTCACCTAACTTTGTACAGAAGAAACTTCAAAGTCTGCCGCCTTTGATGCAGATATAATCAAACAGTGCGAGACAGCTTCCTGGCTTCATTCACCACACCCATTTCAGAATTTCTTTCTCTCACCAAGCTTTGTCCAGAATCACTCACTTCCATCAGGCTTTGCACCTCTTCTGCCTAGGTCTGAGCTACAACTTATTTCTTGCTCATACTGCTTGACACCCCAAACTAGCAATACATACACAGAGTTACAACAAACACAAGTCTTTTGTACTTGTCTAGTGTGTCCTCCCCCCCCTCTTATTTATTTTTTTTTTGGGGTGGGGGGACAGGAGTGGGAGGGGGGGACATGACACTTTATCCGTGGCCTGAGAAAGCTGTGAGACCTCTCTTCCTTCTGCGTTTTCCTCTTGTTGGCCAACAAGGCAATCCACTGGGGTTGCAGAGGGAGGAAGTTCATTTGGGGATCTGCCCCATTTCTATTTCTTTGTGATCTCGGGTCTCTGAATGCATTTCCTTTTGGGGCATCTAGTGGTGCTGGGGATATGCTGGATTCTTGAATTTCTCTAAGTAAGGTGTCTTAATTTTGACCTCAAGACTTCAGTCCCATGTTTGTTTCAGTCATTACTTGTACTCATGATTCAGAGGAGGGGCATCTTGTTTTTTCTGGACACATTTATTTCCTGTTCATAGATGTTGCCCAGGTATATTTGTACCGTTTCTTAGTTACAGAGGCACACCTGCTCATTTATGATGACAGAGGCAGTACTATTGTGCACATGCTATACAGAATGGCACATAAACCTTTAATCAAGGTTTTTCATTTGTCCTGACAGTACAGCACATATAAGGTTGTTCACAGCACGCTGAATGCTTTGAAGTGCAGTGGAAATCTTGTAAATCAAAGAGAGACATAGTAACCCTACCAAAAAAAAGCAGAAAAAGTGAGAGAGTAGAGTGCCAGTGTTTCTTGACATGCAACCTCACATATTACATCTGCTCGAGCAGGTTTTAGACGTAGTTGATACTGCAGTCAGTGAGCAACACTGCTTCCTCCAGCTGTTATACCAAAGGGCTCTCTGGATGCAAGAACAACTCCCTTTGTGGTGACATGCTCCTCCTTTACTGCTATAAAGAGTTCAATGATGCACCAAGAACACGATAGGGAAATGGAAGAAATGTAGACAGCAAGAGTAATAAGAAGGGGCTCTGACTGGATGCCACATAGCATAACACAAAGTATTTCATTAGCATAAAGCAATCCCTACAGAAATTTAACACAATGGCCTACTTATTAATACACCTATATCTACAGTATGCAATATCCTATTGTACTCAAGTACTTATAGATTATGCTACAGCATCATTTGGATTCAGCTACCCTGACTCAAATATACCTATCAAAAACAATGGACTAATTCAGATCCTAAACTACTGAGTCACTTAAAAGACATAATCTCCTGAATAACCCAAACTGGAGCACCACGGACAGAATAATAAATGTGACAACTGATCAAACACATTCTGAAGAATCTGAGCTCTACAGCAACATTTTTAGGAAGTGCTGGACTGGGTTTATATTGCTCTACTGAAAGGTACACCATAGGGGTTTTAGTTTTTTTAATGCCTTATCCATCTTTATTTGATTCACCAATAAGTTATTCTACATTGATGTAGTATTGATCAATGGAGTTATGCTAGAATAAAGTAACAGTGTTGTAGTGCTCTCACTGTGTGGCTGTTCTGTGGCTTGTAACAAGTGTTGTCAAAAAATCCCCAGTTTTAACCCTCTCTTTCAGCACTTACCTACAGAAACAGCACCTGTAATTCAATATATCCTTTGTTAGTAATAAAATATTAAAAATGAAAAAGAACCAAAACAAGGGAAAGAAATGCTTACAACCCCCCAAAAACGTAATAGGTCTTCAGCTGAGTTACTGCATCCTTGCTTTGCTACCTTCATGTTGCAGTACCAAGGCAGAATTGCATGAGCTAATGAAATGACTGCTTCAGAAAATACTGTGGAGAGTCTACCTTTATAAATGAATGTCAGTAGATATATTTATTGGCATTCTGCAGAAATCTTTAAAGCAACAAATTGTAGCCTGCTTGTTCCAAACCATTCACTTAGCTTGGATATTTGCCTAAAACAATTATTATACTGGATCGAAATGGGCATGACAACATGCTCTAAGTAAAGAATGAATTACTGTTAAGAAGATAGTGGTGTAACTACTCTGGATGTCTTCTGATTACAGTTCTCTTGAGGTGTATGGGTTATGAATAAGGAGTTGGCAAGAAGCAGACAAAATAAAACACAAAATGAAACTAGCTCTATAATAGCTCCGTAACTTTTTGGAGGAGGGAAAAAGAGAAAAACCCTCAGTCCCTCCACTGGAATGATGGAACTCTTTATTTTGTGGTATTTATTATCAGATGTTAGCAGAAAACTTCAGTCCCTGACATGACAGCACCAGGAAAGACACTGCTTATAAATTCTTTTCCAGTTTCCACATTTTTCAGCATTTCCAAAGTATACTTTTCCTAAATAAATAATCTGGTTTCTCAAAACAAAACCCATTTTGTTTTTTATCATGAACACTATCAGACTTTTCTCCATTTTCCCAAAGGGATGCCAGGCTTCATCAAGGAAAACACCCAGCAGCTGGTACTAAAGTAATATTTATTACTGAGCGCTCAGTGCTTTGGAAAAAAAACATATGTATAAGTCAGGGCACAAATAATGTCTTAATTGCACTAAAATACACCTGGAGTGATGCCAGAAGGACTGGCAGAGTTACTTCATCTGCCATCAGTGCTTCAAAGCTGCTCGCTCAGGTATGGATCACTCACTCAGTATGGATCTCGACCCTAAGCTTCACATCTCATTTCTGAAGTACTGAAACACACAAATTTTTGGTGTTCCCAGTGTAATTGTTGCTACCCAATACTCCATTTCAGAAGGCTAGCACGAGAAGTAGGTCTATCAGTTTGTCTGCTCAGATCTAAAAGCTTCACTCTCAAAGAACAGGGAAAAACAAAATGATGAAATTCTTCATAACACGTGCATTGGTGCCTTTCTGTTCTCCATAAAGCCTCATCTCCTGCAATGGTATCTGGAGGCATTGGACCACAAGTTACTGGAAACTGCTGTGTTTAGTATCAAAGGTAATAGCAACAGAAGAAAATACGTTTCTTATCTACAGATCTCAGAAGGCAGAAAAGCAGAGCACAGTCCAATGCAGCAGACAGCAAGTGTTTGCTGCACGCAAACCGTGTGTTCTGAGTTTGGAGTATAGCACTTTTGGTCTCGCTGATTTACCAGAACTATAAACATACCAAATGTGGGAGTAAGATACAGAAAGTATAGAAAATACAGAAAATACAGAAAGGGTAGAAAGTACCTTGTTTTAGAGACAGCATTTATTCACCCACTGACAATGTGGTAAATACAGCTCATATAAATAAAGTAGATGAAGGTAGAACCTTTTGTGGAAATGTGGCCATCCCAATATTCCAGCATGAGCACCACAACTTTAGTTCACTGCACACTTTCTTTCACTTTTTAGTTTAAAAAAATATGGAACAGTTTATTAAAATATAAATGTTTCTTACATATCAATAAGAAGTGTCTTGAAATTTTGGGAACTTCTACCTACTAGAATTTTTTTGGAATGTAATTTTTTTCCCCAAGAGTCTTTACAACCTTCACTACCCTCAGAGTTGCTATAGCCAAAGCGTCCCCAAATTAGGATGATATTCTTTTACCTCTTTTTCATTGCCAGTTATCATTTCCCACGTCCCATAGTGGCCTTTCTCCTGCCGGAAGAACTGAACGGCTTCCAAGAATGCCTCAACTTCATACGTGGTCTGCTTGAGGAAATCTGAAGGGAAAGAAAAAAGGTAGTACAAAGGATTTACCCATAAATAACCTTTAAAATAAACATCCTTTTTAAATCCATTTTCTTATTCCATGTGCATCCAGCAGAAATATTTTCCAATCATTTACTAAGCCTGAGTGTTTGAAGACCTTTGGGGTTTCATTAAGATTCAGAAGCTTAATTTTGCCACATATAAACTATCATAAGCCAGCCCATTTAAGCTGATAAGTAAAACCAGTATCAGCAGGTAATAACATAGACCACACAGTAAAAGATAACAGTTTTACAGCAAGCTTCGTATGCGGGAGATTTTGAAAAGGCAGTCATTAACACATGAAAGCTCATCCCTTACTTTTATACCTATAAGCTACGTATGATGGTACATGGGCAGACTTTGACAGCAGGTCCTAAAGTTGGGAGTTTCCGCTTCTTACATTTAAAATAAAATTTTATGAATTTAAGGTAGTGATAATCATCTGAGAAGCAGCACATTACAGCATGCTGCATGCCCTTGAGAAATTGCTAAACCCTGACTTACTGCTTCCCAGAAATCTTCTATTTCATTGTTTTATTATGGAATCGATGATCAGCATGATTTTTTCAT